>NC_072784.1:23799742-24412242 GCF_022539595.1 Amphiprion ocellaris | reverse complement strand
TGATCATCTCCACCATAAAAGCTGGCTGCACACTCCACACCCTGCTAGATAGTAAACTCTGCTCATGCAGTCAGTTGTCTTGCCTTGCACCTTTTTTCACCATTGAAAAAGCCTTGCCTTGTCTAACCCTGTTTCTCTTGTCTAGCTCCGTTGACCCAGCTGCCCGGTCCCACCTGCTCTGTTCTCCCATCTCCTGCACTCCGGATCCAGCCCTGACCAGACCTCCCTCCCTCACCTTGGACCTGCCGCCTGCTCCTGGATCCCCTACTCGTCGTGGAGGATCTCTGCCTGCCGTGTGCCCCCCTCGGCTCTGGAAAACACCCCGCCTGTCGCCCCCCTGGAACGAGGCTCTCCTGCCCGCTCTCCGCCGACAACCTACCCCCACCACGGAGAACGCCAACCGGGCCGCCGGTTCCTGGTACAGTCACCCCCACCCTCTCCGTTTAGTTCAGTTACTCCAGACATCAGTTTTCCCACCCCGTCCAGCACTCCCTTAACCTCTGTTTTAAACAATAAAATCCACCTTTGTTCTTGCCTCAGTCCCTCGTCTGTGTGCTCTCTGCTCGGGTTCACCCCCCTTGCCGTGACTCTTTGAGGCCCAAAAAAATAAATAAAACAAAAATAATAATAATTCAATCTACCCTCGGTCAGTCACATGATCTACGTAGACATCCTTCACTGCTCTGAGGTGTCCAGACGTGCCCTGTAGCTCAGCGCTAGCACCGCTAGTCTAGAAACTGGAGACTCGGGTCTCCGGTTTCTAGGACTTCAACAACTGATGGTCCGGTGCATCTTTATTTACAGTCTATGGTCCAGTGAGGAGGTTTTGTAGTGGTATTCGTTTGTGCATGGTGTATTTTTGCAAGATGACTGACGAAGTGAAGTGAGCATCCTCTGTGTGCATCTGACTCTGCACACACCTCTCATAAGTTATAGCTGCTAGTTAACCACACAGCGTGCTGAGAGGATAAAATATGCCAGGCTCCTTTTTGTTTCTGTATGTTTCTTTTGTCATAGGCAAAGTGCATCAGAGAGATTTGACTGTCGGTGAGGTGCAGTGTGTTTCCTGTGTTTCTAGAGGCAATGAGGCACAGGTTATTTATTTCGCTAAAACTATGTACATGCATATTCACATAATTTTGGACTATTGCAGTATAAATACAATAACAATAATAATTAGAAGAATTTGAATTGTGATTTATGTGATATCTCATTTAAAGATATCAGTACTTGTTTATAACATTTGTATATATAGACAAATTAAATATAATATACATAAATATAAAATATATAACTTTTATAACTTTGCTGTCTTGTGCAAAGTGAATAGTCAAACTGAATAAAAGCACAAATACATTCAAATACATGATTTCTGTATCATTTAATTATTTTTGTTACTTTGTTATTAGCACTACGAATAATAAAGGGCAGATTGTGAATCAGCACCATGGAGCAAATCCGTAGCTACACAGTGCATGTCTTGAAAAGGTATGAAATTTAAAAGCAAGGACTCCAGGAAGAGCAGCCACAGTTAAACAGTCCAGTGTCTAATGGTGATCTAAATTCAACTTCAAAATAATAATAATAATTTGCCTTTATTTGTCACAAATACATTACAGCACTGTGTAATGTTGCTTTTCACTTCTACCAATCGGGGTCAGAGTGCAGGGTCAGCCATAGTACAGTGCCTCTGGAGCAGGAAGGGTTAAGGGCGTTGCTCAAGGGCCCGATGGTGGCCGCCTTGGGGTTTGAATCATTGACCTTCGGATCAGTAGTCCAGAGAGTTAACCGTTGCGCCACTGCTGTCCCCTCATACATTATCTTCCTATGTCCTAAATGAATGCACAGCTTGAATTATTGCTTTGTGGATACAGGCTGCAATATTCACAAGCCTCTGGTTAAGCGCTGCTGCAGAGTTCCCAAAAGAGAATGAGAAGGTCCCATCTCTGCAATTGCATGTCATGGAGGGGAAGGCTCGGACTATTGTCTATGCATTAGTACCAAACAGGAGTTCAAAGCACACAGCCTTCTTGGAATCTCAGGGTAGAGTCCTTGTAGAGATTCTGCCAGGTGACACTATATTTCTCCAGGGAGACTTCAACACTCACATAGGCAATAATGGAGAAACCTGGAGGGCCTGGCCAATCTGAAGAGTGGGCCAAGTTCAAAGCTTTGCAGAGCACAGCTGTTTGGAGCTCTGATAAGTAGGTCTTCAATACTTATAGTGGCGGAACCTAACGACCTGTTGGTCCACACCAGCATTGAAGGAAGCAGTCAGGCTAAAAATGGAGGCCTTTCAGGTTTTGTTGGCCCATGGGTCTCCTGAAGCAGCAGACAGATAGTGGGAAACCCAAGGTAGACAACAAGCTTGTCAGTGACAAAATGCTGGTGTGGCAGAGATTCACCCTGAGATGCTTAAGGTTCTGGACACTGCTGGGCTGTCATGGTTGATATGCCTCTTTTCTGATCTTGGTGATCCACCAGCCTCGATGGCGGTGGTATTCATTGACAGAGTCTCAAGGCATGGCTGAGGTGGATATCCAATTTGAGAACCCCAGGGTCACGTCACTGCTTTATGCATGTGACGTGATTTTGTTTGCTTAATCAGAACACCCCAGATGAAGCTTGCAGTAGGGTTGCTGCTTCTTTGTGTTGAAAGGAGCCAGTTGAGATGGCTTGGGCATCTGATTGGGATGCCCCCTGGGCAACTTCTTGTGTGCAAAATTCCATAATATACTTTAACTACCAATACTGGTCAAGCTCACCAATCATGTTATATGGAAATTGTGTAATCCAAACATATTTTTGCATAGTCATGAGACTGATATATACACTGCCTGGCCAAAAAAAAGTTGCCACCTGGATTTAACTAAGCAAATAGGTAAGAGCCTTCCACTGGATAATTACTGCAGTGATGAATACGTTTCAGCTGGCAACAACTTATTTAACCCTAGCTGATGCAGTGAGGACCTTCTCATTTCTTCAACAACCATGTTGGAAGACATATCCTGCGGTCATGGAAAGGATGTTAATCTGCCTCAGTAGGGTGAAATTATTGGCCTGCATCAAGCAAAGGAAACAACTAAGGAGATTTCTGAAATGACTAAAATCAGGTTATGAAACGTCCAACGCATTATTAAAACCTGAAGGATAGTGTTGAACCATCATCTTTGAGGAACAAATGTGGTCGGTCATGTGGTCTGATGAGTCCAGATTTACCCTGCTGCAAAATGATGGGCACGTCAGGATAAGAAGAGAGGCAAATGAAGTGATGCCCCATTATTCCTAGTGCCTACAAGCCTGTGGAGGTTGTGGTTATGATCTGGGGTTGGTCAGGTTCAGCAACGTTATGTTCCCAAAGAATGAGATCAGCTGAATACCTGAATATACTGAATGACCAGGTCACTCCATCAATGGAGTTTCCCTGATGGCACGGGCATATTCTGAGATGACAATGCCAGGATTCATGGGGCTCACATTATGATGAGTGATTCAGGGAGCATGAGACAACATTTTCACACATGGATTGGTTTCCACAGAATCCTGAAATCAGCCCAATCTTTGGGATGTGCTGGAGAAGACTGCGCAGCCGTCCGACTCTCCCATCATCAATATAAGATCTTGGTGAAAAATTAATGCATCTCTGGACAGAAATAAATGCTGTGACATTGCAGAAGCCACAGCGAATGCGTTCCATACTCAAAGTTAAAGGCAGTCCAACAAAATATTAGTGTGCGACTTTTTTTTTTAGTTGGGCAGTGTATCTTCTGTCTTAATAAATGGAAAGAAACTGAAAAAGATTAACCCCCCGACGCCTGAATTTATTTATAATTAAATAAAAAATATTTTTTGGTCTGTTTTTGCTTTCCAGCTGATGCTAAAATAAGTGGCAATTGTTAATTTATCTATTACACATAGAACACAGATACACTGATATATAATAATAACAGATATATAATAATTAGGTCCCACTCTGAACGGTCCTACGAGAAACCAGTGGGGGGAATGGATACGCTATCTCGGCGGCAGTCGAGTGAATGAACGTGGTATGTTGCGAATTCACGACAATAGGCCTCAAGAGGTTAAAAATCAAGAAAAATATTATTTTGACCAGGAGGCTGCTGAGAGAAACAGAAAGATAAACTTAAATGAAATGTTCTTTCCTTATGTATTGTTTTAGACTTGATGTTAGTGCTTGATGTGCTACTGTCAGCAATCTAGACTATCACTTGAGATGAGACACGGTTGTCTAAATGTGTAGTATAGATCCATATTAAAATGGACAAACTCACTATCGTTTAACTGTTCAATGTCCAAAAATATGTACATGTATATAGTAATTACATAATTTTGTTGGAATTATGGCAGGGTAAACTGGCACAATGATGATGAAAAACATCACGCTGCTCAGGTCTTTCTGGATAACTAAAGTTCAACATTTCAGTTTTTTCACAGAGGCCAATGGTAATTTCTGGAAAACATTAACAAAAAACTTGAGTCTCCAGCTATTACTTAGATTTACTTAGGCTTGTCATTTACAGTCAGAATAAATAAGATTGGTTTGAAGGACAAGATGAGTTGACCAAGTTAAAGTCCTTTTATGTATCTTTACTGATTACATCCATCTTTTTACAGATGCTTATGGAGCCCCCAGTTGACTATAGTGGGATTTTGCTTATCTGAAAAAAATTCTGAGGTGATACCTCACAGGACTTTTTCTATTTGTTTGGAGGATCAGTTCGTGTCCAGACACTACACTCATTCATAAAGGAATGATGATGTGACACTCGACAGTTTCATTTTGACCATTTGATTAAATAACCTATATCGTCAATAGTAAATGACAGTTTCAGAAATGTTTCATTAACATATCATCTCAGGAACTTAACCACTGCCGTTTCCCATTACCTGTTGCTGGGTGTTCCTGCTGTGTGGATGCCATAGGCGAAACTTGGAGCAGGGTTGGTACTGAGCTGGGGCCGAGCACTGGAGCTGGATCCACAGACAGGGCAGCAGGCAGGGAGGCTTGCAGCGGAGAATGGAGGGAATCTTTAAGCATAATTTGTGGTTTTAGGAGGTTGCTTGAGCTGCTGTCGGAGATCTCCTTTGTTTTCACTGACTTAGTCTTCATACAGGACACAGACGAGGAGCCACTCTGAGCTGCTGGATGCACCATTGAAAGCAACAGGAAGAAGACTGTGATACTTTTCTGTTTAACACTTTTACACTTATATGTAAATGCATGTAGTTGAAATTTTCATCTGGCATACTGCTGACACTGAACAAACACGTCAAGTACAAATACTGAAATAGATTTCAAGTCAGAATATTTCATTAGTTAAAAATGACAAAGTCGATTTTTAAAGTTAAAGTAAACTTTAATTGACTATACTAGCTCTGATATATGATCAATCAATCGGCAAACATTTGCCAGCCAGAGTGTTCAGAGACTCGGGTATTTTAGGTATTACATCCCCAGTAAAAAACAATTTAAAAGTACAGCTTCATACCAGTGATTTGTCTACACACCTGTAACCAACTCTGACTCACCTTTATCTAGGTTGGGGCCTTTCAGGGGGCCATGGTCAGGGGATTTCTCGAGGATCATTGAGCAAATCACAGTCTCAGTAACAAACTGAGTTCCACTAATGTCATTGCCCCCTTCCTCCTGAGCTGGGACCCCGTCCCCTTCTACTCCAGATCCTGCCTTATGGGGTGTTTCTAAGACCAAACAAAAAGAAGACAAATGGTATGACTTACTGGATTCTCAGAATTCACATTCACAAACAAAAGGTTTGACATAATAAGGGGCATTTGTAGGGCTGTCACATACATGCAACATTTCAACAAAGCCCATGCATAGGAGTCTCTCTGCTCGCCTTGATGTTGCACAGGCAGTGACCAAAGCATAGCCAACAATAAAACAGTCTTTTGCTGTGGTGGTGGGGGACTTCCATGGTCCTTTTTGCCCTGACCATGCTACTCCTTGTGTAGATGTCTTCGAGGATGGGGAGCACTGTGCTCATTGTATGCTCCATGGACCCTCTGCAGGGTTCTCCAGTCATGGCCAGAGCTATTCCCATACCACTGAGTGATGTCCCCAGTCAGTGCTCTCTCTACCACTCAGTACAAAATCTTCAAGACCTTTAAAGACCTTTAGAGAGACTGAACTTCCTCAGCTGTCTGAGGTGATAGAGACATTGCCTCACCATCTTCACTTCTTTGTCAATATGCATGGCCCATGACAGATCCTCAGCAATGTTCACCCTCTCCCCAAGTTTTCCATTCCTCGGTGCAGTGTAATTGCTCTGGTGGCTTCTCCTGAAGTCCACAGTCAGTTCCTTGGATTAGTTGATGTTCAGCAGCCGGTTGTTTGTCTGGCACCACTGTGGCAGGCTCTCAAGCTCCTCTGTGTATATATAGCTCATCATTGCTGCTGATGCATCTGACCATGACCATGTCTGCAAATTTCACAGTTGTGTTGGACCCATTTGTGGCCACACAGTTATGTGTGTACAGGGAGAAGAGCAGAGTCCAGAGGTTACATTCCTTTGGGCTCTGTTGCTGAGGATGCAGGGGCTGGAGATACGTCTGTCCACCCGAACCAGCTGGGTTCTCGTGTACAAGAAACGCAGGACCCAAGCACACGCAGAGAGGTGTACTGAACCTGACTAGATAGCTTGAAGTAAAGCTTGGTGTATTTAAGGCTGAATTAAAATTAACAAACAACAATCTCACCTAGTCCCCTTTCCATCTGTCCAGATGAGTGAGGATGGTGTCCAAAACTGGCAAGATGGCATCATCCGCTGACGTGTTCAGCTGGTAAGAAATTTGAAGTGGGTCCAGGGATTCAAACAGAAATTAACAGATGTGCTTGTTGATTAGTCTATTAAAAACTGTAGTGATTTCAGCAGGTTAGCGAGGCGTTCTTCTCACACTAAAATAGGCAGTTGGGGATAAGGCTGAAGTTGTAAGCAGCTGTGCATGTGTTGAAAGTGCTGTGAACAAATTTATTAATCCATGGCTTGTGGATCAGAGAAATACGAACGGTCACTATGGGAACCACCCCATGGCTTTCAGGTTGTCAACACTGCTGCAAACTTGTTCACACCACTAGCACTGGTTTGGAACATATTCCAATCCAGCCCTTTAGGCAGTCATTTAGAGAGTCCTGTAGTGTAGCCTGTAATTTGTTCACACCCCACCTAAACTGTTTCGTCATTATTACTCTCTCTAATGCCATTTTTTGTTTATATCTTAGCACAAGGAAACACAAACCGTGTTGTAGATCACTTTGAAGGGTGTGTAGCAGTGATCTAGCATGCTGCTCTCTGGTAAAATGCATAACATCATAATAAAAATTTGGCACACCTATTTTCTTTGTCTATGATATAAATTGCTTTACAAAAGCTGAAAAAAGTAATTTCTCAATGGTGTAACACTGGCAAACACATCCAAAATAATTCAGTACAACCGACAAGGGCTGAATGATTATGGCCAAAACAATAATCAGGATTATTTTGAGCAATATAAAGATCTCTGTTATTTATCACTAATTTTCATTTATTTTGCATTGTCACATTTTAATAGAGTGCTGCTTATACTTCCATGTTGTACAACATTCCTGCTAATATACAAACCAGCACCAAAATAAGACGTTAAACAATCTTCACCTGAATTCAGAGCGTCACCTGGAAACTACATATAAATTTGCCACTTTGAAAATTGGCAGTCATGATGAGAGCATTTGGATGTTGAATTTGGAGCAGACACAGTATATCTAGTAATGCCAATAATGCAGTGTTGTTATCTGCTTGTCATGGGATGTAAATATCTGAAAATAAAAGCTGAAATGTTGATCTCTTGTCTCATATTCATCATTTGATGTTAAACCCAAATGTTTTCAGTTTCAAGCAAAAATAAAGGAATTGGCCCCACTATTCCAATACTTTTGGAGGGGAGTGTAAAAATAGATGCTTTCTACCTTTCTGTTCCCCCAAACTGGAAAAAAATTCTTCTTCTTGAATGCAATCATGTCTTCTGAGGATACACCATGAATGGTGTGGTTACAAATGTTCAAAATCTGCAAGTTCTTCAACTTAGTCATCTAGCATCCATCCTTTCATGGTGTGAAAGCCTAGCAATGCTGAGATTCTTCTGTGTAACACAGATTTAGAAATGGAAGACAAACATATTGTTGCTGTTTATAGTCATCTATAGTACTGCTATTGAGCCAAATCATAGGACTACCTGGTAAGTTGTGCAAGTATGTATCTATTACTTGATGTCAGCTATGTCCAAGTTAAATGAATCAGACAGTTCTCAATACATGTTTTCAAACCAAGTTTAGGGAAACAGAGATTGGTGTTTTTAACAAACTACTGAATGTACTTTTAAACCATGAGCATTTTAAGAAATGGTTGACCCTCATGTCTAAACCTGACCAACCAAACCAACAATAGCAATGAGTACTAGCCAACCAGCAGCAAAGAAAGGTGGTTCATGCCTGTAACGTCCTTTGAAAAAAAGTGCAGTACAGTGGATTCACTGATACATATGTGAAAAAAGGTGAATATGCCCCCAACTAATGTCTTTTCACTTGTACCAAACCTGAAATTAGAAAAACCTCAGATTTAACCTGGGATGAACCTATACATAAAATTACTTGAAACTAAACCTATATAATCGCCTCAGTTGAACCTGTCAATTCAAGTACACCAATAGTTAACCTGCTCACCCTGTAAACTAATTCACACATGCAAGCCTTGACACAAAATTGCCTGAAACCACTATTCCCACCTACACTGAGTCTGTAAAGAGAGCACTTGTCTTTCTAGATTTTCCTACTAAGCATGGTTCCTTCCCTTCAAAGATTGCTGCACCAGCAGGAGCTGATGCTTAAGTTTCATAAACTGATCATACACTGATAAAATCACTGTTGTGGTGTTTTCATGTTTTAGCTATATATTATTTAATGACTGAATGTGATTATAATGCAGACTTGCTTGATAAAGTTTGCATATCAGTGATCACCATATGCCTGCTTTTGTTGTTGTTAGTTGTGATATTGCATTTTGGTGCGGTGTAGATATGCTCAATCAAAACTTTCCTACCACATAATAATACTGTATCATGGATAATAATAAATGCAGACACAATGCTCTTGATGATATGAATAAAAAAACTGACAACTTAGCACTTTTGTTAGCTCTTACAAAGAGAAAATAAAACATTTGCTTAACTGAGAAAATGAAGAGTATTCATTCGCAAGAAAGGTTTGAAACTAACTAAATGAAATGAATTTATGTAGTTCAACCTGTATTTTAAAACTCCATGCAAACCATTTTCTGAATGTGGACCAAACCAATTATTTCAAGTTGTCTGAAATTCAAAATAATTGTTTGTAACTTTACTTACATAATGTACATAATCATTAATTTAACCTAAAATGTCTACTTCATGCAAACCATTTTTAAAGTTTAAGCAAACTGAATATAACAATAATTAATAATAATCAGTTTTTTTAACTATACATTTGAAACAGATCATCAAACATGTATTTCTTCTGAACTCCAGACACATTGATGTCATTAACAAAGAAATGCTGGAGCTGCTCCTTTGATGGTAGTAATACTGTTTTTTTTTACATGATGTACCATGCAAATTGCATATTACAAAATCTTCAAGTTCAAAAAATCTAAGAAATTACACACTCTTTTGAGAGAATATTTTTTATTAAAGATATTTCATCCAAAAAGGATCTCTATACCTGTTTATCAATTTCCCCTAGTTAATCCATTCCTTTCAGTCTTATTTAGAAAAGTTTTACAATTTAGAAGTTGCAGCAAAGACTTTAGTAAAAGCATGTAAAAGATGTTCTATTGTCTCTGTCTAACATATACTCTGCTGGTTCCACAACACTGAAGTATTTTCTGTAGCATGCGTTCAGTTTCCAAGTGGCTCAGCTGCTAGGCCAAGTTGTCCACTGTTTTCAGAGTTGGTGGTTCAATGCTCGCCCCCATCTGCATGCCAGAGTGTACTTAAGCAAGACACTGAACCTGAAGTTGCTCCCGATAGCATGGCAGCTCTGCCACCATTGGTGTGTGACTGGGTGAAAGGAAAGTAAAGTGCTAGTTTTCACTGCGGTAGAAAGCCAATAGAAGTGCAGACCATTTAACAAGTGTTTCCAATGTATGTTTTCTCATTTTGTCATCACAGAAAGCTGTATAAAGTATTGCTTTGTATGAGAAACCAGCAAACATGCAACTAAAGAATTCATGCTTTTTATATCTTGTGTCTAGTGTGTCGAAAATTGTCAGTATTGTTAGAAAGTAGATGGTTTTCATATATCTTGCTGTGAACATTGTTCAGGGATTTACTTAGATGGGTAAGTACTAGGGCTGGCCCGAATAACAGTTTCTGGGGTCTGGATATTTGGCCCCGATTAATGACGGATATCCGAATATTCGGATCTCAAAATAAATATCCAGATACCACCGTCACGGCCGAATATTCGGATATTTGGGTCCAGCCCTAGTAAGTAGTACTTCCATTGTTTTGCATGGGCATGGGCAATTCTCTTAGGTCAACCCCACCCGCCCATAATGTTGCTTATCATGTTTATAGTGTTTCATAATTTCAGGTCTTCTTGAATATGTGTTCCTACAGTCCTTGCATTTCCGTATCTGTAAATAATTGATGAAACATAAAATACACGAGTGATACAGGAGATACGCTTAGTTTACTGAGCAGATCATGCCTTAAGTGTTCGGTTATCATTTACATGCTGCTCAACTTGTCAGAGCTGATTAATACATTTTTTTGGTCCCCCAGTTAAGATGTCTGTGTAGTTTCTCATTCATCCAGGTCATGGTTATCCAAAGTTGTTTAAATCAATCCAACTGGACTTTAAGAAGGTTCCTTGAAGACGTTTCACCTCTCATCCAAGAGGCTTCTTCAGTTCTGGTGGTGGTTGATGTTGCCTCGGCTTATAACCTCTGTGAGGTGTGGTCAGTGTTAACATTCCGACGACCATTGCCAAGGCCCACCTGGCTCCTCAAAGATGGTCATTGGGAGCCAGGGAGTGACACAAAGGGGGTCGTTGAAATGCGAGTTTCACCGAGCCCTTGTATGCTAATGGTGGTCGTTAGCATGAGCCACCTCACCTGAGTCATTCTGCCGAGTAGTTCTTTTGGGGAGTTTTGAAAGGACCTGATTGTAAATCGGCGAAAGATGATGTCGCAGACCACCCCCCCTGTTCACAGATGGCTTCTCCACTTTGACATGGATGCTTCTTTCACTCCTCTCTCAAACCATCTGTCCTCCCTGTCCAAAATCTGAACATTGGTGTCCTGAAATGAGTGTCCCTCTTCCTTGAGGTGAAGGAAGACCGCCGAATCCTGTCCTGAGGAATTGGCTCTTCTGTGTTGAGCCATACACTTGTTAAGTGGCTGTTTGGTTTCCCCTATGTAGAGATCTGAGCATTCCTCACTGCATTTAACTGCATACACCAGGTTGCTCTTCTGACTGTGTGGTGTGGGGTCTTTTGGGTGGACCAGTCTTTGTCTGAGTGTGTTATTTGGCTTAAAAAAGACAGGGATCTGGTGTTTGTTGAAGATCCTCCTCAGTTTTTCGGACAGTCCAGACACATACGGGATCACTATGTTGTTTTGCCTGTTCTCCTTCTCTTCAGTTCTCACTGGGTTGTTCTCCTTTCTGGAGAACTGTAGAGAAGGAGAACAGGCGAAACAACATAGTGATCACTCCCTGGCTCCCAACAACTATCGCTGAGGAGCCAGACGGGCCTTGGCAATGGTCGTCGGAATGTGAATAACACTGACCACACCTCACAGAGGTTATAAGCTGAGGCAACATCAACCACCACCAGAACTGAAGAAGCCTCTTGGATGAGAGGTGAAACGTCTTCAAGGAACCTTCTTAAAGTCCAGTTGGATTGATTTAAACAACTTTGGATCCCCCAGTTAAGAAGGTGGCCAGACTTCCAGCTTTAGTTTGAGGGTATTTACATCCTAATCAGGTGAATTGTGTAGGAATTACAGCATCTTTTATATGTGCCCTCCAGCTTTTTATGGGACCAAAAGTAACTGGACAAACTAACATAATCATAACTCAAATTGCCACTTTTAATGTTTGGTTGCAAATCATTTGCAGTCAATGAAAGCCCGAAATCTGGAACCCATAGCCATTACGACACTCTGGGTTTCACGCCTCTATTTTTAATTGGAGGCATGAAGTCGGACTTCTCTGTCACCAAGGAGCTCTTGGATGTAGCTGCCACACATAGGACCACAACTAAACAGGACATTTTTGATGCAATGGAGAAATCCTTAAGTAAAGATGAATTACCGTGGAAAAAGTTGGGGGACTAACTATCAATAGTGCACCTGCAATGTGTGGAGGAAAAACAGGCTTTGTGGACTTTTGAAGGAGAAAATGCAAAACGGTAACTGTAAAATATCTCTGATAACGTACCTCTGCATTATCCATCAAGAAGCTCTGTTTCTAAAGGCTCTGGAGCTGGATGGTATCTAGTGACTTGTGGCAGTCATGAAAACAGTGAACTTGATTCGGGCGCATGGCATGAATCACTGCCAGTTCCAGCTGTTCTCGCAGGAGGTGGGCTTGGAGCATGCAGACATGCTGTACCATACAGAAGTGAAGTGGTTGAGTTGGAGAAAGTCCTCAAATGATGTTTGAGCTAAGGGAAGAAAAGGAAAGCCCTTGTCTGACCTGTCAGCTCCAAACTGGTTGTATGACTTTGCTATGTTGTGTGACATGACCGAGCATCTCGCACGACTGAATCAGAAGTTGCAGAAATGCAAACAAGTCATCATGCAAATGTCTGACATGATCACAGCTTTCCAGCGTAAGCTTGACCTGTGGAAGTGCCACGCATCAACCAAAACAGGACAACCTTGCCCACTTTTCTGTTTGTCAGAGCAGCTCATCCTTAGTTCTGTGTTTTTTCATGTGCTCAGTTGGCAACCAAACTGAACAGATTAATGAATGAGTTTGGCAGTTCTTTGACTTTAAAGCACAGCGAACAGGCTTTGTCATAATTGCCAATCCTTTCACTAGTGACATTTGCAGTGCACCACATTACCTTCAGATGGCGTTAAGAGCGATAGTGGCCTGAGAGCAAAGTTCTTGGATGCTGCAGTCGGAGATTTTTACCGTCTCCTGCCCCCTGGTTTGATGCCACAGTTCCGACTACATGCTGCCCGTGTTCTGTCCGTGTTTGGGAGGCCTCAGTGTGAACAGATGTTTTCAATAATGAATCTAAACAAGACCAAGCGCAGATCACGCATCACAGATGACAGCCTCCTCGCTGTTTTATGGATTGCCTCAGTACAAGACCTAAAACCAGACATCGACACACTGGCTGCAGCAAAACAGTGTCAGACATCCAGCCCGAAAACACATAGGTAAGAATTTTTAAAAACCAAAATTAAAAATATAATAGAATGTTTTTCAACCATGAATAAGAACAGTTAAATATGTGTGTGACTTAATGATTGTGTTTGCATTTTGTTTAGTGTTTGTTATTTTCAGAACATGATCAATGGATAAGGATTGTGTCTCAGGATAAGGAGGGATCTATTTGGTATGTTTAAGGACAGCATCCCCTCATCAACTTCACCCAAACTTGGCAAATATAGTTGTGAACTGAGACAACCCTTATTATGTTATTTTGAGTTAATTACTCCGCCAAGGAATGCAGCAGAGTTATGTGACAATCGATGTATGTTTGTCCTTCTGTTAATCTGTGAATCTGTCTGTGCACAACATTACTCAAAAACGGACTAATGGATTTAAATGAAATTTTCAGGGAAGGTCAGAAATGACACAAGGACCACCTCATTAGATTTTGGCGGTGATGCGGCTTATAGTCTGGATCCATGGATTTGTTAAAGATTTCTGTGTCATTGCGAGATAGCTTCACAGCATCACTGTAACTATGACAACAAGTGAACGCTACATCAGCTGCCTGCTAACGATCACATGATTGCGATCCTACCACAAATCGACCGCTGCGGACTTATCAGAAATGATACAAGAAACAATTGAGTAAATTGTGTGGCTGTTTCTAAGTCCCATCAACTCCTGCCGCCTGCTATATATTTAGGTCATGCCATTTGGTATCCATACATAACATACACATGCATGACACCGCTCAGCGCAACGTAATTTTTTATTAAAGATTTCCTCCATTGTAAATGATACAAAGACTGAGCAGCCTTGGCGGAGCACTGTGCTCTCTGAGTGGTTTTCTTGTTACATACTGTATACCGTACTTTCCGGACTATAAGCCGTGACTTTTTTCTAATGCTTTGAACCCTGCGGCTTATACAACAATGCGGCTAATGTATAGATTTTTACGGGCGAGCTTCATCAATACATTTAGCCTCGTCACATCAGAATGAAATTACTGAACAGGTCACAGTGGACCAATGAAACTGTTCAAATGAAATCAAATGCACTCACACTAAATTCTTCAAATCAGTCATTTTGCGTTTCATGCACACACCCTCATCATGGAAAACACACGAAGAAATGCATATGATGCAGCTTTTAAAGTTAAAGGTAATCGATCTGCCTGTAGAAGAAGGAAATAGAGCTGCTGTACGTAAGCTTGGCATCAATTAATCAATGGTCAGATGTTGGAGTCGGCAGCGTGAAGAACTGACTCAGTGCATTTTACTGCTGTGTTACTGCCGTGTTACAGGCACTGTTCGAAAAAAAGCATTTAATTAAAAGTTTTAAACAAATCTTTCTGTGTAAATATCTCATGTTACAATGCGGACACCTGCGGCTTATAGTCAGGTGCGGCTTTTATATGTACAAAATTTTTTTCTTTTTAAATTTAGTGGGTTATATGGCTTATATTCAAATACGCTCCGGAATAGTCCAGAAATTACAGTACCATTTTGTTTGTGCAGCAATGTATTCACTGTGTTTACAGGTTTATGTGTTCATGCAGACAAATGTTTACTGTAATTACACCATCTCTCATTAGTAGGGTGTACTCCCTCTGCAAGGCTTTGTGCCAGATTTGTTCTTGTAAAATGCTACAACTGTCACCCATGTTCTTAGCAGCTTAGAATTGTCGATTGTATTGTATTTCTGCACCACTCGACTGTGACAAAAAAAATTTTGAAAAAAGTTGATGTCTGAGAGTTGAAATAAACTTGAATTAAAATAGAATAACATCAAAGTATTGACTAATACTACAGTTAAAGAAAACGTTCAATTGCTGCTCAGGTTATGGTGTGTCTGATCTTCAATGTCAGAACTTTCTGTCAGCATACAGGACTCTCTTATGATGACTCACTAGCAGTGCCAAAAGAAGGATGTCACATTGTGCCGTACATATGACAAGACAAGATAAAACTTTAACCCCAAAGAAAATTCTCTTGCTACATAAGTCACAGTCACAGAACCACAGTGATTAGGTGATAGTGCTCTCCCCTCCTCTGGTTCTGACTCTCTCTCCTTCTAGGTGTGTGTGATACAGAGGCTGGCCGCAGCTGTTGCTGATTCTAATCAGCTCATTGAGTGCAAGTGGGAGTCGTTAACCTGGCATGCTGGCATCCTTAAAACTGGAGGAGATGCTTCAGTAGACACCGGACCGTCTCCTAACTAACATGCTGACTCCTGCATGCTTTTGCTGTTGTCATTTCTGGATTTGGATCTTCCCTGGGCTGTGGTTCTGTGGTCTTTGTGGGACTTTTGGAGTTTCCAAGGATTCTGGAGTCCATTTAGTCCGCCTTCCCTTTAGGGGGAGTCTAGTCTGTTATGCTACTTGCATACTCATAGTTCTGCTTCCGGTTTCTGAGTACCGGATCGTTAGTAGATTGTTTTTGTTCTGGGTGTTTCTGCAAATAAATGTTACTAAACGTTCACTTGCCTGCCTTCTTATTTCCTGCATTTGACCCTCTGTACCCGCCGTAATAGTACGGTCCGGCCAACATGAGCTCATCGGGGAATGAGATTGTGGTCGATGGAGCTGCCAGTATTACGATCGAGCAGGCTATTGTTAATCAAAATTCTGCGTTAGGTCAACATGAGGAGATGCTACGCAGCCTCATTAGTAGTAATACCGCATTGTACAATCAGCCCTCCACTTTAACTGAACGAGTGACTCGTTTAGCTCGTCATTCTTCTCTTCCGGCTCCGGTAGTAGTTCCGGCACCTATTGTAAATCAGGTCGTGCCGGTTAAGGAACCTCATGTTCCTTTGCCTGAACGGTATAGTGGGGATTTTGGATCATGTCAGTCGTTCTTAACCCAGGTTTCTCTACTCTTTAAACTACAGCCTATTAAGAATAGCTGCTGCCTTGCAAAAGCTAATACGGGATCTTAAGAAAACAAACAGCCTCAGTCATATGCTTCAGATCAAGCTAAAATTGCTTTTCTTATCGGGTTATCTGGTGCAGCTAGGGACTGGGGAACAGGGGTGTGGGGACAGCAGAGCCCCACATGTAACTCTTATACTGTTTTTGTTGCCGAGATGAAGATTTTCGACCATCCGGTTCGTGGCAGAGACGCTGCGGACAGAATTCTGTCTACAACCCAAGGAACTCAAAGTGTTGCTGAATATGCCATGGAGTTTCGGATGCTGGCCTCAGAGATAAGATGGAACAATGAGGCTCTCCGTGGTGTGTTTTATAAAGGCCTACAAGACGTGTTGAAAGATGAGCTAGCTCTGAGGGATGAGGCCGCTTCTTTGGATGAGTGTATTGACCTGGCCATTCGACTGGATAACCGGCTGAGAGAGTGCCGTCAAGAGAAAAGGAACTGAGGAGTTAGCGGAGCTTCTGGAGTCTCTGCTAGTCCTCTAGAACCAGCACTGAGGACTGAATTATCTGAGCCTGAACTCATGCAGTTGGGCCAAGCAATCCGTGGAGGAGAAGGAGCACAGAAGAGCTACTCGGCGTTGCCTTTATTGTGGCAAACCTGGCATTACATTGCTGTATGCCCAAGGCGTCACCCAAAAGGGTCGGCTCCCCAGTAAATGGAGAAATATTGGTGAGCCGAACTTTGACTTCTTCCCCTCAATGTTTTCTGCTTCTTACCACCTTATGTTGGAGGACTGAATCACTCCTGGTGTCTGCTTTGGTGGATTCAGGAGCAGAGGAGTGTTTGCTGCATAGCAATTTAGTTTGCCAACTAGGTATTCCTACAGTCCATTTAGCCCAACCATTAGTGGCCTGGGCTTTAAATGGCCTTCGTTTAGCTCAGGTTTCTAGTAAGACGGTGCCTGTTGATTTAGTGATTGCTGGAAACCACTGTGAGAAGATAAACTTTTGTGTCCTGGATCATTCTGAACCTCCTGTTTTAGGTTATCCTTGGTTGCAGCTTCATAGCCCGCATCTGGATTGGAAGAAGGGAGAGATTGTGGCATGGAGTACCGATTGTCATCAGAGATGTCTTCAGTCTGCTCAGACTCCAGTGTCTTCTGAGGCTCCCTCTCCTCCGGAACAGGTAAATTTGGATTCCGTTTCTACACAGTATCATGATTTGGCTCCAGACTTTAGCAAGGACCGTGCCCTTTTGTTATCACCACATCGGGCCCTATGACTGTACCACTGAACTGCGTCAAGGAGCGACATATCCCTCCAGTCAACTGTACAGTCTGTCAAAACCTGAACAGGAGGCTATGGAAAATTACATCCGGGATTCGCTGGCAGCAAGTATCATACGTCCCTCTTCATCTCCGTTAGGAGCAGGACTTTTTTTGTGGACAAAAAGGATAAGCCTTCATGACCTTGTATTGACTTTAGTGGTCTCAATGATATCACTATCAAGAACTCTTATCCATTGCCCCTGATTAATTCTGCGTTTACACCTCTACAGGGAGCACAAGTCTTTACCAAGCTGGATTTAAGAAACGCATATCATCTGATCAGGATTCGACAGGGTGATGAGTGGAAGACTGCCTTTAACACCCTTTTAGGACATTTTGAATATCTGGTTATGCCTTTTGGTCTGACTAATGCGCCTGCGGTTTTTCAGAACCTGATTAATGATGTGTTATTATTATTATTATTATTATTATTATTATTATTATTATTATTATTATTATTATTATTATTATTATTATTATTATTATCAGTTTATTTATAAAGGGATCATGTACAATATTAAACATAAATGTTTCCATTTGATGTATTGCACCAGAGTTAGCTTTAAGCTAATTTCCATCTGCAATCCCATTGCTTGATATGCTTGGTAGATTTGTTTTTATCTGGATGACATTTTGATTTTTTCTAAGGACTTGGAGGAACATGTGGGACATGTGCGGATGGTACTGGAATGTCTGCCCATAACAAGCTATTTGTAAAAGCTGAAAAATGTGAGTTCCATGTCTCTACAGTGTCGTTCCTGGGATGTATCATCTCCCCTGGTCAAGTGGAAATGGATCCAGAGAAACTGTCGGCTGTCCGGGATTTGCCTACGCCGAGTAACCATAAGCAATTGCACCGATTTCTAGGTTTTGCTAACTTTTACCATAGGTTCATCAGGAAATATAATAAAGTAACTGCCCCTTTGATGTCGCTAACCTCTACTATTAAGAATTTTCAGTGGACTCAGGAGGCTGAGGCTGCCTTTGTGGAGCTGAAGAACCGGTTTATTTCTGCCCCAGTCCTAACTCAACCGGATTCTTCACTGCAGTTTGTGGTAGAGGTTGACTCTTCAGATGTTGGTGTTGGAGCAGTTCTGTCTCAGAGATCGCCTAAAGATCAGAATCAGATCAGGACATAATGCTCTCCCCTCCTCCGGTTCTGGCTCTCTCTCCTTCTAGGTGTGTGTGTGACACAGAGGCTGGCTGCAGCTGTTGCTGATTCTAATCAGCTCATTGAGTGCAGGTGGGAGTCGTTAACCTGGCATGCTGGCATCCTTAAAACTGGAGGAGATGCTTCAGTAGATGCCGGACTGTCTCCTAACTAACATGCTGACTCCCGCCTGCTTTTGCTGTCATCGTTTCTGGATGTGGGTCTTCTCTGGGCTGTGGTTCTGTGGTCTTAATGGGACTTCTGGAGTTTCCAAGGGAGGATACCTGCTGCCAGCCATTGGAAACACCTGCCACACCACCGAGGACACCTTTCTGTATATCTGGAAGCCTCTCCCAGTCTACTTGCCTGAGATGCCATTATTCCATCAAGAGGCTTGGAACATCAAAAACTGAATGTGTCTTTTGAGACTGGACGATGAGGTTTTCCTGATCCGGTTCTTCGGAGAGTCAGTCAAGTTCTCACCCTAGTTTCACCAGGTAATAAGAGTCTGTAGTTACTGATTATCTGTGCTTGATTATTTGCTAAGGTTAAAGCTTGGTTCAGTGGGCTTCTTGTTTTGGGATTATTGCAGTCTAGGATTCTTGATATTTTCTCCTGGGGTTATTTTGTTTTCCTACCTTGGTGTTAACAAACGTGGGTTAACCTTTTGTTTAGTTATATGCTTAGCTCTTGTGCTTAGTCCGCCTTCCCTTTAGGGGGAGTCTAGTCTGTTATGCTACTTGCGTACTCATAGTTCTGCTTCTGGTTTCTGAGTACCGGATCAGTAGTAGTTTGTTTTTGTTCTGGGTGTTTCTGCAAATAAATCTTGTTAAACCGTTCACTCGCCTGCCTTCTTATTTCCTGCATTTGAGCTGTAACAACATATTGCTCAGAACAAACAAAATTACATTAACAATGCCAAAAAGAAAAGCAATAAAATATAAGCATGATCTGCACATGATATTGTGATAGTGCACAAACTGTTGAGAAGTAATATTGCAAATGATATCAATATTAATCTTCAGATCAAAGTTGGTGATGTATAAGCTGTCATTCCAGTGTAAGGGGCAGGAGTTATACAGTTTGATAGCCACTGGTAGAAAATATGTCCTGTGGCCTTCTTTTGTTGGACTTCAGTGATCTCAGTCTATGGCTGAAGATGCTCTAATGTGTCACGAGCCTGGGAATGAGAGGTGATGCCCATAATACTAAGTAGCTTTTATCAACATCATCCTCTCTGACACCTCCACCAAAGACTCCAGCTTCACTCCTAGGATAGAGCCAGCTTTCCTAATGAGCATGTTGAGTCTGTTAGCATCATCGGGTTTTAAGGAAGGGAGACATGCTTGGACAACATTCTCAGTTCTCAGGTGGTTTGTGATTTTGATGCCAGAAAACCACCTCCAGTTCAGCTTCCTAGGATGGACCTACTTTTAGCATTGTGTATTCTCTGTTCTTAGTATTCAGATGTTCCATTTCTTACCTCTGACTCATTTCTGTTGTTGTTAGATAGATGATGGCCGTACCAGTTGTACAAACAGAATGTAAAAATATTATACAGGAATTAAGTGATGGATAATTCCTTGTCACCACTTTCTCGGGTGAAAGTATTTCCCAATTTTGCATCGAAAGGGTCTTTGACAGGGAACAGCTGGGACTGCCCAACCAGAGATGCACCCAGAAGCAAAATTTAACTCCTGTAATAGATGTGAACGGCTGTTACACCTTACATATATTCATTAGACATTAAGACCCCCAAATGTGTGTTGAGGAAAGTAGGTTACATTCACCCCTGTTAATTACACATATAAAGGAAGCACAAACTCTGTCTAGCTTTAAATTATCCATTGTCAGCATTCAAAGATGACAATACTCAATAAAAAAATTCTATAATTTTTGTTTTTCATTACATGTAATATTAAAAAAAGGCTTTTAAGGAGTTATACATTCTGTATAATTGCCAATGTATTCCTGTATAATTCCAACATGTACATGTTGTTGTACATTAAAAATTACATTAATTTCAATATTTACCCCCCAGAAAAGAACATGAAATGGATTCATTGAAAAATGCAGTATGCAACCACAATATAAAAATAATACTTTATACATATACACTTCCCTCCAAAAGTATTGGAACAGTGAGGCCAATTCCTTTATTTTTACTGTAGACTGAAAACATTTGGCTTTGACATTAAACGATGAATATGAGATAATGGATTTCAGCTTTTATTTCCAGGTATTTACATATGGATCTGATACGCAACTTAGAAGAGAGCACCTTTTGTATGAACCCACCCATTTTTCATGTGAGCAAAAGTATTGGAACATGTGACTGACAGGTGTGTTTTGTTGCTCTGGTGTGTCCTATTACATTGATTATTGAAACAATAAATAGCGCTCAATGTCTACATTCCGCTTCAGATTTGGGTTTTGCCTGTGCAAACTGCATCTATAGTTAGAGGTGTAACCAACATGAAAACCAGAGCGCTGTCTATGTGTGGAAAACAAGCAATTGTGAATTTGAGAGATGATGGAAAATCAATCAGCCATTTTGCATAAGCATTGGCCAAAGCCAGTACAACCATTTGGAATGTCCTGAAAAAGAAAGAAACCTGGTGTACTAACTAACTAAATAAATAATTGCTTTGCATGAGCACAGGCATGTGTTATACATGCGTACGTTATGTATTTACTCAGGTTGAGTGAACTGATGCAGGTAACTGAAACAGCATTCACTTGTTGTCATGGTTACAGTGACGCCATGCCGGCCGCTATATCTCGCAATGGAAAATCCTTAACAAATCCGTCAACATACAGCTGTAAGCCAGCTTCTCAACTATGAATATAATCCAAACTAAATATGGTTCCAGACTCACCAATGAGCCCCAAATGTGTTTGAGAATGACCGTGACACCATTCAGAACATGATTCAAAATACTGACAGCTCAGTTCTCCCATTAAGCAACAGGGGTATAAGGGGAGTGATACAAGACAGAAAAAAAATGTAAAAGTGCTCAACTGTCTAAATTTTTGAGATTTAGGTATTGTTAAAGATGTATATAAGTTGGTTCAGGTTGTTCAGTCATTATTTTTTACTTTATTTTCAGATGTACAGTTACATCAAAAGTTATTTATTAATAAATGTCAAAATGTTGTTGAACCGTACTGAATTTATTTGATTTAACGGTCAGTTATTGATTACATGCAGACACTAATAAAACTATTAGGTTACATCAACATATATCACACTAGTTAGACATTAAGATTTTCTGGACCTTTGCTTTAATACATTTTCTCTGACTGGACTTCTTTGAATTTGAGTTGAATACCCCTGGGTTGAACAGCACGTTGGTCCTCTCTTTGAATACAAAAAAACCCCAAAGACGGAACAGTCCACCAACTTACAGTAATATGAACACTCTGCAGGAAGGAGTTTTCTTTCCACTGAAGCACAAGTGTTTAATAAACATGTTAAGTGTATATATATTCTCTTTTTTCTTGAATCTGTTTGCTCACGCAAAATGAATGTGATTAATATAGATTAAAAATGAATTCTATTTAATAAGCATTATTATTATTATTGTGTGTGACTGGGGTGAGGAGGGGGAGGGGATTTCATGGCCCAGGGTTTGACCAATAGCAACAGATGTATCAACCAATCATTTGAGGCTCATCTCTGGCAAACTCTAGCGGTTTGCATCTTCTGGTGTAGCCTCTGTACTTTTATTCATGAAATCTTCGGTGAACAGTAAATTGTGATACCTTCACTCCTGCCCTCTGGAGGTTGTTGCTGATATCACAAACTGTTGTTTTAGGGTATTTCATTACAGCTCTCACAATGTTTCTGTCATCAACTCCCGCTGTTTTCCTGGGTTCTACCAGTTCAACGTCTGTCACTTAGTACACCAGGTTTCTTATTGATGTTCCAATACTTTTGCTCACATGAAAAGTGGGTGGGTTCATACAAAAGGTGCTATCTTCTAAGTTGTGTATCAGATCCAGATGTATACCTGGAAATAAAAGCTGAAATGTTGATCTCTTGTCTCATATTCATCATTTGATGACCCAAATGTTTTCAGTCTACTGCAAAAATAAAGGAATTCTTCGCCTCACTATTCCAATACTTTTGGAGGGGAGTGTAAGTGGTGTACTAACAACAAGGATAAGGAAACACACTGCTCCCCGAATATAAAGTATCAGATGTTGCAATGTGGATCTTTCTACTTTCTCAGAGATTTTACATCGATCATTGAAACAACTGTTTATGTACCATCACAAGCTAATGCTACACTCACATAACAAACATCTGTCAGCACAACTGGACAGTATTGTTGTAGTAGCAGGGTATTTTAATCAAGCTGAATTAAAATCTGTCCTGCCCAAATTGTACAAGAATGCACATTTTCAGACATGAGGAAAAAACACTCAGATCAGTTGTACACCAGCATTCCAGATGCCTATAAAGCCACTTCTCTGTCACATACAGTCCCTGACAAAAGTGTCCAGATTTCCTTTAAACTATCTATCATAGCTTGATGGACTCCCTTCTGGAAGGGTTTTAAGACCAGTACAGCGGGCACAACTCAACACATTTTATTTCGAACTGCACATCAATAGAGGCATACAGTAGGCTACTCGTTAGCTCCGGCTATAACTTTGCAGTCATCCAAACTTAACCCCCTTTTGAGTCAGAATTAGTAGTAGACAGTGGTAGGTTGTAAACCTGGAAAACACAAAACACCAAACGATGACATTAAATAATTATCCCGCTGACAGTCACAAATCGACAAACATCAACGCCAGAACCCAGAACTCACCGACAAGCGTACCAGTCTCGAGAGTGCTTAACGTAAACAACTTAAAGTTACGCCCTCAAATCATAAACAGTAACGTTGACTACATAAGTACAAATAACAAATAATGCACACCACAACGTTATTCAGGAGCTTCCTGATGGAAAGTTCTACACCTCCCACTTGGCCTACTGATTCTGGAATCCAAGTAGGCCACCATAACTAGCAAAACAAACTGCAAAGGATAACTTTCATCTGTGACTAACAATGTGGCATAACATCTTTGGTTAAGTGCAATCTTAATGTGACTAAAGGATGGCTTAAGGGACTCTTAATGTCCATAAATAACACCCTCTGTCCTTAACAACGGTATAACATCCTTCACCGAAACACACCAACAACCCCGGAAGAGGATGGCGGTGGGGAAGTCTTAATCCTTAACCGAAACACACCACCAACCCTCAAGGGGGATGGTAGCGGGGAGGTCTTGGTCCTCTACCGAAACACACCATGGTGGGGATCCATTCCCGTCCGTTACCAACCGAAACACACCATGTTGGGGGGGTCTTTTCTTGCTCCTCCACTGGTAGTAATACCACCAGTCTCCTAGCATCTCTGTGGAGAATGGTGGAAGGGCAGTCCTTTATCTCGTGGTTCTTCTTAGACTGACCACCGAGAACTAGGTGGCTTTGACATGTCCTCACCTTCACATCTCGTACTATGCCTTTCACATCAGGAAGTTCACTCATTATCTGCTCGCACATCTTTGCTTTGGTCTTTCTGCAGTGCATACAGGAGTCAATAACATTTCTGGTGACCCGTGGTCCCTGTACCACCCACGCTTTAGAACTCGAAGGAGTGTGCAAGCGACACCCTCATGGTTAGCACCATGAGCCTCCCGCGTGATGAGGGTGCTAATCCATGCATCGTAGGGAACTAAGGGCACACCAGTTTCTCCCTGCATGGCAGCCTGGACTCTACCGTAGCACAGCAGAAGCCCTGAGGCTTTATCCCTCGTGACGACAAGTCTATTCAGTGTCGTCACCGGAACCTTTGTCTGGGCTGCCAGGCATAAGTCTTGGAATGCAGTTTTGAGCTCACTTACAGTCAGCACTGCCTCCCACTTTGCTGATGCAGGGACTCTCCCTATGCAGGCCAAGAACTCACTCAAAGCTCTACGGACATAACTGATTACCCCACAGAGTCTAGCTAGGGAACTCTACCGTGTTGGATCTACCTGATCTACGAGTGCGGCTCCCCACAGCATCTCCTTTGTCCTGACCGAGGCTGTTTCTTGCCCACCTACTGGGGAATGTGGGGCCTCACTACTTCCATCTGTGACTGCTGTGCCTTCGCCGCCTGGATTGTCAGTGTTGGAAACCTTCTTTACCTGAGCTCTGGTGAGGACCGCTGAAAAGGCTTTTCTTTGTAGTTTACTCACCACCGCTCTCGCATCAGCTGCTACTTCTGAGGCTGACTTTATGGGCCAGTCATCGACTGGGCCATACAGGAACTCAGGGCCTTCCTGCCACACAGTGTTCTCGTCCAGTAGTTCAGGAGAGCACCCCCTTGTGACTAGGTCAGCGATGTTGACCTCACCCGGGATCCACCACCAGTCAGTTATAGGTCCAGCCTTTTGAATTTCTCCAATACAGTTCGCAAAGAATGTTTGGAATCTGTAACTCTCCCTCTGGATGGCACCCAACACCGTCTGACTGTCAATGAAGTGGTACCACTTTTCCACATCTAGTCGTCCATGCTTCAAGATGTATCCCTTTAGGCGTGTGGCGAAGACTGCTCCACAGACCTCAGCCTTGACTGTGTCACCTTTTTGGTCGATGGGGGTTAACTTGGCCTTTGACTCTACCAACCGGATGACCACATCGCCTGACGTCTCCCATTGAAGGTACAGAACAGCACCATAGGATACGCAACTGCCATCAGAAAATGTGATCCCCCAAGGCTTACTCCTCCAATTAGGCAGCGTGAGGCTCCTGTGGAACTTGACGCTGCCCAGTCAGACATACTCCTTGAATAACTCAACTGATTTCCCCCGAAGCTCATCGGATAAAGGCTCATCCCAGGTGTCTTTAGTAAGCTTACCAGCTTCCTGGAAGGCTCTTCTCACCAGAATCACTCCTTTCTGTTTGATTGGTGTTGCAAGACCGATTGGGTCATACAGCCCAGCGATCTGGCTCAGTAAGATACATCGAGTCAGTGGGTTCGGTGTCTTTGCTTCCACCTCTTCTTCTGTGAGGTCAACCTCAGTCTTCATCTTTTTCTTTCTCTTGGAGAAATTAACGGAGACCATCACAAAGAGTTTGTCCTCCTGAACGAGATAGCCAATGCCCAGAGCTTTGTTGTCTCCCTCTCCTAGTTGATTGGGTAACATCAGGGTCACTGGCCTAGACGCCGCTTCCCCACGCCTCCCACTCTGACCAGACCGGATCCAGGGCTTGAGGTGAAAGCCACCATCAGTATCCCCTCCACTCCTTCTAGGATCTTGTCTAGTTGTTGTGGGTCATTATGAGATGTGAGGAGGTCATCAACGTAGGAGTCTTCCTCGATGACTCTTCTTTCCTCTTTCATGTCAGCAAATTGGGGCAATTTAGCGGTCTCCCGTATGGCTACTTGTGCTATGCATCCAGCTGGTTTATCTCCCATATTCACTCTCACGACAGCGTAGTCCTCAATCTCATCTTCTGGTGAATCTCTCCACAGGAACTGATGCACATGGACTTCTCGCTCCTCCAGCCACACTGAATTATACATCTTGGTGATGTCTCCGATGGCGGCGTGTTCACCCTCCCGGAATCTGAGGAGCACGGCTCTAATGGGATTGAGAACGTCTGGGCCTTTACGTAAGATGCTATTCATGCTCACACCTTGGAACTCTTGACTGCTGTTCCAGACAAGGCGGACCGGCGTAGTTACCGAGTGGGGGTTTGGTGCGGTCAGGTGACTCACCCACCACACGGCACCTTTCCAGCTGTCCTTCATGTCCCTGGTGAGTTTAATGGCAGCACCTCTTTCCACCATCTCATGGATCTGTCTCACGTATGCCTCTTTCCACGCAGGGTCTCTCATGAGGCGCTTCTCCGTTCTCAGGAACGTTGCCTCCACAGCCTTCCGGTTATTGGGGAGAGACGCTGGGTCTTCCTTCCACGGGTATTTTGCGTCCCAGTGTGACTGACTGCTGTGAGCATCACTCTCCTTGAAGGTTAGGCCCGCTCTTATTATCTCCAACTCCTTCTCATCCACCAGAGACATCTCCTTACCTCCTGGTGGACACTTCCCACAACGGCACCCTCCACAGGCAGGGTTACAGGCAGCTCCAATGCTATCCCACCTTTGCCACTCAAGAACCTCCTTATTGCATAGTGCTGTCACCCAGACCACTTTGCTACCTTGTTCCGAGTCATTTCTATTCTCCTCCACAAAGTGTTCCTCCACTTTGACGGCTACCATGAGGTTTCATGGAGTGTGCGAAGTGCGTCTTGGAGCGCCACGCTGTGACATTCACTTCCTCAAAGAGGTCTGGGTGTACACCACTCACGATCTTGCCTAGAGGACCATCCCATAGTACCAAGTTGCCAACTCTTTGAAGCCTCTGAGGAGCCAGCTGGCCTTCTTGAGCACTGATTAGCAGATCAATTTTCTCTGGGCGGGCGAGTTCCCCTGGCTTGGCTTCCGGAAAGAACTGTTCCAGGCGCTCTGATGTTACTGTTCGACCCACTTTGGCAATGTCTTCCATCCCGTAGCAGATCATCTCGTGGAACTTCAAGGTTCCCCACGGCGTCCACACCTTTATTGTCACAAGATATCTCTTCGTGTGAACCTTTACCTTGATTGTGCCAACACCATACACAACAAGTGAGATTGGTTCACCAATCAGACCGAGTTTTCTGCAGCCTGGAGCGTGACATAATTAGTGTCAGATGCCAGATCAACCAGAGCTCCAAGACTGTCTCCTCTTTTTGACGTGACAGGCGTGAGCATCATGAGGACTGGATGCTCTCTCAAACCGGTCTGTTCTATCAAGCTTTTGCTGGGACACGCTTTCGATGTAGTCTTGTTGGTACATGCTTTACGAACAGCTTCTAACTGGTAGGGAGTGAGTCCCAGCTCAGCGAATACAGCCTCCTGCTCCTCTGTTGGACCACGAGGTCCCCGCTTTTCTTCCATTTTGCTTTCTCTCTTTCCAGCATCCTTCTTTGTCAATGCTCTGAGGCAGAGGAAATAATGGTGGTCTGCTAAGGTGTCGCCCTTTCTACACTCCTTCTTACGACAGAGAAACTTTGAAGTGCAAGTGTCGTCGGCCCCATGTACATCCAGGCATTTAAAGCATGCTTTAGCTTTCTTTACATGAGCTTTCTTTTCTGATAAATTAGCTTTCTTAAAAGTCTTACAGCGAAACAGTCTTTTCCTGTGTTCTTGATCACCACACACAGGACATGGTGTCTGCTGAGAGTGTGTTTTGACTTCGCTTGCCGTTGTCTTAGTGAATGATTTTCTTTCTCTTTTCCTGTCACCTTGGTTCTCGCAGTAACAGTCTCCCAGCACTAACAGGCCAAAGCTTGCCAGGCAGCAACTGCTCCAATCTCACTAGCAACGACTTCTGGCCAGCCAGAAACTGCAGGAGCCTATCAAAACGGTTCCCTGGGTTGACATTGTTATCTGGATTTCTTACAAACATGAGCCACTCTCTCTTCATGATGTCAGGAACTTTGCTCTCTAAGGACCGAATCACTAGTTGGTTTTGTATAGCATCCACGCACCCCAGATCTGCGAGGTCAAATGCTGCCCTCTCCACAGCTAGGATTAGTTCTAATGTCTCTCTTAGCTGGTGGTTCTTTACGGCAGGTCGTGACTGTAGCTCTAACACATTCTCTTCCGCTGTTTGTGCTACGTCGCCATAGCGGTTTTCTAGTTCTCTAAAGATATCATTGGCATCTTTGCAACAGTCTGAGTTCGTTCTTCACAACTTCATCTAAACTGTCTAGCAACTGAAGTTTCTTGCATTCTCGTGAGCCTGTGGGTTCTGCTTGGGCTTGAATACTCTCCCACTCCGCTTTCCAGTGCCAATAGTCTCTCCTGTCTCCGGAGAACTTCGGTAAACTTATGGGTGTGAGTCTTATTTTAGGTCTGGCCCACTGAGAATTAAGACCCCCCCCCCGACATACGCACCAGGACTGTTAAAAGGCATGCTGCTTCCTTGTCCCATGCTCAGATCAACAGGTGGAGCGACACGCACGCTCTGCAGTTGTGGTGGACTGGCGAAAGTTGGAGTTAAAACTAAGCCAACAATAAGTCCACCATCTGATGGTCGTGGATGCAGGGTGGGTGGTAATGTTTGTTGGGGAGCACCGAGCATTGTAGTTGTCACATGCCTGCTCAGTCTCCAACTGCTGGTGGTGGTAGCTAGGGGAGTGCTGGTAATAGTTCTTGCCCCATCAGGGGAGAGGAATGAAGGTGGCCTTGTGACCTGTACAGGTCCCTGCCCACCACTGAGTGAAGTGACAACAGAGGACCGAGTGTTAACGGGGCACAGTGGCAGAAAAGGTTACTAGGTGGGATGAAGTGACATTATCGGCAACTGCAAGGTTGTCACTCACCGGCGTCGTATGCTCACTGACTGCATTTTCTTCTCTCACACCTCTAACCTCCACCATCTCAATTTTGCCACTGTCACTATCACCATTGTGCCCTAAACTTGCCTTTTCTATGTGCTCACTTTCACGGCGTAACCTCCATTCATCTATCAGTTGCTCCTTGTCCTCCCTCAGTGAAGAAAAGGCCGTCCACCTGTCTTTTCCATGTGGTCTATAGTCTTTCCAGGAATACACAGTATTTTTGAGGTTGTGGAGTTTTCTATCCAGCTTATTGCTTTCAACCTCCTGCTGCCCCCACGACACTACCTTACCTTTCCCGAATGCTTTAGCTTGATCAAAAGCAGTCCTAAACTGAGAAATGAGAGCATCTATGTCAGGTGCCGCATACTTGGTCCACAGCAAGTCCATAATCACGTTCTCGCTCTCAAAGAACTTTTGCTCACTGGCATCCCTCTTTGCCAGGGCATCCTGTAACTCATCACCATCACCTGTTATCTCGCCTTGTGCATTTATGTAATCATTACTGGCATCGAGGAGCTTGTTATAATCGTCCCTCAATCGCGCTAACTCCACGGATAATTCACCTTCACGTAGTCGGCTAGCGCTGACACTGAGGCGACCAATCCGTGCTGTAAAGCAACGTTGTGCACAGGAACGTGTCCTTTTTAGGCTTTCTAGGTCTGGCTTATCATCTGCCATCCTTCTCTTCAGGTGAAATATGCCTCAAGAGTCACTTTAGCAAAGTATGTGGCAAAGGATTTGATGTGAACTCTTCACCGACATTAACGATCTCAACCAGCTACTACGGTTCGTATTCGTATCATACACACGGTCTCAGGTTCGTCGGCAGTAGCCTCAAGCAAAGTTCACAGTCTAGGCAGCTTCTTTAGCAAAGTTCGTTAGCTCAACGATTTCACTCCACGTTAGCTGACCGGCTACAGAACCAGCTTCGTAATTTTCACGCAGACAGTTTTACTCACAACTGTGGAAATTCTCCACTCCTCCAACAGCCCCGTTAGCTCTTGGCTTCGGCTCCTCTGTTGTAGTGGCTTGCCAGCGGCTGCTTCCCTCCATAGTGTTCGATCCTCCGCTCGGGACCCGTCTAATTCCTGGCGTAGCTCCGACAGCGGTTTACAACTGTCCAGATTTCCATTAAACTATCTATTGTAGCTTGATGGACTCCCTTCTGGAAGGGTTTTAAGACCAGTACGGCGGGCACAACTCAACACATTTTATTTCGAACTGCACATCAATAGAGGCATACAGTAGGCTACTTGTTAGCTCTGGCTATAACTTTGCAGTCATCCAAACTTAACCCCCTTTTGAGTCAGAATTAGTAGTAGGCAGTGGTAGGTTGTAAACCTGGAAAACACAAAACACTAAACGATGACATTAAATAATTATCCCGCTGAGAGTTACAAATCGACAAACATCAACACCAGAACCCAGAACTCACCGACAAGCGTAAGCGTACCGGCCTCGAGAATGCTTAATGTAAACAACTTAAAGTTACGCCCTCAAATCATAAACAGTAACGTTGACTACGTAAGTACAAATAACAAATAATGCACACCACAATGTTATTCAGGAGCTTCCTGATGGAAAGTTCTACAAAAAGTCTTGTCACATCCATTTTGTAGAAACAACAGCTTACAACCTGACTTTTAATTAATCCACTGGTTTTAGAAATGGCTCATATGAAAGCTAAAACCCTCCCAAATTATGTTTAATATACTAAAATAAATTTGCTTCACTGAAGAAAGATTGATCATTTAATTGACACAGAAAGGTCAGATTTTGGCAAGACAAAAGTTTTGTCGCCTACAGAGAGTAATGTGAAAATTGAACAAATAATTTACTTCAAATACAAAAATATGTTGCATAACATCAATGAATTAAGTAGTGGTGCTGTGAGATCCATATTTAATATCTTGTATGACTTCCATGAGCTTGAAGGGCTGCATCCATGCAGTTCGGCAATGATTCATACAATTTATTTTTGTCATTAAAGTTTTTATTAACTTTTCAATGTATTACAAATGAAAAATAATGGTAGAAAAACGAAACAAAACAAAAGTAAGGAATACTGGGATACATTGCACAGGCCAGACAGACAATTACAAACATAGGATAAAAGATACATAAACAGACAGGGCATCCAATCAGAGAAAACAAGACAAACAAAAAACACTGTATGTTGTGATTGGAATAATACAATGTTATTATGATATGGTTATACAAGAGATCCTGATACTGTTGGGGTCTGTACCATGTCTTGGTCCATTTTTATGTGAGCCCAAAAACAGTCCAAGGAAGTGGTCCCATCTTCTGTATTGCCCTTTAATCTATGCAACATAGATTCATAAGATGTTGTCTCTATCATTACATCTACCCAGTCTTTCAGACATGGGCTTCTGTCCGTTTTCCAAAGTCTTAAAATAATTCTAGATGCAGTGATCAAACCAACCATAATGGCAGAAAAAGCACTCTTTGAGGCATTCTGTACTTGAGTTTTATCACCCAGAAGACAAAGATCTGGGCTCAGAGGGATCGTTGAACCAAACCAGCTACTCAGAACTTGGACAACTTTACTCCAGAAAGGTGCCACCAAAGAGCATTCCCAGATACAGTGAAGGAAAGTTACAACCTCTGTTTTGCATTTCCAGCAAAGGTTGTCCTTCAACAGTTTCATTCTATACAACCTTGATGGGGTATGGTAGTACCTGTGCAAGATCTTATATTGTATGAACTTTCCTCGAGCCTCCTTTATATATTTTCCACAATCCGACAAAATTTTTAGCCATTTATCCTGTGTGAATTCTTGTCTTAAATCTTGTTGCCATATTAGTTTCACATTAGATGACTCACCGCTTATAGAACTCCCAATCAGTTTATAAAATTCGGAGGCTGTGTGGCACCCATGTGGCATGAAAAGATAGTCCAAAATGAAGTTTTCTACAACTCCCCCCAACTTACATTTAGAGGTTATACAGCTTTTTATTTGTAGGTATTTCCAAAGATTATCCCTACCCTCCAATTTATAATTTCGGATCAAGTCTGGGAATGGTATAAACACTCCATCTTTATACAAGTCTCCTATCGTAAGGATGCCACCTGAGTGCCACCGCCTCCAGTACACAGGTGCTTTCCCAATACAAATACTGGGATTATTCCATAAGGATGTATAGGGCTGTACATATTGTGGTATTTTCAGGATACGGTGTGCTTCCATCCAAACCTCTCTGGAGTGACTAAGAGTTGGATTTGCTGAATCAACTTTGTGAGTTATTCTCTCTTTTGGAGTAAACGGTAAAGATAATTCAGTCTCAATAATCAACCAATCCACCACTTTTCCATCCTGTTCCCAATATTTAGCTATTTTGGCCATTTCAAATGACAAACAATATAATGTTGGGTCCATTAGTCCCATACCCCCTTTCTCTTTTGGAGCACATAGTTTACTTAGCTTATTTCTGGCCTTCTTACCTCTCCATAAGAACTGTTTAATGAAGCCTTCATATCTTCTAAAAATTGCAGGAGGTATGGTGATTGGTAGCATCATAGCCACATAGTTAAATTGTGGGGCTATTATCATTTTTATAATGTTAATCTTTCCCCAAAGTGTAAGTTTTAACCTCTCCCACTTTTCTAAACTTGTCTGGATTTTTTGTAACACTGGGTTAAAGTTCAGTAAGGGCAGCTCTCCTAAATCCTGGCTCAATCTAATCCCTAGATATTTCATACCCTTGGGGATCCACTGAAAATTAAATTTTTGGACCATATATGAGTAACTTATAGAATAACCTGAGAGATCGGAATATGACTTAATAGTGTCCATCAAATGGGGTAGAGAGTTAGGTGGATCTGCTACCACTGCTAAAATGTCATCTGCATGAAGCAGTAATTTATGTTCCTGACCACCGCACTCAACCCCCATAATGCCTCCATTTGTCCTGATACTGATAGCTAATGTCTCCAAAAAAATAATGAATAACAGCGGGCTGAGAGAGCAACCCTGACGGGTCCCTCTAGAGAGGTGAAAGAATGGTGAGATAACCCTGTTAGTTATCACAGCAGCTTTAGGCTCCTTGTACAAAATCTTAACCCACTTCGAGAAATGTGGACCAAACCCAAAGTGTGACAGGGTGGCGAAGAGGAAATTCCACTCCACCCTGTCAAAGGCCTTCTCAACATCTAAGGAAATAGCCGCTATCTGTACTTCTTTAAACTGGCTAAGCCACATTATGTACAGGAGTTTTCTTACGTTATCTGAGGATGATCTGTTTTTCACGAAGCCCACCTGATCAGGGTGTATGATGCTTGGCAAGAATTGTTGGAGATGTAATGCAAGTATCTCTGTTAATATTTTGCAGTTCAAATTAAGCAGACTGATAGGTAGATAACTGGATGGATTTCTTGTGTCTTTATCCTTTTTAGGAATTGGGGATATCAATGCTTCATTAAAAGTAGGTGGTATCTGGCCAAGCTCAAAGGCTTCCTGATATACCTTCTGCAGCACTGGAGCAAGGATGTCTATATACTCTTTGTAATACTTGGCAGGAAGTCCATCATAGCCAGGAGATTTCCCAGTTTTCATTAATGAGACAGCCTTTCTTATTTCACTCTGAGTTATCGGGGACTCCAACCTCTTCACCTGTTCAGGGAGTAACTTAGGCATATCAATTTTAGAGAAGAACAAGTCTTGTTCACCCCCTTCACTTCACCAGCGGTTGTGGAAGGCAAAACACAGGAGCCCGGCCTTGTCTGAGATTGCTGCAGCCTTTAATTGTAAACTGACTGTGGCTATACCATACAGTTGCACTAACCCAGAAGCTACACTTTTTAACTCTTCTTCTCTTAACAGGCTCTTGTCTTCACTCATTCTCGCTGCATTCAGGGCCGCTCGGATATCTCTCTCTCTCTCTCTCTCTCTCTCTCTCTCTCTCTCTCTCTCTCTCTCTCTCAATGTCTCTCATCAATTTTAGAGAAGAACATGTCTTGCTCTTTCTGTTTTTCTTTACATGGTATTATTGATGTGTAAAGTTTTTCATAAAATTTTTGAAACGCCTTATTGATATCCTTGCCTGCAGTTATCACTTTGTCCCCTTGCTTTATAGCTCAAATTGTATTTGAAAAGTATTTTTCTTTCACCTGTCGAGCTAATAGTTTCCCTGTTTTCTCTCCTCCCTCATAAAAGTCTGTTTTTAATCGAAACAAGGCATAAGCCACTTTATCATTGTACATTTCGTGTAGTTTAAATTTAAGTATGCAAAGTTCCTGATACTGAGAATCTGAATAATTTTCAGAGAGTTTATTTTCTTTTAACTTAATTTCACTCTCCAATTCACTAATTTTTTGCAGGTTCTCGCTTCTTCTTGGAGGCATAAGCTATAAATTTTCCCCTAACATAAGTTTTAGAAGCCTCCCAGATGGTTTTGATTTCCTTGGTGCTGCCTATATCTATTTCAAAAAATGATTTTAAACCCTCCCCAATTCAAGTTTTAAACGACTTATCCTGTAAAAGAGCTGTATTCATTCTCCATCTGTACCCTTTACCCAGTTCAGTTTCCATCTTCAAACATAGTTCTACAGCTGCATGATCAGTTAGTGCAATATTTTTAATATCACAGTTAGTTACATTAGTTATCAGGGGACTTGCAATCAGATTCATACAATTTATTGATAAAGTCATCAAGAATAGCAAAGAAAGCAGTCTTACATGCCTCCCAGAGTTCATCAAGATTCTTTGGTTTCGTCTTCCATGCTTGCTCTTTCATTCTACCCCAAACATACTCAATGATGTTCATGTCTGGTGACTGGGCTGGCCAGTCCTGGAGCACCTTGATCTTCTTCGCCTTGAGGAACTTTGATGTAGAGATCGAAGTATGCGATGGAGCACCATCCTGTTGCAAAATTTGACCCCTTTTATGGTTCGGAATGTAAGAGGTAGCTAATATTTCTTGATATTTTAGGCTATTGATAATGTCTTCCACCCTGCAAATCTCTCGCACACCCCCATACTGGATGTAACCCTAGACCATGATTTTTCTGCCACCAAACTTAACTGTTTTCTGGGTGAAGCTCAGATCTATGCGGGCTCCAGTAGGTCTCCTGCAGTATTTGCGGCGGCTGTGATGTAATTCAACCGAAGATTCATCTGAGAAATCCACCTTCTGCCACTTTTCCAGCGTCCATCCTTTCAGCAGGCTGTGGGCCTTGGCAAATGCCACACATTTTTTTTATTGCCTTTTGTTTAGTGCTGGTTTCTGGCCATTTCGAGACAGAATTCTACAAACTGTTCTGGTTGACATGGGGACTTGAGGTGACCATGCCTGGTGGAGCTCTGCTGCAGTGGAAAAGGGGCTGGCCTTTGATTTTTGAGCCAACAAACGGTCCTCCCGAGCAGTTGTCTTGCGGGGTCTGCCGGACCTGGGCTTGTCAAAAACATCTCCAGTCTCTTCAAATCTTTTTCATATTCTTTGTACTTGATGCTGAGACACATTGAAGACGTCAGCCACCTCAGCAGTGGATCTGGTCTTCAGCCTCTTGATAATCAACGCTTTGGTCTCAGGGTGAATCTTAGGCATGTTGTCAGAGGTCAAGTTGCAGTTGATGTGAAGGTCTGGTGTGCTGGGGTTCTTTTTAAACACACCCACTAATTGATTGATCAATTATTGATCACAGGTGAGGCTGTAATCTAGGATTTGGTGCATCATATGACAAGGCGACAAGACTTTTGTCTTTGCAAAAACTGACTCAGTGGGCTTTACCAAGCTGTGAACGTTAGAATGCTTTTCAGCAGTTTTGTTTGGCATTAAAACATTATTTCAAAAGCTGTTGGGATTGAAATTAGCCATTTCTTGTAAAAAAAAAAAAAAAAAAAAAAAACATTGATTAGAAATATATTTGAGGGCCACTTAAGGTCAACTTGTACCCAAGCAACAAGACTTTTGTCAGGGACTGTATGGGATTCTCAGACCATATATCTCTGTCCCTGACTGATGCATATAAACCACTGATCTGTAAACAGAGACTATACATAAAAACAGTTCAAGTGTGAACTGAGGAAGTCACCTAGGGCTCACGGGACTGCTTTGCCATCACAGGCATCCAAGGAGGGTAATTACAGTCATGGACGACAGTATTGGCACCCCTGGAAATTTTCCAGTAAATACATCATTTCTCACAGAAATTGTTGCCATTACAAATGTTTGTGGTAGTCATGTGTTTATTTGCTTGATGTGCATTGGAAAAAAAAACAGAAGAAAAAAGCCAAAATTGACACAATTTTACACAAAACTCGAAAAATGGGCCAGACAAAATTGTTGGCACCCTTTTGAAACTGTGGGTAAATCATTTTATTTTAAAAAAACAAACAAAAAAAAACTCAACTTTTAGATCACCTGTGGCAAGTATGTGTGGCAATATAGAAATCACACCTGAAGCCATTCAGAATGTATAAAAGTTGACTCAACTTTTGTATTGTGTGCCTATGTGCATCACAGCAAGCATGGAGAAGAGAAAGAAGAGCTGGGAAGTGTCTGAGGACTTAAGAAGCAAAATTGTGGAAAAATATGAACAATCTCAAGGTCACAAGACCATCTCCAGAGATCCTGAAGTTCCTTTGTCCACTGTGCATAGTATAATCAAGTTTTTAACCCATGGAACTGTGGCTGATCTCCCTGGATGTGGACGGAAGAGAAAAATTGATGAAAGAATGCAACACAAGGGAGTTTGAATGGTGGATAAACATCCTCAGTCAACTTCCACACAAATTCAGGTTGCCCTGCAGACTCAGGGTGCAAAAGTGTCAGCTCGGACCATACATCATCATCTGAATGAGATGAAGCGCTATGGCAGGAGACCAAGGAGAACCCCACTGCTGACAAAGAGACATAAAAAAGCCAGACTGGAGTTTGTAAAAATGTACCTGTGTAAGCCTTAATCCTTCTGGGAGAACGATTTGTGGACAGATGAGACTAGGGTAGAGCTTTTTGGAAAAGCATGCAATTCTACTGTTTACAGAAAATGGAATGAGACCTACAAAGAATACAGTGCCTACAGTCAAACATGGTGGAGGTTCAAAGATGTTTTGGGGTTGTTTTGCTCCCTCTGGCACTGGTTGGCTTGACGGTGTGCAAGGAATCGTGAAATCTGGAGACTATCAAAATATTTTGGCCGCAATGTAGGGCCTAGTGTCACGGGCCTTGTCTAGCCCCGCCCTCTTCCGGCCATCCACTCCCTGGCCGGTCTGTGAGGCTCTCTGCAGCTGCTGATCAGCGGATTAGGTGCAGCTGCGAGAGCCTCACACCTGCAGCTCATCCCATCAGCTGCTATAAAGACCGGCTTCACACGGCAAGGGACGTGGGTTCGTACTGCCTCAGTCGCTGAGAGACACCGGGACATGCCAGTATCAGCGAAACCCTGCGACCGATGGAGCAGCCTGCTTCACCCCCAGCCATCCTCCGGACCGAGGTCGTGGATTCCCCTGCCTTCCTCCAGAGAGAGAGAGGAACTGGACCCTTGCCATCCTCTTCGAGAGAGGACATGGACCTTTCCCCCCAGACTGCCCCGGTCAGCGGGCATGAGCCCCCAGACTGCCGCTCCCCTGGAGCCTGACTCTCAACCCCTTTCCAGCTTGTGAGTGCTGGCCGTAGTTTGATTATTATTATAATACAATAAATTCTGTTTTGATCTGCCTACCGACTCCTCTGATTGATCTCACTTTGGGTTCTAAATTCCTCACGTCCCGTGACACCTAGTGTCAGAAAGCTGGGTCTGCGTCAGAGGTCATGGGTGTTCCAACAGGACAATGACCCGAAACATATTCAAATAGCACCAAGAAATGGTTGGAGACAAAGCACTGGAGAGTTCTGAAGTGGCCAACAATGAGTCTGGATTTAATCCCATTGAACACCTATCGAGAGATCTCAAAGTTGCTGTTGCAAGAAGGCACCCTTCAAATCTGAGAGAACTGGAGCAGTCTGCAAAACAAGAGTGGTCCAAAATTTCATTTGAGAGGTGTAAGAAGCTTGTTGATGGTTATAGGAAGTGATTTGTTTCAGTTATTTCTTCCAAAGGGTGTGCAACCAAATATTGAGTTGAGAGAGCCAACAATTTTGTCCGGCCCATTTTTCGAGTTTTATGTAAAATTATGTCAATTTTGGCTTTTTTCTTCTGCTTTTTTGTGTTTTTCCAATGCACATCAAGGAAATAAACACATGACAACCAAAAACATTTGTAATTGCAACAATTTCTGTGAGAAATGGTGTATTTTTTGGAAGAATTCCAGGGTGCCAATACTTTCATCCATGACTGTACTGAGGGGCAGACTTGGAGGGACACACACCAGCTGTTCTCTCCTACATAAACTTCTGTGTGACAAGGTGAAAAACTGTTTTCCAACCAGAAACCATGGCTCAACAGCAAGGTGTGGACCTCTGCCTTTAAAATAGTTGAACATGCAGGCCTACAGAGAGGTGTGAGGGAGTGTAAGGAGAGAGGCCAACATTTGTCCCACAAACACATCAAGGCAGGTCCACCCTGCATAGAGTCGACACAAGGACAGTCACTAGACAAATATTTAAAGCCTGCGTAAACCAGTAAGCAGAGTTATTTACCACCATCTTCAGCCTTGCAAAGCACAGTAAACTACCAGAATGACTATCGCGCTTTTGCTCTAACCTCTATCATTACCAAATGTTTTGAGAGATTGATCTTCTATCATATTAAATCTTGTGTCTATGCTGATCTCTATGCTGAATCATGTCCTAGCAGGTGGGAAAGGTCCAACAGAGAATGCACATTGTCAGGAAGTAACAAATGTACTATTCGCACAGGATTAGTATTACCTGGGGATCTCTGGTAATTTGTGAATTACAAATTACAGACATGGCATATTTGCATGGGATTACGATCACAGACATTCTCTGCAATTATTATAAATTACTATTGGTCCCAAGGCAATACTAGTCCTGGGTGAATAGGGCTAAGGACATAAAATTAAATTGACCATGATTCAATGTTGAAAAGCAATAGAAAGGGAAAACTTCTGAGGGAGATAAATGATTTTTACAGACACTGTAACTATATTTAAGCCTTTAGAACCAAGTCAAATCTCAAGTTTTGGAAGGACAAGTCAAAGTCATATCTCCTGTCTTTTGTAGGGTCAACAAGCCATAACTGACTTAGAACAAAGAAAGAGCAGATTTGTCCTCAGAAGCCCTCCAGAGGGTAGACCTCCAGATAATTCCACAGGGCATTGCTTACAGTCCTAGTTGCTATCAAAACTACAAAGGACCAAATGGTCACCAGAAACACCATGACCAGCTTCTGACCCTGGAGGAAGTAGGGGTCAAAATCTTGATAAGCCACATCAAAGGAACCCCATTCAGTGATGCTTTGTCCTCAATCACAGAACCCCACTCCAAACCAGTTTTCAATTGGCAACTCATAGACGATCATTTCCGGACTCAATTTTTCTTCCTATTAACTCACAGAAATAATCACGAAACAGTTATGTCAGCTATGTTTCTATGATGGGCAATATCCCTTTCTGTTATGATCCCTGCTCCAGCCCGTTTCTCTCCTTCCTTCTTCCTCCATTGTCCTTTCTTCCTGTCTCCGTCTCTCTCTTTTCTCGCTCTCTCTGGTCTCTCTCTCTCTCCTATATCTCTTTCTCACTCTTCCCATATTTTCTCTCTCTCCTTGTCTTGGCCCTCTGGCTCCCTCTGTCTGCATCTGTTGATCTTTGTGTCTTTCTGTCTGCCTCATTTGTCTCTCTCACTCACCTGCCTGCACTCCGCTGATTACAACTGTGAGATTCAGCTGTGGCAATCAGCTCACCCAACTCACCTGTTCACAATCACACCTCCTCCTATATAAGCACAGTTCAGTCACTCACTCCCTGCCAGACCATCGACTATCAGATGCCTGCTTTTCTCCAGACTTTGATCTTCACATGGACTTTGTTTCACCACCAGTCCCAGCTTACCATAACCTCACTTGGACTCTCGTCACCCCCCATGCCTGGATACCCACCATTCCCCTCTCTGCCTTCAGTCTGCTGTCCACTTGTCTTGTTTCCCCGCCAGCTCTCGGATTCCTCGTGTTTGCCTACCTTGCCCCTTTAGTTTCGCTCCCCTGGTTTGTGAGTACTGTGTTTGATTGCTTAGTGTAGTTTTAGCTGTTCGGGGTTTTGCTTTGGTCTTTGGTGTTGGATTTAACCCTTTAGGGGCCATAGTTTTTTCAATAAAATATTCAGTTTTGATATCACTTTTTCAAAAAGTTGTAATTTGAAAATGATTAGAGATAAAGGCATACTGTAAATGAGTAAAATCATCAGTATGACCCAAAGTTTGTGATGGGAATAAATTCACTCATCTAATTTGTATATTATGATGTCACCAGGTGGCGGACATGTGGATTACATAACTTTTACAGATGTTTATTGATCAAGATGGCATTGCTTGGCTCAGAATTTGTCAGATCCCTGTCTCCACAATACCCAACAGGCTCATCAGACATTTTGATGAGCCAAAATGTCTGATCCACTTGTGATACTGTTCCTCATCTCTCAAACAAACCCAGCCATCATCATCGTCATTTACGGTGGGGCTGTGAACGCCACTGCGGCCTCCACTGCTATTAGCAGTGCATTTTCTCCCGTGGCTTCTACCGCGTCTGCCGCTATTTCCATGGTTTTTTGCATCCCCGCTACCCACCTCACCATTAGCGGTGCTTTGACCACCCCTGCTACACCCACCACGTCCCCTCCTGCCACCCCGGACACGGCGAAGCGAAGCATCGGTTTAAGTGTGTGCTGCTTGTGGACTGTCATGGCGCGCGGACTCGCTGCTGTTCCGCACAGATGCAGCGTCACTTTCTGTCTCATTGGACGACTGAACATCTTCATCAGAGGGTGAACATTCCTCTTCAGAATCTGAGTCAGCCATTACTTGATGAAGTACTTTGTCAACGGTGAACAGACCTCTCGGCATGGTGAGTTTTCTCTCGCTTTCTCACGCTGTCTTGCGCTCTGTTACACTCCGACTACAACCCTCGTCTCCTCGACTGGGGGGCAGTTTTCAAACTCTATAAACTCCAAAACTTTGAATGAAAACACGCCCACAGATGTTGCTCAGATTGAAGTTCCGGATGTCCACCATCTCCTGGTGTAAAGTAGTAACAACATGAGGCACCATAATTGCAGCTATGGCTTGTTATGTTCAGCAATGTTGCTTGTCGCAGTATTGCGACTTTGGTGCTTAAAGGGTAAATAGTTTTGTTTGAGTTTTGCATGTTTTGTATTTAGTTTGATTTAGTTTCCCCCACAATCCAGTGCCCTGTTGTGTTGTTGTAGTTCTTGTTTTCTCTAAAGCCCTTCCCTAGTTTCCTCCTGTCTCCCTGTTTCTGTGTCTGCACCTGGGTGCTCTGACACACCCCTCCCCCGCCCCTAACACTTTCTGTATCTATTTTGTTCATATTGTTTATATACGGTGTTTAGTCTCGTTTTTATTGTACATCAGTTTTAGACCCCAATAAATAATGCTCTAAAATGTATTATTTCACTTTCAAATGAACAGCAAAACATCCTAAAAGTGTAACTGTGGAGAGCATCAACCCTCTCTGACAGAGGTTACACCAGATCCCCCCCCCCCCGAGATATTCAATAGTCCTATTGTGTTTTCTGTATTCTATTAACCTCACCTACCATCACAATTCTGTTTTTGTATTTGTTGTTTTGTGTTAAGGTGCGTGTCTACTAGATGCGATTTTGCCACACGTAAACGCGCTGTATCTGAAAATCGCACGGATGGCAGGCCATTACTAGCGGGCCACAACATTGTAACGTGACAGCGCTTGAGCAACAGCGGGCCACTACGTGGTCACATGACCGTGCTTTCAGCTTGACGGTCCGGCAGGCGAGTTGGATAAACACAGCAGCGGCTCAGCTGCAAACTTTCTCTTTAATTTTGAAAACACTTTGGCGAAAAGTATTTCTGAAAGCATTTGAGGCAAGAAATAAGCTGTGCAGCAGCTGAATCTGTCCTCGTTTTAGGTCACCAACAGTTAGTTTAGACATTTGACGAAAGTTTCATGATGCGTGGAATCTCCGCATGCCCATCAAATTTGCATAAAGTAGAAGTCAAGTCTACTTTATGCAAATGAGCTCTGGGTAAACACACTGGATTGCAGCTTGAAACACACTGCATGTTGCAATGCTGGTCCGGTTGCGGTGTGTTTCTGTAAAGTTGACATGATTCTACTTTATGCAAATTTGATGTGGCGTGCAAAGATCATACGCATCGTGAAACTGTCCTCAAACATCTAAACTAGCCATCGCTGACCTAAAAGGAGGACAGATTCAGCTACTGCACAGGTGATTTCTCGCCTCAAATGCTTTCAGAAATACTTTTCGCTGAAGTGTTTTCGAAATAAAAGTTGCAGACGAGCCGCTGTGTTTATCCGACATACTTGCCGGACCGTCAAGCTGAAAGCACGGTCACGTGACCACGTAGTAGCCGGCTGTTGCTTGAGTGCTGTCACGTGACAATGTTGTGGCCTGCTAGTGACCACCTGCCATCCGTGCGATTTTCAGATGCGGCGTGTTGACGTGCGGGAAAATCGCATCTAGTAGGCACGCGGCTTTAGTGCGTGATATTGTTGTGTCACAGTTAGTAGTTTATTGTGTTCTTGCAACAATAAATGTACATAAAAGCAACTTCAAAACCTTCAGTGTTCATTGTTCACATTGCAGTCCTAAAATTGTACAGCTGCCAGCTGCCTAGCTTTTCATAATTAACTTTCCCCTTTAATAATTCCTTCAACCATTCCTGAAACTCTCCTTGACCACATCATCTTATCTAATGTAATGTAATAATTCTGCATAGACATTTATCAATCTATTTGAGCACACATTTTCCTGACACTTTAGGGGAAAACATAAAGTCTCACGTTTTCAGAGAGCTAGGTCATAAATAGCACAAATGACTTGCAATTCATAATCATTTGCACAAATGCAGGTGTGGTGCAGTCTTCTTAGCTTGTAGCCTTTAACTCTCGAGTGTTTAGGCATTCCAGACACATGGCATAGATCATTGTCAACTGTCAGTCCCGTTTTCCTCCTTTACTGACTTCTCTTTCACTTACCAACCTGTCAACAAAACTCCTTAAAACCTTAAAAATGTATAAAGAATAAATTTCATTACCCATGATGCTATTAATGACTTCATTCTCTTCCTGGATCAGTCCCAAAGAGGGACTGCTCTTGTCCTGCAGGTGGCCATCTTGAGGCAGAGGGGACATACAGGGAGTTATGTCTGATGGAAGAAAAGAAAACAGAGAAGAGAAATTACTTGAACTTCAGTCTGTTTAGCAGTCAGGTTCCTACAGTCATTACCAAGTTACACTGACATAACCTTTCTATCTTGCAATTATAACAGGAGCTGCTACTTAAGAAGGAAAAGAAAAGTAAATGTATATAAGGAGAGCACTTAATTATCCAATAGTCAGTTTTCCAATCTGCAAAAACATCAGAATGCATGTCAGTACCAAACTACCAGTATTAAGACTTGCTTTTGAAAAAAAAAACAATACAATAAGAGTGTTTGCATAGACATAAGTATCCCAGATCTCATTGGGGTTTTGAAGTATTCCTTTTATTGTGTTTGTGTATGTAGCCATTATATCTCAACTTCTGAAACTTGGGTAAACTCCTATCCTTTTGGGAAGCCCGGATATGGTGACTGGAGCCTCTTCAGCCAATAATGAAACAGAGTGGAATTACTTTAAGAATGATAAATTATAAAGGTGTGGGTGACCAAGGATGCAGTTGAACAATCTCTAACAAGCATTTGGTTTAGGTGCCATTAGATTGTCTGGCACATGTGCAGTTGGTGTGCTTGTAGTGCAGACAGTGCGTGCAGTCGCTCACGGAGTAGGGTGGATGGGTGACTAAATTTGCATCATGCCACTTCTTTTCTGATTCTTGTTGACATGCAGATAAGGAAAGTATGAACTGGCTTTTAACCCATTTTTAAATGATATTTATAATTCAGCAATTTTATTTTTCTCTATCTCCTTTCTTTTTTTCTACAACTGCCTTTGTCTCTGTAAAAAATTCACCGAAATTTGATGCAGTGGCCTTTACTAGGTTAAATTTTCTCACCTTCTCACAATACACTACAATCAGAACACCTTTAAATTATCATCCATCCATTATCTTCACACCACTTAATCCTCTGTAGGGTCAGAGGGGAGCTGGAGCCTCATCCAGCTGACTTAGAGCGACAGGACAGGTTGCCAGTCTATTGCAGGGCCACACAGAAAGACAGACCACCAAACACATTCATATTCACACCTAGGAACAATGTAGAATCACCAAGAAGAAGCACTGGCAAGAACCCATGCAGTCACAGAGAGAACATGCAAACTCCACACAGAAAGACCCCATTCTTTCTAGCTGCGATGTGACAGTGCTAACCACCACATCACCATGCCGACAAGCTTTAAGTGGCCACTTTTAAATGAACTTGAAATATGTGTAACTGTGGCATCTGTGTGCTGTGCAGTCAGTACAAGGTAATTTCAGATTCAGATTCAGATTCAGATAACTTTATTTATCCCCTAGGGGCAATTCAGTTTGCAGACATAGGTCGCAGCAGGACAGGACATGAAACAGACATTCCACATACATTTGACTTGGATCTGTCAATAGTCAGGGTTCAGCAATAAAGTGCAACAGTGACAAAGTGCAACAATATCAATATATACCTCACTACATTTAAAACTACATGTAAAACTACAAAACAACACGGTCACTGTCATTTAAAAGCCTAAATTTCCTCAGTAACATTAACTGCTCCATTACCATGTTATACCAAACATCTATAGGGAAAACTGTATCTGTAGATGCGTTGGTAAAGCAGATTGCTGGCATAATCACCCGTCAAAATGTGCATGTGTTGTTTAAGAGAGACAGAGACAGCAGAAGCAAATAGAAGGTAAAATGAGGACTCGTAGTCAAAGCACAGTCTATTGTGCACTGTATTTCTGTAAGCTATTTCTGTAAGCTATTTAGAGCCCAGTCAAATAATGATAATAACCAGCCAGCCTGAACGTGTGACATTTCCTATTAAGCTTACCCGAATCCACCCAGTTCTATTCTGTTCTGACCACAGGATTATGGGTTGACCCATATGTCATCGCTGCTCAGGCTGCAGGTAATCAAACTCGGAACTCAGAAAACTCATGGATGCTTGGACAATCATTCTCACATAATTCACTGTAGCCTGAGCAAATTAAAAAGCCGCACTGTAGCTTACAGACATAACGAGTAACAATTTATAATAATTTTTGCTATAAAAATAAAAACTGAATATGATTTCAAGTTGTTATACCCTCTCAATTTTTAAAAATTATTTTGATCTACATTATTCACGACTGACCTGGTTAATACTAAAAACAGCAATAGCAAAATAGCTTGTGACCGATAATCCTGTATCCTTTTCCATCTTTGTGGTGTCACAGTTGGATTTTTTTCAATATTTCTGGCAGTTTCATTATTATATGGAGTCAAGATGCAGATATGCAGAGAGACAAAGCCCATACGTCCGAAACTGAGAAAGTTCTGGTTTGTGCATAGCGCAATTTACAAACATGTTCATGCACTTACTCTAATCGTAAATCACCGTACTCTCATTTTAACAACTGCAGGTTTTCTAACTTGTGTGCAAGTGATAGTTGTATTTAGTTTAACTGCTTTGACTTTTTGGAATTTGATAGCTGTATTTTTTCATTATATTTTTAATAAAGTATATGCTTTTGGTGTATCAGAAGAGGAAATATTCTACTCTAGAGATATTCTCTCTCTTCAACTGCTGAGAGATCAATTTTGAGACATTTAATATTTAAGTAATGTTTCATAGGAGTGTACTCACTGCTGTTATTTACTGTAAACTTGCATTTAGAAGGTGAAAGCATGGACCAGCAGAACCAGTGTCCCATGTGAGCTTTTTTCAATTCATTTCAATTTAATTACATTCCGTTCAATTCAATTTTGTTTATACAGCACAAAATCACAACAGCTTCCCTTGAGCAAGCACTTGGTTTCACTAGGAAGAGAAAATTCCCTTTCAACAGAAAGCGCCTCTGTGACCCTAATGAGGACTGAGCAGTGTATAATGGATGGATGGAACTTGAGACAGAACCAGACTTATGGGGAAAGGCTATCTGCCTCAACTGACTGGGGAGAGTGGACAGAGAAAAGATGAGCAAGGGATACCTGCAAGAGATATCTGCAGAAAGATACAGACAGGGAGGAGACAGACGAGAAAAAATGCAAACTATGGGAAAGAGCAGACAAACTTAATGACAAGTAGTCGTGGCATATAAATGCATAGAAAGTGAACAATATAAAGGGAGAGGAGAGGTGCCAAATGCATCATGGGAGGTCCTCCAGCAGCCTAGGCCTACAGCAGTATACCTAAGATATGATTGAGGGTTTTCTGTACTGTCCTTGGAATCACAAGTAAGCCTGTGCTCTGAGGGTAAATCAATCTATTTTATGATAGGGTGCAGTCTTTAAGATTATATAGCTTGGTCATTAATGGAATAGAATAGAACAGAATAGCCACTTTATTGTCAAACAGAACATACACCAGCTGGTGCACATTAGGAATGAAATTTCAATGCAAAAAGCTCGCCATTGGACCAGTAAAAAAAAAAAAGTATTTGAAATGTAAACAATTTCAATATATACACACACATCTACATATATATATATATATATATATATATATATATATATATATATATATATATATATATATATATATATATATATATATACATATAAAAATTAGGGCTGGGACTTTAGTGCGTTAATTTTGATCAATTAATTACAGCGCCAATAGTGCGTTAAAAATAATAACACTATTAATTGCACACTCCTCAGTTCCCTCATTTCTGGCACACTGGTAACTCTAATGAACACTCCAGCCCAGTAGGTGGCGGTAATGAACCTAAAGTCTGTTTGTAACCATGAAGAAGACGCACAGGAAGTACTGAGTGAAGTCAGGCACTGGTGAACAGTGAAGGAAGACCAGATTGAGCTTGTTGGGCAGAAATTTTCCTTTTAAAAATCTTCCCGATTGCAGCTTGGATAAAAGCCTGGTTGTGTGCAAATTGTACAACAAAGAGTTTTCTGATCACTGCGTCACTTCAAGCCGACGGTATCACCTCAATGTAAAACATGTTGCTGTTAGCACCAGAGCTAACGTTAGCTACGAGTCATGCTAACGGCTAACGGTGTAGCTATCCCAAATTAGACCACTTTTCTAGACAGTGCTTGAGTTTACAGAAAGTCTTAAAATGTTGAATAAAATTGCTATAATTAAGTTTTTCCACCATCGACGCTCTGCCTCCTTGGAGGAGGAATAACCTAAACAACAAAAATATCTCTTTTAATAACTTAATTATAAACTTTTTGTTTATAAAAAATTATGTAAATAAAAATTGATATTCCTATAAAAAGAACCATCAAAATTACACAATTTATCAGACCCAGAAAAGATGAAAACAGAATGAATCTCTGGATTTTCAACTTTCTGAAGCTCCTTGAACTACTTATGCTGATTTTATGTGCCATACAGCGGAAAAAACGACTAAATTCAGGCTTTAAAACATCAAAATCAGTTTTTTCTATATGTCCCATTTTCCTTTTTTAAAATAAATTTTAAATTATAAACACGTATATGTCTATTCATTCATTCAACTGTCAACCACAATTTTATTTGAATTGAAAAAATTCACTTATTGTGTCAAATATTGCTATTTGACAAAACTGCAATTAATTGCAATTAATTAATTACAACGCCTGTAATTAATTAGATGAAATTTTTTAATGGCGCCCCACCACTAATATATATATATATATATATATATATATATATATATATATATATATATATATATATATATATATCTGTATATATATATATATATATATTTCTAGAGAGAGAGAGAGAGAGAGAGAGAGATAGATAGATAGATAGATAGATGGATATAGATATATTACACATACACGCCTGCATATATATACCCTAATTTCCGGACTATTGAGCGTACCTGAATATAAGCCGCACCCACTAAATTTAAAAGCAGAAAAGTTTTGTACATATACAAGCCGCACCTGACTATAAGCCGCAGGTGTCCACGTTGTAACATAAGATATTTACACAAAAGATTTTTTGAAACTTTTAATTAAATACATGCTTTTTCCAAACAGTGCATGTAACACAGCAGTAAAACATATTGAGTCAGTTCTTCACGCTTTGATTGAGATCAAATATGGACAGGGACAAACTCTGTTTTTTGTTATTTCAAAAGAAGAAAAATACCTCAAATTCTGAAAAGTTGGTGTTAAGCAAGTTACTTTTTAATGCACTTTCAGATGTGACCAAAACAAAAGATGGTGTTTCTAATCTGCACTCTGTTTTCATGTTCATATGCACCTTAACATGTGCTTGTATTTACTATCAAAATGTGTTGAAGTTATGTTATTTTGTCAAATACTTGCTTGAAGTGAATCCAAACGAAACTTTGAATTTTTCGGTTTTTCTGTATAATTTTGCAAGAGTCAACACACATCTGTGTATTTTTTTCCCCAAAATGCTGTTTAGTCTATTAATGTAAATTAAAACATTATTTACAATTAGTCAAAACAAGGACTAAAGAAGGTTTTGAAAAACACTATCAAATGGTAAAATTCTATGCCATATGTCAGAACAAGATTGAGGGAGTGATTGAAACAGTGACTGGTTTCCTTTATTTTAGATGTGGAAAAGGTAGCTAATAATGAATAGAATGCAGTGTTGAGACCGTCAGTCAACTTCTACATGAAGGTTAAAGTCACCCAATATACTTACATTAGCTACACGATTAAGCACTAAAGGCCTCTACACACTGCGAGATAACAGATGAAAGATAACAATCGTGAGAGAATCGTGGCGATATCTTTGGTCGTGGCTCTAAATCGGTGGTCCTACGTCGTACAGTGAGACAGGTTCATGGACAGCCGTTGGCATGGTCTTACGACCAAAGAAAAGCTGCGATCAAATTCTGACTGTCAGAAATTTGGGGTGATCATCTCACTGTGTAACTGCTGCTATGACCTACAGCAATTAACTAACCAACAGAAATGCAGTATGAAATGACGTACTGATCAGTGCGACACTGGTGCTAAACCCAAATAGATGATTTGCGGCTACAATGGCAAAACGCATCAAAACAAGTATGTGGGATTTAAACAAAGAAGACAGCCTAGTGGAGTTGTGGCAGCAGAAGCCCTGCCTTTTTGACGTGTCCTACAGCTCGTACCACAACCGGCAAAAAAGGATGAAGCATGGAAGGGTATAGCGGCAGAATTGCAGCTCCCAGGTTAGTAACCTAACAGTAGTGGCTAGCAAATGCACACAAAACACCACTGCAAATAGTGACCACTGCACTTAGTTTATGTATTAAATGAATAAAAATGAGATTCATTCATGTTTCGCTAGTTTCCCTGTGATTGTAGGTGCTCCGTTTATGCTTTGGTTGTTTATTTTTCATGGATGGACGGCGCACGCTTATTGCGCATTCACATCGACTCACATACATTGTAGGCTGCGATTCAACTTGCGTTTTCATCGTGCAGTCTGCATACAGCAAACTTCATCATCGTGCAGTCTGCACACAAGAAACTTCACGTCGTGGCCAAAGATTATTAGATTCATATTGTACAGTGTAGCAAGCTGTGAACTTATAAGATTGGTAAAATCGCACAGTATGCAGAGGTCTTCAGTAAAATATAAAGTCTGAAACTTCAGGTAAAGCTTTTAAGTTAGGGAAAGGGGGACAATATACAGCTTTGGTGATAATTATTAGACCACCAGTTGCTTACTTTACAAAGTCTACACAACAGGCCTTCAACATTGATTATTTTGATTTAATTTCATCATAGTGGCTAAATAATTACATCTTACTGACAGAGGTGGGTAGAGTAGCCAAAAATTGTACTCAAGTAAGAGTAGCATTACTTCAAAATATCACTCAAGTAGAAGTAAAAAGTAGTCATCCAAAAAATTACTCAAGTAAGAGTAAAAAAGTATTTGGTGAAAAGACTACTCAAGTACTGAATAACTGTTTGACTATAATGTCCGATTTATTTTTTTAGAAATGATGTGATCAGACAGACAAAAATGTAAAATAATGTGCAAATTCTGGTATTTCCAAATAATAAAATAAAAAAAATAGCAAAAATAAACAACATCTTTATAAAATGACAAGTTGAGGCACAAGAAACACAAATTTCCAAATCTCAGTTTTTCACAACATAAAGCTTTTAAAACAAATACCTGTAGTAAGGTAACGTTTTTATGTTTGAACAGTGCAAAGTACTTCCAGTGTACTGCATTCCATAGTCAAGTGTAGCCCAGTGTAACAGAGTAAGAGTAGCATTTCTTCTTCACAAATATATTCAAGTAAAAGTAAAAAGTATGGCAGAGTAAAATTACTTTCAGAAGTACATTTGTCACAAGGCGGGGGGGGGGGGGGTGAACCCAGAGTGCAGGCACACAGACGGCGGACAGGCGGACGTGTTTTTAAACAAGGAATTTATTCAAAAAGGAAACACAAGACACTGGCTGAGCAGACCAACATAAACCAAACCACACAGAAATCAATGACTTTAAAACTAAACAGAGCTCAAACTAATCAAGGCTAATCAACAAAAACTGGCCACCACACCGGCTGAAATCTAATCTAAAATGCAACGGCTTAACTCACAGTCCAAAAAGTTCAACTGGAAGGGCAACAGACTGGAACCAAGGCAGACCTGGGCAGAGTGGCTGGCAGGGAGCCAGCAGAGACAATGAACCAGTGGCGGCTGGTGGGGCGAGTCTGGTTTTGACTGCCGCTGATTAATGATTCAGCACAGCTGCATTCCCTCAGCAGCTGTGTCCCATTGGCCTGGATCGTCAGAGGGCCAGGGGCACCGGCCAGAGAAGGGAGGGGCCATGACAACATTTTTTTTCAAAAAGTTACTCAAGTAAATGCAACAGAGTAAATGTAACTCGTTATTACCCACCTCTGCTTACTGAAGACATTAAAAAGGGTTTATAGTAATTTAATGCATGCAATAAGTTATGTTTAAATATATTATGTATTGAAACTGTAAAAATTTCAGAATTCACACTAGATGACCCAAAACATTTTCTGAGTCACCATTATTATGTGTTTAAGCGGTTCATTCAACATATAACCCAAATTAAATAAATACTCAGCAATGCCAAAAAAAAGAATTATGAGATGATAAGTAGACAGGTGTCTTGGAGCTTAACAGAGAGGGATACAGTTGGAGCACCACCGTTCCCTTATCAATGATCAGCAGAACAGTTGTCCTTTACAATTTAATGAAAAAAATGTAGAAAAGCTCTATCAAGAACTGCTAAAGGACAAGCAGACAATGACCGACACAGTGGTGTAATAACTGTTTCCAAAGCCGTACAATAGTAAACTTAACAGGCTTTTGAGTTTTCCATTTTTGGTGTGAGAGGCTGGGAGTAAGGCTCTTGAATGAGTTATAGGCAAGTTTAGGTTTCGGGTTGATAAAATAGGCTGTAGTGGATGATTGCTGCTACTCCTCCTTGGCTTGTGCTTTGTGAAATGTAACAATTTGACTTGTAGTGGGACAGCATAGCCAATCTATTGTTCGTTGCATCATAAAATTGCCAAATTTGGTATATCTACAGTTGTAAAATATAAAATGTTGTTTAAAAAGACAAGTGCAATTGCTGTCTACAATCCATCCATCCATCCATCCATTGCCTTCCAGGTAGTGGAGGCAGCACACGAAGCAGGTCATTCCAGACGTCCCTCCCCCCAGCAACATTTTCCAGCTCTTCCTGGGGGATCCTGAGGCGTTCCCAATCTAGACAAGACACATAATCCCTCCAGTGAGTTCTGGGTCTGCCCCAGGGTCTCCTCCCAGGTGGACGTGTTCAGAAAACTTCCAAAGGAATCCTCCCCGAAGGCATCTGAACCAGATGGCCATACCATCTCAATTGGCTCCTTTCGGCGCGAAGGAGCAGCGGCTCCACTCTGAGCTCCCTCTGGATGTCTGAGCTTCTCACCCTATCTCTAAGGCTGAGCCCAGCCACTCTGCAGAGGAAGCTCATTTCAGCAGCTTGTATCCGCAATCTTGTTCTTTCGGCCACTACCCAGAACTCATGACCTGGTAAACTGAGAGCTTCACCTTGCAGCTCAGCTCCCTATTCACCACGATGGTTCAAGTCAACGCCTGCATTACCGCTGCCACTGTACCAATCCACCTGTCCATCTCACTCTCCATTTTTGCATCACATGTGTACAAGAGTGAACAAGCAACTCCCCCCAAACCCAGAGGGAGCAATCCATTGGTTTCTGGCAGAGAACCATGGCCTCGGACTTGGAGGTGCTGATCTGCATCCCCGCCTCTTCACACTCATCAGCAAACCACTCCAGTGCGTGCTGAAGGTCATGGTCTGAGGAAACCAACAGAACCACATCATCTGCAAAAAGCAGAGACGCGATCCTGAGGTCCCCAAACTGGACACCCTCCTCACCCCGGCATCACCTTGAGATCCTGTCCATGAACACCACAAACAGGATCAGAGACACTGGAAACGTGTCTGACTTTGTGCCAAGGTATGCGAACACAGCTCTTACTTTGGTTATACAGTGACCGAATGGCTTGTATCGGCGAGCCTGGTGCCCCATACTTCCTCAGTACCCCCCACTGAGCCCTTCGAAGGACACGGTCATAGGCCTTCTCCAGGTCCACAAATACAGTTGTGCGCATAAGTTTACATACCCTGGCAGAATTTATGATTTCTTGGTCATTTTTCAGAGAATATGAATGATAACACAAAAACTTTTCTTTCACGCATGGTAAGTGGTTGGGTGAAGCCATTTATTATCAAACAACTGTATTTACTCTTTTTAAATCATATTGACAACAGAAACTACTCAAATGACCCTGATCAAAAGTTTACATACCCCAGTTCTTAATACCGTGTATTCCCCCTTTAACATCAATGACAGCTTGAAGTCTTTTGTGGTAGTTGTAGATGAAGGTCTTTATTTTGTCAGATGGTAAAGCTGCCCATTCTTCTTGGCAAAAAGCCTCCAGCTCCTGTAAATTCTTGGGCTGCCTTGCATGAACTGCATGTTTGAGATCTCCTCAGAGTGACTCAATGATATTGAGGTCAGGAGACTGAGATGGCCACTCCAGAACCTTTACTTTATTCTGTTGTAGCCACTGACAGGTAGACTTGGCCTTGTGCTTTGGATCGTTCTCATGTTGGAACGTCCAAGTATGTCCCATGCGCAGCTTCCAGGCTGATGAGTGCAAGTTTTCCTCCAGTATTTTCTGATAACATGCTGCATTCATCTTGCCATCAATTTTTACCAAGTTTCCTGTCCCTCTGTAGCTCACACATCCCCAAAACATCAGCGATCCACCTCCGTGTTTCACAGTAGGGATTGTGTACTTCTCATTATAGGCCTTGTTTACTCCTCTCCAAATATAGCGTTTATGGTTGTGGCCAAAAAGTTCAATTTTGGTCTCATCACTCCAAATGACTTTGTTCCAGAAGTTTTGAGGCTTGTCTCTGTGCTGTTTGGCATATTGTAAGCGGGATGCTTTGTGGCATTTGCGTAGTAACGGCTTTCTTCTGGCGACTCGACCATGGAGCCCATTTTTGTTCAAGTGCCTCCTTATTGTGCATGTTGAAACAGCCACACCAGTTTTTTTCAGAGACTCCTGTATTTCAGCTGAAGTTATTTGTGGGTTTTTCTTTGCATCCCGAGCAAATTTTCTGGCAGCTGTGGTTGAAATTTTTGTTGGTCTACCTGACCGTGGTTTGGTTTCAACAGAACCCCTCAGTTTCCACTTCTTAATTAATGTCTGAACACTGCTGATAGGCATTTTCAGATCCTTGGATATCTGTTTATATCCCTTTCCTGTTTTATACAGTTCAATTACCTTTTCCCGCAGATCCTTTGACAATTCTTTTGCTTTCCCCATGATTTAGAAGCCAGAAACGTCAGTGCAGCACTGGATGAAAGATGAAGGGCTTGTCAAGAGTCCAGAAACTCACTGACCTTTTATACACACACACTGATTACAAGCAAATAGATCACAGGTGAGGATGGTTACCTTTAGTAGCCATTCAAACCCATTTGTGTCAACTTGTGTGCCCGTTATCAGGCCAAACCTCCAGGGTATGTAAACTTTTGATCAGGGCCATTTGGGTACTTTCTATTGTCATTATAATTTAAAAAGAATAGACACAGTTGTTTGATAATAAAAAACTATAGCATAACACTAACCACGAGTGAAAGAAAGGTTTTTGTGTTATCATTCATATTCTCTGAAAAATGGCCAAGAAATCATAAATTCTGCCAGGGTATGTAAACTTATGAGCACAACTGTACATGGGAACTGGTAGGTCAAACTCTCAACACTCCCTCAGCAGCTCTGCAAGAGTAAAGAGCTGATCCACCATTCCATGGCCAGGACGGAATCCGCATTGTTCCTCCTGAATCTCAGGTTCGACAATTGGTCAGGGCCTCCCTTCCAGCACCCTAGAGTAAACTTTCCCAGGGAGGCTGAGAAGTGTGATAACCCGGTAGTTGGAACACCCTTTTTGAAAATGGGGACCACCATCCCAGTCTGCCACTCCACAGGCACTGTACTTTATGCCCATGTGACATTGTAGAGACGTGTCAGCCAAGACAGTTCAACAATGTCCAGAGCCTTCAGCATCTCAGGGCGGATCTCGTCCACACCTCTGTCTTGCCACTGAGGAGCTTCTTAACTACCTCGGTAACCTCTGCCACGGATATGGACGGAGATTCCTCCGAGTCTTCAGGCTCTGCCTCCTCTGCAGAGGATGTGTTTACTGGGTTCAGGAGTTCCTCAAAGTGCTCTTTCCACCGCCCGACAATGTCCCTAGTAATGGTCAAAGTTCTCCACGCCAACTGTACACAGCCTGGGCAAAGCCCTGCCTCCCCTTCCTGAGGCGTCGAATGGTTTGCCAGAACTTCCTTGAGGTCAACCGAAAGTCCTTCTCCATAGTCTCTCTGAACTCCTCCCACACTGGAGTTTTTGTTTCCGTGACTGCCACAGCTGCCGCCCTTTTGGCCGACTGGTACCTGTCAGTTGCTTCAGGACACCCCCAAGCAAGCCAAGCCCGAAAGGCCTCCTTCTTCAGCCTGACAGCTTCCCTCACCGCTGGTGTCCACCAGCGAGTTTTTGGGTTGCCGTCGCGACAGGCACCAGTGACCTTCAGGCCACAGCTCTGAACAGCCGCCTCTGCAATGGAGGCTTTAAACATGGTCCACTCAGATTCCATGTCCCCAACCTCCACCGGGATGCAGGAGAAACTCTTCCAGAGGTGGGAGTTGAAAACCCCATGGACAGGGGCCTCCGCCAGACATTCCCAATTCACCCTCACTACATGACTGGGTTTACCAGGTCTGTCCGGCAGCCTTTCCTGCCATTGGATCCAACTAACCATCAGGTGGTGATCCGTTAACAGCTCTGCTTCTCTCTCTACCTGAGTGTCCAAAACATACGGCCACAGGTCTGATGATACAATTATGAAGTCAATCATCGACCTTCGGCCTAAGGTGCTCTGGTATCAGGTACACTTTTGAGACACCTTATTCTCAAACATGTTGTTTGTTATGGCCAGTCTATGACTAGCAGAGAAGTCCAATAACAAAACACCACTCAGGTTCAGATCAGGCAGGCTGTTCCTCCCAATCACCCGCCTCCAGGTGTCTCCGTCATTGCCCACAGGAGCGTTGAAGTCCCCCAGGAGAACTATGGAGTCCCCAGGAAGTACCCCTTCCAGGACACCACCCAGAGACTCCAAGAAGGCCAAATACTCTGAACTGCTGTTTGGTGCATAAGCACAAACAACAGTTTTCCCTTCCATGACATGCAGCCACAGAGAGGTGAACCGCTTGTTCTCCAGGAGAACTCCAACAAAGCGGGGCTCACTACCTGCATCAGCAGTTTGATCATTGTCATCATGTAGGCACTCTCACAGAAGTAGGGGAGTAGGCAGGGGTGGACTGGCCATCTGGTGTACCGGGCGATGCCCGGTGGGCCGACGCACATTTTTGGGCCGGCCCAGGGGGTGTCATAATTTAACCAAGAAAGTGTATTATAAATCCTTTTTGTCGATCGCGACGGCCCATTGGTTGATTTTCTTGAAGGACATTGGGCTAATCCAATGAAATCTCTCAGCCCTCCTCGGCCCACCCCTCCCCGGCCCACCCCTCCCCGGCCTCTTGACCAAAGTTATCAAATTTTGCCGTTTGAGTTGGCCGGAAGTGGAGAGGAGCAAAGATGGAGAAACGGCCCAAACGAAAGGGGGGGCGCTGAAAAATTACGTGAAAAAAGGCTTAAAAGCCTGCAAGTCGATGCAGCAAAATGCAGCAAAATAAGTGACATGTTTGCCGTTGCTTCCACTAGTTCACCTGCGGCAGTGAGTGCTGCTGCCAGGATAGAAAAAGAAGCCGAAGTTCAGGGGGAGTCAGAGGAAAAGGAGCAGGAGGAGGAGGAGGAGGACGGAGGAAGAGACGTGACACAGCAGGGACAGATCCAGGAGGTCAGATTAGCTCCTGTTAGCCCGGTAACAAGTATCATATAAGGAGAGAGCTTGTGTGTGCGAGAGAGAGAGACTATAGCTGTGTCCCAATTCTCAAGGCTGCAGCCTAAAAGGCTGCATCTGTAGACCGCGGCCGACGAATGCGGTCTTCTTTTGCCCGGATTTGAAGGCTGCATCGGCGCACACTTCGTAGCCCCAAAAATCCCAAGATTCATTGCGCGTCGGTGACAGTTTATAAACAGACGGAGTTTTACGTGTTCACAGCGGATAAATTTGTTGAAATGATGGAATTATCAGCGGCGTATCATATATCACATGCGTCTGCGAGTTGTTTGCGTTTAGCTAAAATGAGAATTAGAATAGATGTTTGAAGAACGTTGTTTAGCCTGCAATACCTTTGACTGGGCGAGGTGTAACATTTTCCATATTTTTGTTTTTATTATGGTCCGACTGAGCCTGCACAATAGGGGGCAAGATTTACTGTAACTGTATGCTTATGTTGGAAGAATACAGTTTCCTTTAAAGGAAATCATTCATTGTGTGTTTTCTTCATATTGCATTGCAGTACCCTGTTTAAAGTGATCATATAAAAAACAACTAATCAGTACTGATTTTATGTTAATAGATAAAGGACGGATAATAATACAGTAAGATGCTTTGAATTTCTTAGATATAGTTGTGCAGTATTCTCAGTGGATCGAAAAGAAGCAGATGACAGAATGCTAATTAAAACAAGAAGAGACATGAGAAAATTAATTTATAGAGACTTGAGCTAGCATGCAGTCAGAAAGACACTGGAATGACAGAAATGATAACAATGAAAATGTTTTTGAGATGTGTGTAGTAATAATAATAATAATAATAATAATAATAATAATAATAACAAACGTAAAAAGGTTAGAAAAAGAAAAAAGAATGAATACAGAGACACATCTTCACTCAATATCTGGAGAAACTAGGCTAAAAGTGTGCAAATGCTCAACATAGGAAATTATTACAAGACTCAGAGTTAAAACATGCATAATAATATTAGCCTATAGACTTTTGTGCACAACCTTGTCCTTGCTGGTTTGGAGGTGGTCACCCTAGTGTGTGTGTGTGTGTGAGTGAGTGTGAGAGAGAGAGAGAGAGAGAGAGAGAGAGAGAGAGAATTGTCTCTTTAGAGTTGTTTTCAAATAATGCTATGCGTAGAGTTGGTGTCTAACTTACAGTGTTATTTTAGCTTTCCAGAAAATTGATAAATTTGCAGGTGTTACAGCTTACAGTTGTTATTATCATATAATATTAGTAAGACATTGCTTTGCTGAAAAGGACAATTTATCATTGGTAGGTAACCAATGCTAGTGAAATTAACATTCCTGCCTCTCTCTCTTTCTCTGTGTTTAGTCAAGCCAGGCTGTTGAAATAGAAGTGGAAGAGTCACAGGGAGATCAGGCAGTTATAGACTACTTTAGCCGCCCTCATTCCACAAAGAGGCAGGACTTCTTTAAGTTTCACCCACAACAGGATGCCACAAACCCTGTCGTCCAGAGGCTCTTCACCAGAACGAATGACATGGCATGGAAATGGCTGACTTATTGTGGTCAACGCCATGCTTTATTTTGGTTTGTTTGCCTGGCTTTTAGCAAGCCCAATGATCCAAGTATTTTCATTAGAGGCATGACAGACTGGAGGCACGTGCACCAAAGAATAGAAGAGCATGAGAGAGGCATGGCACATTAGACAGTGCGCTGAGGCATATTTTCTGAACTGCTCCAGAGCAAGCATTGGTCACCTCCTTGAAGGAAGACAGCTGACGGGGCACCGTGAGCAGGTTAAGAAGAGACGTCAGGTTTTGGAACGTGTAGTGGAGGTTGTGAAAGTCATAGGGAAGAGAGGCTTAAGCTACAGGCAAGAGCACAATGAAGCTGCGTACACCTTGGACAACGACAGTCTCGATCATGGCAATTTCCTCGAATTAATTATATTGTTGGGGAAATATGATGTGTGCTTGAAAGAGCACCTCAGCAGTGTAATTGAAAAAAGCAAGCAGATCCATGCTTCGGGCACACAAGGCAGAGGCTCTCTGATCACCCTCCTGTCCAAAACAACTGTGAATGCAGTAATCGATGCTATCAAGCATTTAATTGAAGAGAGCATCTCTGCAGACATCAAGAAAGCAGGAATGTTTTCTGTGCAGCTTGACACTACTCAAGATATTACAGGGAGAGATCAGTGTTCTGTGATTTTGAGGTATGTCACGGATGCAATCCATGAAAGGCTGGTTGCAGTCATACAATGCAGCACAACTACAGGTCAGTCTTTTGTGACTCTGTTGACTGACGTACTGGAACGTCTGAAGTTGGACATAGGCCGGTGCATCAGCAACTCCACAGATGGAGCATCTAATATGCAGGGTCAATACAGAGGTTTCTCTGCATTAATGGCATCCAAAAACCCTACCCATCAGCATGTGTGGTGCTATGCACATGTCCTTAACCTCGTATTGTCCGATACCACCCATAGCGTCATTGAAAGTGCATCACTATTTGACTTGTTGAATGACATTGCTGTATTCATCAAGGAATCATATGCAAGAGTGAATGTGTGGGAAACCGTGAACCAGGACAAGAGGCACAAGCGCATTTCACCAGTTGGAGAAACAAGATGGTGGGCCAAACATGATGCCCTGAGGAAAGTTTTTGGAAACTACAGCAGACCTCATGACGGCCTTTTTGTTGAAGTGGTGTCCACACTCTCTGCCATCATGAAGCTGAAGACACTTGCATCAAATGCACGAAACAAAGCTAGAGGATACCGAGATGGCTTACTCCGATATGAGACTGTGCTGACAGCTCAGTTATTTCTCCGGATATTTGAGATCACCTCACCACTATCAAAATACCTACAGACCGGAGGAATGGACATCCTCTCAGCATATAGAATGGTCACCACAACACAAGATTCACTGAAAGAGATAGCAAGAGATTTCCCAGCCGTCAAAGATGCAGCTGACTGTTTTGTCCATTGGGCAAATGAAAAGCTAGAGGAGCAGGATGAACTAGGTTTGGAAGTGGAGGCGGCACTGCCTCAGAAAAGGGTGAAGAGGAAGAAAGTCTTGCCAGGAGAGATGGCCCAGGATGAAAGCCTCAGTGATTCAGAAAAGGCCTATGAGATCAATGTTCACCACCAGATTATCGATACAGCGGTTGAGGCCATGCACAAAAGATTCTTCACCCATGGCACCCTGTATGCAGATTTATCCCTCCTACATCCTAGAAACTTCCCCCTTATCCACACCAGTGCTCTCCCTGAATCTGCACTTGAAGGGCTCAGCAAGTGCCTAGTTGTGTATGACAGCAGGGCAACTGCTACCAATCTACAAAGTGAACTGAGAAACTTGGCACAGCAATGGGACAGGCTGGTACAATCACCCTTGGATGACTATGCAACTAGAGCAGTTGAAGAGGAATCAGATGATCAAGAAGAGGACATGATAAGCAAAACCTGTGCCTCTTGCAAAGAGTGCCCCCTGTGCTGCTACAAAGTCCTTCTCAGATTTAACATGCTGACTCATGCATACCCTCTACTTGGTTTGGCATACAAGTTTTTGCTGACCCTATCAGTAACTCAGGTAGCCTGTGAGCGGTCATTTTCAACCCTCCGCTACATCAAAAACAGACTGAGGAGTAGCCTGTCCGCCAGCAAACTGGAAGCCTTCATGTTGATGGCCACTGAAAAGGATGTCCTTGTGTCCCTTGATACTGACACAGTGATTGACAGAGTTGCAGAGAAGACTGAATTAATGAAGAAACTACTCTTGTAAGGTGAGATTTATGATATATAAATAAAATTTTGTTCAATTAGTGAATTTAATTACATTTGTTGACAGAAAGTAATGTGATAATTGCTTTGTTCTCTGCTCTCTCCTCTCCTCCTCTCTCAGGGTGCCCCTGCTGTTTGAGTTGTTCAAGTTCATTCATTCAAGTTCATTCGTTCATAATCATTCAGTTTCATTGCCTTGCTACATATTCGTTCTTGAGGATTATCGGATGGCTAATCAACATTTTCTTCACCGGTATGTACAGTATATCAGACTGTTGTCTAGCTCTATTTCTTTATTTTAGTCATTTGCCCTGTTATAATGCAATTGGTGTGTATCGCTTACTTTTTTTGTCTGCCAATCTCTTTCTCTTTAAGGCTGATCTGTCCCCCAGGGATGTTCCAGGGATGTGCCTTTCATTGGTGTGGACTTCACAGGCATTCTTCACATTTGTAAGTTTACTATACTGTATACTGTTATGTGTTCTTGCTGACATCCACCTGGATGGTCATTAAGCCTACTACTTTTAGAGAGTGATTGTAATGAATGCAACCATCTATTATTGCATTATTTTAAAGACAACAATACTGTCAGTGTAATTTTTTTGGTCTCATCCTCACTATTCTCTTGACCCATCTGGCCTCTCTTTCTCTCCACTTAGGGCATATTTGGAGTGAAGGTCTACCTTTCCCTGATGTGGAGTTTACATGTTTTCCTTTTCTATCATTGTGAGTTTACTAAACAGTTCTTATTTTAATAATATTTAATTCCAGTTTTAATTAGAAGAGACAGTATCAGATGAATCTAGCATATCTGACGTCACCTCTGCTTTCTGTCTTCATCAGAGCAGCAAGGTCCATGCAGCCTTTTGTCTCAGCATATGTAAGTACAAAATATTATCTCTCTGTTCACCTAAACATTATTAAAACTATACCTTAACTGATTCCAGCTCTCTTTCTTTTCTTTATCATCTATGCATCTCTCTATCTATCTTTCTCTCAATCTCTCTCTTCATACTTTAAGGTTCCATTTTGGTGAAGAGCTCCACTTTTAATTCAAGTTGGTAATTTTGACACTTTGAAATAAAATTTTAAATAAAGTCTCTGTGAGAAGTGATAGAGTGTATCTTTTTTTTTATAACATGGTTACTCTCTTCCACGTAGGCTGCTGCGTTTTATTTTAATTTTTGAAACAATACAATGTGCACATATATCCTCTGGTATGTCGTATGCCTTGGCATATTGTATAAATAATCATGGTGGGCCGCCATGACCAAAAATGCCAGGGCCGTATTTTGGTCCCAGTCCAGCCCTGGGAGTAGGGAACTTGGGAAGATGACTTTTTTTTTTCACCAGCAGACTGGTAACTTGCACAGTATGCAGGCCATGATATACTGTAAAGATTCAAAGTTCTCTTCCTTATCAGATGCAAGAATCTTCTGCACATTTTCTAGCCAACTGTTCCTTGATGTTTCAAGTTCTTCTTAGTAATAGTGCTAAGTAGTAAAGGTGTTTTTGTGGTGCTACTGACAACCAGTGGCATTTCTGTGTCATAGCTTGGCAAATGCCCCAGTGTTTCACATTTGCAGAACCTCCTGCAATAACAATATTGTAGTTACCTAATGGTCTTGCAAAGGGGCTAAAGAAAGAAATGTTTTCAATTTTGTTATACACTGTATAATGACAATAAAGCATATTCTATATTCTATTCTACATTCTATTCTACGTCTGTGATATGTAAGGATTCCTTTGAGGCAAGTAAGCCAGAACTATGGTCAATATTATCCACTGCAACAGTTGTAAACACCTCACCATGCATCTTAGCAGGGACAAACAACCTATTCCTTGTGTAACTGCTGGACAGCAGTTTGTTCTAGCTGGGCTGAGAGACAAACCGTGGGTGCCATGTATTTTTAAAAGGACTAGTTGCAAAGCAGCAAAATGTTTTGTGAAACTCTAAAGTCACATTTTTGTACCTTGTGTACTGGTTTTCAGTCTGGCTTGATGCCATGAAAAAAATAAAAAGTCAAGGTAGTTCTGCCATATTTATCAATAAAAAAAATCCCATTCTTCTTAAGCATAGTTATGTTTCTTACATACTTCTATACTTTTCAAAAAAATGTCATTAATACTACAGGGACTGTTTTAACTGACTCACTGCAGTATATAGTATTGATATTGAAATTACTATTTTCTTTGGTAAATTCCATAGAATTGTCAGTATTTTATCTAGTTCTCAGGGTCATTAGGACCTGATTATTTATGTTATTGCATATGGGTCCAATGAGGGAGGAAAGTTTGACTATACACCAAATCTGTGATGGTCACATGCACATTTGGTGCCTTCATCACAAAATGAACAATTATTTTATGTTGAGCTATGCCAATTTAATGGCCAGTTATCAAATGCTGTACTCAAAGAGATTTAGACAAAAATACCTAAAATGTAGTAAATCACATTTAATATGTTTTTTCTGTTAATGGAGTAATATTTATTTTTGTTTGGTTCTTAGAAAAACCTTCTTCTGTGGGTCATTTTAATATATTTCATTTCAGTGGGCAAGGAGAAGACACAGCCTCTATGGAATATTGGCAGTTCTGGGAGGGTAAACAACACCAAGTCTCATAACCGAGATTCTCATGTCCATGAAGTCAATGATCCGGACCCCACCACTAACAACCACAAACCACAATAACTCTTCTTACCAGTAGGGGTGTTGTTTGGGACATTCTCCAACTCTTGGACGATGTTGATGTCCAACAGCTCGAAAGACAGAAGATCCTGACAGACAAAAGATGAGTCATGAACATTAATTTGTGCTGCATTAAGGTAGTTGTAAGAGGCAGTGTTTCACATTTGTACATACATTAAAATGTCAGGATATGTTTTGCTGTTTCAGTTTTTCTCCTCTATTTCTATCCTGTCCTTTTATTCTGTTCTGCAAGATTCTCAACATGATGGAGGCAAAAACCACATCAGTAGAGATTTTAAGTAACTGTTAAAGAAATATCCCAAACATTCTCTGGTTTCAGTTTCAACAGTATTAGGATTTGAACTTTTCTTTTATTACACATCATATTTCATTGATCTATTATAGGTCTTCTGAAAATATAACTAAATCTGTTGGGTGAAAAACAAACTTCTCATGAGTGATTATGATTATGATGAGCTGGTGACTTCTCTGAGCCAACTTAAATAAAGCCCATTTGATACACTCATTAGACTCGGCCACAAACACTACAGTGGCAAAGTCTGAAGAGCTCAGCAAAGATCTGAAAAAGCAATCAATTAGAAGTTGAACACAGATGTCACTGTTCATAGTCAAGCATGTTTTGCATCGCCATGGGCAAAAAAGTAGATGTTGTAGAACACCCTGTTTATTCTCCTGGCTTCTACTTCTCTAGTGTATCTCTTTAGGTGGGGTAGCCAGAGCTATGAGTCTTTGCTTGTCAGTCTCTTGTGCCTCTGGTAGGACAGCTGGCAGTGCTTCCCGGGAAGTCCTTTCTTCCTCACACCTTTCTGAAACTGTGAGTCGACTAACTTCTCTCCAGGCCTCCTTGATCTTGGTCTCTAGCCTCCTCCTTCATAGGGATCATTGCTCTTTGTTATTCATGGCATTCATGCTATAGCCGAGTATCTCTTGGATCAATGTTGCTGTTTTGTACATCAGTTGGTTAGTCTTGGTGATGGTATCCAGTAAGAATAATTTATAGCTTTGCATGCACATCTTCCAGCAGAGGGCACTTATCACTCAGCCATGGTAATCAGCTCAGGAAGTCCCAGCTTTCCAGCAGGTTCATTATCTTCATTCTCAGGTCAGCAGCCCTTGTATTCAGAGTCCTTGTGCTTCCTGGGGCTTGGTACCCAGTCTCTGTTTTGTGGGGAGGATGGATATAACTCCCCTCTCACCTGCCATCCTTGGTCCCCCTTGCCGTAGCATCATTGTTGTACCTCGTCAGTCTCTAGTTGTGAGAGCAGTTGCTGTTTGTGGTTGTTGGAATATATTGGGCTAGCAGCTGTTTCATAGTTAATGTTGAAGTCTGGTTTCGAAGAACCCAGTTATAACAATAATAATAAAAAATTTCATTTGTATAGCACCTTTCAGAAGAATGTTCACAACGTGCTTTGACAAGTTATCCCATATCCTCTTCATGTAGCCCTCTCTCTTGGGTTATTTCTCTGGTAGCATTCCATCAGCCTTGTTCCAGTAGCCCATTTGCCATCAGGTTGCCCTGGTTCCTCAGCACTCGCCATGGAAATGTACCCCCCTGACCTGCCATCCTGGCTCCCACTTGATGGAAATCAGGGGTCTGTATTCTGGTCAGGGGTGTGGCAAGTCCAGTGTGGGCCCTTAGGCAAGGTCTTTAAAGCTATCAAGCCTGCCACATGAGCTGGACAATAAATAAAGGAGCCATACTGGCTCGGACATCCTCGGGTCAACAAGGTTCCTATCAGGTGTTGGGGAACTAGGGCAACATGATTAGAACTGTAGCGGACACAGCTTGGCCTTCTTTGGAATGCCAAGGGAGAGGTCAAACCAGGTAACAAGCCCCCTTTTGTTTTGGTTCTTGGCCTAAACCCAACATAAAATTGCCATCTTGGACACTACACAAAACAAGGAAACCCTCCCATTCGAAGGAAGAACCACCATTACTGTCACAAAAGAAAATTACAGCAGGAGCCTGTTGTAATCAACATCATCATTGGTAATTCACAGGAGCAAATGGTGCCACATTCATTTGCTTACAGTATGAACGTGAGTCTCATACCTCCTCTGGAGGTATGACACATCCACACATCCACACAGACACAGAACAAGGATAAAAGATAGAGTACACATTAAAAAAATGCAATAAATAAATAAATAATTAATACAACACTGAAATGTGCAAGTTATCAAGACACAGCAAAACAATGCTCAGGACATCTCCAGCGCTCCTCTCCTGCTCCTTCCTGAAATGGCTGCATTATACAGCCTGATGGCATGCGGGACAATAGAGGTCTTCAGTCTCTCAGTGGAGCATCCCAGTGACAGGAGTCTGGAGCTCATGGTGCTCCTCTGATGGGAGAAAACCGAATTCAGGGGGTGGCTCTGATTGGACAGGATGGCCCTGATTTTAGAGAGCGTCCTCTGCTCCACCACCTTCTCCACAGAGTCCAGACTCAGTCCAACCACAGAGCAAGCTTTATATATTAGCCTGTTCAGCGTCTGGATGTCCTTCTTAGCGCTGCCCCCTCAGCACACAAAAGCATAAAAGAGGACACTGGACACAATAGATTGATAGAACATGTACAATATCTTAGAACAGACCCTGAATGAAGACAGCCTTCTAAGAAAGTACATTCTGCTCTGCCCCTTCTTGTACACAGAGTCCATGTTTGCTGACCAGCTCAGTTTGTTGTCCAGCTGCAGCCCCAAGTACCTGTAGGTGGAAACCATCTCAACAGCCAATCCATTAATTCCAATGGGCTGCAGAGATGGGGGGGTGCCCGGTGAAAGTCCAGCACCACCTTCTTTGTTTTAGCGGTGTTCAGCTGAAGGTTGTTCCGTTGACACCACCCCACAAAGTCTTCCACCAGGTCCCTATATTCACCCTCTTCTCCCCCCCGATACACACCATAATTGCAGCGTCATCAGAGAACTTCTGCATGTGGCATGTATCTGAGTTGTACTGAAAGTTTGAAGTGTAGAGGGTGAAGAGGAAGGGCGACAGCACCGTACCCTGAGGTGCTCCAATGCTGCAGGTCAGTGTTGAGGACCTGCCCCCCCTGACTCGAACAAACTGTGACCTGTTGGTCAAGTAGTCCGTAATCCAGTTAACAAGGTAGGGGTCCACAGCCATGATGTTAAGTTTCTCCTGGAGAAGTCTGGGATGAATCGTATTAAAAGCACTGGAGAAGTCGAAGAATAGCATCCTCACCATGCACCCCCAAACATCCAGGTATGCAAGGGCATGGTGTAAAAGGTAGAGGACAGCATCTTCAACCCCCACCTTTTCCTGATAGGTGAATTAGAGGGGGTCCCTCACCACCTGCACCTGAGGTCGCATGAATTGCAGGACCAGACGTTCCAGTGTCTTCATCACGTGCGATGTAAGCGCAACTGGCCTGTAGTAATTCAGCTCCCGAGGACGACCCTTCTTTGGAACTGGAACAATGCAAGATGTTTTCCACAGTGAAGGTACTCGCCCCAGCCGCAGACTCAGGTTATAGACCTGCTGTAGAGGTCCTCCAAGCTCTGCAGCACAAGCCCTCAAGAGCCGTGGACAGACTTGGTCCGGACCTGCAGCTTTCCTAGATGTAGCAACTCAGTTGTCACCTGGACTGCTGTAATAGTGGGAAGCGATGGAGTCGAGGTGGAGTGGTGAGCGTACGTGAGAGCGAAAGAGAGCCATGTGCAGGAGGAGCAGGATGGTGATGGTCAGGAGGAGCAGAGGAGGGATGTGGGGTGGAGCCAGTGGTCATGGGGGAACTGAAACGATTAAAAAAAGTGTTCAACTCCTCGGCTTTCTGTAGATCCAGACAACCCACACTACCCTTGCCGCTACAGCCTGTAATGGTTTTCATACCATTCCAGACCTCCCGCATGCTGTTGTTACTGAGCTGCTTCTCCAGCTTCTTGCTGTATGCCTCATGTGCCCCCTTTAGGCAGATCTTCACCTCCTTCTGCACATCTCAACACCTCACCGTTTTTGCTCTCAAACGCCCTCTTCTTCTTATTCAGGACTTTCTTCACCTCAGAAGTAATCCATGGTTTGATGGTTGCAAAACACTTCACTGTTTTAACAGGCACCACTTGGTCCACACAATAGTTCAAATAGTCAGTCAAGCACCCCACTGCCCCCTCAAGGTCTTCCTCATATGAATTCACCAATACACTCCAGTCTGTTGTGGCAAAGCAGTCTCTGAGTGCATCCTCAGCTTCAGGAGACCACCTCCTGATCTGCCTAGTTGTTTCAATTTGCCTCTTCACAAGTGGAGTGTATGTGGGCTTCAGGTGGACCAGGTTATGATCAGATTTACCAGGAGGAGGAATTGGTGAGACTGAGTATGCATCATTAATATTTGCATACAACAGGTCTATTGTCCTATTTTTCCTTGTGTGATAGCTGACATACTGGTGAAAGGAAGCAAGAGTAGTGTCCAAGGTAACGTGGTTAAAATCACCAGAAATGAGAAAAAATGCATCAAGACGCTTGGACTGAAGAGCCGTAGTGATGTTGTAAATGGACTCACACGCCGCCTCTGCGTCCACCCTTGGAGGAAAGTAAACACAGAGCGCGATGACATGTGAGAACTCACATGGTACTTAGTACGGTCTGATGCTAACAGCCAGTAGCTCCAAATCCTGGCTGCATATCACAGTTATAACAGTCTGATGGTTAGGATGGCACCATCGCTGGTTAGCATACAGAAGCTCTTCCCACTGGCATCGGGGTCCCGATCTGCTCGTACGACGGAAAAGCCGGGTAGGTCCACTGTAGCATCCGGTACGTAGCTAGTTAGCCACGTCTCCATGAAGATAAGCAGACTAGCCTCGGTGTAGCTCCGTTGGCTCACAATCAGCATGGTAAGCTCATCCATCTTGTTCATCAATGTATTAACATTCCCCATGACAACGGAAGGGATAGGTGGTTTAAAAAGCCTCTGATTGGAGATTCTAGCCTTCATTTTTGCCTTGTGTTTACGACTGGCTCAGCATCCCCGGTATTTCCGCCTTAGTTCTGGTGGAATCAGATGGCGTATACCAGCCTTAACATTGTTTTTCAGTGCCAGTAACTCTGCGTTCGAATATACGAGTCTCTTAATGCTGTTCTGCATTAGTAGAAATCAGAGAAATCAAAAAATAAGCACCAACACACAACCGAGCAGACAGACGTGCAGCCGTTCTCACACAGGCGCACTCGGTATGTCTGTTTCTCACAGTGATTATCACTGATATACACAACATCAATCCTGGAGATGCTTGGCTACAAGAACAACACCACACGCCATTAGAAGCAGTATCCTTAATGAAGAAGGCGGCTGGAGGCCAAGATCAAGGCAACAAGTAAGGAAGTTAGCCAGCTATCAGAACTACAGAAAGGTGTGATGAAAAAAGGATGAACAAGCTGTCCATACCTGAGGCACTGGAGAATGCTAAGCAAAGGCTTACAGTCCTGGTCACCTGTCTGAAGCAGTACACTGGAGATTTAGAAGCCAGAAGCATGAAAAACAGGAAACACTGAAGTGCACCCTCAGTGGCAGGGTAATCAGATGATAAGAACAGTGAACAGTTTGTGCTATGTCTCCAGTTTCCCGACTGGTCTCTTGCCCTGTGACCTGCCTGCTCATCCTGGGTTACAATCGAGTCAACTACTCTGTTCCCTGCTGCACATTGGCATGAGACGCACATCTTCCTGGGTCGCCTCCAGCCGACCATTCCACATACAGCCACACTCTGCTCTCAGATGTACAGATCCCTTCCGCTAATTGCTCAGTCATTTGGTTTACAGCTGCCCCATGAGTAACCTGGTTAGACTAAGCTACTTATTACTATTATTTTATTATTAGTAGTACTATCCCCACGTTCTGCCCTTTGGTTAATTTAGATTACATTTATCCCCGAGTTTGAATTTGTTAGGCTGATCATACTTTGTAGAGAGTTTTATTGGATTGGTACTAGGAAGTGGCAATTAAAATTTTAATGTATCAGTGCAGGGAGAAAAGTCTGGATGAAGTCAAGCAGTTGCAGTAGAACACAGCAGTGTAATGACTACAGATTACATTACCTGCGCTGTCAACAGGTCTACGGAGGGGATGTAGTATTCTTCTTGGTCCACTGACAATAAAGGTGGCTCTCTAGAAGCACTAGAGACTTTTCCATCCTTCACAAGTGGGTTCTTGCCCTGCAGGTAAACACAAATCATTTTAGACAGCTACACACACAAATTTACATCATGACTCAAAATATGTGTGTATTTATTCATCTTTGTGTTTACACAGTTGTGCAAATAAATGCCTTTATTTTTCACACTTTATTTTAGAAATACGAAGATGCAATTTTGAAGGAGTCCTGCTTTAATATATCCAGTTATTTGCACTACCTGAGGTGTGACACAGGGTGACACAAGTATCCCATCAGCCATCATGGGTGCTGGGGCCAGAGGGTCGACCATGATGCTACACCACACTCGTGGTCCAAACTGCTCTCCAGCATGGGCCAGACGCCAGTGAGAGGTATAGGAACCCTCCACAACGGGAGCACACAGTGCTACGCTCACTATGCCGATCTAGACACACACAAACAGAAAACACACAACAGAGGTCTTTACAAGACCAAAAATGTATGCACAAATGCAAAAGGGACAAAAATATATTACTCAAAGCTAAATTGTATCTGAGCGGAAATATGACAACAAACTTGAATGGCATCAATTTCATGGCTGTTTGCTATGAACAAAAATAATCTTAATTAATAAGTTACCAAAATAAAACTTTGTGTTTTACCGAATGTTGCAGCAATGTAACAATACTAGCTTTCTCTCTTATGCCTGTTCATAAAATGTATAATCCATCTCTCTTGCCAAGAAGTGTGGTAAAATACATTCAGATTTTCTATTATTCATCTCTTGCTTTGTGAAACAGCATGGCTATTCCACTCATTATTTCAGTTTAAGACTAGCAGCATATGTGAGGGTCTGTCAGAGTTCCAGTGATTTTTTTGTCAAATATTGTCATCAGAAGATTGATGTCGCAAGTTGCACCAACCAAAACCAAAATGGCTTTGATTTGATTCATAGTGTGCATGCATGGTATACGCAGATAACTATCCATTCGCATATATGGAATTCGTCCTCTAAACACACTACAAGCAAACTAGAGAGTAATAATCAAAGCAAATACACATCCTTGGTGTCTGTAGCTCTCTGTGTGTGTGTCTACAAGAGGGTAAGTACCAGGTAAGTTTGCTTGCTGTCACAGTGATGGATGACAAACAGCCTGTTTACAATCACCTTTGGGGTGTTGTTGCATTCACCATAGCAAAGATAGCTTTGATTGTTTCCTCTTTAAAGCTACAATAATGATTACTAGTTTTTGACTATGACTGCTACCATTACCATTGCTAATATGCTATCATCTGTGCTCCCCAAAATAAGTCTGACCTGTGCTGTATTACTGAGGCTTTTAGACACAGTGTGAAATGCACTGGTCATACGGGAGAAAATAAAGTCACCAAAATACAATTTGTTTTACATAATTTAGGGCTCTTTCTACTATTTAACGAACTTTTCTTTGGAACTATGAACTTTTATGCATTTTTTCAATGCAAATATGCAGAAGTGCTGTCATGTCGATGCATTCTTAACCAAGCCAACCAGCAGATCTTCACAAAGACACATCTGGCGGCAGTTCTCTTTCTCCCACTGACATTGCACATTGATCCTGGAGCATCAATATGCAAGTATCACTTTCTGTCTGCTAAATCAGAGAATTTAGAAATTACAAATGGCTTCTTAATTCCAACATGATTCTAAATTCATCATCGCTCTACCAACTGCTTCTAATGAAGACCACTGTTAATGAACAAGAAAAGCACTCAGAAAGCGCTGTGTAATTTCCATTCCATAGAATGTGGCCATTTACTATAGATGTACCCACAAAAAAAATGATCTTGTGCCGAGCACAGATGTGTGTTATGCAAGTATGTGTACGTTATGCACGGATACCGAATTGTGTGACCTAAATACGTAGTGGGCGATGGCTATTGATGCAACTCGGAAACATCCCCATAATTTAATTAATTGTTCCTTGTATCATTTCCGACAGATAAGTCCTGATAAGTCTGCAGCAGTGGATTTGTAGAAGGATTGCAATCATGTAACCCTCAACAGGCAGTTGACATAGTGTTCATTTGTAATCATAGTTAGAGTGACACCGTTCTGCTCTTTCGCAATGATACAGAAATTAGGGATGTCCGATAATATCGGCTGACCTTATGTTAGCTAGTTACCCTCCCCAAAAAGCAAAAAAGTTCAGGCTCAGGATTATTTTTTACTTTAAGCCCTGCAAGTGTGGCAGGAGTAACAAGCTTGCTGTGCCTGACTGACAATATGTCTATGGTTTGGAATTATTTCCAAGCCCACATGTATTGGTATCGATCGATATCGGAAATTGAGAGTTGGACAATATCGATTATTTGCAAAAAAAGCCAATATCGGACATCCCTAACAGAAATCTTTAACAAATTCATGCATCCAGACTATAAGTCCCATCACTGCCAAAATCGAATCACTTCATCCTTGTGTCATTTCTTATTTTCCCTGAAAATGTCATCCAAATCCATTAGCCCATTTTTGAGTAATGTTGCTGACAAACAGACAAACGTATACCTATTGTCACATAGCTCCGCCATTCCTTGGCAGAGTAATTAGTCTACCTGTATTCAACCATTCACTGCTTGTTGTTTGCTGCATCATTATTGTCTGATTGTTTGTTTGTAGCATTAGTTAAAAAAATGTTTTTGTATGATTATCACCGGTTTTACCATGTATTTCTTTGTTTGAGAACTGGAGGTCAATGAAATCAGAGTTTACAACTTCTGATGATAAGACTCATCAATACAATATAATGGTTATCCTACACAATTGTCAAGTGTTCCCCCAATTTCAATGACACGTGACTATCATTGATGATTTCCTGAGGGTAAGTGTGCAGTTTCCCCACTTGAAAAAGGATGTTCATCTACTCGGGTTATGAGCTGGGCTCCACTCATGAATCAGACAGTTGCTTTCTTTTCCTCCTCTTTTATTTTGCAATAGTTCCAAGGTCATAAAATACAACGATGGCAACTTTGGTGACAGGTTTGGTTGAAAGGTTTAGTCGATAGGGTTGGTTGATAGGTTTAGGTGAAAAACCTTTAAACAAACACAAAAGAACAATGTTCACAATATTGCATTCAGCAGATAATAACAGCCATTCCCCTCGTACAATTCTATCTCACTAATAAATGCCACTCATTTTACCTGCATTTTAAAGAGTTGATTTCAATCACATTTTAACAAATTTTGCTCTTAACATTTCTATCAGACCTTTTTTTTTTTTTATAAATACTTCTTAACTCATATTCTTAAAATTATTTAAAGTGCATAAAGTGACTTTTTAAAGTGCATTCTGTTCCAGATCCAATAAATAACCAAATAAAATAAAGTGCATAGTACAAACCCACCGTTACAAACAGAATGAATTAACTGGTTTTTTAACCTTAGCTGGAAACCCTCTAATTAGCACCAATTAGCCTGCAGTCTTATTTTCAACTGAGCAATTTCAAACACACAGTAATAAATGGCATACGGACATAGGAAAATTAACAACCAGCTGCTCGTGGCCGACGCCGGTCTCAGTGGCTAATGCTATTGCTAACACATTTTTACAGCAGCTCACATCGGCAGGCCACACAGTCTCCTAGGTCCACAGTTCTGCTCTTACCGGCCGCCACCCGGATTTCCGTAGATGAAGCAGGTCCTGCACAGTCAGTTTGCCGCAAATCCTTGTGCTCACAGCCACTTTGTTTGAGCGAGGTCATTCATTCTCCTTCCCTCTCAGTGCTGCGTGTGTCCCATTTTATGCTGCCGGTAACCAACCTGCAGCCGCAGATTGGTTCCGCCCCAGCTGAGCACCTATGTAAATGCTTCTTCCAGTTTGACTTGACACCTCCCACTCGATCTTTCTGTGGTCATACTTGGAAGATCGCAGCGTTGAAGGTAATCTTGAAGGTTTCCATTTGAAGCATGCACAACTTATGATAATCTAACCTAGATCCTTCATCTGTTCCTCAACAGGTAGTAAGACAACCAGTCGTCTGACATCCCGGCAAAGGATCGTTGCCTGGAACTTCTCCTTGTTTGCATCAGATGATGGATTTCTTGGCTTTACTGCATTTTTAACAGGTTTTATCACAGGAACACAATAGCTTGGACAGACCCTGACATCGACGTCCCTCACGACACCTTTACTGTCTGGGTTGGTGCTGATGACTCTTCCAAGCCTGAACTGTCCCCTCAGTGCATTTTGGTCACTTAACCAGACAATGTCTCCAACAGCGACATTTCTGTGTGTAGTGTGCCACTTGCTCCTCACAAACAAGTTGGGGCCAGCGAGTTGGCTCCAGTACCTCCAGAACTTGTTTACCTCTGACTGCATTGCTCTCAACTTTTTGTAGGGGTAGGTTTCAAAGTCGAATGTTTTGCAGTCTCCGCTTCGAGAAGCTCGGCCAAGCAGAAGGCTGTTAGGTGTCACATACTGGATACACTCCTCCCGGCTCTGTACTATGGCTTCAATTGGTCGCTCATTCACCAGATTGGCTGCCATATAAAGAGCTGTCTGGAACTCACTATAACTCAGGGAAAGTTCTCCTCCAAGACTGTAGAGCGCTTTCTTTACAAGACGCACAGCAGCTTCTGCAGCACCATTCCTATGTGGAGAATCAGCTGGATGGATTTTCCACATCCACTCTGTTCCACTTCTGGCAGCTGTCTCCTCAAGGGCTGCTTTGTTCTGGCTACCCAAGAATCTGTACATCTCCTCCAGAACTGGCTTTGCTCCAATAAAATTGGTCCCTGGATCTGACCAGATTTTCCTTGGATGTCCATGAATTGCGGTAAACCTTTGATAGGCCATCAGGAAGCTTTCAGTCGATAGAGCATTGACCAACTCTGTATGGACGGCTCTGCTAGCCATGCAGCTAAAAATAACACCCCAAACTTTGATTGTCACTCTTTTCTTGACATCATCTCTCACATGATATGGTCCAAAGAGGTCAACTGTTGTAAACTGAAAGGGGGCAGCAGGTTCCGTTCTTTCAGATGGCAGATCACCCATTACTTGCTGGCAACGCCTTGCTTTCACTTTCCTGCAGCTTACGCAGCGGTCAACCACCTTTTGAGCAATCCTCCGTCCTCTTACAACCCATGCCTTCCTCCGCATTTTCAGTACAGTTCCAGCCACTCCATCATGACTCTCATTGTGAGCCTCTCGAGCTAGTAACGTTGACACCCAGGCATCATAAGGAAGAATGGGAACACCAACTTTATCCTCTTTAAAGCTCTGCACTCTGCCACCGCATAACAACAGCCCAGATATATGATCTTTAAATACCACCAGCCTGTCTGTTAAGGTGCTTGGGAAGGTTGCGTCCATTTGCTCAGCAAGAAAAACGTCTCTTAGGGCATCCTCTCTTTCTCTCAATGTGATGACCCCTGTTAGAGCGACTGCCTCCCACTTTGGGTTGTTTAGGACTCGCTTCAGTCCGAGAAACTTCTTTGCAGCTCTCCAAACCCATGCAATGGTTCCAATCAATCGAACTAGAAGACTGAACCTTTTGACATCCACGAGGCTCTGGATGGCTGAACCAGCAGGAGGTCTCCTTTGTTCAGTCTGGTTTGGCTCCTGCTTCTCTCCTTCAATTCTTGCAAGCACAGCGATAAAGGATTTCTTTTGCAACCTATTAATGCTTTCTCTGGCAATAGTTGCTATTTCTTTTGCTGATTTGATTGGCCACTCATTTACTGGCAAGCTCAAGAATTCAGGCCCATTTTGCCATTCTGAGTTCTTATCCAGATTTTGAGGGCTGGCTCCTCTGGTGATTATGTCAGCAATGTTTTTGGAACCAGGAATCCACCACCAGTCCTGAGTCTTTGTGCAGCTTTGGATTTCTCCAATTCTATTTGCAAAGAATGTTTGATAGCCATAGCTTTCTCGTTGCACTGCACCAAGTACTGTTTGGCTATCCACAAGATGGTACCACCTCTCCACTTGGATCCAGCTGTGAAGCTCAAAGTACTTCTTCAAACGTGAAGCAAACACCGCTCCACACATCTCTGCTTTTACAGCATCACCTTTGTGGTCCAAGGGAGTTAGTTTGGCTTTGGACTCAACTAGTCTGATGACTGGGCCTTGGTCTGAGTCCCACCTTAAATACATCACTGCTCCATAAGCTTGCTCACTTCCATCTGAAAATGTGATTGCTAGAGGTTTGTTTCGGTGATGTGGGGGAGTCAGTGCTCTGGTGAATGTGACTTGACCAAGCTGAACATACTCCTCGAAGAGCTGCATTGCGTCCTCCCTGAGGCAATCTGAAAGTGGCATGTCCCATGTGTCTTTGACTTGACAGTTTCCATTTCTCGCCTCTTGGAAGGCTCTGCGTACCATTATAGCTCCCTTCTGTTTCACAGGAGTCACTAGGCCCACAGGGTCATAAAGTCCCGATACTTGGCTGAGAAGGTCTCTACGTGTCAGAGGATTTGGGGTGTGGGCTCTTATCTGTTCATGGGATAGATCCTGTCCAAGTCGCATTTTCTTCTTTCTTTTGGAGAAATTGATCCCAACCATGACATGGAGTTTATCCTCTTCCACTATGTAGCCCAGTCCAAGTGCTTTATTATCATCACTACTCATTTGGTTTGGTAAGACCATAGTTTTCACCTGGCATTTCTCCTGCTCATCTCTGCACTCCTTCCTCCCACTTTGACCAGATAGGACCCATGGCTTGAGTTCAAAACCTCCAGCTTTAAGGATCTGTTCCACATTTGCTATGATGGCTTTCAGCTGGTTGAGGTTGTTGTGGGATGTGAGAATATCATCAACGTAGCTGTCATTCTGGAGTACCTGCTGCTCTTCCTTAAGATGGGTGAAAGAAGGAAGGTTAGCAGTCTCACGCATTGCTAGCTGTGCGATGCAACCTGCAGGCTTATCTCCAATGTTTACTCTCGTGATGGCATATTCCCCAAGCTCTTCCTCTTCTGAGTCTCGCCAAAGAAATCTGTGTAGATGTACTTCTCGTTCCTCCAACCAGACTGAGTTGTACATTTTCTTTATATCTCCTAGAGCAGCGTAAACTCCGCTTCTGAATCTAAGGAGGACTGCTCGAATCTGATTGAGGACATCTGGACCTTTCATCAGTAGATCGTTCATGCTTATACCTCTGAACTTTTGACTGCTGTTCCATACAAGTCTCACTGGGGTAGTAACAGAGTGAGGGTTAGGAGCAATTAGGTGGCTCACGTACCAAACTGGTCCATTCCAATCGATAATCCTCCCTCTGGACAGTTTAACCGCAGCTTTTCTATTCACCATGTCGTGCACTTGTGCGGCGTAGGCTCCCTTCCATTCAGGTTCTTTGGATAGCTGCCTCTCTGTCCTGAGAAATGTAGCTTCCACTGCTGTTCTGTTATTTGGCAGGGATCCTGGATCCTCTAACCAGGGATACTTTGTGTGCCAATGTGGTTCTTTGCTGTGGCTGTCCTCTATGACATATGTGAGGCCTTGTCTTATTATCTCAAGCTCTCTCTCCTCAGCAAGAGACATTTCTTTGCCACCTGGCTGGCAGTTTCCACAGCGACAGCCTCCACATTTAGGTTCACATGCTGCTCCAATACTATCCCACCTCCACCATTCCAAGAAGTCGCCCCGCTTGGTGGCCGATGTACTTGACTCATGGAACTTTACAGCAGCTTGTTTGCTGGGTGAAAGCTGACCTTGGACAGTGGTAATGACTTCCTCATATTTTGCAGCAGCTGTCCTCATGGATCTTGCAAAGTGTGTATTGGAAAGACGGGCTGACAAGATAAGTCCCTCAAAGAGCTCAGGATGAGAACCTCCAACTGTCTTGCCAAGTGGTCTGTCCCACAACACGAGATCTCCAACAGCTTTTATTCTCTGAGGTGCTAGCTGGCCTTCCCTGTGGCTGATGAGTAGCTGTATTTCTTTAGGCCTCACCAGTTCCTCAAGAGGTACATCTGGAAAGAACCTCTGCAGCTGTTTTGGTGTCACATGCCTGTGAACATCTGCAATGTTGTCCAGTCCATAACAAACCAACTGATGAGACTTCAGAGTGCCTTTGGCAGTTTTAACTCGAATCTTTAGAAGGTACCGCTTCGTCTCTACGTGAACCTTCATCCCTCCAACTCCATGAACGATAAGGGTGATTTCTTCACTTCTGAGGTTCAACCCGCTTGCAGCCTTATGGGTTATGTAATTGGTGTCAGAAGCCAAGTCAATTAATGTCCCAATTTTCTGTCCAGCATTTGCAGTGACCTCTAGAAGCATCATGATTACTGGAAGCTCCTGCATTCCACTATCCATGAGTAAGCTTGGTCGATTTTTTACAGTGTTGAAAGCTCTAGATGCAGTATTAGAGAACACTTCTCGGCACTGTTCTACCAGCTCTGGTGAGAGTTTTCTTAAGAACTCCTCTTGATCCTTTGTGTACTTTCTCCGGCCTTTGTCTTCATCTGAACCGAAGCTGCTCTTTTTATGGCATGTACCCCTTTTCTTTGTCTCAGCATTAGGACACAGGTAGTAGTGATGCTCTGGAACATGTTCATTCTTGCAGTCGGGGTTTTTACACAGGTAAGTAGGCTTGCAGAATGAACTGTCATCATGAACCTCGAGACATTTTTTGCATGCTCCCAGCCTCCTTACTGCAGCTTTTTTATCCATTAGCTTTAGTGCTCGAAACTGCTTGCAAAAGTAGAGCCTTCTTTTGTGCTTTCCATCACCACAGACTACACAAACTAGATGGTCGTTGTCTGCTTTTGTAGATCTGGTTCTGGCATGTCTTGGTTCAATCCTAGTTTCTTTTTTACCTGGTTCTTCCTCCCTCAGCTGCTCGAGTTGCTCATATATGCTTTCCTGTTCTTTGAGGAATGTTAAGAGACTATCGAAGCGCTTCTCTGGTGTCACAGCATTCCTCCTGTCAGCAGCATAAACCAGCCATTCCTTCTTGAGGTGTTCTGGAAGTTTGCTTTCAATGGATTTTGTCACCAGTGGGTTTTTAATGGCACCTGTTTCTCCTAGGTCACTCAGATCCTGAAGTGCCTTTTCCACAGCTTGAATTAATTCCACTATTTTCCGTGGCTGATGACCTTTCACAGCTGGCATCTTCTGTAGGTCTTCCACAACTTCAATAGCAATTGATGTTTGGTTGCCAAAGCGATTCTCCAGGACACGAAAGATGTCATCAGCTGTGCTGTAGGATGTGAGCCGAAGGTCTCTTATGATCTTATCCTCAATACTGTCCAGTAATTGGAACTTTTTCACTTCTTTTGAGCCAGTGGGTTCACCTTGGTTCTGCAGTGCTTCCCAGTCCCTTCTCCACTTATGGAAATCGCGCCGGTTCCCTGCAAACCTGGGAAGGGCCACAGGTCTTAACCGGATGGTTGGCACTGGATAACTGAAAGCACTGCTGCTCTGGGTCTGTCGTTCAGCCTCGTCTTTAACCCTTGCATGGATGAAATCGGCCTTTCTGGACACTAATTTTGGGACAGAGAGTTCCAGCTCCCTTAAGCAACTCTGGAAAGCCTGCTGCTCGTCTGGGGGAACCCAACGTTTCCACCGGCTATAGACCTCCTTTGCAGTCTTCACTAGCTCCTGCAGGTGAGTGAGTCTAAAATCATATGCTTCCTCATTCCCATCAGGTCGTGTCGCAGCAGCGAGATGACACGCAGCCTCAGCTGCCTGTATCGCAGTGGGTAGTTCAGCATTCCCAAAGTTAGCCCACAAAGTCTCCTGGATGAGCGCTTTGACCTCCTTGAGTTTCATCTCACATTCTTTCACAGTCTTTTCTATGTCGGCTCTCTGCTGCTCAGTTAATACAGCTCCTCCACTTGTGTCAGATGCCGCCTCTAGCTCTGCGATAAGCCCGGCCTCCACATCATCATTGGATTCCATGACTTTCTCTGCCTCTATTGTGAGTTTATTGAAACTGTCTCTGAGCTCCTCTTCAGACATGTCTCTGTAGGTCCTTGTAATGCTGTTAACAACACGAGAAAACAGTCTTTTTGCTGTAGTCCTCTCCACCTTGAGCTGCTCAATTGATTTGAGTTCTTGACCAGCCATGCTTATTTCCAGTTCAATTTTTTTTTTCTCCAATGAAGTCATAAAAGGCACCTTAATACGCTTTAGGTTATCCTTTTCAGGATTCCAGGTTGGACCTCAGTTCTCGCTTCCTGGATCTTCAGTACTGCGCTACTGCAGCGGTTTTTCACTGTCAAGTGTTCCCCCAATTTCAATGACACGTGACTATCATTGATGATTTCCTGAGGGTAAGTGTGCAGTTTCCCCACTTGAAAAAGGATGTTCATCTACTCGGGTTATGAGCTGGGCTCCACTCATGAATCAGACAGTTGCTTTCTTTTCCTCCTCTTTTATTTTGCAATAGTTCCAAGGTCATAAAATACAACGATGGCAACTTTGGTGACAGGTTTGGTTGAAAGGTTTAGTCGATAGGGTTGGTTGATAGGTTTAGGTGAAAAACCTTTAAACAAACACAAAAGAACAATGTTCACAATATTGCATTCAGCAGATAATAACAGCCATTCCCCTCGTACAATTCTATCTCACTAATAAATGCCACTCATTTTACCTGCATTTTAAAGAGTTGATTTCAATCACATTTTAACAAATTTTGCTCTTAACATTTCTATCAGACCTTTTTTTTTTTTATAAATACTTCTTAACTCATATTCTTAAAATTATTTAAAGTGCATAAAGTGACTTTTTAAAGTGCATTCTGTTCCAGATCCAATAAATAACCAAATAAAATAAAGTGCATAGTACAAACCCACCGTTACAAACAGAATGAATTAACTGGTTTTTTAACCTTAGCTGGAAACCCTCTAATTAGCACCAATTAGCCTGCAGTCTTATTTTCAACTGAGCAATTTCAAACACACAGTAATAAATGGCATACGGACATAGGAAAATTAACAACCAGCTGCTCGTGGCCGACGCCGGTCTCAGTGGCTAATGCTATTGCTAACACATTTTTACAGCAGCTCACATCGGCAGGCCACACAGTCTCCTAGGTCCACAGTTCTGCTCTTACCGGCCGCCACCCGGATTTCCGTAGATGAAGCAGGTCCTGCACAGTCAGTTTGCCGCAAATCCTTGTGCTCACAGCCACTTTGTTTGAGCGAGGTCATTCATTCTCCTTCCCTCTCAGTGCTGCGTGTGTCCCATTTTATGCTGCCGGTAACCAACCTGCAGCCGCAGATTGGTTCCGCCCCAGCTGAGCACCTATGTAAATGCTTCTTCCAGTTTGACTTGACAACAATAAAAACCTCTAACACAAAATAAAGAGCTGAGCAGGAATGCGCTGATTCTATCTATATGAATCAATGCATTGTCTGCTACCTGTGTGAAATGACTCCTGACAGTGTCCTGATGTCAGTGTTTCCTCTAGGATTTTTTTCAGCAGCTGCGGCAGGCTCTCCGGGGAGCCGTGACACGTAAACAAATGACACTTGACTGCAGATTTTACTTGTACAACCTATTTATTGAATGGCCAGTTGAAAATGGCTTTTCAAAGGCTGAATGTAAAAATAAATGTAAAAAAATTTGAACAAACTCATCTGAAGACGCAGTCAGCAGTTACATCATGGAGTGTACATATTAGCTTAATGCTATTAATTAGTTTACTCACGTTAGTGACCACTGAGTTGGCACCGGGCCCAATTAACTGAAGCTACCAGTATGTTACGTAATGTTAGCTGGACACCTATATTTTGTGAATTGAACTTGTAAAATCTATTATGAGTTATCTTAAGCTAATAATTTTTCTCCGGTAAGTCGCTGCCCTGTTTTCCAAGACATCACTCCTCTGACTCTCTGACCTGGTGCCTGGGTGCTTGACGTGATGTCACTTTCAAGGCCGCGCTCTGGCAACATCAACGTTGTATAGCCCAACGTATGAAAGAGTAGATACTGAGCAAGATAGTTATCTGTAGTTTAGCTTCGTACTCACGAGTACCCAGCACAGTGCAGAACTCTGCTGTGAAGATGGAGACGTGGCGGTGGTGTATTTGCGACACTAACAAAAAAAAAAAAAAAAGAAATTTGAAGGAGCGGCGGGCTGCACAGTGGCGTAGTGGTTAGCACTTTCGCCTTGCAGCGAGAAGATCCCTGGTTCGCGTCCTGGCTTTCCCGGGATCTTTCTGCATGGAGTTTGCATGTTCTCCCTGTGCATGTGTGGGTTTTCTCCGGGTACTCCGGCTTCCTCCCACAGTCCAAAAATATGCTGAGGTTAATTGATTATGCTAAATTGGCCGTAGGTGTGAATGTGAGAGTGATTGTTTGTCTGTATATGTAGCCCTGCGACAGACTGGCGACCTGTCTAGGGTGTCCCCTGCCTTCGCCCGAGTCAGCTGGGATAGACTCCACCCCACCCCCACCCCCACCCCCCCGCGACCCCAGTGAGGATTAAGCGGTGTATAGATAATGGATGGATGGATGGATGAAGGAGCGGCGGCTAGGATTTAGGAATGGTGGCCCGCCGCTGCTGAATGAATGTAGAGGAAACACTGGATATGATTGTCAACACATTGTCCTGACATGTAAAAACAGCTTAGGATACAAATTCAGGGTGCTTTTTCAAAGTGACAATGAAAACTCCCCTTATCTCACCTGTCCTGGCTGGAGGAAAGGAACAGACACTTCTCTCCAGCAGTCTCCAGATCCCACTGCCAGGTTTCCCCACATGAACTTCAGCTGCAGAAAGCATAATACATGTTATTACACTCAATGCCATATTATATTTACCCTTTCAATGGAATGTGAAATATATTTTGGTAATTATGTTTAATAAAGCTGAACTAATCAATATTTATTTACATGAGCAATGGCTCATGTAACTTGCTTTGCGAAAGAAGCAAAGAAAGAATTATCAATGACACTACAGTCCACTTTGAATCACTTCAGTTCCAGTCAGGTTTATCATTTCAAGGCCACTGTTTAAGCAGCATTAGACAGCTGTTTTCAGTGAAAAAACTTAAATACACAGTACTGAGATGAGATTTGCAAATAGCTTCTTAACATAATTGCACCTGAAGCATGGAGCTAAAAGAAAAGTGAATGTTGAACTCAAAGACCCCAGATGGTCACTACTGCTAATGTGTGCATTGGCTATGTATGATGACAGTAAGTTGTTCAAAGTGCTACTTTGCTAACCTTTACAGGATTTTTTTTTGTCTCCCTGAATCAATTCAAAAACTTGATAAAGGAAAATGTAATCCATGTGTGTAACTGCTTTTCCTGATCTGTTTTTTCTTTTTCCTTCTTTTGATTTTATTTGAACCCGTTTCAATATTTCTTATTTATATATCTGAATTGTCTTAATTGTTTTTATACTATACATTTTACATTTCACATTGTCTGAATTGGTGTGCTGTCTTGGCCTGGTCTCCCTTGGAAAAGAGATTTTTAATCTCAAGGGACTTCCTGGTAAAATAAAGGTTAAATAAAAAAAAATAAAGATCACAACAACAACCAAGGTTAAGATTTTACAGCCACTCTTGTGGCTCTATGAGGTTATACTTGGTCACAACAGTTCTTTGGGATCAATGCTAACATCAGACTTCAAACACATTAACATGCTGCTGTGTAGGAGGAAAGGCTTACTGCCACTGTAGTGTACTAAGGAGCAGAACATTCCAGAGCAACACACAGATTCAAAGACCCTCTCTCAAAGCTGTAAATTTGGTAAGACACCATTTCAGAAGACAGCTAACCCAAAATTCACCTCCAAATGGAACATCAGCTGATCGGATGTTTACAAATAAAGGACCACTCATGGCACTCTTGGAGACAACAGGATGCCTCGTACCTCCACTAGAATCTGATAAGGGACATAAAGTGTCAACTGTGAGGAAAACCACACCTCTGCAGGATTGGCATTCTGACATTCTGATCTCCCAACCTAACACACAGAACTTTCTACACAGGAGTGAATAGAACAGTTTAAACCAGAACATTAAAGAAATGCACCATCATCGGAGTGACGATCTGGACTCAGCCTCTGATAAGGATCAGGACCAGGATTCAAGAAAAACACATTGAATCTGAAGTGCTTGTGGAAGATGCACACACATGATACCAACACCCCACCCCCACCTCCACTCCCACCTCTCTGTCACAGACTACAGACAGCCATAAAAGACACAGAGAGACTTTTTACTGAGAATATTTACTCCATATGTCTTCTTTTTCTTATTATCAGTGACTGTATATGCTTTTATGTTTAACCATGTTATAAGTTTACCTTCATGTAGCCTAAAGTCTACAATTTGTAAGTTTATTCTTATATTTACACATTTTATTATTATCTCAGGAACCATATGAGATAAACATATGGTGTTTGGTGTCATTTTTATTCAGTGTTATTTCAGATCTGTGATCACCATAAATGTTGAACAATTGGAATTCTACATTTAACAAATGAGCTAAGAGTAAGTTATAAAGGTAGTTGGCCTCTGACCTCTCCTGGAGAGTGAAGCTTAATAGCACACCTTGGGAGGAACACATCCATGATTGGTTAGATGCTGATTTGAATTTGGCACACTGGAATGCAACTGAGTTTTTTTGAGTTTTTAGTTGGGCTTAGTTTTAGTTTTGTTTTTGGGCTTTTTGAGGGCTTTTGAAAGACTTGGCTTTATGAAGAATGCAACTTGGGCTTTTAGAAAATGTCTTGTAACTTGGGCTTGTAAGAATGGGCTTTTCTTAAATTGATAATTTCCTCAGGCGCTTGCCTGGAGGAATGGTGCCCCTAAATTAACGAGTGCAATTTTAATAATAAAGTGTAGTTTCTACCATTTCTACACGTTCTGCTACACCACTAACAATTCAAGATATTAGTAAGCAAACATCTGTGATTAGTGTTAAACACAAAGAACAGCTAAGTGGATAAGAACTTTGTTAGGTTTGTAGATATTGGGTAATAAACCAAAGCACTGGATGAAGTGTGAAGCAAAATTCACAACAATCTGATTAATACTTGTTGAGCTTTTTGAGTCTGGACCAAAGTGGAGGACTGACCATTCAACTGACATTTCTATCTCTGGACCCACACTGCTAGCACTTCACAATATCTGCTCAACCATCTCCAATTTGCCTGAAATTTTAAAGCCAAAAAAAATTATTTAGATCTTTACAAAGATATCTGTGAAATTTCAGCTTCATATATTTAATACATTTTGTGAAAAAAATGTGCCATGTTTATTCACACACTGTAATTTGAGGCTATCTTTGAACAACAATATCTCAGGAAATGTTAAAGATAAAGGCCTTAAAACACCACTGTTATTTTTTATCATACAAATAATTAAATATCTGCAAAACTAGATAAGTAGATCAAAGAGTCTCTGATTAAGGGTTATTATAAATATACATGTACTCATACTTTCTGCACATTGTCCAGCTTGTCACATTGGTCTTGATAGCCAAGTTTATTCCCAGGGGAACAAAAAGCAAGAGAATCCCTTTTGAGCCTATCAAACAGTTTCCACACTGATCATTAGAATAAATTTACAATTACAGTCTTACTCACATAAGTACATCAGATTACCATAAAATATGAAAGACATGAACATTTCCCAAAAGAAAAATCCCAATAGAATTTACAAAGAAATTACTCACAACTGCATGCCAGGCCTCAAGCCTTAGTTGTAATTGGAGAAGCACTTCGAAACTTCAGTACTCTCTTCTACTTGGATTAGGCAATCTAGCAATATTTCTGTCTGTGCTACAACTCACCATAACTAGTTATCAGTCATGGAAGTTCAAAACAATTTTTCTACATTTTTCTAACCAATGTTTCATACAAAAAAGTATTCTATATGTTTTGCTATGTATTATTGTGACATGCAACTACATATGGTTCAGAAAATATCACTACTTGACTTCTGTATTATAATTTTTTTCTAATGTGTGCTTAAAGATGGGACTTTCCATGACAGGTTCAATATTTTTATTCAACTCACCCATATTCAGAGACTCTTTGATCTACTTACGTAGTTTTGCAGATTCTAAATCAGTGATGTGATGACAAATATCAGTGGAAACTTCAGGCCTTTATATTAAAAGTTCCTAACATACTGTTCAAACATCGCATTTAATTATTTATGTATTTGGCACCTCGCACTTTTTGTAAGGATAACATATACTTTTTTAATCTGAAATTTTTACCAGTCTTTTTATCTATTATCTCTGGTATGTTGGATGTGTTGTGTGTATAGCATACTGCTTGTGTTTATAATGTATGTTATGTTTCTGTGTACGTGAATTGTATGTACAGTATACACACACATGCTCTGGCACAAGTTCCTAACAGAAAAATAAAGTTCTTTGAATTGAATTGAAATTTCAAGGTGTGAAAAAATGTGCTCAACCAGGGTGAAAACATTTTTATCTGAGGCAGTCAATCAGTCTAAAATTCCACAGGTACCATTTTATATATTCATAGTTTATAATTAAAAAAAATGACAAGCAAATCAGAGATGGTCAAGCAAAAGGCCCTTGATGACTTGATATGGAATGACCCACCAGTAATTCATCCTCAGATGATGAGCTCCGTTTGGACACTCCATTATAGTTTTCTCACCAAAGCAAAACAAGGGCAAAATGCTTGTCTTGGGCATAAACCTTTTTACTAAAATTTCCCCACAAGTGAAAATTTTTCCAGAATAGACTACTGCACAGTATTATACCTTAGTATCAGCACCCCAGCTGATAGTTCCTGTGTTCCTCATTTTCCAGTACTTGATAAACTTGGTCCCAGGACGCAGTCGAGTTCCATCAGGAAGATTCTCATCCATAAATGTAGCCATCATGGCTGGAACCACCAGGGGGCAGGGACGCTTTGGGCGGCTGAGCAAAAAATAGATACCTTTTATCCTGCTGTTATCTTGGGTTGTACTTTTACAAATATTTTTCAAGAGTGTTCAGATTTGGGCTACAAGGTACAATCAAAAAGTTCAGAGTCTGTGTCCTCAAAAATTAACTCTACCTGACTTAAATTTGGCTGCACTTCTTCTCAAAGTAGTCACCTTGTGCAGCAAAACGCCACTCCTAGCACTCGTGCCATGCTTGGAATACTTTCTCTGTAAGTGCATCAATCATGCTCTGTGAGCAGGAGCATTAACTCATAGCGCCAGAGTTCAGATCGTTTAGGTGTAATGTTCTCTCTAAGATACCTCAGGACAATAGAGCAGAACTCAGCATTGACAGTTTGACCTTAGGAAAGGAATTCATTGTGCACAATTCATTGACCCCCCGATTAATCTCCACCTTATCGTGTTGGAGGGGTTTGAGTGTCCCTGTGATCCTGGGAGCTATGTTGTCTGGGGCAATAGCCCCTGGTAGGGTCTGCCAAGGCAGATTGGTCCTGGGGGAGGGACCAGACAAAGAGTGATTCAGAAAACCCTGATGACAACACCCAAGAAGAAAGCCGCTACCTCGCCCGGGCTAGGGAAACCGGGGCCTCTCCATGGAGCCAGGTCTGGGGGGGGAGCGTCAGAGAGCACCTGGTGGCCGAGTCTTGGGGCCCTGTGGGGCTCGGTTGGGCACAGCCCGAGAAAGTAACACGGGGTCGCCGCCCAGTGGGCCCACCACCCACCAGGCAGGAAATCGGGGTCGGGTGCTATGCCAACCGGGCAGTAGGCAGGAGCAGCTGTCTAGGTGCACCGCCCCTTGGTGGCGAAGACTAGCTTTGGCGACGTGGAACGTCATCTCGCTGGCGGGGAAGGAACCCGAGCTGGTGCGGGAGGTGGAGCAATACCGGCTAGATATAGTTGGGCTCACCTCTACGCACAGCAAGGGTTCCGGAACCCGAATCCTGGAGAGGGGTTGGACTCTCTCCTTTTCCAGAGCTGCCCAGGGTGAGAGGCACCGGACAGGTGTGGGGATACTCATGAGCCCCCAGCTGAGCGCCGCTTTGTTGTAGTTCTCCCCGGAGAACGAGAGGGTCGTCTCTCTGCGATTTCGGGTTGCAGACGGGAAAACTCTGACTGTTGTTTGTGCTTATGCACCGAACAGCAGTTCGGAGTACTCGGCCTTCTTAGAGTCTCTGGGTGGTGTCCTTGAAGGGGTACCACCTGGGGACTCCATAGTTCTCCTGGAGGACTTCAATGCTCACATGGGCAATGACGGAGAAACCTGGAGGGGGGTGATTGGGAGAAACGGCCTGCCTGATCTGAACCCGAGCGGTGTTTTGTTATTGGAGTTCTGTGCTAGTCATGGATTGGCCATAACAAACAACATGTTCCAGCATAAGGTTGCTCATAAGTGTACCTGGTACCAGAGCACCTTAGGTCAAAGGTCGATGATCGACTTCATAGTCGTATCATCAGACCTGCGGCCGTATGTCTTGAAGAGAGGAGCAGAGCTGTCAACTGTGTCAGGCTGGCTGCTGCCAAGCCTAGGTAGTGCCCTCCCCCTCCCTCTCCATCTTCTTTCCTTTTAGGGCAGTCCAGCAGTGCAGAAGGAGCGACAGGTGTTCCCCATCTGCCACAATCAGTCAGCTCAGTAACAGGTGGAATACAATCAATCAAGCTTCACCCTTTCTGCAATATAACCAGACGCCACCCATCTCTCAGTGCCGGATCGTGACACAGCTCATATTGGTTCACAGCCTGTATTACCAGCTATTCTGCTTGTTGTTCTACAAACCTGTTAACCTCCGTTGTCCTCCTTTGTTCCAGTTCTGGACCCACCTGCTCCTGCCTTGCACCACCGTTCTGCTGTCAACACTGGATCCTGGTTATCGCTCCAGAAAAGAGGAAGCACTCACCTGAGCCGACTCCCTCCTCCTGGCGTCCTTCCCTACTCACCTGTCGCTACTTCACGCCATCCACCATCTGGCCCAAAGCATGCTGCTCCAAACCTTCGCTGCCACCGCTGTGAACCAGTTCTGAGCATCACTAGTATTATTCGTGAGTTTGTAGTCCTGCCGTAGTTATAGCTCTCTTTAAGAGCACCATTAATAGAGAAAACTTCTTTCGTAGTTATTTCCTGCGAACCTTGCAGAAGTAATTTCGTTTCATGTTTTTGTATTCCTGAGATTGGTCTTTCTTGCCTAGGTGTTACCTACTGTGAGTTAGAATTATTATTTAGTCTAGTTACAGTACCTCCCGGCCCCTAGGTGCCGCAGTAAGATTCAGAGCCTATTGCTCTCTATTTCCGTTTCCTGTTGTAGTCCTAGTTTCTGCTTGTAGTCCAAAAACCCTTTGTAAATAAAATCTGTGTTGCATTCAAAGACCGTCTGTTCATTTCCTGCACTTGAGCCACCCTGAACCCTGTAACAAACTGATCACGACCTGGTGGTGAGTTGAATCTGGTGGGGGAGAAGGCTTCCAGACAGACCTGGCAAACCCAAACGTGTACTGAGGGTGAACTGGGAACATCTGGCGGAGGACCATGTCTGCGGGGTTTTCAACTCCCACCTCCGCAAGAGTTTCTCCTGCATCCCGGGGGAGGTTGGGGACATGGAATCTGAGTAGTCCATGTTCAAAGCCTCCATTGCAGAGGCGGCTGTTAGGGGCTGTGGCCTGAAGCTCACTGGTGCCTGTCGTGGCGGCAACCCAAGAACCCGCTGGTGGACACCGACGGTGAGGGAAACCGTCAGGCTGAAGAAGGAGGCCTTTCGGGCTTGGCTTGCTTGGGGGTCTCCTGAAGCAGCCGACGGGTACCGGTTGGCCAAAAGGGCGGCAGCTGCAGCAGTCATGGAAGCAAAAACTCGGGTGTGGGAGGAGTTCGGGGAGGCTATGGAGAAGGACTGTCGGTTGGCCTCAAGGAGGTTCTGGCAAACCATCCGGCACTTCAGGAAGGGGAGGCAGGGTTTTGCTCAGGCTGTGTACGGTTGGGGTGGAGAACTGTTGACCCGTACTGAGGATATTGTTGGGCGGTGGAAAGAACACTTTGAGGAACTCCTGAACCTGGTAAACACGTCCTCTGTGGGGGAGGCAGAGCCTGAAGACTTGGGGGGGATCTACGTCCATAACCGTGTCAGAGGTTGCCGAGGTAGTTAAGAAGCTCCTTGGTGGCAAGGCGCCAGGTGTGGACGAGATCCACTCTGAGATGCTGAAGGCTCTGGACATTGTTGGACTGTCTTGGTTGACATGTCTCTACAATGTCACGTGGGCATCGGGTACGGTACCTGTGGAGTAGCAGACCGGGGTGGTGGTCCCAATTTTCTAAAAGGGGGATTGGAGAGTGTGCTCCAACTACCGGGGTATCACACTTCTCAGCCTCCCCGGGAAAGTTTACTCTAGGGTGCTGGAAGGGAGGCTCCAACCGATTGTTGAACCTCAGATTCAGGAGGAGCAATGCGGATTCCATCCCGGTCATGGAACAGTGGACCAGCTCTTTACTCTTGCGGAGCTGCTGAGGGGGTCATGCGAGTTTGACCTGCCAGTCTGCATGTGTTTTGTTGATCTGGAGAAGGCCTCCGACCATGTCCCCCGAGGGGCTCTGTGGGAGGCATTGCGGGAGTATGGGGCACCAGGTTCACCGATACGAGCCATTTGGTCCCTGTACAACCAAAGTGAGAGCAGTGTCCGCATACTCGGCACAAAGTCAAACTCATTTCCAGTGGGTGTTGCACTCTGCCAGGGCTGTCCTTTGTCTCTGATCCTGTTCGTGGTGTCCATGGACAGGATCTCAAGGTGCAGCCGGGGTGAGGAGGGTGTCTGGTTTGGGGACCTCAGGCTCGCAACTCTGCTTTTTGCAGATGATGTGGTTCTGTTGGCTTCCTCACATCATGACCTTCAGCGCGCACTGAAGCAGTTTGCAGCCGAGTGTGAAGCGGCGGGGATGCGGATCAGCACCTCCAAGTCCAAGGCCATGGTTCTCTGCGGTGGATTGCTCTCTCTGGGTTGGCGGGGAGTTGCTTCCCCAAGCAAAGGAGTTCAAGTATCTCGGGATCTTGTTCACGAGTGATGGGAAAAAGGAGCGTGAGATGGACAGGCAGATTGGTGCAGCATCAGCAGTAATGCGGGCATTGTATCGGACTGTCGTGGAGAAGAGGGAGCTGAGCCATAAGGCAAAGCTCTCAATTTACCAGTCCATCTGCGCCCCAACCCTCACCTATGGTCATGAGCTCTGGGTAGTGACCGAAAGAACAAGATTGCGGATACAAGCGGCTGAAATGAGCTTCCACGGTAGGGTGGCTAAGCTCAGCCTTAGAGATAGGGTGAGAAGCTCAGACATCCGGAGGGAGCTTGGAGTAGAGCCGCTGCTCCTTCGCGTCGAAAGGAGCCAGTTGAGGTGGTTTGCCCATCTGATTTGGATGCCTCCAGGGAGACTTCCTCTGGAGGTTTTCCGAACACATCCGCCTGGGAGGAGACCCCGGGGCAGACCCAGAACACGCTGGATGGATTATATATCTTGTCTGGCCTGGAAACGCCTCAATCCCCCAGGAAGAGCTGGAAAGCATCGCTGGGAAGAGGGACGTCTGGAGTGACCTGCTTCGCCTGCTGCCTCCGCAACCCGGCCCCGGATAAGTGGAAGTCAATGGATGGATGGACAATTCACTGAGTGTTGAAGAAAATGTTTAAGTATGTTTTTAGTGCACTTTTGGATACTTTGATCTCTTGCACTGGAGAGACCGCTGTTGGGTCACTGGGTAAAAGCCTAAGATCCAACTCTCATAACCAGTGACAACCACAAAAATGAAAGTTGGGTCATTTCGAGCCTGTTGACTAAGACCCTCGCAGACCTCAGTATGCTGCTGCCTTTGCAGATCTATCGTGAAATAGCAAATGCACACCAGAAATTTTCTGAAAACACTTGCAACACAGATCCCAATGCTAATTTTGTGCCACCACATGGAATTGCCACCACATGGCAACAGACTCAGAACATTTTGATTGAACCTCATCTCAAATATTTGAAATGTGCACATGGAATAACCTACACAAGTGGTTCCCAGTGTTTTGTTGATTTCACTTTCACCCAATTTATTTAAACCATTTTGTAATTACTTTTAACAAAGCATTTCAACTAAAAGTTTATTAATCGATATGATGCTAGTTATTTCAGCTACTTTTTACATTTTTTAAATTATTTTTCGCCATTTCATCATGTATTTCATTCCTAAAATGAACTATATTGTTAGCTTTCTATTGTAACTTATCCTTTACATTTTAAAATTTGAAATGCTTATGCATTACTTCCAGCTATTTTGTCTATTCATCCATAGAAAAAAAGCTAAAAGTTAACCTTTTCAACTTTTTTTCTATTTTGACCAGTTCACATAGTTGTTTACCTTTCTAAGTGCTATCTGGCACTCATAAAACATGGTGATTAGGTATTATAGCTGACTCACTAAAGACCACGGTTTTCATTGTTATTGAAATATTTTTTCAATCATCAGCTCTAATATAACAAGTGTGAAACATATTTTTGCTAGTAACCTACTCTGGGCTGTTGTGTTGGGTGGCGCGAGGCTGCAGAAGAATGGGAGAAGAGTTCCCATCTCTGTAGGAGGAGCTCCATTGTATGCCCCGCCTTTCCATTCTCAGCTGTTTCCGAATCTCTTTGACCTCTGCCTTCAGCAAGCGCTTCTCTGCTTTAAGCCGTTGCTTCTCTGCCTTCCGGAAACTGCGATCTCCTCGCCTGTAGAACCTGTACAACAATGGCCAGCGACAAAACCAAAATCAAAACATATAACACACACACACACACACACACACACACACACACACACACACACACACACACACACACACACACACACACACACACACACATTAGCTATTTGCTTGCATTCCTGAACAAAAACATCTGTTTTAGTGGTTGTATGTTATTCTTGATTCATTTCTGACTTCTCAGAGAATTCCAGTGTGCTGGCTCAAATTTGGGTATAAAAACATGAATTCAGTTTTAAATTCCTCACTCCTGCTCAAAATAGTGAAGCATAGGGAACTCAATAAGAAAGAGAGCGTCTGAATTAAGGCACATCATGATGCTGAATGGTCTTTGACACAAATAGGGCAAGACATAAAGCGTTCTCACAGTGTGGTCAAGTATGCCTTGGACTCCACTGCAGAGACTGGTACTTACAAAAACTACCAAGGAAGAGGCTGAAAACGAATGCTAACTGAAGTAGATGTCAGGCACCTCAAGATTTGAAGAACTAGAGACAGAAGGAAGACCACTGCTGATCTTCAGAGAGAGATTAATGCTTCTAGATCAGAATCTGAGAAAGTCTCCAAAAGGACCATAAGCAGACGACTGAAGGAACAAGGCTTAAAGAGAATAGCTGCTAAGAAGCCATAATTGAGGATTGCAAACATCCAAAAATGCTTAAAATTTGCCTGAGAGCACAAACACTGGACTATGGATGACTGGAAGAAGATGCTCTAGACGGATGAGTCCAAGTTTGAACTCTTCGGTCCGCATTGTCGTGTTTATGTCGGCAGAAAAGCTAGAGAATGTTTTCATGCTAGATGCATTGCACCCACAGTGAAACAGAGATCCCATTATGATATTGGGTTTCATTTGTGGAAACTGCATAGGCAAATTAGTTCAAATCCATGGTATCATGAACAAGAACGTCTTCCACAACATCTTGATGCATCATGGAATCCCTTCTGGATTGAACCTGATTGGTCGTGGATTCATATACCAAGAAGACAATGACCCAAAGCATACTTTAAAGCTGTGCAGAGACTACTCGACCAAGAAAAATAATCTGGAATACTGGAATTAATGGACTGGTCAAGTCAAAGTCCACACTTGAATTTTATTGAACAGACCTGGGACTTACTGAATTCAGAAATGGATCACTCAAAATGTTCTTACAAAGCAAGTCTCTGGAACTGCTTGGAACTCAATAACAATAACAAAAGAGACCATAGAAAAGTTCATAGAAACAATGCTAGCAAGAATGAAAGCTGTTATCAGGGCCAAAAGAGGTCATACAAAGTAGTAAGAATTTTGATTAATATATGTGAATAAGGAACATTTAGTTTTTCCAGTTTGTTATTTGCCTAATATGTAACAACATGATTTTTAGTTTTAGTTTAAAACAAGCTTGTGACTAAAATATTTGTGTTTTCTCATTTTTATGACAGGTGGTCAGATAAATTCGTTAAGCACTGTATATGTGTGTGTGTGTGTGTGTGTGTGTGTGTGTGTGTGTGTGTGTGTGTGTGTGTGTGTGTGTGTGTGTGGTGTGTGTATACTACTATATTAATCAATATATAATTTACCGAGACATACAAGTGCTCTCCACACTTTCATGTCAAAACACACAAAGTTTATGTAACTGTAAATATGTTTAAAGTTGCCCTCACTTTAAATAAATAAATAAATTATTGGAAACAGTTTAGTGGTGCCATACCTGCTGTGTTCTGGGGCAGGTGATCCATGCTCTGGGATGGACAGAGGAGTCCTGGCTCTTACTAGGTTGTGACTGGGATCATGGGAGAAGCTACAGGGCTCACAAAGAGTACAGGAGGTACACACACTGATCAGAGGCAGGGAGAGAGAAAAGAGGGACAGGAAAAGAAGAGATGTCAGGGATGCAAATAGTGGAAGAAAACAAAATACATAATGAAAGAAAGAAGAGAAAGAGTAATTTCAATTTGAGCTGCAAGCAGTGATGATTAGGTCCTCCAACATTCAGTCGAGGGGCTTTATTGAGGGAATTTAGGGGTCTGCAACCTTATTGAATTTGAATCACATATTTCTTTTGTCTACACTGCGGCAATAAAGAAAATTTGATTAATTATATGTCATGCTGTTGTATATCAAGTCTTGAACATGTTATGTGAATATCATGTTAATTGTCACTTGAGGCTGGTTTTCTCTGCAGCCAGTAGGTGGCACTATGAGTGTGCCAAAATATTGTCATGTACACGTGTTCATGACTGAGGGATGTGCTGCTAAGCAGATTTGACATAGCCTGGCTTTCTTTGTACAAGTCAGATTAACACAAACTAAAGCCTCAGTCAGTGATAACAGGTATCACAAATTATCAACTTTCTTTATGAATTCAGACTTTTGGCATCAAATTTTGTGCATGTTCACAAAAAAGGGACATTTAACATATCATTTGACTCTTCTTCTGCACAAAATGAAGCAATTGTATGCCACCTACTTCAGTAAACAGATTGTTTATTGGAGAACAAGGAATATCAACATTTATGACAGTAAAAAGCATTGATACCGCAAATGATGAAAACTGTTAATCCTTAATATATTTATTTTAGTCATTAATGCAGCTGCTTTTTCTGACAGCTGCACATCGTTTAACTTCAAACTTCATACCTTTAAACATGATATTGTTTTGAAATGCATTTAGGTCTGAAAATGTCCCATATGCAGCATTTAAATGACATTTTAGGCCAAATCAAAGTGAAATGAATGTTATTGATTGAAAATTTTCCATAAAAAACACTAATAGAATAATTACTTTTCTAATCTGTGCTCTATTAGCTGCATTACCAGCACTGTAAATGGACTTGGCAGCAAATCAGTACAAAACATTAAAGAATAAGTTTTTGCAATTTCTAAATCACCAGCTGAATATATGTAAGGTTCCTATAGCAATGCAAAGCATTCAGTGCGCAAGACTATAACTGCACAGCTTCATTCAGTGGTTTTAGTGGCAGACAACCCAGTAGGTTTGCAGATATATTATACTCGCTCAGCTGAGAATCCGTAACTCTCAAAGATAATCATCAGGAAAAATGTGATTAAAAGGGAGACATTTTTACATTCTATTCAAATCCAAAACTCTGAACATAATCTGCTCCAGACCAGGTTAGAGCCACAGCATAAGTTACCATGGTAAGGTTAAAAGAGTCAGGTTAAAAAAGAGTCACCTTTGTTTCACTGACAACTTTGTCTTGCTCAACATACCTCATGAACCCTGTAATCTGGCTTCACAGTATAGCCCTTTGTACTCTTATCAAGCATACCAAATTTGGGATTAATTGGAAAACATACATCAACATCTGTTTTAAAGGCAAAACATCAAAATTTGTAATGCAAGGCAACCACATTCAACAAAAACTCAAATGTTTTGCTTTTTCACTTAAAGTATATTTAATTTTCAAAACTGAAATAGAATAATACAAAACACTGTAACAATAGCAATTGTATTACGAGGTAGGTCCTAAAGCTGCAAAACTATTAGCAACGAAAATACAAAAAACAGATCTAACAATCAGTATACAAAATATTAGACCCTGAATCTGGACAAATAGTTAATAACCTAGATGACATCGATAATGCATTCCAGAACATATTATAAAGCCCTATATACACAACCTAAGAAAGAAAGTAAAGAGAATATAAGTTATTTGGACTTGCCCTCAAATGGAGAACATCAGAATGAGTACCTGATATCACAAATTACAAGAAAGAAACGGGAGCTTGCACTGAATAGATAAAAAAAAATAAGACACCAGGAAGCGATGGTTTAAAAGCTCAATGGTATAAGATGTTTAGAGAAGAGTTGACTCCAGTACTTTTGAATTCTTTTAATTGGACACTTACTGAAGTGTCAGCCCCACCCTCATGGAGAGAGGCTGTCATTTCTGTCATCCCAAAGGACGGCAAGAGCAAAACTCTATGTAGCTCATACAGACTGATTTCAATCTTAAATCAAGACTACAAATTGTATGCATCCATCATGTCCAGGAGATTAGACTCCTTTATTCCAGACTTAATTGACAGCAACCAAACTGGTTTTGTCTGGGGATGCCAAACATAAGATAACTTCAGACGTTCTCTTCATATTATTAAAAATATCAGAAAAACTAAATCAAATGCTGTGTTGGTTAGCCTAGATGCTGAAAAAGCGTTTGATCATGTGAACTGGGAATATTTGTTTTTTGTCTTGAAGCTATTGAAAAAACAGCTGAAAAATCATTTAAAATTTTTAAAGCTTTGTATTCAGCTCTTATGGCAAGAATCAAGATAAATGGATGACTTACTGATGTCATAAAATTGGAAAGATCTACTCATCAGGGATGCCCTCTTTCACCAACCCTTTTTTCACTCTACATAGAAGCCTGGCCAAGTAATAATAAGATGACTGTAATATACAAGGAATTCTGATAAATAATAAGGAACATAATATAGCATTGTACACCAATGATGTTTTATTATATATCCAAAATCCAGATGTCTGCCTTCCTCCTCTTTTAGATCTTCCTCATATATTCAGTACATATTCAGGATACAAGTTAAATACACAAAAAGTGCAAGTCTTAACATGTAATTACAACCCAGCACCTGAGATAAAGCAAAGACTCTAGACACTAGACTATGCTAGACATGTAGAATGACATTTTAGAAACAAGTAAAGAAACAACAGAGAGAGAGAGAGAGAGAGAGAGAGAGAGAGAGAGAGAGAGAGAGAGAGAGAGAGAAGGGAAAGAAGTTTTAGAACTTAGTAAAGCAGTAATTATGCTACTAAATAAAGACAAACCTGAAATTGCATTACAAAAGACAAGTAAAGAATTTTTTGTGTGTGACCCGGGAGCATTCAGAATAGTGGTTAATCCAAACAAAATTCCTGAAGCAATATTGGTTAATGATTACATCTTTGTAAAAGCTGCAAATGGTAGAGTGCACACAGTGAACCAATTTGAGACCATGATCATAACAGACCCAGAAACAGGGAAGTGTGCAGGGTGTCAAAGTGTTATCTAAAGAATGTCCGTGGAACCTTTTAAGGAGAGATATGATGCAAAGTTTGAACGCCGCAATAGTTCCAACTGAGAGAGGCATGGGAGTTCACAGGATGATACAGTGTCTGGTAGTAGAAAGTGAGAATAAACCCTACTGTTGGTACAGCGTAGATCTAACAGCAACAGGACCTAGCTCAGTAAGAACCACTCTAACACAGACAGCTAAAAAGAGAATTCCTCCTGGCACTGACACAATAAAGGCTGAGGACTTGCATTGTACAATATATTACTGTCAGGCCTGCAGCAGCAGGTCCTGGATAGGTCTCCTCCCTCTCCCTCACTCTGTTTACCTTTTAGGTGTTTCTGGTTTGGACGCTGTGGCGGCAGGTGATGTCCATCTGCAATCAGCAATAAGCAGAGGCCTCCCCTGGGGGGGCTGGGGGCCCTCCGCTGCCTGGGGGTCTGGCATGGGGGCCGGGTGGTCTCTCTGGGGGGGTGGCTCTGGCTCATCCGGGCACAGGCCTTGGTACTTGCCTGTGTGCCGCCACTGGAGATAAATTTCTGCTGGCTGGGGGCTTCTGTCCGGGCCCGGTGCTGTCCTGGGGAGTAGTGGGGTGGGTGGGGTCTCGGTGGTGCTGCGGAGTGGGCGCCCTGCATCCTGGACGTGCCGGCTCCGGGGTGGGCGTGGGGGCTCATGGCCCTTGCTTCCTAGTGGTGCGGCCTGGTCCTCCCTCCGGGGCAGGGTGCTGCATGCGGCTGGCCCGTGGTGGGGCTGTGGCGCCTACCGGGGCGCTGCTCTAGCGCTGCGACTTCTGGGGGTTTCGGTGCTGGCCGGGCCGGTCGGGTTCGTGTGGGCTCACCTTGGCCTCTTGCCTCTGGGCTCTGGGGGTCCTCTGCATCAGTACCGGTGGTCTTACTACCTGTCTCCCCCGCTGCTCTCTCCTCATGGGCCGGATCCACACCAGACTGCCTCTTACTGTGCACTTCACACACTCCACACGTCACTGTATATAGTTAGTCTTAGGCACATATAGGGACACAACAGCTAGGGCCCCGAGAGCAGGTGGGGGCAGGAATGATGGGCTCTGTGGTGGGGCGGATGGCAGGGCTCTACGGCCTTGTCTCTTCCCCATCACCCTCTTGCTTGCCTCCCCTGCTCTCTAATTTCTTTTTAATGCACCACATACACTCACACCTTGGGGGTAGGTCTGGGACGGCTCGGGGAACTTGGGCCAGGGTAGGCTGCAGAGTAGCCATCCTCTGTGGTCCTCTGGCCCGCCCCCTGGACGCCTCGCCCAGCCTCCCCACTTTTAATGCACCACATGACACTCAGGGTTACACTATCACGGTGCAGGGATAATGTCTCCAGTCTGGGATCGGGAGACATATTAACAGGGAGTAATGGGGGGATCTCACTAATATGGCCTCACTGGTGGGACCCGGCCCCCTTATAGCTATGGTGTGGCGGGGGTGGACCATCATCCGTGTTGCTGTGGCTGGGGGGTCCCCGGGACCTGGGGGCTGTGGTCGGGGGGGGTTCTCCTGCGTGCCCGACGGGTCCGGGCAGGTGCGATGGCTCTTGGTGGGCTGCGGGGGCTGGATTGGCCGTCCTGGTGGGCGCTGTGGCTGTACTGCGGGCTGGTGGCATGTGGTGGCTCTGTCCTGGTGGGTTGTCAGGGCGCATTGCGGGGAGTGGGGGCCCTGGGTGTACTGCGCTCACCTGGGGCCTGGTGCGGGGGGTATGCGGGATGCCTCCCTGTCGGCGTCGCCGGGCCCCACCACACTGTCCATTTTTACCCTCTGGACTCACATCGGGTCCCGGCTCCGATTTCCTCTGGCCGGCTCCCGGTGGTGGCCTGCCTTGTGATGGGCTGGTTGCCATCCCTTCGGTGGGCCGCTCGGCCCCTGTGTCTGGCTTCCTGGCTGTGTGGGGCCGTTGGCCCCCTCGGGGGAGGGAGAGGGGGTGGGGGTGGGCGGGTCGGGTGGTGGGGTGGGGGGTTTGGTGGGGACTGGGGTGGGCGGGGTTAGGGTTTGGGTGGCGGGTGGGTCCTCGTGCCCCGGGCCACCTGGGTCGGTCTGGGCGCGCAGGGGGTGTCAGTAGCTGCTCCCTCTTGTTCTCCGGGTTCGCGTCGTTCACGGTGGCCCCGGTGGCTCTCTGGGGGTGCCGCCCTGTGGCTCCTACGGCCCGGGGGGAGGGATGCCCTGTTGACTTGGCCCTGCCTTGCCGTGACTGCTGTTCTGGGCTTCGGGGTTCTTCACACTTGCATGTTTGATCAGGTCTTGCCAGCTACTGCCGAGTCCCATTTCAGCGATTGATGGGTCCCGCCAGAATGTGCTGAGAATTTCTCCAGTCTCTACCCTAAACTCATTCTCTCTCGCACTAGTATCCTTTTCTGGCCTATTCTATTCTATTTTATACTATCAAGACACCCACAATTATGGTGCTCAGTACCATTTGTTCATTTATTATTGAATCTCTTTTTCTTTTGTGTTGGTTTGGTGTTCTTTTTTCAAATTTTTTTTTTTATTGATGGACAGTTAGTAGTTGGGAATAACACACCACCTTACTATCTTTAATTGCAATAGCACCGCCTGTTAATTTCTATCCCTGTTCATCTTGTTTGTCCTGTTCGTCCTGTCCAGTCTTTGTTTCCCCCACACACCACTGAGGTGTAGCACTGCCCTCCCTGGCTCATAATAGGGAATTCTAATAAAGAATATCTGCTTAGCTTTCAGGGAGGGCCGGTGATGGTCACACACATGCACTAAATATTAAAATATTTGGCTGCAAGACTAAAATATGCATCAATCTCATAAAATGTTGACTCCCCTTTTGTGGAGTTAAACAATGAGAACAAATGCAGACAAAAAAAGAAGAAAAAAAAAAAAAAAAAAAAAAAAAAAAAAAAAAAAAAAAAGCAATAAGCAGAGGCGCGAGCAGGTGGACCTGTCCAATCAGCATTCAGCACTCAGCAATATAACCAGACGCCTCTCATCACTTGACGCCGGGTTGTTGAATGAACCATCTGATCCTTTGCCTGCTTGAGCACCATCCGTCCCTGGCCTTGTGGACCTCACAGCACCTCCGGATCCATTACAAACGACAGAAACACAGCTCTACCCCAGACGTTCACCTGGACCATTCCTCACCTTGCCTGACGACCCCCCCTCCCCCCCCTCTGACATTCCTGCCGCCGCAGCCTCGTTCCCTCTGCCACCGGCTCCAGCCTCTGTCATTCCCTCCTCACACGAACTAAACCCTTGTCGATTCACTGTTCCCTGGCTACTGCTGAGTTCCAGCATCAGTATGTTCAGACTAGCGTTAATTAGTATTTCTTAGTGTGTGTTTCTTGAGTTTAATCACTCTTTCGGTATGGTTAATTATTCGCCAGCCTTGTCTTTGTTCTGTCAGGTTTGTATAATGAGTAGTTCTGTGGGTCGGTATTTGTGATATTGATGAGTGTAGCCACTCTCGAATTGTTTGTTGTTCACCAGCTCCATTTAGGAGTCTGTTTTCTAGTTTAAATCACTAGTAATATTTCGGTCTGGTGTTCAGTATTTTTGTATGAGTGTAGTCACTCTTCTGATCTAAGTTTAAAGTTCGCCAGCCTGTTCATAGTCAATTCCTGGTGTGTCAATTGTAGTTTTCTGGCATTTTTGGATATTTTGATGAGTGTAATCACTCTATGAATAAATTGTTGTCAGTTCAATTAGATTAGTATATTCATAGTGAAGTAAATTAGTCACTCCTTCTTCGTGCGCTATTTAGTTATCTTTTGTTATTCGATTTTTGGACTCTCTAAATTTGCCTTTCGTTCCTGCCCAGGTATTACCTGTCGTGGGTTTGCATCTTACCCTTTTGAACTCCTTACTTAGTACGCCTGCCTCTAGAGACAGTGTTAGTAGAACTAGCAGTAGGGTCTTAGTCTTCACTGCTGGTTGAGTTTTCTGTTCCTGTAAACAACCTTCTGTAAATAAACCATTTAAACTGTTCCTGCCTGTCTAGTCTCTTTCCTGCGCTTGAGCCTCACAGAAATCCTAACAATTACCAATACACATCAGGGCCAGATAAGGAGAATGAGAGGAAAAGTTTTCCAAACACAAACTGCACCTCCCAGACTTGTACTGGGATGAGAAAGAAAATTGTGCTGCTAGCCATCCTCTCCAACCAGACATGAGGAACTAGGATAAAAAATGGGCCATGGCAACATTATGTTGTACTCTTAAAGAGCAAAGAAATCCAAACAGACAGAATGACCAGAGATTATTTGCTATAGGAGCAGAGGTTCAAGGGAAAGATCCAATTGGAACATAATAGAAAGACCTCAAATACAACTACAACATTTCAGAAAACATTTCATAAATGTAACAACAAAGAAATGAAATACAATTCTGTTCTGTTATTGTGTTTCTTGTTTTCCCTATTGTGTTTTGCACAAATCATCAAATATAATGTTAACTGAGTTCATTCTCTTGGAGGATTTTGTTAAATGGCATTGTCTGTAAAAGTCAACTGTTTAAGAATTGCACAGAAAATTCAAAATGACTCTTCACTATTGGGTTGAAAATATGGCTATATATGGCAAAGAGGGTTTTTTGTAAGTCTTTGGACGCTACACGCGGCTACCAAATTTTGTTTATGACAAGTAGCACAAGGGTTACTCTGTTGAAATTCTGTAGCGGGTATGTTGACATGTTTTATCACATGTATGTGCAAGATCCATGAAATATGCCAATGCTGACCAGTGATGGTAGATGTGCAAAGTTTCATGGGGTTCGAGCTCATTTAGCCCTGGAAAAATAGTTCAATATTTAAGACTCCCTCCACCTCCTCCCCTTTAAATGTGATGAAGTGTTTTGAATGGCTCGTCGAACCACACATCACAGCCACCTTCCCTGCATTGCTTGAGCCCTTTCAATTTGCATACTGTCCCAACTGCTCCACAGAAGATGCAATATCCACCACCTTGCACTCAGTCATCACCCACCTGGACCATAAAGACACCTGCACTATAATCCTGTACATTGATTTCAGCTAAGCTTTTAATACCATCATCCCCCAGAGACTAATGGAGAAACTCTTCCTACTTGACCTGGATACCACCACGTCTCTGGGTCCTGGACTTTCTGATCGAGAGACCCCAGTCTGTCTGGGTCGGAAAGAACATTTCCAACTCCATCACATTGAGCACTGGATCTCTCCAAGGCTGTGTGCTCAGTTCCCTGTTGTTTACACTGATAACACATGACTGTGCAGCTACACGAGGGAATCCAGATCATCATGTTTGCCGACGACACAACAATGGTGGGACTCATTTGTGGGAACAAGAAATCAGTGTACAGAGATGAAGTGAAACACCTAGAGTGCTGGTGCAGAGAGAACAACCTGCTGCTCAACGTGGACAAAACGAAGGAGATGATCATTGACTTCCAGGGGTCATGACCTGAGCATGCTCCCCTCAGCATAAGCGGCTACACAGTGGAGAGAGTAGAGAACATCAAGTTCCTCGGAGTGCAGATCTCACAGGACCTGAGCTGGAAAAAGAAAACCTTAGTGATCTTCAAATGGTCCCAGCAGAGACTGCATTTCATGAGGAAGCTGAAAAAAGCCTTTCTCCCTACCAGCATCCTCTGGACTTTCTAGAGAGGTGTGGTGGAGAGCATCCTGACATATTGCATCTCAACATGCTACTCTGGCAGCAGTATGTCAGACAGTAAAGCCCTGCAGAGGACAGTCAGGGGAGCTGAGAGGGTCATCAGAGTTTCCCTCCCCTCTGTTCAAGAACTTTTCCAGAGCTGCTGCAGGAGCTGCTCACACCTTCTCCATAAACTCTTTGCACTGCTGCCATCAGGCAAACATTTCCAGAGCATTGAAGGCAGAACCACCAGACTGATCAACAGCTTGATTTCACAAGCTGTCAGAATACTGAACTGCTGATTCGGCTATGCACACACGTCTGCACCTTACCAATTTTATTATTTTCAGTTTTACTTTCAGTATTTAATAGGGCTGTCAAAATTAACACGTTAATGCGGATTAATCCATCATCAGATTCACTCAAATTTCCCGAAGCGTCTCTGGCAATGCATTTCAGGCTGTTTTTCCAAGTAGACTTACCATCTCGCGTGCTGCTGCACATGCACAACTGGGCTGTTGATCCGGTAGTGGCAGAACCAAGCAACTCAAAAAGAGAGACGCTAAACAGCATGTTGGCCGGCTTGGTGGGAAATGCGAATGATAATAATATATATATATATACATACATACATACATACATACATATATATATATATATATATACACATACATATTAGGGCTGGGACTTTAACGCGTTAATTTCGATTAATTAATTACAGCGAAAATAACACGTTAAAAATAACGCAATCAATTGCACCCTCCTCAGTTCTCTCATTTCAGGCACACCGGTAACTCTGATGAACACTCAAGCCCAGTAGGTGGCAGTAATGAACCTAAAGTCTGTTTGTAGCCATGAAGAAGAAGCACAGGAAGCACTGAGTGAAGTCAGGCACTGGTGAACAGTGAAGGAAGACGAGATTGAGCTTGTTGGACAGAAAATTTTCTTTTAAAAATCTTCCCGATGACGAGTCATGCTAACGGCTAACGGTGTACCCATCCCATAATAGACCACTTTTCGAGACAGTGCTTGAGTTTACAGAAAGTCTTAAAATATTAAATAAAATCGCTATAATTGCACTTAGATTTGCAGTAATCTGTGAATGTAGTAGACAGATGAAAAATGCAGATAAATAGAAGTGAAACATTTTTGTGGTTTAAGTTTTTACTCCATCCAGGCTCTGCCTCCTTGGAGGAGGAATAATCTAAACAACAAAAATATCTCTTTTAATAACTTAATTATAAACTTTTTGTTTATAAAAAATTACATAAATAAAAATTGATATTCCTATAGAAAGAACCATCAAAATTACACCATTTATCAGACCCAGAAAAGATGAAAACAGAATGAATCTCTGGATTTTCAACTTTCTGAAGCTCCTTGAACTACTTATGCTGATGTTATGTGCCATACAGTGGAAAAAACAACTAATAATAATTTAACTTTTTACATCTACTGAATTTATGTACTGAAGTATTTTTTATGGTGCTTGAACTTTCAATCTTTAAATATATATATATATATATATATATATATATATATATATATATATATATATATATATATATATGTGCTGGGCAACAATTAAAATATTTAATCGTGATTAATCACATTAATTTTCTGCGATTAATTGCGTTTAACGTAGTGTTATGTGTACATTTAAATAATAAGTTTAAAAGTAGTGTATTCTGCACTTTTATTTTTTAAAGTACTGCTATATAAACAAAAATACAGTAACATTTGGTTTGCAAACACTTTAAACAAATAAAATGCTTTTAACAGCAGTATTCCCTTCACATAGCAGCAGTTAAAACATTTCTTGTAAATCTCAACTTAAACATTAATGTAATCAAATCAAGTCAGAGCTATTTGCCACTGCAGTAGCATTAACGTTTTATCTGGTTTGTTGTATATAATAGAAAAACAAGTTACCCTCAGAGTCCAGAGCCACGATCATAACATTATAACAGAAACCTTCCCAGCAACAGCAAGTTAACATTTATACGTCTGTATTCTTAGTTTTTCTCTGGTACCAGCAGAAACATCTTTCTTCTATCAGGGAGCAGCAGAAACAGTCTATGTTCAGTAGCAGCTGTCCCTGTTAGTGAGGTGAAAAAGTCCACAGCTGGGACTGACTGCAGAAGGCTTTTCAGTCTGTGAAGTCCAGGTTTGTGTGTTAAAAACCTTGGCGTGATCTTTGATCAATCTCTTACATTTGTCTCCCACATACGAGAGGTGACAAAAATAGCTTTCTTCCACCTTAGGATTGCTAAGATTCGCTCTTTTTTGTCTTTTAAGGATGCTGAGGTTCTTATCCATTCTTTCCTGATTTCTAGATTGGATTATTGTAATGATCTCCTGTCTGGTTTGCCTAAGAGGAGTTTTCATAGTTTACAGATGGTTCAGAATGCGGCAGCCCGCATTCTGACTGGAACAAAGACATATGACCACATCTCACCAGTGTTAGTCTCACTCCATTGGCTCCCAGTTCATGTTAGAGCAGATTTTAAGACACTGCTATTAACATATAAAGCTGTAAATGGCACTGGGCCATCATATTTAAAGGAGCTTGTAGTCCCATATGAACCAGCAAGGTCCTTGCGCTCCCAGGGGACAGGTCGGCTGACTGTCCCTAGAGTAAAAAAGAAGACAGTCGGTGCGCTGGCCTTTTATTTCCGTGCACCATCTTTATGGAACACCCTTCTGTCTGACATTAGGCAAGCTTGCTCAGTACAGATTTTCAAAGCAATGCTAAAGACCCACTTGTTCTCTGCTGCATATGAATCATAACTTGTGAGGTACGTTGTTGTTGTTATTGTTGTGATTGTGTCTTTTCAACCATTGTTTTTATCAGTTATCATTTTATTGTAATTTATCTGTTGCTTGCCCTGTAAAGCACTTTGTCTTGAAAGCGCTATATAAATAAAGTTATTATTATTATTATAACGTTGTACTCGATCGCTGACTTTACTTCTGATTATTGTCTTGTCTTCATTACCTGAAATACAAGTTTGTTCTATTCTTATGACTGTTACTGTCCATTAAAAATAACATTTAAGCAATATTTTATTGGAGGGACATCTGAAGAAACCCAGATCCTCACTGACTGCTGGGAGACTCCACAGACAGAACATCAGCATCCGTGGACCTTCTGCACCTGGACCAGCATGATGCTGTTAATAGAAACTGAAGCTGATCAGCTCCACTAAAGAACATCAGGAGGAGGAGAAGCATCATGTGTTTCATCTGTGTTTATGTTTTGTAAGAGACTGTAGTCCTGTTATAAAATGAATTTGCTTAAATTAAATTAAACAATTAAATATATTTTCAACTGTACTCTAAATTCTAAAATTCTAAATTGTCTGATATGAATTATTGAATTGAATGTACCTTCAGTATCAGACCTGTTTTATCAGACACTGCTTATGTTTGAAAAGGTTTCTGTTTTATTACCTGACAGGCAGAGAAAGAGGTAACCCGTGCTCAGGTTCTGAGTAAAACAGTTGACATGAAATATTCTTTATATAGTACATCACTAACTAATGATGTACAGAGCGTGGCACAGGTGAGGTTCGGGTTAATTATATTAATGTATAGTCAGACTATAAACCTCTGGATGTTGGAGGACAAACAGCAGCTCTGTATGTAGAATGTAGACTAGTCTATTTTAGTAACGTTAATAACAAAATTACAAATCCATCCATCCCTGTTTATGAGCTGTATTCAGATAAAACGTGGTCTTATAAAACGCTCCTGCATTAGGTGGTGTCCTCTGGTTTAGTAATTTTTCAGTAATTACTTTCTGCTAAGTTTTTGTGGATCCTCTGACAGAACGGAGAATAAGACACTACAGTTTCAACTGCGTCACAAACTACAGCTGTCAATAAATCAGCACCTCTAAAACATCAAATAAAGATTGTATGACAATCTTAGAAACCTCAAAATACATACATATGAATTATTTTCATATTAAAACATAAAAAGCCAGTCTGTGTTGCCTGATCTTGCCATCATGTCAGTCACTGACCAAGGAGTTCTGGATGACGCTCTGGGACATGCAAATGATATGTAAATGAGGCGCTCCTTGTTACTCCCCTCAGACTCCTCCCCTCTACGCCAAAGTGAGACAGAAAGTTGAAAGAAAACTTTGTCTCGAAAAAAAAGTCTGAAAAAAAATTGTAAAAAAATTTGTCTTTGAAAGCACAGACATTTTCAATGACAAATCATTTTTTTTCAGTGACAAATTAGATTTTCAATGACAAATAATTTTTTTCAATAACAACCTATACTGTCCCTGTTTAGCTCCATATATGACACCTTTCTTCTGTTTGCTGTTGTGCTATGTTTTAAAGATCTTTATTTTGATTTGATGACGGCCCAGTTAGGATAGCTGCAGTTCCTCAGTGCTTTCCTAATGTGAGTGTGTTCCTTCTTCTTTCCCTCTGCATTGATTGAAACGTTCTCAGCACGGTGCTGTAAGGTTCTGGTGACTCCTAGCTCATGTTCCAGTGGGTGGTGGAAATCAAACAGCAAATATTGGTATATCTGTGCAGTGTTTTTTGTAGACTTCAATGTTAAGGCTTCCATCTACATCAACATGCAGAGCACACTAGAAAAAAGGCAGTTTGTTCTTCATCTTCCCCTTTGAACTTGACGTTGCTGTCCAGTTAAAGTTCTCTATGAAGGCTTCCACCTCTTGGGCTTTGATTTGGACACAGGTATCCTGCAGATGTATGAACCAATGGCTGGGACATGTTCCCTTAAAAGAGCGCTGAGGTCTTTTAAGGGAGCCCTTTCCACTTCTTCCATGTAGAGGGTGGCCCGAATGGATAGCATGGAAGAGCCCATGGCGCAGATATATAACAAAGGTCTTTGTAAACAGAAGCAACTGTACAACAGTTGCTTTCTACAGTCCCTGACAAAAGTCTTGTCACTTATCCATTTTGTAGAAACAACAGCTTACAACCTGACTTTTGAATAATCCACTGGTTTTAGAAATGGTTCATATGAAAGCTAAAACCCTCCCAAATTATGATTAATATACTAAAATAAATTTGCTTCACTGAAGAAAGATTGATCATTTAATTGACACGGAAAAAGGTCTGATTTTGGCAAGACAAAAGTTTTGCCGCCTACAGAGAGTAATGTGAAAATTGAACAAATAACTTACTTCAAATACAAAAATATGTTGCATAACATCAGTGAATTAAGTAGTGGTGCTGTGAGATCCATATTTAATATCTTGTATCACTTCCATGAGCTTGAAGGGCTGCATCCATGCAGTTCGGCAATGATTCATACAATTTATTGATAAAGTCATCAAGAATAGCAAAGAAAGCAGTCTTACATGCCTCCCAGAGTTCATCAAGATTCTTTGGTTTTGTCTTGCATGCTTGCTCTTTCATTCTACCACAGACATGCTCAATGATGTTCATGTCTGGTGACTGGGCTGGCCAGTCCTGGAGCACCTTGATCTTCTTTGCCTTGAGGAACTTTGATGTAGAGATGGAAGTATGCGATGGAGCACCATCCTGTTGCAAAATTTGACCCCTTTTATGGTTGGGAATGTAAGAGGTAGCTAATACTTCTTGATATTTTAGGCTATTGATAAATGCCTTCCACCCTGCAAATCTCTCGCACACCCCCATACTGGATGTAACCCCAGACCATGATTTTTCTGCCACCAAACAGCTGTTTTCTGAGTGAATCTTGGATCCATGCGGGCTCCAGTAGGTCTCCTGCAATATTTGCGGTGGCTGTGATGTAATTCAACCGAAGATTCATCTGAGAAATCCACCTTCTACCACTTTTCCAGTGTCCATCCTTTTAGCAGGCTGTGGGCCTTGGCAAATGCCACACATTTTTTTTATTGCCTTTTGTTTAGTGCTGGTTTCTGGCCATTTCGAGACAGAATTCTACAAACTGTTCTGGTTGACACGGGGACTTGAGGTGACCATGCCTGGTGGAGCTCTGCTGCAGTGGAAAAGGGGCTGGCCTTTGATTTTTGAGCCAACAAACGGTCCTCCCGAGCAGTTGTCTTGCGGGGTCTGCCGGACCTGGGCTTGTCAAAAACATCTCCAGTCTCTTCAAATCTTTTTCATATTCTTTGTACTTGACGCTGAGACACATTAAAGGTGTCAGCCACCTCAGCAGTGGATCTGGTCTTCAGCCTCTTGATAATCAACGCTTTGGTCTCAGGGTGAATCTTAGGCATGTTGTCAGAGGTCAAGTTGCAGTTGATGTGAAGGTCTGGTGTGCTGGGGTTCTTTTTATACACCCCACTAATTGTGAATTATTGATCACAGGTGAGGCTGTAATCTAGGATTGGGTGCATCATATGACAAGGCGACAAGACTTTTGTCTTTGCAAAAACTGACTCAGTGGGCTTTACCAAGCTGTGAATGTTAGAACGCTTTTCAGCAGTTTTGTTTGGCATCAAAGCATTATTTCAAAAGCTGTTGGGATTGAAATTAGCCATTTCTTGTATAAAAAAAAATAAAAATAAAAAACATTGATTTGAAATATATTTGAGGGGCACTTAAGGTCAACTTGTACCCAAGCGACAAGACTTTTGTCAGGGACTGTATTGAAGTTCCTGGGATTACCATTCAAACTGCAATGCTTATGACTACAATATCTCAAGAATTCTCACCCTTAGACAGGGTTACTGCCTGTAAGATATATCCAATTTAAGCAGTATCCTTATCCACAAAGCAGAAGAGATCAGTATGCACATTTCATGAACTACACATTTTCTTAGTTTTCTCATTTTCAATTTTTAGGGCCATATCTAGTGAAAATATAGAAGGAAAAAATACTTTGAATGAGATTGTTAGACATTGTATATTCATTACTAACCCAAGTGGCTTGCAATTAGCCTGGTGACAACACATACCTGCATTGGTAGCCTCCTCCAGTGGTCTGGCCCCTACAGGAGGAGCAGGGAGGAGTGGAGGAGGAAGGAGATCCAGGCAGCGTGGAGGAGGACACCTCAGGGACCTGCTGGGCTTCCGCTCCTCCAACTCCTTCCCCTCTACCTCTCCCTACTCCTCCTGCTCCTCCTCCTAGTCCTCCTCCCCCCAGGGGCTTGTGGATGCAGCACTGCCCAGAGAACTCCCGGCAGATCTTCTCCACTGCTTCACGAACCACCTGGTCCTTAAACTAGAGGGATGAAGAGGAGAACAGGACGTTCCATGTCTTAAGCATGCTTTAGATATGCCCTCCTTTTCCTTAATCTGATGGCTTCAGAATATCTGATAAAGCACCCTAGTAACCTTTCCATAAATGATGTAAGAACAATTTTACTATGTATTTTACTATGACCTAGGAACATTTCTGCATCATTTTTAGCATGACAACAAATCTGGACTGCAAACTGCCACATTAGCAGGTAGACACACACAAGGAATGTACTTAAAGTTGTATGAAGCAATTTGGGCTGAGAAATTTTCCATATTTTAGCACCAATATTGGTCCTAAAACATCTACAAAAAAACAGTTCACATGCCAAGATCACACACAAGGCTGCATGCTGTCACATTATAGAATAGGATAGGCACACACCTCTGATGGATTTCAAGGTATTTTAGGAGTCTGAGAGCATTTATGCACTGAACAACACTACTTTAATTATTTATGTACAATTATAATATAATTATCCCTGATATGGAGACAGGAGCAGTCAAGCACAATGGAGACTTCACGTGAGGTAAATGATATGTCACAAATAAAGTCACATTTCTTAATCTGCAGTTAAATAATCTGTTACATCACAGATTTAAATGGATTCTGTTGTATGTTAATGCATTAACATGCACTTTCACTTCACCTCTCATCATTGACAATAAAGCTGTGGAGGTGGTCAGCAGCACCAAATTTCTGGGGGTGCACATTACGGACAGTCTGGACTGGTCATTACACACATCATCTCTGGACAAACGGGCTCAGCAACGTCTACACTTCCTGTGACGGATGAAGAGAGCACAGCTGCCCCCTCCCTTCCTGACCACCTTCTACAGAGGCACCATAGAGAGCTGCTGACCAGCTGCATCTCCATCTGGTTTGGCAGCTCCAGGGCCTCAGATTGGAAGTCGCTGCAGAGGGTGGTGAGGACGGCAGAGAAGATCATCGGGACCTCTCTTCCATCCATCTAGGATGTTGCACACAAGCGCTGTTTCAGCAGAGCCTGCAACATCATCAAAGACTCCACACACCCCCACCGTGGACTGTTCTCACTGCTCCCCTCTGGAAGGAGGTTCTGCAGCATCAGAACGAGAACAGCCAGGTTCTGTAACAGTTTCATCCCCCAAGCCATCAGACTCTTGAACTCAAAATAATCCTTCTGGGCAGGGGCACCCATAGTCACCGTGAAAACATAACTGCTGCTACTTTTTACAATGTACGTGCAATACGGATGCTACATCTTCACGGTAAAAGAAATATGTGCGGATGTGTATGTTTACAGGTGTGTGTGTGTGTGTGTGTGTGTGTGTGTGTGTGTGTGTGTGTGTGTGTGTGTGTGTGTATATATATATATTAGTGCTGTCAAACGATTACAATTCTTAATCAGATTAATCACATGGTTGCTGTGGATTTAATTTGATTAATCACGATTACATATCACTCCTTTTTAATCTATATTAATCGCACTCATTTTGCGTGAGCAAACAGATTCAAGGAAGAAGGGAATATATATGCACTTAACATGTTTATTAAACACCTGTGCTTCGGTGAAAGGAAAACTCCTTCCTGCAGAGTGTTCATATGACTGTAAGTTGGTGGACTGTTTGGGCTTTGGGGGTTTTTTTGTATTCAAAAAGAGGATCAACATACTGTTTAGCGCAGGGGTATTCAACTAAAATTCAAAGAGGTCCAGTCAGAGAAAATGTATTAAAGCAAAGGTCCAGAAAATCTTAATGTCTAACTTGAATTAGTGTGATATATGTTAATGTAACCTAGTAGTTTTATTATTGTCTACATGTAATCAATAACTGACCGTCAAATCAAATAAATTCAGTATGGTTCAAAAATATTTTGACATTTATTAAGAAATAACTTTTGATATAACTGTACATCTGAAAATAAAGTAAAAAATAATGACTGAACAACCTGACCCAACTTATACACATATTTTAAAAAACCGAAAGGTCAACAAATTTAAACATTTGAACACTTTTACATTTTTTTCTGTCTTAAATCACTCACCTTATACGCCTGCTGCTTAATGGGAGAACTGAGCTGCCAGTATTCTGAATCGTGGTCTGAATGGTGTCAGGGTTATTCTCAAGCACATTTGGAGCTCATTGGTGAGTCTGGAACCATATTTAGTTTGGATTATTGTCACGGGTTCGTTTAAAAAAAATTATAAAAATGATGGCAAGGCCGAAGAGTTCTAAAAACAGTGAATTTTTTTATTTGCACCAAATCCTTTAGAAGTGTATATAACTATTTACAGTGCAAAAAGACTGGTGGACACAGCAGGAAAAAAAAACAGAAGTATTTACAGAGAGCTTGAAACCTTACAGCAGGCAGCCACATCGCCTAGAGCACCTCCAGCACCCACTCCCTGGCTGTTCAACTCAGGGCCCATATATACCCCCCCCAGCCCCTCCCCCGAGCAAACCAAAAGTTACTTGTAGGGCGTAAATAAGAAAAGGCCAAAATAGCCATAAGGAAGAACAAAATCCATAATACAATTAAACAAAAATTAAACAAAACAAATTACCCAATGTATGGTAACTGAAACAACTCTGAAAACATAATAAACCACAAAATAACTACAGAACCGGAAAATGGAAAAGTCCAGGTCACGTGGTGGCCTCATTGCGCGCCACTTGCCCCATTTCCCCCCCGCGGCCAGGAAGCGCCTCTGTTTGGCCCACGACACAGAGGCTGCACAGTCATTGAGAGGTGAGCGTTACTGTCCGGGTGTGCTTGGTGAGGGGAGACGTGTAGGCGCCGAGTGTGCACCCTCGACGCGTTACAACAGGGAAGAGGTGAGTCCAGATATGGGGAGGATTATGACAGGCAGTTTATGAGTCCAGGGCCGGGGAACATGCGGGCGGTCCCGGCAAACACTTTCTCAGCGCGCGCTGTGAGAACAATGGAGCGCGTGGTGTGCTCTTGCACCCAGCCCCCTCCGGAGCCGCAGAGAGGAGAAAAGGCGCACAGGGCTTAAGAGTGACAGGGCATTTAGAGGCGCTCCGTCACATTATCCCCCTCCTCCCCGAGGTTGGCGATGTGCGGCAACCTGGAGAGATAGTCCGCCACGACGTTGGTCCTGCCGGCTCGGTGACGGATCTGGAACTGGAACGGCTGAAGGGCGAGGTACCACCGGGTGAGACGACTGTTGTGGTCTTTCATAGAGTTTATCCATGTCAGAGCCCGGTGGTCGGTCTCCAGGTCGAACTCCCTCCCCAACAGGTAGTACCGCAAGCTCTCCAGAGCCCACTTGATTGAGAGGCCCTCCTTCTCGACAGTAGAGTACCGGGTCTCACGGGGCAGCAGCTTTTAGCTCATGTAAAGAACCGGACGTTCCTCTCCTGGCGGACCCTGGGCCAGGACAGCTCCCAGTCCCACGGCGGACGCGTCGGTCTGGACCAAGAACCTCTGGTTGAAGTCAGGACTCCTTAGCACAGATGAGGGACACAGGTGGGTCTTCAGGGTCTGGAAGGCGGTCTCGCAGTCCTCGCTCCAGGCGACAGGATTCCTCTGGTCCTTCGCAGTCAGCGTGGTCAGCGGAGCAGCAATGGTGGCAAACTGCGGGACAAACCTCCTGTACCAGCCGGCCAGGCCCAGGAAGAACCTCACCTCCTTCTTCGTGCGGAGCCGCGGGCAGCTGCGGATGGCCTCCACCTTGTCCATCTGTGGTCGGACTTCACTGTGTCCAAGCCTGTAGCCTAAGTACATCGTTTCTTCTTTGGCCCACTGACACTTGGGAGGATTGAGTGTCAGGCCAGCCTGCTGGATCTGGCTCAGGACCCGCTCCAGGTGCTGCAGATGCTCCTCCCAGGTGTTGCTGAAGATGACCGCATCGTCCAGGTAGGCGGCACTGCAGTCCCCACACCCCTGCAGGACCCAGTCCATCAGCCTCTGGAAGGTGGCGGGTGCTCCATGGAGACCGAAAGGCATCACAGTGAACTGGAAGAGGCCTGCAGGTGTCTGGAAGGCTGTGTAAGGGCGACTGGACTCTTCCAGGGGCACCTGCCAGTAGCCCTTGCAGAGGTCGAGAGTGGTGATGAACCTGGCCCGCCCAATCTTCTCCAGGAGATCATCGATCCGGGGCATCGGGTAGGCATCGAACTCCGACATGGCGTTGAGCTTCCGGAAGTCCATGCAAATGCGAAGTGAGCCGTCCTTCTTCACCACGATGACCACCGGACTGCACCACTCGGACTGGGATGGCTCGATCACCCCGAGATGCTGCATCTCCTCCACTTCCTTCAGGAGCTTCTCCACAAGATGTTGTGGCACCTGATAGGACCGCTGGCGGATTGGCCCCCTCTCCTTCAGGCAGATGATGTGTTCGACCAGGGCAGTCCTCCCTGGATTGGCGGCAAACAGCTTGGACACACGCTGGAATACCTCCCCGAGCTGGATGGACTGGACAGCAGAGAGGTGGTCAAGGGCAGGTTCGACAGGCTGGTGGAAGCTGGCTGCAACGGATGCCTCCTCCCCTTCACTGTCCACCTCGGCCACCAACAAGGACGTCACTGGACACGGGACAGGAGCCTCCTTCCACTCCTTCAGCAGGTTTATGTGGTAGGTCTGCTTCGTCTTCTTCTTGTCAGGATGGTGAATCTCATAAGTCACTGGACCCATCTTACGAAGGACTGTGTATGGGCCCTGCCACTTGGCGAGCAGCTTGCTGGTGGAGGATGGCAACAGGAGCAGGACCTTCTGGCCGGGATGGAACTCTCGATGTCGGGCCTGACGGTCGTACCACGCCTTCTGGGACTGCTGGGCCTTGCGAAGGTTAATCTCCGCTTCGTCACGGTACTGCGCCAACCGGTCCCACATCTCGAGCACGTATTGGACCACAGTTCGATCACTGGTTGTGGAGGAAGGAGCTTCCCTGTCCTTTCGCAGCAGGTCCAATGGCGCCTGGACATCCCAGCCATAGAGCAGCTCGAACAGGGAGAAACCAGTTGAGGCTTGCGGCACCTCACGGTACGCAAACAGCAGGAAAGGCAGCCATCTATCCCAATCCCACCCTGTATCGGCCACGAACTTCTGCAGCATCTTCTTGAGGGTTTGGTTGAACCGCTCGACCAAGCCGTCTGTCTGCGGATGGTAAGGCGTAGTCTTCAGCGGCGAAATCCCCAGCTGGCGATGGAAGAGCTGAAGAAGTCGGGAGGTGAAGTTGGTCCCCTGGTCCGTCACAATCTCGTCCGGGATTTCAACCCTGGAAAACAATTGCACCAGACAACGCAGCACAGCAGGGGCAGTGACGGTGTGCAAGGGGAAGGCCTCGGGGAACCGTGTAGCGTAGTCCGAAAGCACTAAAATATACTGGTGACCCCGACTGCTTTTGACCAAAGGTCCAACAATGTCCATGGCTATACGCCGGAATGGGGTGGAGATCACGGGCATTGGTTGGAGGTAAGCACGATCTGATTGGCGCACGTAGGAAGTCTTTCGGCAGATGGGACAGGTCTTACAATACATTTGTACATCTGCGTACATGGAGGGCCAATAGAACCGGGACGACATTCGCAAAAAGGTCTTATTGCGGCCCAGATGACCTGCCCAAGGCAAGGAGTGTCCCAAGTGCAAAATCATAGGCCGACAGGACACAGGAACCACGAGGCGCTTGACACCATCAGCCACCGCATACAGGACATCCTTCTCGAGAACAAAACATTCCTTGTCCCCTTTAGCAGAGTCCAGCCCCCCAACCACCTTGTCAAATAAAGGCTTGAGAGGCGCATCCTCCCTTTGCACGGCCCCAATGTCCTCTGGCACTTCCCACCTGTCCTTTATAAGCCCCTCCTTACAGTCTGGCTCCCTGGATTTCAGACCCTTTTCAAAGCGCCGCTGGCGGCGAGACTTCCATGGGACCTTCGTACCTCCCACAAACAGACTATCATCCAGGGTGGAAAATGGCTCTGTCTGAGGCTCACAGGTTAGCTTTGGTTTAGATGTCACCCCTGAGCCCGGGTGATCACAGGACCTAACACTCCCTTTTCACAGTCCATGTCTTTGCCCTCCTCCTCCAGCAGTACATCCAGCAGCACAGGTAAGTCCCACCCCAAGATGGCAGCAACAGGCAACTTTCCCACCACCCCCACAGTTAGCAAGTAGGCCTGTCCATCCACTCCAACAGTCAAATCAGCTGTGGGGTAGGCATGCCGGTCTCCATGCACACACAAAATGTCTTCCTGTCTTCTAAAATCCACCATCGCAGTTGGCACCAAGTCCCTCCGGACTAGGGTTAGGAAGCTGCCAGAGTCAAGGAGAGCAGTCACAGGATGGCCATTAACTGTAACGTCCTTAAAATGCTGCCGTCTCCCTACAGCATTTACAGCTTCAGCACGTGGGGTGTAACAGGCACCCGTAAGTTTAGCTTTTCTGATGGGGCACAAGGATGCTTTGTGGCCTGGCTGCTGACAGTAGAAACAGATTAGCTCCTTACCGGGCCCATGCTGATTGGATGCTGTGTTGAAGTCTCCAGGGGGCTGGTAACCGGATCTCACTGCTGGCCTGGACTGTGACAAAAGCTGACGACTGGGACCTCCTGGGTGTGTGGCTGGGCCTCCTCTCTGCGCATTGATATACTGCAGCGCTAGCTTGGATGCAGCTAGCCCATCCGCAGGCTCGTGCTCCTTCACCCAGGTGCGGATGTCGGCAGGAAGGACATGCAGCAGCTGCTCCAGGATGATCTGCTCACCAATCTGCTCCTTCGTGTGCTGCTCTGGATGGATCCATCGGCAATAGAGCCCCTTTAAGCGGTGGTACGTCTCAGTTGGGTTCTCTCCAGGCGGAACCGCGCTGGACCGGAACTGCTGACAATACGTCTCTGGCGAGATGTCAAATTCAGCCAGCAGTGCCGCCCTCAGGTTGGGGTACAGGTGGGCCCTCTCTTCGTCCATTGCTTTGTTGGCCTCCAGTGCCTTCCCACTGAGTAATGGCACCAGGCGACAGGCCCACTCCTCCTGTGGCCACGCCCACATCTTGGCGATGCGTTCAAAGCGCAGGAGGTAATTTTCAATGTCCTCTCCATTCACATACTGAGGGATCTTTGGGTCCCCATAGGGTCGGGCATCTGCACGGGAATGTTCCTCTCCACCGCCCCCACGAGACTCAGGTGTGGCTATGGGGGAGCTACGACGCTGACGTGGAGCAGGAGTAGGTAGACCCCTAAGGCTCAGCGTCGACTCTGCAGACGGCGACGCTGCCCCTTCTGGTGCTGGATTGGATACTCCAGGTCTCTGCTCGGCTGCTTGGGCTTGCTGTGGCTGAGAAGCAGGCAAAGAAGCTCGGAGTCCTCTCATTTCTGCCAGGAGCCCCTCCTTTCTCTTCTGTTGCCCGATCATAAAGTCTTTCGTGAGCCCCAGGAACTCACTCATGAGTTGGGCCATTTCAGATGCTTCTTCGGATGCAAGTTCCTCTTCTTCCATTTTTCTCTGCTGAGAGCGTCTCTTCCTTCGACCAGCCATCCCACTTCTGACACCAAATGTCACGGGTTCGTTTAAAAAAAAATTATAAAAATGATGGCAAGGCCGAAGAGTTCCAAAAACAGTGAATTTTTTTATTTGCACCAAATCCTTTAGAAGTGTATATAACTATTTACAGTGCAAAAAGACTGGTGGACACAGCAGGAAAAAAAAACAGAAGTATTTACAGAAAGCTTGAAACCTTACAGCAGGCAGCCACATCGCCTAGAGCACCTCCAGCACCCACTCCCTGGCTGTTCAACTCAGGGCCCATATATACCCCCCTAGCCCCTCCCCCGGGCAAACCAAAAGTAACTTGTAGGGGGTAAATAAGAAAAGGCCAAAATAACCATAAGGAAGAACAAAATCCATAATACAATTCAACCAAAATTACACAAAACAAATTACCCAACTTATGGTAACTGAAACAACTCTGAAAACATAATAAACCCCAAAATAACTACAGAACCGGAAAATGGAAAAGTCCAGGTCACGTGGTGGCCTCATTGCGCGCCACTTGCCCCATTTCCCCCCCACGGCCAGGAAGCGCCTATGTTTGGCCCACGACACAGAGGCTGCACAGTCATTGAGAGGTGAGCGTTACTGTCCAGGTGTGCTTGGTGAGGGGAGACGTGCATGCGCCGAGTGTGCACCCTCGACGCGTTACAACAGGGAAAAGGTGAGTCCAGATATGGGGAGGATTATGACAGGCAGTTTATGAGTCCAGGGCCGGGGAACGTGCGGGCGGTCCTGGCAAACACTTTCTCAGCGTGCGCTGGAGAACAATGGAGCGCGTGGTGCGCTCTTGCACCCAGCCCCCTCCGGAGCCACAGAGAGGAGAAAAGGCGCACAAGGCTTAAGAGTGACGGGGCATTTAGAGGCGCTCCGTCACAATTATGTTCATAGTTGAGAAGCTGGCTTACAGCTGTATGTTGAGCCAAACACAGTCAACATGTGCAGGGCGACTTTCCTCTTGGTGTCGATTTGTTTATTACTCTGCCAAGGAACAGAGGAGTTCTGTGACGATCAGCGTACGTTTGTCTGTGAATCTGTCTGTCCGTCTGCAGCATTACTCAAAAACAGACCAACAGATTTGAAAGAAATTTTCAGGGAAGGTCAGAAATGACACAAGAACCACCTGATTAGATTTTGTCAGTGATGCGGCTTATAGTCTGGATCCACGGATTTGTTAAGGATTTGCCATTGGGAGATATAGCGGCCGCCACGGCGTCACCATAACCATGACAACAAGTGAACGCTGTGTCAGTTACCTGCATCAATTCACTCGACCCATTACATATTTCGGTCACGCAATTCAGTATCTGTACTACATAACATATGCATGCACAATACATGCCTGTGCTCACACAAGGTAATTATTTATTTAGTTAGTTAGTTTGTGGGCCGATCTATTGTTATAAGAGAGCGTGGCTCCGTTGTGAGAGACAGAAAGCAGCGTGTGTGTGAGAGAGTGAGAGAGAGAGAGAGAGAGTGAGAGAGAGAGAGAGAGAGAGAGAGAGAGAGAGAGAGAGAGAGAGAGAGAGGGAGAGAGAGAGATATCCGAGCAGCCCTGAATGCAGCGAGAGCGAGTGAAGACCAGAGCCGGTTAATAGAAGAAGTACGGTACTGTACGATATAGCCACAGTCAATTTACAATTAAAGGCTGCAGCATTCTCAGACAAGGCCGGGCTCCTGTGTTTTGCCTTCCACAACCACTGGTGAAGTGAAGGGGGTTAACCCCCAAGTGAACTAAGGTAACTTCGGCCCTGGAGAACCGACCTCCCCTGTGCTTTCTGACCACGGTCGGGCAGCTGAGCAGGAACAGTTAACACTATAATAAATGACCAGATTCTATGTTGCCATGATTTCTGAATACGCAAATTGAGGAATGAACAGTCTTGGTGGAGCACTGCACTCTCTGAGTGCTTTTCTTGTTTATCTTTTTGTCCGTCCTCCTCTCCTCTGTCCCTCACCTGTTTTCTGAGCTCAGCTGCATAGTTTAGCGGCTGGAATGCAGAGAGCAATTCATTGGCTGAGTAGCATCATGTGGGATGGCTGAACTCGTACTTAATTGGTCTGTGTGTTTCCTGAGGCGATAAACTAATGCCATAAATACTGGAAAAGCTGCGCCGGTAAAATAGCAGCGACCCATTAAATTTAAAATACCCGAAATGCCTTATTTCAGGGATTTTGAGTCATTCTGCACTGCAGATGCGTTAATTGATTAATTATGGTGCTGGTTTAATCCGCTAATTTTGATAGCCCTAATATATACATATACATATATATGTGTGTGTGTGTGTGTGTGTGTGTGTGTGTTTATTTAAATATACATATTTATAGATATATTTATATAGTTTACATGTATATATTGGGAATTGTTTTTATTTAGAAAGTTTTTTTTGTTTGTTTTTGTATTTATCAGTCTGATGGCGAGCTTGTTGCATCGGAATTTCAGTCATAATGTGCACCAACTAGTGTAAGTTCTGGTTGACAATAAAGTGGCTATTCTATTCTATTGTATTCTTGACATACTGGTCCATCTTGCACATAACTAATATCGGACACGTACTGTCAACTCTCTCCATAACTGTCTGAATGCTGTCGTGAGGAACATTTATATAAAAGTATGTCTGAATGACAGAATGCTTTAACAGATTAATGAGGTAGCAATGTTACTTATTCAAAATCAAAAAGATCAGGTTCTTCTTACCTTTTCCATGTACGATGTGAACCAGGCAGGAGGAGTCTTGTCTTCTTCCTTGGTCCCTTTTACTTCTTTCATAATTACCTGATCAACAAGAGAATTCAGTAAAAACTACATTTTCATATCTTCATGAAATCAGTGCCAGTGTAGGTGCCACAGGTGCTCCAGAGATAACTTTGTTCATTTGTAGGATTTGAATGGAGCTTTAATCCTGAAGGGTAATGGCCACTCTGCTGCTGCTAATATTGGGTTAAATGTCCTTTGTCCATTTTCACCTCAACGAGGTGCTTTTGGTTGCTGTCCACAAGGTTCTGGTAAGCTTTTGGTTATATCTTTGATGACTGCTCTTGACAGAATTAGTACAGTTAAACTAAATTGTTGGCTTTTTAACATAGACTTGTTTTAACATAGACTTGTTTCTAAATCCCATTGCGCGGGTTCTAGATGGGGGTTGAGTCAGAATTTAACCTTAATTCCAGTATAATTCAGTCACTTCTTTACTGCTTTTGATGTGTGTTTGAGGTCATTTTCTTTTTGGTACATCAAACTGTGTTCAAAACAAAAAACATTGGGTTGATGATTTTAAGTTTTGCTAAAGAATGTGGAGGTAATTCTCCTTGTTCATTATTTACTTCGTGTAAAGTACCAGCTCCACTGGCACTTAGCCCCAGAGTATCATACTACGACCAAATCTAAACAATGTATTTCTGGTACATGTAGTTAGCTTGGTCACATATTTTGGGCTGCGTACGGACATCCACTGAGACGAACAGGTCCTTAACAGGTCTTTAAATAGCAAAAGGTGGACTAAAAATCTTTTTGGAACTAAACACCCAGAATCATTTTGGAATCTGGAACTAACTCAGCAGAGGAAACAGCTGTTAGAGCAGTGATCACACTCTAGAAAGAAGAAATAAATGCATGACATTTAGGGAGTTATTTGATTACTAAAATTCCTCGATTCAGAACTCTCTGACTCGAGGCTTCGTTTAATCCACTACATACTAGACTCAAGGTCACTAACTGGTGGACCAAGGTCCAACTCCGGACCCAGACTTCATCCTATGTGGATCCTGACCGATAATCCATAAATTTTAAGGGGATTTTAAATTTGACTGGATGCTTCTATTTTAACTGGTGCAGCTTTTCTAATATGTACAGCGCTTATCAGAAGAGGCTGAACTACGACGACAGTTTGACATAGTCATGCTTTCTTTGTGTGAGTCGACAAAAACGAAAACCTCAGTCAGAGATAACAAGTTTGAAGGTGGTTTTCAACTTTCTTTAACTCAGACTTTCTGTTTCAAACTCGTCCACACAAACAGAATACTTGGCACAATGTACCAATTGTGTTCAGCTGCTTCCGTCATCGTTGTTTTGATGGAGAACAATGAGGAACATAAACTATAATGGTAAAAAGCTGCTACTGGAAATGATGTAAGACAGGAATGCTGGTAGAAAACTGTTAAACATGCATAATGTATTTCATTTAGTGATCTACGGTGGCCGAGAGGTGCAAACCAAATTTACATAATGCAAAACACTTTTACAACCTCCAAGACAAATTTACAAGCGACAAAACACTTTTACAAGTCCAAAAACACTTTTACAAATCCAAATTCCAAATTTACATAATGCAAAACACTTTTACAACCTCCAAGACAAATTTACAAGCGACAAAACACTTTTACAAGTCCAAAAACACTTTTACAAGTCCAAAAACACTTTTACAAGTCCGAAAACACTTTTACAAGTCCGAAAACACTTTTACAAATCCAAATGTAACCGGAAAGGGAATGTCCCAACTCCGGGATTGAACCGGAAGTGACAACGAGGAGTGGCTAATGCACTCTGTCGGTCTGATCTGCGCCACTTAAACACTCTAAAGACCGACCACACGAAAAACAAAACCGCGTCGATCGGTTCATATGTTCCCCACAAAACGGGCAAAACATCACCCGCTCGCTGTCCGTTGCATTAGCCGCTCCTCGTCGTCACTTCCACTTCAACCACAGAGTTGGGACATTCCCTTTCCGGTTACATTTGGATTTGTAAAAGTGTTTTCGGACTTGTAAAAGTGTTTTCGGACTTGTAAAAGTGTTTTGTCGCTTGTAAATTTGTCTTGGAGGTTGTAAAAGTGTTTTGCATTATGTAAATTTGGAATTTGGATTTGTAAAAGTGTTTTTGGACTTGTAAAAGTGTTTTGTCGCTTGTAAATTTGTCTTGGAGGTTGTAAAAGTGTTTTGCATTATGTAAATTTGGTTTGCACCTCTCGGCCACCATACTGATCAGTGCATCTGATTACTTCTGACAGCTGCACAATAAAACTATCAAACTTCATATATTCAAACATGATATGGTATTGCAGTGCATGTAGGTCTGATGCTCTCTCATAATGATCAATGTTCCTAAATGAATATTCTCTGTAATAAAAACTAATAAACTAATCAGTTTTCTTATTTGTGTTCTTTCAGCTGCAGTAGTAGCAGTTTAAATGGACCAAACAAAACATATTTATGCGATTTCTGCATCATCAGCCAAATGCATGTGGGGTTCCCATGGCTTTGAGTTTTAGTTGAATACCACTGTATGATACTATATATGTACAAAACCCCTGTACCATACGATATATGTACAAAACCCATGTACTAAACTATATATGTAATACACCGCAGATGTTCACATGTGTTCCGCAAGGACGGTTATTTCTGTTGCGCAGTGTGCACACTTCCTCTTTTGATGCTGCAATGCGCATGCCAAACACAGAATCCAATTACTTGAATTATTACCAGAATAATCGATAGAATATTCGATTATTAAAATAACTGATAGCTGCAGCCCTAATTATATTATGTTCATTCTGATTAAGAATCTCATCTAAATATCCTGTTCTAAGCAAGGTAAGCCTTTAGCTACATATCACTCCCACAACAATTTACAAGTGTAAATTTTTTTGTTCTCACAAAAATTGAAAACAGGAAGAAATAGACTGAATGCTGCATATGCACACTGCAATATCCTTTTATTCACCAGACTGGACTGCAATATGACAAATGCAAGCTGGCTCACCAATTACATAAGCCAGCTAATTAGCCAAACGGTGTGTGCCTAATGAGAGTTGATGTGGCCAAGAAATTCAGGTAATGATAGAAATGGAATTTGGGACTATAAATAGGAGCCTATTGGAGACGTGCTGGGTGACATCACCTACATTTGCACAAACGTTTAATACAATACACAACTATTACAAAAATGAAACAACGTCCAAAAAGTTCACTTGGAAAAACAAAAGTTTTAGCTTATTGCAACTGAGTAAAAATCATAAATAAATGAAAACATAGATTTGGTGAAATAAAGTCCCAAGCCTTCTGTACATTATGCACCCATCCATCCATCCATCCATCAATTCATCCATCCATTCATCCATGATCTATACACTGCATAACCCTCATTAGGGTCGTTGGGGGCTGAAGCCTGTCCCAGCTGATTTAGGGTGAAGGCAGGGGAGACCCTGAAAAGGTCACCAGTCTATCGCAGGGCTATGTGTACACTAGGGCTGCAACAACGAATCGATAAAATCGATAATAATTATTTATTAAAAGCGTTGGCAACGAATTTCGTTATCGATTCGTTGTGTTGCGTGATTCATGCGTCACTCTCTATGTTGCGGAGCCGTCTACTTCACGTGCAGGGCTTTGTCAATGCTGGCTGAGTGAAATAAAAACTCCACCTGCACTGCGGAGCGAGTTGAACAGAGCAAGGTGGATGCAGAGCCGAGGCAGTATTTTCAAAGGAAAAGTAAATTCAACAAATGAAACATGACCGACACGGAGAAAACAGTTTTTTTTATTTTTATATATATATATATATATATATATATATATATATATATATATATATATATATATATATATATATATATATATATATATATATATATATATATATATATGTATATATATATATATATATATATATATATATATATATATATATATATAATGTGTGTGCGCTCTTTGTGTTTTGCTCTTTGGACTACTTACTTGCCTTAACCTAACACTGCAAATAAAACAAGGTAATTATTGAGTTATGTAAATTGTGCTACAATACATACTCATGCTATACTATCTTTCTCATTTTATCAACAGCAAAAAATGACAGGCTTCATGATGAGAAAGACATCATGTACACCATAGCAAGCAGCTGTCTTGACTAATCATCACTGACATGAGGCCTCTGTCGATGAAGACGAAGGCTTCACTACAATGATCTTATTTGCTCTATCAGTCCAAATCTTCCATTTCTGAATAAAGCGGCAGAAATTAAAAATGTGTTGTTTTTTAAAATCTAATTAATCGATTAATCAAAAAATTTATAATTGACCGATTAATCGATTATTAAAATAATCATTAGTTGCGGCCCTAGTGTACACTATATATAACGATAGTCAATAGTTTATCTATGTGTCTATGCATTCCCAGTTGATGGGACTGGAACGGCAAAGTTTGTGGGGTACTGTTTATCAATTCAATTAAAATTTACGAAACACAGCACCTTACATAAGACTTACACCGTACATAGTAAGAAAAGCTCAGTTGAACCTTTCAACAGGTGAGGTAATGTACGAAGAGTTTGTATGTGGTTCAGAGCAGAATGAGATTTGCCATTCAGTTTGATGTAGAGTTGTCTGTCCTTATGAGGAGTAAAGAGGTTAGGTTGCAGGTAAAGATTCTGGGAATGCAGTTGGGGTCATCCTTACACAGTAAGTTCTCACAGGAAAACTACAAAATGTAAAACCATGGAAAATAAGTCTTGTGGATAAGCAGAATATCATTTGCATGTTGAAAAAAAAGCTCTGGTTTCCCATTACATCCATAATGAAGTCCTGGATAACATGTTTCTTTGTCAACAATAAAGAGAATCCATTTACCAAAGCATCTGAAAAGAAATCAGTTTCTATCAAAATAAAGGAAAGAATAAAATGTAGAGAAAAATGTATCGCTCATGAGCCAGAGTGCAAGCTCATCTGTCACACATGGTGTTAACCCTTTAGGCGCCACAGTTTTTTCAATAAAATATTCAGTTTTGATATCACTTTTTCAAAAGGTTGTAACTTGAAAATGATTAGAGATAAAGGCATACTGTAAATGAGTAAAATCTTCAGTATGATCCAAAGTTTGTGATGGGAGTAAATTCACTCATCTAATTTGCATAGTATGACGTCACCAGGCGGCGGACATATGGATTACATAACTTTTACAGATGTTTATCGATCAAGATGGCATTGCTTGGCTCAGAATTTGTCAGATTCCTCTCTCCACGATACCCAACAGACTCATCTAAATGTCTGATCCACTTGTGATATTCTTCCTCATCTCTCAAGCAAACCCAGCCATCATGACCGTCATTTACTGCGGGGCCGTGAACGCCACTGCGGCCTCCGCCACTATTATCAGTGCATTTTCTCCCGCGTCTGCCGCTATTTCCACGTTTTTTTTGCATCCCCGCTACCCCCTCACCATTAGCGGTGTTTTGACCACCCCTGCTACACCCACCACGTCCCCTCCTGCCACCCCAGACACGGTGAAGCAAAGCATCGGCTCCAGTATGTGCTGCTTGCGGACTGTCATGAAGCACGGACTCGCTGCCATTACGCACAGACGCAGCGTTACTTTCTGTCTCACTGGACGACTGAACATCTTCATCAGAGGGTGAGTATTCCTCTTCAGAATCTGAGTCAGCCATTACTTGATGAAATACTTTGTCAACGGTGAACACACCTCTCGGCATGGTGATTTTTCTCTTACTGTCTTGCGCTCTGCTGCGCTCCGACTGCGACCCTCGTCTCCTCGACCGGGAGGCGGTTTTCAAACTCTATAAACTCCAAAACTTTGAATGAAAACACGCCCACAAATGATGCTCAGATTGAAGTCCCAGATGTCTGCCATCTCCTGGTGTAAAGTACTAACTACATGAGGCACTATATTTGCAGCTATGGCTTGTTATGTTCAGCAGTGTTGCTTGTCGCAATATTGCGACTTTGACGCATGAAAGGTTAATTCAATTATGGCTTGGACATTCCATTGGAAATGACCAACTGGCACTTATTGCTGATACAACTGCACATTTGGAAGTAGCGGGATAGATGAAGGTACACAGTACCTTTCCAGTGTGCTGATATCCATACATAAAACGTCAATGGATGACATTTCTACTCTGAGCAAAATAACAACCAATGCAACTAAAAAGCTTTTCAGATGCAGCTAAGGTGTTATGAATGGTGAATGAACAAGAAATGCAGTATGGACCTGGCATGTAACCCTGAGCACTGGGGTCTTACCATGGCCTGTTCTGGCACCACAGCTTGGACTTTGCGGCTGACCACTTGAGCCAGGGTGGGGCAATTCTGTGGCGGTCTGAAGCCCCTCTTGGGTTCTGCTCCACTGGCCTTGGTGTTGGGGACTCTTGCTGGCTGTCCTCGAATCTCATACACATTCATGTGCAGGCGGTTTCCTTGCCTGGCTGCACTCTGGGAAACAAGTTAATAGGTTGTCAATGTCTAAACAAAGCCACATTTTTTCTATTGAAAACAGCAAAAGCACTTTGTTGAGAAGGCCATTGTTAAATTTGCCACTATAGGACATTGAAACAAAAGAAAATTGACCTCTTTAAGAAATAAAAGTGCATCTTAGGAAGGCAATGACATACCCAGTCATAGAAACATTGTCCAGGGGATTCCAATGTTTTTGCTTTCATTATCACTAAGGTTATTATATTGTGTACACAGAGTCTGGTTTAGGCTTAGGACTTATCAGCCAGTTGTAGTAATGAGACATCTAATTATGCTCCCTTAAAGACTCCACATGGACTTGTGAAGATCTAGGAGGAGAAATAGCATGTATATGGCTATGTGGGACAGAACTTTCTGGCCTGCAGTTGTATACTAAATCCATACGTCCCCTTTTTTGTTTTTTTGAATTGCCACCTTATCGTGATGGAGGGGTTTGAGTGTCCCGGTGATCCTGGGAGCCATGTTGTCGGGGGTCAATAGCCTTTGGTAAGGTCTTCCAAGGCAAATTGGTCCTGGGTGACGGACTAGACAAAAAGCAATTCAGAAAATGTCGATGACAGCTTAATAAAGAAAGCTGCCACCTCGCCTGGATCAGGGAAACCGGGGCCCCTTCCTGGGGCCAGGCCACCAGATGCTCGCCAAAGAGCATCACTTAGTGGGCAGGAAATCGGGGTCGGATGCTATGTGTACCATGTAGTAGGCAGGAGTGGGCATCTAGGCGCACCATCCCCTGCTGGCATAGATGAGCTCCGGGAACGTGGAACGTCCCCTCACGGGCGGGGAAGGAACCTGAGCTGGGGTCCATTTCACGAAGCAGATTCAACAAACTCTGAGTTTAACCCTGAACTCTGAGTTGATCTACTCTGAGATGGGAAACTCTGAGTTTTCGGTTTCACAACGGCTGATTCGAGTTGGTTAAATCAACTCGGAGTAGTTTCACCCGGAGTTAAGCGCGTGCACCACAACTATAAAAAGACAGCATCAATGGAACCCCGATTCGACGAGTCACCATGGCAACAGGGAAGCGGAGAGCTACGTTTTTTACACCACTTGAACTGGACATCTTAATTCGTTCATATGGCGACTACGAACACGTTTTTAGAAAGAAGTGCAACACCGCTGCAGCTGCAAAAGAGAGGGAGACGGCGTGGGAGAACATTGCTGCCCGGGTCAATGCGTAAGTTTAAATCACAATAATATTACAGGGGAAAACTGTTTGAATAGTAGCCTATTAAGTTATTTCATTTTGGTGCAATCCCGCGGGGGTGAAGCGCACGTGGCAGCAGCTGAAGATGAAATATAAAAACATTGTTCAAACAGGTAAGAAGTCGGCAAAATCTCATGGAGCTACCTCATTTTGATCATGTTTTACATCGTAAAGTAGCCCAAATATTAGGTGGCTGTTTGACTGTGCAGTGGTTCTATCCCACACATAGCCTAAATGTCTGTATCCATATCATGTTCTGTCAAACAATTAAGCCTATTTAAACTAACACAGACTTCTACTCAGCCAACAGAAAGAAAGCAGATGCCCGTAAAACAGGAGGTGGCCCAGTACCACCACCTCTAACGGAGGCAGAGGAGCTGGTCCTAAGCCAGAATTTGGGAAGGCCAGTGGCTGAGGGAATCCCTGGAGGGAGCTCATCCTCTGAGACCACCCCCCAAGACACAAGTGCTTTTATAAAATGTAATGTGTGTGTGTGTGTAGCCCATATATATGTATATATGGAATGTTTTCAAGCATATTCATACAAATATTCATTTCTCTTTTGGGTCTTTTTTTCTTTTGGCCCAACAGATTCTGATGGTACTATCTGCCTGGTGGAGCCCCTTCACGCCACAACAGACCTTGTAACTGTAAGTAGGCGATACTCCAGAGATTTAGCCAAATGGTAGTTTAAGTCCACTGAAACATATCACTCATCTAGGATGAAGAGGATGAAACTGTGTCTGCTGCCTTTACAGAGGGGGATCCAGAAAGGCATACAGAGGTATGTTAGTGATAGTTCTCTTCCCATTCACATTTCTTAACATTCTGGTGGAATATAGACTGGCATTTAGCCTACACTGAAGTATTGCACATTCTCATCCTTTTTAACAGAGCATGGCTGGACAGCAGCAGGATGGTCCCTGAACTTCCACTGCGCAGACTGACACAGTGAGATGGATGTTCAGTAAACACCAGAGGTTCAGTCCGTGGAATTCATGTGCAACTGTATAATTTAATGTCCTTTATGTATTCCCAGTTACCAGTAAAACAAATATACAAAATCCACTTGCTGAGAAAAATACAACAAACAGATAAAGAAATGCAGTACTTGGACCGCCAGATTAAGAAGGCAGATCTGGGAATTGAAATACTGGAGCACAAGTTAGAGGTGGGTGCAGGTCACAGGTGAATTGTTAACTACTGGAACATGAACTAAACTAGCTCTTTTATTTGTAGGAAATAAAGAAGACCAAATGAAATGTATGTCATGTGTTTATTTCACTGCTGTGGTGGTGATGATGGTGACTTAAACTCCAAAGTGGTTATTGCATATGATGTCTCTGACTGCTCTGCCGTCCTGGATAGCTGGCAGGTGGATGAGGTCATCATCTGGGTCTTTAAATTGTACGGCAGGGTGTTGCTCTCCTCTAATAGTGGCAATATTATGAAGAACAACACATGCCATAATAATATCACAGGCCCTCTCAGGGGTCACCCTGAGGTGACGTAGGCACTGGAAACGGGCTTTCAGCAGGCCTATGGTCATCTCCACCCGGGCTCTCGTCTTGCAGTGAGCCCGGTTGAAGTTCTGTTGGGGGCCTGGTTCAGGGTCAGGGTATGGGGTCATCAGACTAGGTTGGCATGGGTAACCCCTGTCACCAAGCAGAAGGCCATCAAACTCTCCTGTAATGTATAGTGGATACATTAGAGTATATTAAAGGAGGGAGACGAGTGAATTATATTGTTAAAATCTTTAGGCTGTTTACCAAGTTGCAGTCTGTTCAGGTTAGACTCTCGAAAAATCCTCGAGTCATGAACAGACCCAGGCCACTTGGCCTCCACATTGGAAATGATGTATGCAGCATCACATATGATCTTGACAGTGCAGAGAATGACTGATGTTGAACTATGATGCAGTCTTTAACATTTTGAAACCATAGTCAATCTACCTCTAACCTACCTGCACATTTATGCTGTGAATGGACTTCCTATTCACATAATCAGCTTCATTATATTTGGGAGCTGTGATGGGGATGTGTGTGCCATCAATGCAGCCAATCACACTGGGAAATCCTAAAAGAAATTAAATTTACTAATCACAGTCTGAGGTTGCAGCACAATGTCATTAACTGGATATGATTTAAAATTAATTTAACAGATCGCTACATCATTCACCTGCAATCCTGTGGAACTCCTCCTTGATAGCTCTGACAGGTCTGTGCCCAGGGAAAACGACAAAGATCGGTAAAAGTCGTTTCAGGGCCAGACACACTTTTCTGACCGCTCTGCATACAGTGGCCTTACTGAGGTTCTCTGCATCTCCGACGTTGTATAAAAAACTCCCATTTGCAAAGAACCGCAGCGCAACACACAACATCTGCTGGGACGTTAGAGCATGACTGCGGTTGGTAAAGTTGTGAATGTAAGGACGGATTAGGTTGTGGATGTAGGTTATGGATTGTGATGTGAAACGGTACCGTTCAAAAAGATAACTGTCCGGAAACGCCAAAACATCTATGCGCGGTCTGAAAACAATCTCCCGACGAATATTTAATTCTGTGCGCAGTAATGCAGCTCCTTCATCTACTGGATCGTTAATAAACGGACATGCCATTTTGACACACGGTAGAACTAGACTTCGCCAAAACTCGCCAGCTGAATGAATGAATGAGGAAATGAAATGGCGTGTGTGACTGAAAGAGGGCGGAGACCGAGAGAAACTTGAGGTTTACTGAGAAAAACCTGGTCCCGACCAGGTTAGAGTCATAGAGTCTGTTACTACGGTAACTGACCGAGAGTTTAAGTTACCCCTCTTTGTGAAACAGGCTAGAGTTACCCCTCTGTCTCGGGTTTGAGTTACCTCCCTTTGTGAAACGGAAAACTCTGAGTTTCCCTCATTTCAGGGTTAACAAACTCAGAGTTTTCACTAAACCTGCTTCGTGAAACGGGCCCCTGGTGTGGGAGGTGGAGCAATACCGGCTAGATATAGATGGGCTAACCTCCATATAGAAGGGCTAACCTCCATGCACAGCAAGGGTTCCTGAACCAAAATCTTGGAGAGGGGTTGGACTCTCTCCTTTTCCGTAGATTCCAGGGTGAGAGGTGCCAGGCGGGTGTGGGGATACTTATGAGCCCCTGGCTGAGCACTGATTTGTTGGAGTTCTACCTGGAGAATGAGAGGGTCGCGTCCCTGCGGCTGCGTGTCACAGAGGGGAAAACTGACTGTTGTCTGTGCTTGTGCACCAAACAGCAGTTCAGAGTATTTGGCCTTCTTGGAGTCTCTGGGTGGGGTCCTGGAAGGGGTACTGCCTGGGGACATAGTTCTCCTGGGGGACTTAAACGCTCACGTGGGCAATGACGGAGAAACCTGAAGGGGGGGCGTTGGGAGGAGCGGCCTGCCTGATCTAAACCCAAGTGATGTTTTGTTATTGGATTTCTGTGCTAGCCATAGACTGGCCAAAACAAACACCATGTTCGAGCATAAGGTAGTTCAGAAGTGTACCTGGTCGATGATCGACTTCATAGTTGTGTCATCAGACCTGCGGCCATATGTCTTGGGCACTCGCGTAAAGAGAGTAGTAGAACTGTCAACTGGTTGGATTGGTTGTGGGAGGAGTTCAGAGAGGCTATGGCGAAGGACTTTCAGTTGGAGTCAAGGAAGTTCTGGCAAACTGTTTGACGCCTCAGTAAGGGGAGGCAGTGCTTTGCCTAGACTGTGTACAGTTGGGGGAGAACTGCTGACCCATACTGGGTACATTGTCGGGCAGTGGAAGGAGCACTTTGAGTAACTCCTGAACCCGGTAAACACTTCCTCTGCAGAGGACGCAAAGGTGGGGGAATCTCCATCCATACCTGTGTCAGAGATTGCTGAGGTAGTTAAGAAGCTCCTCACTGTCAAGGTGCCAGGTGTGGATGAGATCTGCCCTGAGATGCTGAAGGCTCTGGACATTGTTGGAATGTCTTGGCTGACACAACTCTACAATGTCACATGGGCAGACCAGGGTGGTGGTCCCCATTTTTAAAAAGGGGGGCTGGCGAGTGTGTTCCAACTACCAGATTATCACACTTCTCAGCCTCCCCGGGAAAGTTTACTCTAGGGTGCTGGAAGGGAGGCTCTGACCAGTTGTCGAACCTCAGATTCAGGAGGAGCAATGTGGATTTAGTCCTGGTCGTAGAACGGTGGATCAGCTCTTTACTCTTGCTGAGGGAGTCATGAGAGTTCGACCTGCCAGTCCACATGTGTTTTGTGGATCTGGAGAAGGCCTAAAACCATGTCCCCCAAAGTACTCTGTGGGGTGTACTTGTGGGAGGATGGGGCACCGGGCTTGCCGATACGAGCCATTCGGTCCCTGTACAATAAAAGTGAGAGCTGTATCCACATACTTGGCACAAAGTCAGACTTGTTTCCTGTGGTTGTTGGACTCTGCCAGGGCTGCCCCTTGTTTCTGATCTTGTTTGTGGTGTTCATGGACAGGATCCCAAGGTGATCCTGGGGTGAGGAGGGTGTCCGGTTTAGGGACCTCAGGAACGCGTCTCTAATTTTTGCAGATGATGTGGTTCTGTTGGCTTCCTCAGACCATGATCTTCAGCACGCACTGGAGCGGTTTGCAGCCGAGTATGAAGTGGCAGGGAAGCGGCTCAGCACCTCCAAGTCTGAGGCCATGGTTCTCTGCCAGAAATTGGTGGATTGCTCCCTCCATTTTGGTGGGGGAGTTGCTTCCCAAAGCGAGGGAGTTTAAGTATCTCAGGATCTTGTTCACAAGTGACGGGAAAATGGAGCGTGAGATGGATAGGTGGATTGGTGAGGTGGCAGCAATAATGTGGGCGTTGTATTGAATTATCGTGGTAAATTGAGAGCTGAACCGCACGGCAGTCCATCTACGTTCCAACCCTCACCTACAGTCATGAGCTCTGATTAGTGACCGAAAGAACAAGATCACTGATACAAGCGGCTGAAATGAGCCTCTTCCACAGGGTGGCTTGGCTCAGCCTTAGAGATAGGGTGAGAACCTCGGACATCTGGAAGGAGCTTGGAGTAGAGCCACTGCTCCTTCGTGTTGAAAAGAGCCAGCTAAGGTGGTTTGGACATCGGATGCCTCGTGGGAGGATTCCTTTGGAGGTTTTCCGTACATGTCAACCTGGGAGGAGACTCCAGGGCAGACCCAGAACTTGCTGGAGGGATTATGTTTCTGGTCTAGATTGGGAACACCTCGGGATCAAACAAGTAAGAGCTGGAAGAAATTGCTGAGGGGAGGGAAGTCTGGAATGACCTGCTTCGTCTGCTGCCACTTACCTGGATAAGTGGAAGAAAATACATGGGTGGATGGATGGATGGATGGATGGATTACATGTAAGCATTGTCACATATTCAACAGGCAATGTGAGATGAAATACAGTGTGATGTTCAGTACTTCTGCCATACATGCATAAATGTGAGTAGTAACAAAACTTTAAATCAGCTTACCTTCAATGCCTCCTCATACTCCCCTGAAATAAAAGCAGAAACAGTCTGTATTTTTACCACAAAATAAACATGCAATACCTTGATTATTTTTTTGGTTTGTTTAGCATATTGCCTTTTACGACTGTTATGTTTACTTACCTTGACTGTTAATGGACACCTAGGGGAATTGGGAAGGAGAAAACAATGACGTCAATATGAGTTCTACGTTTGTAATACACTTTGAAAAATCAATGGGCCACTGCACCAATTTTAGACAGAGACTGTTTATTTTTTTTAAATGCTTCTGAGTGAGATTATTTGATTTTTATCATTTTATTCTAATTTAAATTGTATTATTTATTATTATTTATATTATTATCAGAGTTTGCCAAATTGATGGACGAAGTGTTTTCAAACACAACCCATTTGGATTGAACAAAACAGTGTTCAGCTGGTGAAAGAAGCTATAGTCCTGGTGCAGACAATGAGCCAAACTCACAACTTTGGTTTCCAAAGCAGACTGTTGGGGCTCTTGTGTGGTCTGAAAGGAAACAAACCAACAACGGTGTTTTTCTGAGTTGATCTGTTGTTTTAACATGATTCTAAAAGCTTCAGAAAATAAATGAATTCATCTGCTGTTTTTGGATTGTTCAGGATGCAACCTGTGTAAATGCATTTTGGAGATATTTAGATGGCTTCACTTTCACAGACATTATTGACTTATACATTTAAATTTTACCCACCTTGCTCACTCAATAATCCAAAGTTCATGATTTTAGAACAGGGGTGTCAAACTCATTTTGTTCCGAGGGCCGCATACGGCCTAGTTTGATCTCAAGGGGGCCGGACCAGTAAACTTATAGCGTAGTTACCGAGAAGTAACAATAAGTCTAAGTTTTTCAGATGTTTTAGTGCAAAGAAGAACAAGTATATTATAAAATATGTATGTGTAATGAACTGTCCTTTTAAAAAAATATATTATGAACAACATGAGATTAAAGTAAGTGCAATTTCAACAACACTATGCCTCAGTTTAACATTTATTTGTGTGCGTTGTGCATTACAACTGATCACAGTGATTGTACAATGGCACAACATATTTAGTCACAAGTATGTGGAACTTAAAAACATATTCCTGGAATTTAAAAAAAATCAAACTCATCAAAATATAGAAATTTTTTGAAGTCCATTTTCCACATCTGGAAAGTAATTCTGAACACCTAAATTAACTCTGCACACCTTTAAATCTTAAGTAGCAGCTATTTTATACAGACAATTAAGAAAATAAAGTTGTCACCTGCTTTGTTTATGTATAAAATGTATACAAGTTATCAGTATGCAAGTTGGATTAATAGTTGTGGCAATGTCATACCAAGATAAGGGTGTGGGAATTGGAGGGGGGCTGACTAAATCATGTGCTGTTGTGCCAACTGAGAAATTTGGTTGCAACAGTGCTACTAGTGAAAAAATTAGTCTGGAGTACTGAAATACAAGGGAACATTTCTCTCGATTTTCATACCAGTTCTGGATTCCCAATAGTGTTTTCAAGTGATTGATGTCAGTGGCTGTGGAAACACAAATGATGGTCATTCAAACTATTATCTTGACAATGGCTAACATTGTCTATTGGAAATCTCTAATTAAATATATGCAATGGACTATAGCTAATCTCTTGACCCTTGTCACTGTACAGAAGTGGGAGTGACACATTATGAGAAAATCCTCATGCTGCTTTGCTCCAGAGTGTCTCCACCTTCAGGGGCAAATGGATGAATGCTGAAGCCATTTTTCATAAAAACTCAGGTCTGTAGACATTGTCCAGATATGGCTTTTCCCACATGTTGCACACAACAGGACATTGTCTGGGGGTTGCAATGGGTGAAAGGGACATAAGAGATTGGAAGCTACAGTCTATACTTGACATTAAAGTCTAACTTTGGCTAAAGTTAGCTTGATAAAGACAATGGTTTATATTTTTCTCCAGGAGTATAACCTCTGTATTTACCATTTTAATAATCTTGGTTTCAGTATTTACCTGTCAAAATGGTACACATCACAGCTAATTCTACCTGGTTAGTCTGACTATGACCGGAATCAATGTGGTAAAAATCTAATAAAAAGTTAGCCAGCTACACCACAATTATGAAATTAAGTATAGGTCCAAGGGTAGTCAATTTACAGTCAGGTCCATAAATATTTTGACATTGACAGAATTTTCAGCATTTCAGCTCTGTACAACATCACAATGGATTTGAAACAAAACAATCATGATGTACTTAAGTGCAGACTTTCAGCTTTAATTTGAGGGTATTTACATCCAAATCAGGCAAAGGTGTAGGAATTACAACAGATTTTATATGAGCCCTCCACCTTTTTAAGGAACCAAAAGTAATTGGACAATTGGCTGTTCAGCTGTTCCATGGCCAGGTGTGTGTAATTCCCTCATTATTTCATTTACAAGGAACAGATAAAAGGTCTGCAGTTCAAGTGTGGTATCTGGTGAAGTCAGTTCTCAATATGAAGTCCAAGGAGCTGTCACTATCAGTGAAGCAAGCCGAATCCCACGCAACACAAGGTTATGTGTTCCCTGAACAAGAGAAATAACTGTATTTATACACTTCTATTACATTGTTTAGCTATGTGTTCTTGACAGTTTCCCTTTGTTCTGACATGGGAAGATAGCACTAAACCAGGAGTGTCAAATTCATTTTCACTGTGGGCCATATCAGCACTATAGTTGCCCTCAAAGGGACAGTTGTAACTGTAAGACAGTAAATGTAACTAAATGTAATGTAATTTAAAATAAATAATAATAATGACTCGTTCACATATTGTTACATAACTGCTTCTATATTTATTACTTATTCAAGTTACAAATATTACATATGCATTTACATTGATGGAAAATATGTTAGCTTATTGCCGTTATTGTAACATAAATCCTTTCAATTTAATCTGTTAAGAAACCAACATTACTCATCAGTTAACCATCAAACTATTCAAGTAAATAACCAAGAAAAATATCAGCAAGCAAGGTGTGAGATTAACTTTTTTCAAAAAATTTTTGTCACAGTCGAGTGGGGCAGAAATACAATACAATCGACAATTCTAAGCTGCTAAGAACATGGGTGACAGATGTAGCATTTTACAAGAACAAATCTGGCACAAAGCCTTGCAGAGGGAGTACACCCTACTAATGAGAGATGGTGTAATTACAGTAAACATTTGTCTGCATGAACACATAAACCTGTAAACACAGTGAATACATTGCTGCACAAACAAAATAGTACCGTAATTTCCGGACTATTGAGCGCATTTGAATATAAGCCATATAACCCACTAAATTTAAAAAGAAAAAAGTTTTGTACACATAAAAGCCGCAACTGACTATAAGCCGCAGGTGTCCGCATTGTAACATGAGATATTTACACAGAAAGATTTTTTTTAAACTTTTAATTAAATGCTTTTTTTTCGAACAGTGCCTGTAACACGGCAGTAACACAGCAGTAAAATGCATTGAGTCAGTTCTTCACGCTGCCGACTCCAACATCTGACCATTGATTAATTGATGCCAAGCTTACGTAGAGCAGCTCTATTTCCTTCGTCAACAGGCAGATCGATTACCTTTAACTTAAAAGCTGCATCATATGCATTTCTTCGTGTGTTTTCCATGATGAGGGTGTGTGCATGAAGCGCAAAATGACTGATTTGAAGAATTTAGTGTGAGTGCGTTTGATTTCATTTGAACAGTTTCATTGGTCCACTGTGACCTGTTCAGTAATTTCATTCTGATGTGACGAGGCTAAATGTATTGATGAAGCTCGCCCGTAAAAATCTATACATTAGCCGCATTGTTGTATAAGCCGCAGGGTTCAAAGCGTTAGAAAAAAGTCGCGGCTTATAGTCCGGAAAGTACGGTATACAGTATGTAAGGAGAAAACCACTCAGAGAGCACAGTGCTCCGCCAAGGCTGCTCAGTCTTTGTATCATTTACAACGGATGAAATCTTTAATAAAAAATTACGTTGCGCTGAGCGGTGTCATGCATGTCTATGTTATGTATGGATACCAAATGGCATGACCGAAATATATAGCAGGCGGTAGGAATTGATGGGACTCAGAAACAGCCACACAATTTACTCAATTGTTTCTTGTATCATTTCTGATAAGTCCGCAGCGGTCGATTTGTGGTAGGATCGCAATCATGTGACCGTCAGCAGGCAGCTGATGTAGCGTTCATTTGTTGTCATAGTTACAGTGATGCTGTGAAGCTATCTCGCAATGACACAAATCTTTAACAAATCCATGGATCCAGACTATAAGCCGCATCACCGCCAAAATCTAATGAGGTGGTCCTTGTGTCATTTCTGACCTTCCCTGAAAATTTCATTCAAATCCATTAGTCCGTTTTTGAGTAATGTTGCGCACAGACAGAGTCACAGATTAACAGAAGGACAAACATACATCGATTGTCACACAACTCTGCCGCGTTCCTTGGCGGAGTAATTAACTCAAAATAACATAAGGGTTGTCTCAATTCACAACTATATTTGTCAAGTTTGGGTGAAGTTGATGAGGGGATGCTGTCCTTAAACATACCAAACAGATCCCTCCTTATCCTGAGACACAATCCTGAGACACAATATGATCAATGGATAAGATCATGTTCTGAAAATAACAAACACTAAACAAAATGCAAACACAATCATTAAGTCACACACATATTTAACTGTTATTTAACTGTATTTAACTTATTCATGGTTGAAAAACATTCTATTATATTTTTAATTTTGGTTTTTAAAAATTCTTACCTATGTGTTTTCGGGCTGGATGTCTGACACCGTTTGCTGCAGCCAGTGTGTCGATGTCTGGTTTTAGGTCTTGTACTGAGGCAATCCATAAAACAGCGTGGAGGCTGTCATCTGTGATGCGTGATCTGCGCTTGGTCTTGTTTAGATTCATTATTGAAAACATCTGTTCACACTGAGGCCTCCCAAACACGGACAGAACACGGGCAGCATGTAGTCGGAACTGTGGCATCAAACCAGGGGGCAGGAGACGGTAAAAATCTCCGACTGCAGCATCCAAGTACTTTGCTCTCAGGCCACTATCACTCTTAATGCCATCTGAAGGTAATGTGGTGCACTGCAAATGTCACTAGTGAAAGGATTGGCAATTATGGCAAAGCCTGTGTGCTATGCTTTAAAGTCAAAGAACTGCCAAACTCATTCATTAATTTGTTCAGTTTGGTTGCCAACTGAGCACATGAAAAAACACAGAGAACTAAGGATGAGCTGCTCTGACAAACAGAAAAGTGGGCAAGGTTGTCCTGTTTTGGTTGATGCATGGGACTTCCACAGGTCAAGCTTATGCTGGAAAGCTGTGATCATGTCAGACATTTGCATGATGACTTGTTTGCATTTCTGCAACTTCTGATTCAGTCGTGCGAGATGCTCGGTCATGTCACACAACATAGCAAAGTCATACAACCAGTTTGGAGCTGACAGGTCAGACAAGGGCTTTCCTTTTCTTCCCTTAGCTCAAACATCATCTGAGGACTTTCTCCAACTCAACCACTTCACTTCTGTATGGTACAGCATGTCTGCATGCTCCAAGCCCACCTCCTGCGAGAACAGCTGGAACTGGCAGTGATTCAGGCCATGCGCCCGAATCAAGCTAAGTTCACTGTTTTCATGACTGCCACAAGTCACTAGATACCATCCAGCTCCAGAGCCTTTAGAAACAGAGCTTCTTGATGGATAATGCAGAGGTACGTTATCAGAGATATTTTACAGTTACATTTTCTCCTTCAAAAGTCCACAAAGCCTGTTTTTCCTCCACACATTGAAGGTGCACTATTGATAGTTAGTCCCCCAACTTTTTCCACGGTAATTCATCTTTACTTAGGGACTTCTCCATCACATCAAAAATGTCCTGTTCAGTTGTGGTCCCATGTGTGGCAGCTACATCCAAGAGCTCCTTGGTGACAGAGAAGTCCGACTTCATGCCTCTAATTAAAAATAGAGGCGTGAAACCCAGAGTGTCGTAATGGCTATGGGTTCCAGATTTCGGGCTGTCATTGACTGCAAAGGATTTGCAACCAAACATTAAAAGTGACAATTTGAGTTATGATTATGTTAGTTTGTCCAGTTACTTTTGGTCCCATAAAAAGCTGGAGGGCACATATAAAAGATGCTGTAATTCCTACACAATTCACCTGATTAGGATGTAAATACCCTCAAGCTGGAAGTCTGGCCACCTTCTTAACTGGGGGACCAAAAAAAAATGTATTAATCAGCTCTGACAAGTTGAGCAGCATGGAAATGATAACCGAACACTTAAGGCATGATCTGCTCAGTAAACTAAGCGTATCTTCTGTATCACTCGTGTATTTTATGTTTCATCAATTATTTACAGATACGGAAATGCAAGGACTGTAGGAACACATATTCAAGAAGACCTGAAATTATGAAACACTATAAACATGATAGGCAACATTATGGGCGGGCGAGGTTGACCTAAGAGAATTGCCCATGCCCATGCAAAACAATGGAAGTACTACTTACTAGGGCTGGACCCGAATATCCGAATATTCGACCGTGACGGAGATATCCGGATATTTATTTTGAGATCCGAATATTTGGATATTCGTCATTAATCAGGACCGAATATCCAGACCCCAGAAACTGTTATTCGGGCCAGCCCTACTACTTACCCATCTAAGTAAATCCCTGAACAATGTTCACAGCAAGATATATGAAAACCATCTACTTTCTAACAATACTGACAATTTTCGACACACTAGACACAACATATAAAAAGCATGAATTCTTTAGCTGCATGTTTGCTGGTTTCTCATACAAAGCAAAACTTTGTACAGCTTTCTGTGATGACAAAATGAAAAAACATACATTGGAAACACTTGTTCAAGGGTCTGCACTTCTATTGTCTTTCTACCGTAGTGAAAACTAGCACTTTACTTTCCTTTCACCCAGTCACACACCAGTGGTGGCAGAGCTGCCTTGCTATCGGGAGCAACTTCAGGTTCAGTGTCTTGTTTAAGTACACTCTGGCATGTAGATGGGGGCGAGCATTGAACCACCAACTCTGAAAACAGTGGACAACTTGGCCTAGCAGCTGAGCCACTTGGAAACTGAATGCATGCTACAGAAAATACTTCAGTGTTGTGGAACCAGCAGAATATATGGTAGACAGAGACAATAGAACACCTCTTACGTGCTTTTACTAAAGTCTTTGCTGCAACTTCTAAATTGTAAAACTTTTCTAAATAAGACTGAAAGGAATGGATTAACTAGGGGAAATTGATAAACAGGTACAGAGATCCTTTTTGGATGAAATATCTTTAATAAAAAATATTCTCTCAAAAGAGTTTTTTTGAACTTGAAAATTTTGTAATATGCAATTTGCATGGTACATCATGTAAAAAAAAAACAAAAAACTGTATAATCACCAAAAGTACTGCATGATGCCCTAGGTGTTACTACCATCAAAGGAGCAGCTCCAACATTTCTTTGTTAATGACATCAATGTGTCTGGAGTTCAGAAGAAATACACCGGTCATGTTTGTTGATCTGTTTCAAATTTATAGTTAAAAAACTGATTATTATTAATTATTGCTATTGTTATATTCAGTTTGCTTAAACTTTAAAAATGGTTTGCATGAAGTAGACATTTCAGGTTAAATTAATGATTATGTACATTATGTAATTAAGTTACAAACAATTATTTTGAATTTCAGACAACTTGAAATAATTGGTTTGGTCCACATTCAGAAAATGGTTTGCATGGAGTTTTAAAATACAGGTTGAACTACATAAATTTGTTTCAACCTTTCTTGTGAATGAATACTCTTCATTTTCTCAGTTAAGCAAATGTTTTATTTTCTCTTTGTAAGAGCTAACAAAAGTGCTAAGTTTTCAGTTTTTTTATTCGTATCATCAAGAGCATTGTGTCTGCATTTATTATTATCCATGATACAGTATTATTATGTGGTAGGAAAGTTTTGATTGAGCATATCTACACCGCACCAAAATGCAATATCACAACTAACAACAACAAAAGCTGGCATATGGTGATCACTGATATGCTAACTTTATCAAGCAAGTCTGCATTATAATCACATTCAGTCATTAAATAATATATAGCTAAAACATGAAAACACCACAACAGTGATTTTATCAGTGTATGATCAGTTTATGAAACTTAAGCATCAGCTCCTGCTGGTGCAGCAATCTTTGAAGGGAAGGAACCATGCTTAGTAGGAAATCTAGAAAGACAAGTGCTCTCTTTACAGACAGTATAGGTGGGAATAGTGGTTTCAGGCAATTTTGTGTCAAGGCTTGCATGTGTGAATTAGTTTACAGGGTGAGCAGGTTAACTATTGGTGTACTTGAATTGACAGGTTCAACTGAGGCGATTATATAGGTTTAGTTTCAAGTAATTTTATGTATAGGTTCATCCCAGGTTAAGTCTGAGGTTTTTCTAATTTCAGGTTTGGTATAAGTGAAAAGACATTAGTTGGGGGCATATTCACCTTTTTTTCACATATGCATCAGTAAATCCACTGTACTGCACTTTTTTCAAAGGACGTTACAGGCATGAACCACCTTTCTTTGCCGCTGGTTGGCTAGTACTCATTGCTATTGTTGGTTTGGTTGGTCAGGTTTAGACATGAGGGTGAACCATTTCTTAAAATGCTCACGGTTTAAAAATACATTCAGTAGTTTGTTAAAAACACCAACCTCTGTTTCCCTAAACTTGGTTTGAAAACATGTATTGAGAACTGTCTGATTCATTTAACTTGTACATAGCTGACATCAAGTAATAGATACATACTTGCACAACTTACCAGGTAGTCCTATGATTTGGCTCAATAGCAGTACTATAGATGACTATAAACAGCAAAAATATGTTTGTCTTCCATTTCTAAATCTGTGTTACACAGAAGAATGTCAGCATTGCCAGGCTTTCACACCATGAAAGGATGGATGCTAGATGACTAAGTTGAAGAACTTGCAGATTTTGAACATTTGTAATCACACCATTCATGGTGTATCCTCAGAAGACATGATTGCATTCAAGAAGAAGAATTTTTTTCCAGTTTGGGGGAACAGAAAGGTAGAAAGCATCTATTTTTACACTCCCCTCCAAAAGTATTGGAACAGTGGGGCCAATTCCTTTATTTTTGCTTGAAACTGAAAACATTTGGGTTTAACATCAAATGATGAATATGAGACAAGAGATCAACATTTCAGCTTTTATTTCCAGGTTTGGGTCTTATACACAACTTAGAAGATACCACCTTTTGTTTGAACCCATGTCAGCAAAAGTATTGGAACATGTGACTGATAGGTGTGTTTTGTTGCCCTGGTAATGTAATACATTGATTTTTCAAACAATTAATAGTGCTCAATGTCTACGTTCAGTTTCAGATTTTGTTTTTGCCTGTGCAGACTGCATCTATAGTTACAAGTATAACCAACATGAAAACCAGAGAGCTGTCTATAAGTGAAAATTAAGCAACTGTGAAGCTGAGATGATTGAAAATCAGTCAGTCATTACACAAGCTTTGGCCATAGCCAGTACAACCATTTGGAATGTCCTGAAGAAGAAAAAAAGACTGGTGTACTAAGTAACAGACATCGAATGAGTAGACCAAGGAAAACAGCAGCAGCTGACAACAGAAACATTGTGAGAGCTGTCACAAAATGCCCTAAATCAACTGTTAATGACATCAGCAACAACCTCCAGAGGGCAGGAGTGAAGGTATCCCAATCTACTGTTCACAGAAGACTTCATGAACAAAGGTACAGAGGCTACACCAGAAGATGCAAACCACTCATTAGCAAGAAGAATGGGAAGGCCAGCCTGGAATTTGCCAAAAATTACAGAGATGAGCTTCAAAAATTCTGAGACAAGTTTTATGAAATGATAAGACAAAGATGAACCTTTACCAAAGTGATGAAAAGGCTAAAGTTTGGAGAAAGAAAGGACCTGCTCATGATCTCAAACATACAAGCTCATCTGTGAAACAGTGAAGGTTATGTCATAGCTTGGGCTTCCTGGCTTCTTCTGGGACGGGCTCTTCATTGATGATGTAACGCATGATGGCAGCAGCAAAATGAACTCATAAGTCTACAGAAACATTTTATCTGACAATTTAAAGAAAGATGCAACTAAATCCTTGATGATGCAGCAGCAAGATAATGACGCAAACACACTGCCAAAACAACAAAGGAGTTCATCAGGGGCAAGCAGTGGAAGGTTTTAGACTGGCCAAGTCAATCTCCTGACTTCAACCCTATAGAACCGCATTTTACCTGCTAAAGAGGAGACTGAAGGGAGTAACCCCCCAAAACAAACAACAACTGAAAGAGGCTGTGGTGAAAGCCTTGAAAAGAATCAAAAAAGAAGAATGCAAAAGTTCGGAGATGTCAGTGGGTCACAGGCTTGATGCAGTGATTGCAAGCAAAGGATTTGCAACTAAATATTAAGTATTATTCATTTTAATCTATTTTAAGCTTTTTCTGTTCCAATACTTTCGCTCACCGAAAAATTTGGTGTTCCGTTACACATAATGCTATCTTCTAAGTTGTGTATCAGGTCCAGATGGAAATATCTGGAAATACAAGCTGAAATGTTGATCTCTTGTCTCATATTCATCGTCTGATGTCAAACCCAAATGTTTTCAGTCTACATCAAAAATAAATGAATTGACCTCACTGTTGCTGTCACAGCCGCTGCAGGTGATCAGTGCAGAGGGAGAGCAGCTGCTGGTATGCACACCTGCAGCTCATCCCAATCACCTCTGATATAAAGACCGTCTTCCCACACCGTTCACTGGGATTCTACTGCCAGTCACACATAGACTACGGTCTGTGACACAGCCTGGAACTGCCAGAGCAGCCTGCCATTTTTCCCCCGCCATCCTCCTGGTATGAGGACTGGACCTTCCCCGATAGTCCCCGATGGACCACTTTATCAGCACTGACCACTTTACTTTGTTTGTATATAGTACTTTGATTCTTCTTTTTATTATTTGAGAGTATTTTTTAACTATTTTTATTATTTGCACTGCTGCTAATTGTCGTGTTCTTCAGACAAATTTCGTTGTACTTCTGAACAATGACAACAAAGTCTCTAAAGTCTCTTAAGTCTCTTAAGATAGTCCTCCTTGGTGAGGACTGGGACCCCTGCCATCCTCTAGGGAGAGGAGGTGGAGCCCCTGTTTGCTCCGGTCGACCCGGCCCCGCTCCCCAAGGAGAACCCGACGTCATTCCTGGCCGCTGCTGCGCTGCCCGGATTGCTGTGAGCGCCGCCGTGTGCCCCCAACCACCGATCCCCATGAGCCTGCCTTACCCACTCCCTCGCTCGTAGTGAGTTTCTGGCCTTAGTTGGCGTTTATAGTTTGTTTGTATTTTTGTGAATAAAACCCTGTACAACCCAGTCTGCCTGCCGTCTGCTCTGTGCCATTCTCACTTTGGGTTCAAACCCCCCTCGTACCGTGACAGTTGCAATAGTTTTGTCCGGGAGTGTATTTGAATGTAGACAGACTTGCTGGAACTGGAATAAGCTTCTGTGTACACACACAACTCAGTGAAAGTGCAGAATGGCCTTACTAAAGCCACCAAGTGAATTCCTTATCATTATGAAAGAGCAATACTCAAGTGGTAGAGTGCACCTCCAAAATTATGGTCAAAAAATAAATTAAACGGGGGGAATCCGCAAAAAAAGAACCACAGTGACAACAAGTGTCTCTCACCTCCTCATTCTCCTCATCAAAATAGGTCAGCTGGAGGCTGCACAGGCCAAAGGAACGCTTCACCTGTAGAAACCATAGAAAAAGAGGCATATGTGACACAAAGGATGACAGGTCAGCTGTTCTTTCCAGACGAGAGACAGAGAGAACAAATTAAGACTTCAGTCATTGGAATTAGCATGAACTTCGTTACTGACACTAAGATGTGTATATATGTGTGTACAATAGCTTGTCGTCGTCATCACTAAGACAAAGTAGCGTTCAGCTAGGGCTCCAATCACACTCCCATTCACTACTTATTGACTGGAAGCTAGATGCTGTGCCTCTCTGTGGCTCTCTGTTACTTTATTATACTTTTAACAAAATGATATAAGCTCATATTGTATGTATTATTCAGCATCTTGCACTGAATAAAAAACAGTTAACACCAAATATTGTGCTTTGAGCTGACTTGCATCCTTCTCAACAATAACACAAACAGCTCAAAGTAAAGTCTGTCATCTTGTGAATCAGCAGCACTCAGACAAATGAATTTCTCCATTCTAGAGCTAGACCATAAATCTGACCGTATATGGTTTCAAGCCTTTATTTGAACTTCATTTTTGAAGGTATTTCAAATACCACTAATCGTAACACTAATACTAGCAGGTAGTCTGGACAGGTCTCCAGACTAAAAAATCCAACTCTCAGGGTGCCAGATTTGTTGGTGTAATGTGTACTATCCCAAAAATGTTCCTCTACCATCAAATATATTTATGACCTTAAGAGACATATGTAGAGAAAAAACTCAGATCACAGACTGATGAACAGGAACAGACAAAAAAAATAACTTCAAATGCATGCAAATTATCTATCAGTAGAGTCATTTCTCTTCTGAAGAAGCTAGATTGGCACACTTTCGATGCTGAAAGCTGGTGGGAAAATTAGCTGCATTTCAGCTAATGCAGTCCCTCTTGAGATGTATGCAGTTTCCTGCTTGGAGTCTGTTGAGACTATTGTAAAATTTGTGTTGCAAAAGTATACCACATTCTGTATAGTTTACAAAAAGCACTGGTTCTTCTCTTCACGGCCAACGAAATTTTGCAAACCACTCGTGAAATATTTTTTCTTGTATTATTTTTGTCAGCCCCACTTCCTGTCTCACCTGCCCTTTCCCATTGTCTTTTGACTTTGTGGCTGTGAGTGCAACACTACAACAGTAGCTTTGAACAAAATAAGATTTAATAGCTGAGATTTCACAAAACCAGGAAGTACCTCAAATTCTCAGAACAAAAACAATTGAAGTTCTGCAATTTACCTCTATACCAAATTTAGCACAATACTAAATTGCTTCAAAAATGTATTTAAATACAAAATCCTATTTTATTTTTATTTTAAAAAACAAAAAAAAAAACCTGCTACATTCACACATAACATTATAAGTTGACAGATGGTCCTGTAATGACGTTAGCTATAAACAATGTGAGCGGCACACATTACAAGGAAATGGATACTAGATTGCAAGCTGCCACCTCATCCATTCCACTAAAAGCTGTTCAAAAGAGTTTCCAAAGCTTCCTCCATGCTCCAAAAGGATGTTCCACATGGTTCCTCAATTTTGGGCCCAACAGATGATCTACAATACTGTCATTCTTCAAGAATATATGCACAACCTAAATTCCACTGTGTGACACATGAATGGGGTTTAATAATAATCATACACCTCTTTTAAGATTTTCCAAATGAATAAAAAAGTCATTCTGCTGGTTTGTCACGTTCTGAAATCTGTAATTACCATTTTCCAGCCATTCCTTTTCCACTGATTGTGTGTGGAAAAATTGCATTTTTTTTATTACTCTCCCAGAGATCAGTACCATCTACACCACCTGCTGTCTGAGCAGAGTGCACAACATCATGCGTGATCAACACCACCCAGCACATCACCTGTTCTATCTGCTGCCTTCAGGTAGAAGGTACAGGTCATAAGAGCCTGAACCACCAGACAGGCCCACAGCCTGTATCCTCAGGCAGTGAGGATGCTAAACTGTTACCCCCCTCCTCTCTCTGCACCATCTACAGACACTCACCATACCCCACTTTTACAATAGCTGTGAACTGGACTTTGCATTGTCGCATTAATCAAATGTAACGACCTACAAAATATAGATAATTAAAAGACACGTGTTTTACAATATGTATAACTAGTGAGAACTACGTTGCCCATGATTCTTTTATTGTATAATGTTGTGCTTACTCAGCCAATGTATTTTCAAGATGTTTGAGTGATGTATAGTAAGCCAATAGGGTTTTCGGTAAAGCTGCACTCTTAGCCAATCAGAACTCACTTTGTTGGTGAGTGCAGGAAAAACAGGAAGAAAAACGGCACAACGTGGGAGCGACGTTGGAGAAAGAGGGAGAGAAGAGTGCACACGCGGTTGAAGAGAACAGCAGACTATGAGCAGGGAAAATCAAGTTTAATGTCGAGGTGATTAAAGTTGTAGACCTGCATACTTTAAGTATTGGCACAACTATCATTTAGCAGATTTCTGTCTTGTGAAACTTGCAGTTAAGCGATTCACTGTACCATAGTTCAAAGTGAAGTGCAGCTAGGCTAGCCACTAGCCACGGTTATTGTTTTTTTACTAGCTTGAAAAAGTCTAGGCATGGACTCAAACGTGGACATTTAAACACGTATTGCTGTCAGAGACTGTTAGTTATAAACACCAGCCGCCACTTTCACTGAGGAGGGCCGGGAGAGCTGAGGACTTCGCTGGAGGACCGCGCATGGTAATTAGCCTGTTGCTACTGCTGCGACGAGGGACCCCGCCACTGAACTTGTATGGACACACGGACGACGCTGTTGCATCGCACCTGTTGCTGTTGACTCAGCTGCACCGCCAACTCTTCAGACCTACTGTGTATCCACCATCTTGGATTTGTGAGTAAGAGGAGCCTTTTTCTCTGAGGCACAGAGAGGGTTGTTTTCTTATTAAAGAATTGAAGGAGCATTTGTTTTTTATTTGTGCACCAACTAAAGGTCCCCAACAATAAACATAAACCCAAGTGCTTGGTAACATTGTGAACACACACACACACACACACACACACACACACACACACACACACACACACACACACACACAATTGAACATTGAAAACTATCAAAACAGTCTGACTGTACACACACACACAAAACCTGAACATTGGATACTGTTAAAACTGTGACTGCTCACACATTCAGTTAAGCTGCCTTTGTTGAAGGTATATTTCATTCTGTTAAATATTAAATGTATTATTGTTATATATGTTTTTTGGTTGACCTGCATAATTCCATATTGTTTGATTTTAACATCTTAGAAATTACTTGTTTCTGAGGAAGTACAATTGTAGCTCATAGATTTTTGAGTTAAGTAGTTCCACGGTGGAGGTATTATTATTCTTTGTAGATTTTGTCTGTTATAGTAACATCTACTGAAATAAGGGGATTTAGCCAATTCACCATCAACTGCTAAGCACTCAGGATCCTGTTTCTTAAGGCTAACATAGTAACCTAGCCTAATAATATACATCCAGCACCAGGAAGGGGTTACACAAACATCACTCAAATAACTGTCTGTATGCTCCCTCTGTGTGCTGCAGTACCACTGTTACTGTTACTACTTACAGTCCCTGACAAAAGTCTTGTCACTTATCCATTTTGTAGCAACAACAGCTTATAACCTGACTTTTAATTAATCCACTGGTTTTAGAAATGGCTCATATGAAAGCTAAAACCCTCCCAAATTATGTTTAATATACTAAAATAAATTTGCTTCACTGAAGAAAGATTGATCATTTAATTGACACAGAAAGGTCAGATTTTGGCAAGACAAAAGTTTTGTCGCCTACAGAGAGTAATGTGAAAATTGAACAAATAATTTACTTCAAATACAAAAATATGTTGCATAACATCAGTGAATTAAGTAGTGGTGCTGTGAGATCCATATTTAATATTTTGTATGACTTCCATGAGCTTGAAGGGCTGCATCCATGCAGTTCGGCAATGATTCATACAATTTATTGATAAAGTCATCAGGAATAGCAAAGAAAGCAGTCTTACATGCCTCCCAGAGTTCATCAAGATTTTTGGGTTTCGTCTTCCATGCTTGCTCTTTCATTCTACCCCAGACATGCTCAATGATGTTCATGTCTGGTGACTGGGCTGGCCAGTCCTGGAGCACCTTGAATCATTGCCGAACTGCATGGGTGCAGCCCTTCAAGCTCATGGAAGTCATACAAGATATTAAATATGGATCTCACAGCACCACTACTTAATTCACTGATGTTATGCAACATATTTTTGTATTTGAAGTAAATTATTTGTTCAATTTTCACTTTACTCTCTGTAGGCGACAAAACTTTTGTCTTGCCAAAATCTGACCTTTCTGTGTCAATTAAATGATCAATCTTTCTTCAGTGAAGCAAATTTATTTTAGTATATTAAACATAATTTGGGAGGGTTTTAGCTTTCATATGAGCCATTTCTAAAACCAGTGGATTAATTAAAAGTCAGGTTATAAGCTGTTGTTGCTACAAAATGGATAAGTGACAAGACTTTTGTCAGGGACTGTATTTCTTATCTATGTTGCGCTAACCATGGTTGAATTTTTGCCACTTCATGACCTAAAGGATCTTTAGCCAAAGTCCTTGTGCCAGACACCAAAGGACACCATTAGGAGTTCTGTGTCCTTTATTCAACAGGTCCCTGGGGGACTTTGTAATATTAGGCAGGTAGTTTTAATGTTGTGGCTGGCTGTTGTAAAGTATATAATGCTGTGTATGCTGTGTATCATTGCTCTTATGTATACATTGTAATCTTAGTCCTCCTCTTCCATAGAAGGAGGCAGGTGCACCTAGCTAGCTAGAATTTTAATTAGTTATTCTCCACAATAAAGACTTAGTGCCATATAGCGATATCACTAGAACTGATACTTGGATATGAAGTCAACGCCAAAATTCTGAAAAAAAAAGTGACAGCTTGTTATTCTGTGGTAAAGACAGCATCAAAGGTAATGTAGATGCTATAGGTACTGGAATATAACAACTCATGGACTGGTTACAAGTACTGTAGCAACTGTAACCAGCAACTGTAGCAACAAGTCCACTGAAGCTTGCAAAAAACAACAACAGCAAGGAAGCACGATAGTACTATGAGAAGAAAGGCCTCAAAGTACCAGCCTCTTATCCAAGAGTGCAGAGACAAGGGCTGGCAGGCGTGGTTGTTCCCAGTGGAGATTGGGTGCCGGGGCTTCCTAGCCAAGTCGGCATGGCGTTTGCTGTCAGCTCTGGGCCTGGACGAGCGGAGCAAGAAGTAAGCTGCTCGTAGGATGGGGGAGGAGCGGAACGCACCTCGTGTTGGATTTGGAGTAAGCGAGAGGAGGAAGGCTGGAGGCCAAGAGTAGGTGGGCAGTAAGCTGGCCACTCACTCCCGGCCCACCAACTGGAGAGTGTTGTGGTTGAGGGCCAAAACACTCAGTGAAGGTTGTGCACCACCAACAACATCTGCTTCTGGCCAAAGGCTACAGCTACCTGCTAAGGTAGCTGAGGACGACACCCACAAGTGTATGCAACAAGTCATTTAATGGTTTTTCTTTATTTTCATGACTATTTGGCATCAGCGCCAGGCTCCTCAAATCCTGCGCAGATCAGCTGAGCAGGGTAGTGGAGCATGTCTTCAACTTGAGCCTGAAGCTGGGGAGAGTACCACAGTTGTGGAAGACATCCTGTGTGGTACCGGTGCCAAAGATCTCACACCCCAAGGACCTCAACCACGACAGGCCAGTGGCACTAACATCCCACCTGATGAAGACCCTGGAGAGGCTGGTCCTTTGTCATCTGTGACCGCTGGTGAGCTCATTATTGGATGCTGCAGTTCACCTACCAGGCCGGCATCGGGGTTGATGATGCAGTGATCTACCTCCTGCACAGATGTCTCTTTCACCTGGAGAAGACAAAGAGCACTGTGAGAATCATGTTTTATGATTTCTCCAGTGCCTTCAACACCATCAAGCCTGTGCTTCTGGGGGTCAAGCTGGAGCAGACAGGAGTGGACTCCCACTCACAATGTGGCTGCTGGATTACCTGACCAACTGGCCACAGTTTGTGAGGGCAGGAGGCTGTGTGTCCGACATTGTGGTCTGCAGTACGGGGGCCCCGCAGGGGATTTTCCTTGACCCCTTTCCTTTCAGCCTCTACACAGCAGACTTCTCCCATCACACCACAAACTGCCCTCTTCAGAAGTTCTCTGATGATTCTGCCATCGTTGACCCCATTGGGGATGGAGATGAGGAGGAGTAAAGAGAACTTAACTGGGACTTTGTGGACTGGTGCCGCCTGAACTGCCTCCAGATCAATGCGGTGAAAACCAAGGAGCTGGTGGTGGACTTTAGCATTAACAAACACACTTCTCCTTCACCAGTGAACATCCAGGGAATGGACATTGAGATTGTGGACTCTTACAGGTACCTAGGTGTTCACTTAAACAAGAAACTGGACTGGACTACTAACACAAATGCGCTTTACAAGAAAGGTCAGAGCAGACTCCACCTGCTCAGACTGAGGTCCTTCGGGGTGCAGGGAGCACTTCTGAGGACCTTTTATGATTCTGTGGTGGCATCAGCCATCGTGTATGGAGTGGTCTGCTGGAGCAGCAGCATCATGGCTGCAGACAGAAAGAGACTAAACAAACTGGTAAAGAAAGCCAGCTCTGTCCTGGGCTGCCCCCTTGAGCCTGTGGAGGTGGTGGGAAACAGGAGGATAATGACAAAGCTGTTATCTATCATGGAGGACACCTCCCACCCCCTGCAGGAAACAGTAAGATCACTGGGCAGCTCTGTCATAGCCAGGGTTTTGACCCCCCGTTTCACTGCCATCTGCCCCTCTGCTGCAGGTGTGTGTCTCCCTGATTGCTGCATCCGCGCTGCTGGGTTCAGCATGTATGCAGAATGGCTGGGGAAGACACACACCTGTAGCCCATCTCCCAGCTGCAATAAAAAATGGCTTCCCACTGCACTCAGCCTCAGTCGGAGCCTACTGACTGTCTACATGCTCATCTGACACACGCTTGGACCACGGTACATTAGAAGACGCTGGAGCAGCTTGCCGTGTCCCCAGGAATCCTCCGGATAGAGGTCCTGGACTCCCCCTGTGGAAGCCTCCTGAGAAAGGCCATGGAAGCCCTCCCCCAGATAGGGGACGTGGATCCCCTGACTGCTCCAGCCGACCTGGCCCCGCTCCCCAAGGAGGACTTGGCGTCTCCCCTGTCCGCCGCCACTGCCTCCCCCCCGGACGTGGTGAGCACCGGCGCAAGCCTCGCCAGACTGCCAGAATTTCCCCGCTGTGGGATCAATACAGGTTTAATCTATCTATCTCTCCAGCTCTCTATCTATCTATCTATCTATCTATCTATCTATCTATCTATCTATCTATCTATGTATTCTCATTGAAGACATCAAAACTATGACTGAACACATATGGACTACCTCAGGAAGCTCATCCAGAGAATGCCAAGAGTGTGCAAAGCAGTAATCAAAAAAAAAGAATCTAAAATATAAATCATGTTTCACACATTTTTGTTTACTACATAATTCCATATATGTTCATTCATAGTTTTGATGCAATCAGCAAGAATCTACAATGTAAATAGCCACAAAAATACAGAAAAACTATTAAATGAGAAGGTGTGTCCAAACTTTGACTGGTAGTGTACATCAACTGCATGCAACAAGTGTGATGCTCATTTGTGCTTCACAGATGAAAAAAACAAAAAATGTTTACTTCAGTTTCACATGTCCAACATGTAAATATGAACAAATTGTAGACGACTGATGCAATAAAATTCCACTTCTGCAAGTTAAAAAAAAAAGACATTTGTAGTAACTCCATTCTAGTCCATAAGAGAGTACCATTCACTTTAAACAGCACAGTAGCGGACTCAGAGGGAAGATATATTATTATCCAGGCAACAATCTTTAATAAATTATATTCAATTGCAAATCAGTATGCTCCGAATAATGACGATCCAGCCTTCTTTCACAGTTTTCTCTCACTTAGCAGACTTATCTGCTAACTCAACAACTATTATCGGCGGTGACTTCAACATAGTTTTAAAACCTTCAGTAGATCGATTTAATAGTCCAATACATGCAAAAGAATCACAATCAATTAAAGTCATACATGATTATATGAAAGATTTTGGACTAGATGACGTCTGGAGACTCAAAAACCCAACAGAGGGACTACACTTTTTTCTGTCCGTTGCACCAAACATTTTAAAGAATTGACTTTTTCCACTCAAATAACTCTATCGCACATAAAGTTACCACTAAAATTCACCCAATCATTATCAGCGACCACGCACCAATATCTCAGCCTGCAAACAGATTCCATCCCTAAACCTCATCAGACTTGGTGCCTTAATATCTCTCTACTCAAAGACCCACAATTTGATCGAATAATAAGGATGGAGTGGGCAGACTTTCTAAAAAACAATGAATCTAATGATTTATCTCCATCTTTACTTTGGAAAACTGGAAAGGCCATAATCAGAGGTAAAATAATATTGTACTCCTCGTACAAGAAAAAAAAGGATCAACAAACAGAGAAAGAAATTGAAGAAAAAATTAAACAAATTACAGAGAATTATGCAATAAACCCAAGTGATCAATTATGGTCTGAACTACAAAATGTAAACCTACACCTCGATAATATCCTATCCGAGAAAACAGAGTTTTTATTACAACTAAGATATAATGATTTTGAACACAACAACAAATCAGGAAAACTTCTTGCGAACCAACTCCAGAGCAATAAAGAAAAATCCTTCATAACAGCAATTCAGGATCCCTCAGGAAAATATACTCAGTCACCTCAGGAAATTAACCAGACCTTCTATAATTATTACCAGAGTTTATACTCAGCAGCAGTTAACCCAAACAAAGAAGATATTCATAATTTTCTCGACAATCTAAACTTGCCTGAACTAACGTTGGATTACAGAGACATACTAGACGCTCACTGACTGTCAAAAAATTACAATGTGCATTAGACAGTACGCCAGCAGGCAAGGCACCTGGCCCTCATAGTTTCCCTGCTGAATTTCTTAAACATTTTTGGTCAATGTTAGCACCCCTTTTCTTCAGGACAGTGACAGAGATTAAAAATAATGGTTATATAAGTTTGCACATGAATACAGCTGCAATTAAATTATTATTGAAACCAGACAAAGATCCTACGCTTCCCTCTAGCTATCGACCTCTGTCACTAATCAACACCGACATCAAAATTATCTCAAAAGCACTCGCCTCCAGGCTGGAGAAACTTATCCCATCAATAATTCACTATGATCAAACAGGATTCATAAATGGCCGACACTCCACCAACAGTATCAGAAGACTTCTAAATCTAATCTGTTCGACGCAGCGCCACAACAAAGAAGCTATTGTTATGTCACTGGACGCAGAAAAAGCCTTTGACAAAGTTAACTGGTCCTTTCTCTTTGCTGTGCTCCACAAATTTGGCTTCGGAGAATCGTTTATCCAATGGGTATCAGCTCTGTACAGCTCACCTAAGGCTACAGTCACCACTAATGGGATCACTTCACAAAGCTTCAGTCTGCAAAGGGGAACAAGACAGGGATGCCCACTCTCTCCCTTATTGTTTGTGATCTTTATTGAACCATTATCAACAGCTGTACGTCAGAACACCGATATCAAAGGTATCTGCGCTCTGGAGTCTGACCACAAAATTAACCTATACGCAGATGACATTTTACTTTATCTACAAGAACTCAACATTTCAGCAAAGGAAGTATTGAACCTCATCACAACCTTCTTGCGTCTTTCAGACTACTCCATCAACCGGTCAAAATCAATTATATTACCTTTAACAAAAAACTCGTGGAATCCTGCAGTCCAAAACTCGCATTATTCTTTTCCTACTGGCAACATTAGATATCTGGGCATAAATATTTCCCCCAAATTCTCAGAACTAGTTCACCTGAACTTCACCCCACTTTTGGACAAAGTCTGTGATGATCTGAGGCGTTGGAACAACCTCCCCATCTCCCTTTTGGTATGAATAGCTACAGTCAAAATGAAAATATTACCTAAAATCAACTATCTCTTCTCCATGATTCCATTTAAACCCTCATCAACGTGGTTCCAGTCGTTAGACTCTGCTATTGGTAAATCCCACTCAAAGAACAAAAAGGCTAAAATCAGTTTGACTACCCTCCAGAAGAATAAACCCGAAGGGGAACTGGAGGCTCCCAACTTCATGTATTATTATTTAGCCAACCAATTACAATATCTCACCAAATGGATACATCCACATGAAGAATATAACTCCTGGCTGGAACTAGAACAGTTAGATTGTAACCAGATCAAAATCTCTGACCTTCCCTTTATCACTTCTCTATCACTTAAACATCATTCCTGCTTCAAGAACCCTATGATCGCTTCCACCTTGTCTGCTTGGTGGAAAGCACTGGAAATCACAGGCTCCCAATTAAAACCCAGTATACTCTCCCCAATCTGGCACAACCCTGATTTTGCAAACAACAAAATAGCTCTTTATTTCAGCACATGGGCAGAGAGAGGAGTCATCCACCTCCATCACCTCCTTGATGATAACATATTTAGGACATATATAAACTTATTCCAAACATTTGAAATAAGAAATGGAAATTTTCTTCAGTACCTACAGGTAAAGAAGACGATTACAAGTAGAATTCCATCGCTTCAGACTACTTTACAGCCAACTGATTTACAGCCACCTGCATTTGTCAAACACATTGTGAAACTGTCTCCAAGAAATAAGAAGAATCTCTCAAAAATTTAGAGTTTACTTTCAAAGACAGACTCTATACACCTACCAACTCGTTTAAAATGACAAAAAACACCAACTTACAGCTGATACAATTTAAGGTTCTTCACAGAACGCATATATAAATTGTATAAATGGGCTCCTTGTGCTCAGACACATGTACTCAATGCACCCAAAATATGGCTGACACTTACTTTCACGCTCTGTGGCTTTGTACACCCGTCTATCAATTCTGGGTAACAATCACACAGAAACTCTCCAATATTTTGGACTGCGGGATTCCGCATTCCCCAAACGTTTGCCTAATTGGCGATCTAACGCTAACAGCCTTACCAGACATTCACATCCAACCCACACTTGCAGCTATCGCCATTGCCAAAAAAAACTATTTTAGTTAACTGGTAAGATAAGAAAGCCCTCAACATCATCCATTGGCTGAACCTCCTCACAGAACACATTTCACTTGGGAGAATATCTGCTACCTGGAAAAAAAAACAATTGGACTCCTTTAAAGAAAAATGGTCTCCATTTATTAAATCATTAAATATTAATCTATAGCTTCCGCTTGTATGTGGACATATGCCACTCCCCTCATAAAATTGTGATACTTATTCTGTCTGTGCGTATGGTCTGACTTTCCACTGCTTTATTTCAGTTTAACCCTCTACCTTTCAAAGAATGATGGCACCATTGACTTCAAGGCCGTGTGCATGCACTGGTGGTGTCCTTTCCCTATTGTTCCTGGAGTTGCTCTCTGGCGTGGTTCGGGCCCCTCTCCCTGGGGGTGGGTGTCTCCGATGTCTCTCCCTTTGTGCCCTGGGTCTGCTGGGTCTGCGGGCGGGGTTGGGGCTTGGGTGGCGGGTGGGTTCTCGTGCTCCAGGCCGCCTGGGTCGGTCTTGGCACGCTGAGGGTGTCAGTAGCTGCTCCCTCTTGTTCTCCAGGTCCGCGTGGTTCACGGTGGCCCCGGTGGCTCTCTGGGGGTGCCATCCTGTGGCTCCTGTGGCCCGGGGGGGAGGGGCGCCCTGTTGGCTGGGTCCTGCCTTGCCGTGATTGCTGTTCTGGTCTTTGGGGTCCTTCACACTTTCATGTTTGATCAGGTCTCGCCAGCTCCTGTCGAGTCCCATTGTTGACAAATGATGGGACCCGCCAGAATGTGCTGAGACTCTCTCCAGAGTCTCTACACTAAACTCATTCTCTCTTTCACTAGCAACACACAGAGAATCCAGAGACCCTTTCTCAGAGCTGTAAATTTGGTCAGAGACAGCTAACCCAAAACTCACATCTAAATGGAACATCTGCATAATGAATATTTACATCAGAATTACAACTCACAGCCCTCTGGGAGACAACAAGATGTCTCTTTTCTTCACCAGAACCTGTAATAGTTGTAAAGTGCAAATTGTGAAGATAAACATGCCTCAGGAGAAGAGGAGGTTGCATTCTTCACTGTGACCTTTTGACCTTTGTCTCCTCCTAATACACAGAACTTTCATTACAACAATGAACTGAACAGTTTAAATCTAAAAAAATTAAGGGAATTCAACATCACCTAAGTAATGATTGCAAATATGGACTCAATCTATGATGTAATCAGGACCAGTATTGAAGAAGAACACATCACATCTGAAGTGTTTGTGAAGGACGAATGCACAAACACCCCCTTCTCTCTGTCACTGTCATAAAAGACACAGAGAGGCTTTTTAACCTATAAATCTTAATTCTTGTCTTTTCTTACTATTGAAAGTATATGCTTGTGTTCTTGGTTATACTAGAGGTTTACTATATATCCTGAAATTCTACAATTTATTTGCATGTTTACACATTTATCTCAGGAATCGTAAGAAATAAACATATCATGTTGGATATCATTTTAATTACATGTTTAGTGGTATTTTAGATCTGTGATCATCATAGATATTTAACAGTTGGATTTGCGTGTTGAAGAAGTTACCTTAAAATTAGTTCTAGAGGAATCTGGCCTCTGACCTCTCCTGGATAATGGTGCTCAAGACTACTCCTTGGAAGGAGCACATCCATGATTGGTTAGATGCTGATTTGAATTCGGCTCCAAGACATCCACATATAAAAGAAAGTCACTGGACTGCAACTAGAGCTTCTATACTTGATTTCATTTACACAGGCTTTTTCTAATGTTTAATCCAGGTATAAACCTATAAGTTCTTACTTTATCTTCATGCGTGTTCTGACTACTTATTTTGGGTTTGTTAAAGGTTCTTTTTTATAATTTTAGTTGGGCTTTGTTTTTCTGTTTTACTTAAAGTTGGGCTTCTTAAGTTAACTTTATAAAGCAACAGTGCAAACATTTTTAACTGTGAGCTTTTGACTATTAGTGTTTTTACTTCAACACTTTTTTAACACAGCTATTCAAAGATGCTGTCCTTTCTCTGCGTTTCTGAACCAACTCATCCATCAGATCATCACAGCTACACATCCTGCAGTGGCCTCTCCCTCCCTCCTATAAAGGCTACGCAAGTATCATTTTACTTCTGCTAAAAGGGTGACTTTAGAAATTACATTTGGTGTCAAATTCTAAAGTAGGTCTAAACTGATTCACTGTTTGTTATTATATTATTGTTGTTTATTGTCTGTCTGTAGTATTACTTAATAAATATTTGTGTATAATTATTGTTCATTTTGGTTGTTTCAAATACCTGTCATCTCTGAAAACATGACAAAATCCACTGGGTCAAAAATATACATACAGCAATGTTAATATTTGGGTAACTGTCCCTTGGCCATTTTAATCTCAATTAGGTGCTTTTGGTAGCCATCCACAAGCTGCCACAAGCACCGAAAGAGTCAGAGAGCATAATTCTACCATCATCATGCTTGACAGTATGTTAGTGCACTTGGGGTTAAAGGCCTCAACTTCTCTCCTCCAAACATATTTTTTGTCATTGAGGCCAATTATATATTAGCTCAATTTATATAGCTCAATTTTAGTTACATTTGACAACAGACTTTTCCACTGTAGTGTTTGTGGCATAGCACTAAAAACCACAACTTTCTACGTAACCAAAATTGAAAAATCTATTCAATAATTTTTGACCCAGCAGAATTTGTCATATTTCCAAAAGATACACGGGTTTCAATGAATCCACCATAAAAAAAAAGACTTCTACTCTTAATGATACAGCTTTACAGTATGTTAACAGTACTCTTATCAGTACTTTGTTTTTTCTTTATTTTAGAAGAAAAAATTAATTAAAAACAGAGTAAAGACTGCTTTATTTTCTCATAGCTACTGTATATAAATTAACATTCTTGAGTAACATACTAGAAGCACATTGTTTCAAAACAATCACTATTATATCCTATAATGTGATTAATGAAATTTAAAATAAAATAACAATTTACAGCAGAAACTATTTTACATAAAGAACTTATGATCAAAATAGGGGATTTTTGTCCACTTATCAAAACAGAGGACTGCTGTTGATCAGCTAACAGCTCTAATGAGGAATAAAGACTGTCTCTAATATATTTTCAAATAAATACAGAAGCCGTCATATAGCAACTATGTTTTAATCACCAAGTAATGTAAAACCATGTCTTTCCGTGCCCTGTGGTTTTCCAACATGCTTTGATTTGTTAGGCCTACTTATGGTTGGCCTGTTTTTTAATGAATCATCCAGCTAGCTGACTGTTACTGTGCAAGATTTACAAAACCATATATCTCTGGTTCCAGTTGAGCTGGTAAACAGTTTCCATGACAACAAGCACTGTAATAATCATGTAAGGAGCTGTAGCGTGTTCTTTCTGTCCTCACTGTTGTGATACCTGATTTTTGATGGGTATGCAAAATGTTTCCCCTAATAGCGTATGTGTAGCCGGTCGGTTGTTGCTCGAAGGATTTACACGACACACCATATGCCGCCAGCCCTGTCAGTAGCGACGGTAAACGAGTGTATGTGAGCAGGACACCAACGCGAACGGGATGACGATGTGAGGAGAGTGGAGGTGTTCGAAAGCGAGCACGGTGATTGTCTCTGTCTTACCATCGCCTCCATCGACTCCCAGTTCTTGGTCTCGGATCCTGACAAGAGGAAATTCTTAGAATTTCCTCTGAAATTCACTTTCAGATTTATGTAGAAGTCCATGGCGTCTTCCGTGTGCGCTTTACCGCATATTACACACGATGGACACAAAACGTTTTATGGGACTAGCCACGTCTCTCCCTACCAGTCCAGTCCAGTCCACCGCGTCTCATCTGACAGGGGATGAGGCGGATTTTGTGTTTACATCAGCACCTGGCCACGCCTACTCTGCACCACGTGCTCGGAACAGTTAGTGCTGCTGCAGCTTCTTAGGATTCCTAACCGCCAACAACTGGAAAGGAGTGTGGATTGATATTCTAACTGTACATTCTCAGGTTTTAATTATACAGTGAATAATAAAGCTAAAAATAAAAAGGATGACACGTTTCCCTTAAACGTATTTGTTAAAGGTTGCATAAATAAACACAACTTTTTTTTAAAGGTCTAGTATCAGTTCCATTAAAAATAATATGATCTAAGGTTTTGTATGGATACAAACCTTTAAACTTCTGCTTCTTTTTTTTAATAATGTACTTTTTAGTCCTCTCTGACTAAAACATACCTTGGATATTATTGCTCCCCCTCTTTCCATTCTCTCCATGCTTCTCATCATGCAGCCACATTTCTGTTATCTCTTCTTCCACCTGCTTACCTTTCACCCCATATGTGTAACTATGGTCTTAATTTCTGTTTTCGGCTACTGAAAAGTACCCATATCAATGTGATTAATTTTTTCTGACTTCCTTTGGCCTCCTGGTTGAAAATGTTAGTGCTGACATCTGGAACAATAAATTTTATCTTTATTCTTCTTGCCAAGCAATGTGAGCTCTGTGTATCACACCTCAGTGTCTTTGTTACTCAAACAAAGTTGAACAAATGTGCATATCAAGTACTTGCTCTCTCCTCTTTCTTAAAGTGTTTTAGTATATCTTGTCTTGGATGATCTCCTTTATGTCCTTTGCATTTTAACAGTTTCAAGATACTGTATTCTCGTTAATTTCAGAGTCATCTCCCATTTCTGTCTATAATGCTGATGTTCGTTTTTGTTTTCTATTGGCAATTAAACAGCTTTAAAGACCTTGAATATTGTGTAACTTCATACACCCATTGCTAGTGCATCGCAAACAATTTTAATATCAGGAAAAGTTCGATATTTTCCATTAGTTTTTTAAGAAAGGTGAAATTTAATATATTCTAGACTCAATACAAATACAGCAAAACTTTCAAAACATGTTTCTGTTTTGATTTTGATTGTCATGGCTTACAATCCCTCAAAAAAAAATCTCAAAATACTACAAAATTTCATTTCAAGTGTGAGTAACCTACTGCATAAATATTGCGTATCTCTCAGTGTAGTTCAGTACATTCAACCACAATTGTGGGGAAGACTGCAGACTTCAAAGTTGTCCAGGTTATAATCCACAAGAAGGATAGGCCACAGAAGGTTATTGCGGAAAACCTGAATGTTGGCAGAGTGCTGTATTGAAGCATATTAATGGGAAGTTGACTGGAAGGGAAAAAAATATGGTAGGAAAAGGCACACAAGCAGCAGGGATGACCACAGCTTTTAGAGAATTATGAAAAAAGTAAATTCAAGAACTTGGAAGAACTTCACAAGGAGCTGACTGAGACTAGAGTCAGTGCATCAAGAGCCACCACACACTCTTTGTCAACCTGGTGTCACGAGTGTTCAGGTAAGATCCCAAGTGCAGACATACACTAAAGGGAGGTCGTGATAACAGACAGCAACTTTGGTGAAGAGGAGGTAAAAATGGAGGGAAGGAGGGGAAAAAGGACAGTGCATTCAGCGAGGGAGATCAATTCCAGAAGAAGTATGACAGGCAGTTAAAACCCCTTAAAACACATGTGGAGGGGCCAAAACAGTGACAATGAAGTGGACATTTGAACAGTAATGAGTACAGAGGACATATAACTGTGGTCAATACTGACTCTATACTCTGTTACACAGCATTCTATAATGACAATACATTTACAAACTTCGTGTTTTAAATACAGAGAAAGTTCTCCAAACTAGATTGTTCAGTATTTTGTGTGTTTCAGCTGATAGATCATGATGAGCTGAATAAGTACTTCATGTTGATAGCTATTATTTTGCACATGTTGTGGCAGTTTGTCTAGACCTTTGAACCCTGAACATGTGTGAGCATGTTGTTGTTTTACTAAGCAGAACTGCACTTACATATTGCATAGTTCATAGTCATCAGTGTGGTACGAAAAAACCAAGAGACAATAAATCTGCAAACAAATTTGTCATATTTTGAGTCCCAGAATAACTAGTTCATAACTAGTTTGTCCAACAAAATAAATTAGTCGAAAAGAAAAGGAGAATGTCCTGCAGCTTCTTCTTTGCCCCTCTTGCCTTCTTCATTTCAGTTGTATAGCCAAACACTGCAGCCAGAAGAAGTGGTTGGGATGAAGAAGCAACCAGAAGAAGTGCTAGAGGGGGGAGGAGGAGGAGGAGGAGGAATTGGAAGCTGGACAAAAGGTCGAGGCAGCTCCTCAGGGACGTTGTAGTTAAAGGTCTGTCCTGTTCCCCTCTCTGTAAGGACAGACTGGTTAGCAGCAGCTGCAGCAGAATTGCCTGCAGGTCTCTGCTCCAACACAGGACATAAACAGGAACTGGAAAACAAACAGACTGATTTTAGACTCCTGAATAAAATAGTAATATAAAATTCAGTAATACATAAGAATAAAAGGAATGTGACATCCTCCACCTCCAGCTCTCAGTAGTGGCAGCTTTTTCCTCTTTTCCACACTATCCCTCCTTTCCTTTTCCCTCTGGTGGGTGTGAGTGAGGTGTCTGTGTGGAATGTGTACAGGTACAGGCCAGGGGATGATCGCACCTGTGGCAGGGAATGGTCGGTCTGCTACTCATCAGACCTCTCCATAAAATCCAGAACCAGGCCACTGCACAAAGTCAGTTGAATAACTCCAGTTAGTCGACTCAGGCTATTATTTGTGCTTGTTTGATTCTCGTTTTGGTTTCATGGTTGTAATTCACTTTTTCCTCTGCTTCAGTCCAATTCCTGCATTCCTGCTCCGTCTGTCTTCTACAGAGCTCCAGCTCCCACTTGACATAGCCAGCGTGGGTCTGTGTTAATTCCTACTCGGAAAATCACCTAGCACTGCAACTACCCAGACGCCATTTCGACCACGCCACACACCTCCTCCACCTGCATTCTCTCACTTTCTTTCCCATCTGGCTGCCAGTTAAGTTTCCCCCTCTCTCGTGGGTTCCTAGTAAGAGAAACGTCACAGTATCAGCATCGAAAGCAGAGGTTCATTTTAAAGTGACCCTGGAAAGATTTCATATTTCATATAGTTTTCTAAACACAAAGACAGAAAGGCCTATAGTCACTTTACATTTAGAGAAGATTTTATTATTCCACTTATCTGTGCTGCAATTTAAATGTAATAGCTGTAGTATTAGTCATTACTTTGGTCATATTCTGGGAGCTTATTTTTCCAATCTACACTGCAGTGAGAAGTATTACAACATGTGAATCAGTCATGAAACGATGTTGACAATTAGAGAGTAGATTTACTGTTTTCGTCAGTTTAACCTCAGAGACTCAACAGATATTCAGGACTACTGACAACAGAATGTAAAGTTATTGTTTAAATCACATTTAGGTTTTCCTAATTGCGGTGAGTGGAGCATGGGGGGCTAGACAAGAATGTCAGGAGGCGGGTGTGAATTCACCTGACAGCTTTAAACAGCTGCTGACAACGCCACCTTGGTATTTGCACCCAAGGAATTATTCTACTTCTGATGATGGTTACCATAGATCAGTGGTTCTCAAAATTTTTCTGTCGGGCCCCCCTTCGGAGGACAAAAAGCTTTCGTGCTCCCCCAATAACTTCGTGCGTACTTTTTTTTATTTTTATATATATATATATATATATATATATATATATATATATATATATATATATATATATATATATATATATATATATATATATATATATACATGAATATGCAGGGCTGTGTTATTATTCCATTTTGTTGTTTTTCACAGTAAAGATCAGGGGTGTCAAACTCATTTTAGTCCAGGGGCCACATAAACCCCAATCTGATCTCCAGTGGGCCCCACCAGTAAAATCACAGCATAATAACCTATAAATAACCACAACTCCAACTTTTCCCCTTTGTTTTAGTTTTTAAAAAAGCACATTCTGAAAATGTTCACATTTAATGAACTATCTTTTTACAAAATAGTATGAGCCTGAAATTTCCTAAGGAAAACAAGTTCAATTTCAACAGTAGCCTATTATGCCTCAGTTCATCATTTACACATGCATTGTGCCAGATAACAGTTTATCTACAAAAACACAAAACATTCAGTCACAGGTATCTGGAACTGAACAATCTAGTATTTTACTTCATGATCAGAACAACTTGTCAAGTTATAGAAATTATTTTAAATTTACAATTTTACAAATTTACAATTTACAGATAATGTTGTTGTAATTTTTATCAATTGTAAAGTCGTCCCGCGGGCCGAAATGGACCGTCTGGTGGGCAGGTTTTGGCCCACAGGCCGTATGTTTGACATTGCTGGTAAAAATAATAGGAGGACATGAGCCGAGTATGTGACGTGATCGAGTACGCTGGTGTTCCGACTGCACATTAACGATGCGTTCTCCCGTTCTCGGGAGTCTGTACTTCGGAGTCTGAACGGCCAGTGCATTTACCATAGATATATATAGAAGATCATTATTAATATTTTTTTATATCTATGGCATATACAGTCTATGGGGTCTGCACAATTTCAGTATTGTAGGCCACGAAAAACAGGCCAACGTTAAAACAATAGTTCAGCTAATTAGTTCCGTGTTGAAAGACCTTTTCCTCCCAGTCGCCTGCGCCCCCCCGTGACATGCCTCTGCGCCCCCCCAGGGGGGCGCGCCCCACTATTTGAGAAACACTGCCATAGATGCACACAGGTTCGATGTACCATTGAGGCAAGAGGCGTGGTTCATTCACAATACACTAACTTTATTGACAATTAAAATCCAGTTAGAAACAAATAAACTAAAAAAAGAGGCAAAGGGAAGTGCAACAGGGTAGAGACTGGCTTACCAAGTGGATGAGTGTCAACGGTGGAAGGAGTAGATCCCAGGGGAAGGGCACCAGGTGAAAAGACAAACTGCACACGTGTGAAGGACAAACCAAAAAAAAAAAAAAAAAAACAGGGTTCACAAGCCACACGGGGAAGGGGTACTGCCACCAAAGACATCACCATGGGTGGTCAGCCTCTTAAATAAAAATAACACCACAATTAGTGAGAACACGAACAACAAAAAGAACCGAAGATTAAACTACAAGATATACCTAATAACAAAGTCAAAGGAAACACATACTTTAATCCAAAATATTCAGAACACAAAATAATTACTAAATCACTAAAGAAATTTAAATAAATTAATTAAACCAATTCAGGCCACAAGGCTAAATGACAGAAATAACAACACCTAGCAGATAAGGGTAGGAGAGTGTCCCCACTGTATATACTCGGTTTACAATAACAAGAGCCAGAGGCTAGACATAAAACTTCAACAGTGCAAAATATACAACAACAGTAAAACAATAAAGCTGCTTCGTCGATGCTGAACGGTGACCAGTCAGGCAACCACGCAACCAAGCTGCGCTGATCAGTGAAGAGGTAGGCCCAACAGAGGTAGCCTCAAAGCTAGGCTGCAGTTAGCAGCTAAGCAACTCAGCCTGCAGCAACCCAGGCCAACCGTAGTTGCAGCAAAGCGGCAGCGGGATAACAAGGCCAAATGACCACTAAACATCCGGGGGACACAGAAGACACAGGTTAATACACTAAGTTTGTAAAGTGATGCCTTACCCCAGAAGAACAGACCACGTACCTCCAGAAGGCTGTGCAGCACACACACACACACACACACACACACAAGGAAGAGAGTCCATGGGCCAGACCAGATATTGGTACCACCTCAGGTGACCAAACCAAAGTAGTACTAAAATGTACATTGGGTTAATATAAGGACATCAAGGTGTGATAGCCTTTCCACACTGGCAGCTTTATCACTTATTTGTGAAACGTCACATTCACCATAACCATGGTATTGCAAAATCCATTTAACCCTATGAGGCCACAGTTGCAAAATTGCAACATTTTTTTAAGCCTGTCTAGCTGTACCTATTTCTGACTGAATGTAGACAAAAACTACATTTCCCAGCATCCCACACTCTGAACTGCAAAATTGCAAAATTTTTGGCAGGAAAATATTAATACTGTAAGACATACCACATTCCAAGTCCAAACAACATGTCTTCCACTGAATATTCCTCTTCAGAATCTGAGTCAACCATTACTTGACGAAGTACTTTGTCAACAGTGAACAGAACTCTCGGCATGGTAAGTTTTCTCTAGCTAAAATGTGCTGTCTTGCGCTCTGTTACACTCCGACTACAACCCTCGTCTCCTCGACCAGGGGGCAGTTTTCAAACTCTATAAACTCCAAAACTTTGAATGAAAACACGCCCACAAATGTTGCTCAGATTGAAGTTCCAGATGTCCACCATCTCCTGGTGTAAAGTAGTAACTACATGAGGCACCATATTTGCAGCTATGGCTTGTTATGTTTAGCAGTGTTGCTTTTCGCAATTTTGCAACTTTGGCGCTTAAAGGGTTAAGTGTAGTGTTAAATGTTATGGGGGATTTTGTCTAGTGTGAAGATTATTTTAATTTGGTTTTGCAAAGTTTTGTTGGTCAAATATATGTCCTGCTCAGTTAGCCTCTCTTGCCAGACTGACTGATGGGTACCCAAACCTGTCCCTTTGAAACAAGACGTCAAGATTGCTGATGTTTCACCCTGTATTGCAGTAGATAATGAAAAAGTTTGGCAAGTTAATCACGATCATGTTTCACAACGGCATGAAAGTGTCTGATGACGGAGGTGAATCAGAAGCCTTTCCAGTGACAAACGGCGTGAAGCAAGGCCGTGTTCTTGCCCCACAGCACTCTCGACCACAGCATGGCCAAGAGAAGGCATCAGTCAGCATGGCACTCTCGGCTATGCTGACTGATGCTTTCCATGACTAGCAGGATGGAACACCCCTCAGATACAGGACTGACGGAGGGCTGTTCAACCTCAGACGCCTGCAGGCTGTTACAAAGGTGAAGGAGACTGTCATCAGAGGCTTCTTGTTTGCTAATGACTGCGCCCTCAACGCCAGCACAGAGCAGATGATGCAGCATTAAATGGACTGCTTCTCACAAGCCTGTGACAACTCTGGCCTTATAGTTAGTACCAAAAAGACTGAAGTCTTTTCTTTAAAAGAAGGTTAAAGATGCACCTTTTTAATCAGGCTTTTAACTGACCTTTTAAATCCTTCTTATGTTCTCATCATTATTTAATTATTATGTATTTTAAATCTTTTAACTTTTCACCTTTTTACGTATCTTACATCAGGCCTGGAGTCACAGGAGTGCCACAATAAAATATAAATCTGTTTAAAAAAAAATAAGAAATAAATGTGTAAATATAAAGAGGAAGAAATAAAAGAATGAATAGATAAATATATAAATAAGTAAAAAGGTAGATTTTGTCGTTGCTTTGCCCTTTTCTTTTTTCTTTAATTTCTCCATTTTGTCATTGTCTTTTCCACTTTGTCATTGCCTTTTCCTGTTATGATCCTGCTCCAGCCCCTGCCCTTCTTTCCCTTTCTTCCTCTTTTTCCTCTTTTCTCCCTTGGGTCCTGATCTGTTTCTGTTTTGACCTGTCACTCGCCCTCCTGCTCTCCCTGTTTCACCTGCCTGCATTCTGCTACCTTCTGATTACTGCAAAGACTGTCAGCTGCAGTAGTCAGCTCACTCCGGACAACTGTTCACAATCACCTCTTGCAGTATAAAGCTCAGTTCATTTAGTTACACCTCGCTGGATCATAAAGACTCACACTCCATCATGGACTCTCTTACTCTCTTTTGGACTCTCTTACTCTCTTTTGGACTCTCTTTTAGATTCTCTTTCCACACTAGGACTCAGTACTCTCCCCCGATTCTTGCCTCTGCCAGATTGTCCTCTACCCAGCCCCGTCCCAGCTTTCATTCTGTTTTTGGACTTCCCGACCCTGCTTCCTTGTCAATTTTTGTTCCCTTTTTGTGAGTATTCCCCGTTTGGTTAGTGTGTCTTATTGTATTCAGATTGGTTTTCCATTGTTCTCGCCTTGTTAAGTTTATCTTTAGATTTTGAAGAGTTAGTGATTATTTCTCAGTTTTAGTTGGCTCAATTTGCCTCAGTTCAGTCCTTTCCCCCGTCGATTACCTCTGCTTGTGTCTGTAATGTTTCATTCATGCTTTTTCGGCATTTCAGTTGATTAGATAAAAGTTTTATGTTGAATTCCGATTGTTTGATAGCCAGTTTAGTTTTGTTCTTCCCTGCTGCTCAGTTTTCTTTATCTGCATCTGCTTTTGTTCTCGTTAGTAAAATAAAACTAGTATTGCCTATTTCCCTCGTGCCTGCCAGTCTCTGTGCCTGCATTTGGGTTCTCAGACTGCCCCTCGTAACATTTCCTTTTGTCATTGCCTTTTCTGTTTTGCCTTTGCTTTTACTTGATGGACTGAGCTGTCAATCAAATGGCTCTGGGTGAGGCTTTCTGTCCAGGGTGAGTAGTCAATACCTGATCACAAGATTCCTGCCTGATGCCAGCTCCTAGCACGGCTAAAGTCAAGTGATGTCACTGTGGCACTTCAGCCATAGACTGTATATAAAGATGGATGTAGCGTCTGGCTCCAAAAATGAAGCCAACACGGAAGTGTCAAAAACTTGCAGTATCACACCGTCTGCCGGGGACTAGCTCCAAAAAGCTCTGACTCCATAGACCCCAATTCATCACGAGAAAAACTAAAATTCGATAGACTGCTTTTCTATGGCTCAGGATTTTTTTTTTCGTTATTTTTCATGGTCAAAATGAGAGATCAGGTGGCCAGTCTTAAAATAAATCAATATTGAATTTTTTTATAGAGTTAAAGTTTTGCGAGGTCAGGGGGTGTGGCTACTTGATTGACACTCTGGTCTGGAATGATTGACAGGTCATCTGGAGGAGGCAGCCAAGACTCTGCTCTCCTGGTTTGGATTAATTCTGATATAATAACTGTTGGTTTATTTATCGGTGAAGCATCAGAATCTTTTCCACAGACAGTTTTTCTGCCCGTTGGCTTGTTTTAACCAGTTTTCTACCTTTGGCTGATTCTACCAGCAGACACTGAAAGGACTCTGATAGTTCGGTAAGGGTTTATTTTCTTATCGGTGCCGCTTTTAATGCACTTTATATGCAGCTGTAGTATCAGATACAATGTGTGCCATGCACTCCAGATGGTGGTGGAGTTTATTTCTGTGTTGACCAGAGAAGAGAGTTAGCATCCAGTAAATATTAGCTTTAATGTTAGTGATGCTAACGAGCTAGCTGCTCAGTCGTAGCCTGATTAAAGCTAATGTGGCATTAAGTTAATGATGTTTGTGTTGAGTTTCATGTAAACAGCTGAAATGAGTTGTTACTGTAATGTGGTACATTTAGTTAATAAAAACTGTCAGTGGAGATGCTGGTTCAAATTAATGTAACGTTTAGAAATCATAAATGTGATTAAAACAGTAGGGTAAAGGTTCTGTGTTGTCAGTAGTCCTGAATATCTGCGGGGTCTTTGAAGTTAAACTGGGGAAAATGGTAAATCTACTCTCTAGTCATTAACATTGTTTAATGACTGATTCATATGTTGTATAATGTATTCCTGCAGTGTAGATTGGAAAAATAAACTCCCAGAATATGATCAAAGTAATGATGGACAGTTATTATATTTAATGTTCCAGCAGTTGGAATGAAAGAACCTTTGTAGGATCCACCAGCTATTATTTCACAGTGGAACAGGCCAAGAGCAGATTTTGTCTGTCCCTTTCCTGCCCTGGGTTTAACACTGTCACAGCCACAGGTTGGAGACGGGGCTTGCTTTGATCAGTGAAGTTCAGACACCATCATCACATAATCACCTTTTAGTCATTGGAACTTGGTGCAACTTTCCCAAATTATCATTTCAAAGACACAATTTACAGGCTAACAAATTAGCCTACTATCAAATAGACAGCTACTTTCAGGTGTGGTATCCCTTTTCCCTCAGAACACCACATTTTAAATGTAATATTACTCCTTATATTTCGTTAAAATATTGTGTTCCCTTCCTTCCTTTTCCCATCATTTACATTTAACCCCATTATTTGTTTTGTGTTGTTGTTGTTCGTCTGAATGTGTGCTATTGTTGTTGTTATTGTTTAGTTTAATAAATATATCTAAATATAAGTTCAGTGCCTCAGTCGTTTTATTGTTCACATTTTGGTCCCTAACTGTATAGATTCCAGCTACCTAAAATGGATACATAACCTTTCAAGCTAAATATTTCACCTTACAATTCCTGAAGCTCTTCTAGACAGCGCAGCAAGAAGTGTTTCATATGCTTGTCTAATCTAAATACTTTGCTGGTTGAATATCAGGCAGACTATGTTATAATTCTGCATAAAACCCTTAACCCCATTTGAGCAAACATTTATCATACATTTTATACATTGGTGGAGAAACATCATTAATAATCTTTTAGTTAGAATTGGTGGAGAAACTATTTAACCCTTACAGACATACACTATATTGCCAAAAGTATTCACTCACCCATCGAAATAATCAGAATCAGGTGTTCCAATAATTTCCATGGCCACAGGTGTATAAAATCAAGCACCTAGGCATGCAGACTGCTTTTACATACATTTGTGAAAGAATGGCTCGCTCTCAGGAGCTCAGTGAATTCCAGCGTGGAACTGTGATAGGATGCCACCTGTGCAACAAATCCAGTCGTGACATTTACTCGCTCCTAAATATTCCACAGTCAACTGTCAGCTGTATTATAAGAAACTGGAAGTGTGTGGGAACGACAGCAACTCAGCCACCAAGTGGTAGGCCACATAAACTGACGGAGCGGGGTCAGCGGATGCTGAGGCGCATAGTCCGAAGAGGTGGCCAACTTTCTGCAGAGTCAATTGCTACAGCCCTTCAAACTTCATGTGGCCTTCAGATTAGCTCAAGAACAGTGCTTCAGCAGAGAGCTTCATGGAATTGGTTTCCATGGCCGAGCAGCTGCATCCAAGCCATACATCACCAAGTGCAATGCAAAGTGTCGGATGCATTGTATGTATGCATGTAAAGCATGTACATGCATACAACCTAGACATGTAAAGCATGTAAAGCACGCCGCCACTGGACTCTAGAGCAGTGGAGACGCATTCTCTGAAGTGATGAATCGTGCTTCTCCATCTGGCAATCTGATGGGCGAGTCTGGGTTTGGCAGTTGCCAGAAAAGCGATACTTGTCGGATTGCATTGTGCCAAGTGTAAAGTTTGGTGGAGGGGGGATTATGGTGTGGGGTTGTTTTTCAGGTGCTTGACTTGGCCCCTTAGTTCCAGTGAAAGGAACTCTGAATGCTTCAGCATACCAAGACATTTTGGACAATTCCATGCTCCCAACTTTGTGGGAACAGTTTGGAGCTGGCCCCTTCCTCTTCCAACATGACTGTGCACCAGTGCACAAAGCAAGGTCCATAAAGACATGGATGACAGAGTCTGGTGTGGATGAACTTGACTGGCCTGCACAGAGTCCTGACCTCAACCCGACAGAATTAGAATTAGAGAATTAGAGCGGAGACTGAGAGCCAGGCCTTCTGGTCCAACATCAGTGTGTGACCTCACAAATACGCTTCTGGAAGAATGGTCAAAAATTCCCATAAACACACTCCTAAACCTTGTGGACAGCCTTCCCAGAAGACTTGAAGCTGTAATAGCTGCAAAGGGTGGACCGACGTCATATTGAACCCTATGGATTAGGAATGGGATGTCACTTACATTCATATGTGAGTCAAGGCAGGTGAGCGAATACTTTTGGCAATATAGTGAAAGTATAGTTAAGAAATCCAACACCTTGTAGATATTTTCCTCGCTGTTAGTGTCTTTTCCTTCCAGCCTTGGTCTGGATCATTGGGAACATCTAGTTTGATGGACTGAGAGCTCCAGAGAACATGAACATCCAGCTGTGGCTGTCTGAAGAGTCTTTTCTCCTTCATCACTGTGAGAAATAGCAGCACTGATGTCCTCCTCATCAATCCAGTAATAACAATAATGCTGCAGATTGAGCTCCTCTCTTCGCAATACAACTTATCTTGTGACTGTTCAGGATTTACACTTCACTGTAAGCAACACATTGTTTACTTCATCCATTTTATTCATGTGTTTACACATCTATACAGTTCAGAATTTTAACGAATGTAGTTTTTGAATGTGTAATAAAGGGAATAATGAAGCTTGACCTGAATGTGTTGATGTTTTAATGCTGCATATCTGCTATAAATAAATAACATGGACTTTTTATGTTGTATTTTATCCTTTACCAGAGGGTATAAAATGACCACCAGTACTTTGTTCAAATGGGAGATTTATATTGGCTGGGAAACTCTCCACAGGCAGACCATGGAGCCTGTTCAGATGCTGTCTTATTTATGTAATAAATTATATTATAAAAACAACAGTGTCAATGGGCGTTTTTTTCAACATCTGCACATCTTTGAGGTCTAAGAGAAACTACGACAAGGGCAATGTCATCCGCGAATGCAAGTTATCAGGGTGTCTTCTACTTTGATGACGCTTTAGGGTCAGACCATCGGAGGGCAAGATTGCCTTCCTCAGTGTATAATCTAAGCAGATGATGAAGACAAAAGCTGCTAGAGGGTCTCCTTGAAGTACTCCAGTGTCTTCAAGAGAAGAGAATAGTTTTGTGTTGCTCTTAGGAGGCTTGACTTCTGCAGAAGTGTTGACAAATACAACTTTTATTGCTTTAACAATAGGTAGGGGGATTTCATATGCAAGTAGAATTTGGAACATTTTGTTTTGGTCAGTTGAGTCGAATGCCTTCTTGAGATCAATGAAAACCAGTATTGCTTCTTTCTTGTGGTTCAATACCTCCTCAACAATCCTTCTAAGAGCTAGGATGTCCGCAGTAGTTGAGCGAGACTGCCTAAATTCTTTTTGACCAGGGCAGAGTAGATTGTCAATGTTATGATCCTGCTCCAGCTTCTGCCCTTCTTTCCCCTTCTTCCCCATTTTTCCTCCTTTCTCCCTTGGGTTCTGATCTGTTTCTGTTTTGTCCTGTCTCTTTGGTTCACTCTGTCTGTCACCTCTCCCTCATGTCTGTCTCTCTCTCTCTCTCCCTGTTTCTCCTGCCTGCATTCTGCCATCAGCCAATTACTGCAGTGAGTATCAGCTGCAATAATCAGATCACTCCATTCACCTGTTCTCCATCTCACCTCCACCTATTTAAGCTCTGTCATTTCATTCACTCCCCGCTGGATCATAGTTACCTACATGTCTTCATGGACTCTGTTTTCGGACTCTGTTTTCCCTTGCACTGGATATCCCTCACTTGGACTCAGCTCTTCTTTTGGATTCTCGCTAGCCCTGCTTTTGTCTCCAGCCAGTAGCTCCAGTCTCGTCTCTGTTCACCCCAGATTTCCTGAGCCTGCTTCCCTACTCCTTCTGTTCAGTTCCCCCATTTTATAAGTACCCCTCCTTTGCTTAGTTTTGTTAGTTCAGTTTTGTGATCTTCCGTTTTTGTATTCATAGTGTGTGTTAGTAGTAGTTTAGTTAGTAGGTTTAGCCTTGTTTCCTCCCAGTTCAGTTCTCCATTTATGTCTTCTTTTAGTTTTCTGGTATAATAAAGTTCCTTCCATAATTCACCGGTCTGCCAGTCTCTGTGTCTGCGCCTGGGTTCTCCAGCTCCCCCCGTAACAGTCAATGACTGGTCTAATTCTGTTTAGGATCATCTGATTATAGAATTTGGCAGCAACCTGGGTGAGGCTGATACTTCTGTAGTTGTCACATACACTAGAGATCAAAATTAGAGAACAATTTATGAACATTTGATTGTTGCAGAAATAATGCAATCTTCATTGTTCAACAGTTGAAGGATTTTTAATTGTCGCTATACCATGCTACTAGAACAGTGTTTTACAAAATAGCCATGGTACTTCAACAAAAAACTTTATTTTGTGGAAAACACAATGATCAGAATTAGAGAACAACAATGACTGTAGCGCAGAAAAAGATTATCACAAAATTTTCGGAAGGTTTCAGCAGTCAACAATTAGTTGGAAGTGTCGTTGCTTTGAATGACTTCAGCACATCTGCAGTCACAGGATATCACTAGTCTCTCACACAGCTCTGGTGTGATTTTGGTCCACTCTTCTTCCATTCTCCTCCATAGTCCAGTGACTTTAGTGGGTTTCTTGGCCATAACTTTATCACCAAGAATTTTCCAGAGGTTCTCTATTGGGTTTAGATCAGAACTCTGGCTGGCCATTTCATTATTTCAATGTTTTTATTTTCAAGGATCTGCTTTACCCGTTTTGTGTGGAATTATATTTGTGCCACATTCCTGAGTGTGCAATGTGAAATTTTGAGCACAGGAAAAATGACTTGAACAAAGAAAAACTTAATCTGAGCAAACAAGAATCTATTCTGTGCTCAGAAAGCATATTTTTATGTTTGCAACTATCCACATTCACACACAATCATGGTGTTTTCACTTGGTTTTTGTTATTTGCTCTCCTGCAGATCTCCACTGTACGCGCTCGCCACATCTTTCTCGCTCTTGCTCAACATCTACACTGTACATGCTCAACTCTGCCTTCACACTCACTGGACTTGGCACAGTGTTACAAATGTGCCACAAAACCAGCCAATCACAGACTTGTACAGGATCATTCTGATTGGCTGATTCTATCCAATCAGATCACTATTTCAGCCGCCTCTCAGAAGCGCTGTTAAAAATGACACCTAAATCAACTGGAGTTTTGCGGTTTAATCTGGATTGCGACACGTTTACGGTAAGTTTTTTTTTTTCTTATTGAATTATATAAATAAATTACTTTTTTTGTGTGTGTGTTAAAGTACAGTTGTATTGTTTTGGCACGGTTTTGCAGGAAGTTAGTTCTGCTTCCACAAGAAGAAAGTGAAGGATTTTTGATTTACCAGATGTGCTAGCTGAACAACATGACAGATCCAAATAATGACAACCCAAACACTCTGCCACCATGTCAGGTTAATTAAGATTTCTGGGTTTTCTGGGTTTAATTTTTTTACTTTTTCATTACCTGTGCTTTTGATTAAACTTTCAGATTTAAGGTAACTGACTAGCAGGAGTCAAAGCTATAGAACTTAAGCTCACCCAATAGTTAATGTCCAGCAAAGTTTACATCATTAAGTGTTTGATTTCAAAGTGTTAAATACTTTGTGTTTTAACAGAACATATTAACTTTACATCTCATATTGATTTAGGATCAAAGTGCAGTTGAGTCAGCAGCCAGAAATCTGATAACTTTGTTGATTAAGACCATGGCCACAACAAGTTCCCCAAGGCCGACAGAGACTAGAAAACCAGAGCCTCAAAATGTAACTGTACAACAAGAGATGACAAGGTTTGTGCATGTTTACTCAATCATATGTTTTCATTTGTATTTTTGTGAATTTGATGCGCTCATTTGGTTTGTGGATGTGTTTAAAAGAGACATTTAAATTCATATATAATCAGAATTGAGAGGTTCTAAAAAATTTTCATTTTTTCTAACATTTCATTATTTATAAATACATACATATATATTTCCTGTAAAGATCTTTACAGGATATTTCAAATCAAACTTTAGTTGATGTAAAAAGAGGGTGTTTAACTTCCACCAAGCAGCTTCCTAGGACAACCAGCAAGACCATTGCTCTCAATTTTTATTTGTTTCCAAAAAACACATCCTGCACACCTTTGCCAGTTGAGGAGCTTGAACTCCTTCAAGCTGGCATGGGAAGACAAACAGTGTCACTGCCTGATGACAGTGACCATGCAGAGGTACAGTTGTCAGTTCAGAGTTTTGACTTTTAGTGTTAAAGGTGGTCAGTGGGCAATGCAGTTGGGTTAAGGTATATGCATTTTCGTCATTCAAGCATTCACCAACACTGTTTGAATGGTAGTTATTTCATTTAGGTGCAATCCCTCGGGGGAGAAGCGCACGTGGCAGCAGCTTAAGATGAAATATAAAAACATTGTTCAAATAGGTAAGACCTCGGCATTATCTTATGGAGGTACCTCATTTTTAGCATGTTTTACACTGTAAAGTAGCCTAAATATTAAATGGCTGTTTGACTGTGCAGTTGTTTTATCCCACACATAGCGTAAATGTCTTCATCCATATCATGTTCTGTTAAATAATTAAGCCTATATAAACTAACACAGACTTCTACTCAGCCAACAGAAAGAAAGGAGATGGGTAAAAGCCGTGTCAGGGCCAGGCACAATTTTCTGACCGCCCTGCATACAGTTGTCTGACTTAAGTGCTCTGCATCTCTGACATTATGCAAAAAACTTCCATTTGCAAAGAACTGCAGCGCAACACACAATATCTGATGGGATGTGAGAGCATGACTGCGGTTGGTAATGTTGCAAATGTAAGGACGGATTAGGTTGTGTATGGAGATTATGGACATACACTGTGATGTGAAACGGTGCCGCTCAAAAAGATAATTGTCTGGAAATGCAAGAACATCTATGCGTGGTCTGATAACAATCTCCTGACGAATATTTAATTCTCTGCAAGTAATGCTGCTCCTTCATCCACTGGCTCATTAACAAAAGGACATGACATTTTGACAGGCGGCAGAACTAGGCTACGCCAAAACTCGCCTGCTGACTGAATGAATGAATGAGGAAATCAAATAGTGTGTGTGGCTGAAAGAGGGCGGAGACAGAGAGAAACTTGAGGTTCACTGAGAAAAACCTGGTCCCGACCAGGTTAGGTTCATAGAATCTGTTACTACGGTAACTGACTGAGAGCTTAAGTTACCTCTCTCAGTGAAACAGGCTAGAGTTACCTCCCTTTTTGAAATGGAAAAGTTTCCCTCATTTCAGGGTTAACAGACTCAGAGTTTTCACTAAACCTGCTTTGTGAAACTTACCCCAGGGCTCCCAGGAAAACTGAGGTTGTGGTGCTTGCAGTTTGGCTTATATCCTAGATTAATGTAGCCAATATCCATTTACGAAGTCCCATTATCTATTACAGAGAGAATGGAAAGGCTAGGTAGTTCTAATATTAGGAAATGATTGGGTGTTCCCAGGTGCTTAAGCAGTGTAGCTTTGTATGGGAAAGGGATACTTCAGCTGCCAGTATCCAGTGTAACAGAGGAGTTTAAATGCACCAAGGTTAGGACAGAGCTCTTATTGTCTGGGAGAAAGGACAGTCTAGTTAGCAATGTGGTTCTGAATCCTACCAGGGGGAGGAAATGGAACTTGAGAGCAGCAGTGCAGGAGGCAGAGGCAGGTTTTAGCAGTGTTGCCAACTTGGCGACTTTCTTGCTAAATCTGGCGACTTTCCAAAGCCTCCTGGCGATTTTTTTTTTTTTATCAAAAGCGACTAGCGACAAATCTAGCAACTTTTTCTGGTGTTTCGGAGACTTTGACATGAAAGCTCGGATCATTCTGCAGTTACTGTCCTCAATGAACAGCAGGTGCTGCTGTGAGCTCCTCCCCGTCCCAAAGCACAGTCGGTCAGTCCAGTAACCCCACAGCAGTCCCACTGTCTGATGAGAGGAGACCCGCATTGCTCCGCGGCCAGACGGCAGATGAATCGCGCATGGGCAAAGTCATTGCAGATCCCGTCCTGGCTTATAGAGCGGGATGTAAATGAAAATGTTTATTCACTGTCATACTAAAATAAATCCCTGCATTTAGCCTCTAGTATAAAAACACATTTTGGGTGTTTTATATTCACTTTTTGTCTCTCCCACAATGTTATTCCGCTCTCCTACAACGTTAATTACAACTACAAGCAAACGGAAAATTATGCAAATTAGGCGATGACATCATTTAGCGACTTCTAGCAACTTTTAGAACAGCCAATAGCTACTTTCCTTACTGAGGAGTTGGCAACACTGGCTTTTTGGCATACAGAAATAGGTAATGTTCGATTTGGCCAGGGAGGCTTGGGGCTTGGCCCAGGCAAACCAGCGTGGAACAAAGCAGGTCCAAAGGAGAAAAGAAAGCTCATAGTGGAACAGATGTGTAGACAAGAGTAACTGCTAAGGGGGGCAAGGCAGTTGGTCAGGCCAAACAGGAGCAGTGGTTCAACTGGGAAGGTGTTGAGAAGAGGAAGCTTAGCTGGAGGGACCTGTGGAGTATGGAAGAAAGCCGTATTAAATTTGTAATAGGGGCAACATACGATGTGTTGCCAAACCCCCAGAACCTAAGACTCTGGGTAGATGGCGACCAACCGTGCCCACTGTGCTCAGGTACTGCAAGCTTACAGCATATTTTGTCTGGTTGTACAATTAGCTTATCACAAGGCCGGTATACATGGAGGCATAATCAGGTGCTGAGAAGTTTCGCTGCAGGAATTGAAGAGAGAAAAAAAGCAGGTGAATTCTGGAGGTTCTAGTGAGGAGAGGTTAGTGGTGAAATTTGTTTGAGAGGGGGAGAAGGATAAGGGCCTTAAGTCATGAAGGAGGCGGGAGCATGGCCGCGTGGTAGGAGCTGATGATTGGGAAATGCAAATAGATTTAGGAGGAAAGCTTGTTGTTCCCAAAGAAATAGCGTGTATTAATCTGAGGCCAGACATTGTTTTGTGGTCCGTGAAGGAAAACACAGTGTATTTCACTGAGTTAACAGTCCTATGGGAAAATTCAGTGGAAGCAGCTTATGAGAGGAAGAAGGCTAGATATGCAGAATTAAAGACAGAAGCTGAGCAGAGGGGATGGAAAACTAGAGCTCGCCCAGTTGAGGTGGGGTGTAGGGGCTTTGTTGCAGGGTCAACTATTTCACTTTTGAGGGAGCTGGGAGTGCAGGGGCAGAGTCTCATGAAGACGGTGAAGGACATGGCAGATGTGGCTGCTAGATCTAGTCAGTGGATATGGATTAGGAGAATAGTTGAGGGGTGAAATAGGCGCGGTAAGGGAGGAGAGGGAGGCAGAGGACAAGTCCTCTCCTTCAATCTGCTTTCCCCACCCTCTTTTCACCTCCCCCAATGGGCAGAGATCCAGGAAGAGGAAGTGTAGATAAGGTGAGGGAGTGGCCTGTTGGAGTCTCTTTGGGCCCATGTGGCCATCTCAGGTAAGTCAGTGGTGTAAGGTAGTGGTTTGTTTGTTGGTTTTCTTGTTAGGTAGCAGTGGCAATGAGCAGTTAGCAATTAGTACCTGCATCCTAGTTGAAGTCTGCTTGTTAGTGATGGCTGATTGAGGCTTTGTTGAAGCTTCGACACTTCAGTCAAAGCATGGTTCATTTCTCGAGGCTTCAATGACACACAGTGCTCGAGTAGGACATCTAGTGGTCAATAAAATGAAGTGCAATCGAGAAGTGGTAATTGGTTCATGCATTGTTTTGGATTTGATTCGCCATGCACACATTTCTGTTTGACTACATTAGATGATTGTATGGGTTGTAGTGCATACAATAATAATAATAATAACAATAATAATAATAGTAATAATAATGACAATAACTACTGAAGAGCATGTTTCTTATTTGCCATGTCTTATATACTCTTCACTTATATTCTGTTATGAAACATTTAAACGGTGCTGCTACATTCATGAGATGTGCTCTATAAACAGACTAATGTCATTTTCACATGGGGTTGGTGCAAATAAAGATTATATTATGGATTTTGGCAAAGCATGTCTTAGGGTTCATTGGTAAAGAGGTCAGTAAAGAGGGTGTGATTGAAAACAGGGCAATGGGTGTGCTTGGAAACAGGGCAGTGGGTGTGCTTATGTAACTAGTTATGAGTTTTTATTGAGAAATAATAATGTATCAACACTTGTCGGACTCAGACGGTTTCTTCTTTTGCTCACTATCTCCCCAGCCTTAGAAAAAACCCATTCACACAGCACCGATGAGGCTGGGGTACACAGGAAATGTTTGGCGACATTATACAAGTTTGGGTATACAGTTTTGTCGGTGACCCAGTAAGCCAGCTGATCTGCCGTTCTTTCTATGGGAGGATCAGCCAGGTAGCGGCTCACTTCAACAATTGCACTGGCTGTGGCGCTTTGTGTTTGCCAGGCTCTATTTGCGTCTTCGTCCAATAAGCTCCACAGTTGAACTGAAAAATATTTAAGATCATCATCACCACAAATATCCTTAGTCATTCCTGATTCATAATAGAAGAAAAAAATAAATACCTGTGGAAGGTGCTGCTGGTGGTGGAGGATGAGGCTGCAGTGGTGCTTGAGACGTAGATGGCTGCTGCTGCTGCTGATGCTTGGCATTCTTTATGTTAATAATTGGTGTACATTCAGTTATTAAACGTTCTTTCATACTGGCTGCCACTCTCTGATTGGTGAAGCCAAAAGTTTTGAACCGCGAATCCGCAAGTGTCGCAACAGCCAGTGAACTGTTTTTTTCTTTGTCTTACAGTCTGTCAGCTAAGCACCTGACAAGGTTCTGGCCAGGTGTTGTGCCATGGGGGTGATGAGCTGGGAATACAGTTGTTCAGTCCTGTGTCTTAAAACATGGTAGAGGGGGATGACTTTTGATCCTGACACCCTTGTCTCCTCTGACAGCTCCACAGTTGCCACCTGGAATGCGGCCAGCAGCTGAAATGACAGGAAAGTCCATATTATCTGAATGCATAGACTGTGTGGTGAACTTGATTTCATTGTTCAGTCCAATATGATGCTCCAAGTGAGTAAACTCTTCTGCAATGACTATGCAATAAACCAACTAGACAATTTGGATTCTACCATAATTTTTTCTTTGGTTTTCTATTACATACTTGATGCATTCCCCTTTGACTTCATGCTGCTGGTTGGTCAGAGGAGTCAGGTCTGTGTTGAGTGATGACAGAGCTAATGCCACTGCATCTCTCTCTTCATAGAGGCGCTGAAGCATTTCCGGGGTGCTGTTCCAGCGTGTGTCCACTTCCAATTTGAGTTTCTTTACATTGCGGCCCAGTTGCTGCTGCATTTGGCTCAGCCTTTCTTTTGCTGTTGTTCTTGTTTTAAAGTAACTGACTATCCTCCTGCTCAATGCTCTAATTTCATCCAGGCCAGGAGTGGCTTCAATAGAGTTCTTCACAACCAAGTTCAAACAATGCGCGATGCATTTGGATTGCCTCAAATTCAGGGCATTTGCTGTGGCATTCATATTGCTCGCTGAATCCATCACAATGCATCGAATTTTGTTCGCTAGACCCCACTCAGCTATCATTGCTGCAATTTCTGCAGCAATGTGGGCCGCTGTGTGGGTCCTCAGAAAAGGCTTGGCCCCCAGAAGAAGCGTGGACAGCTGGTCATTCCGACTGACATAGTGGCGGGTGACAGCCAGATACGCATCCATGTTGATGGGGGTCCACATATTCGATGTGAGGCTCATGGTCTCAATACCCTGGATCTCTGCCTTGGCCTTCTCCCTCTCCTTCTGGTACTTTGCAGCCACCATGTCCTTGAGAGCCTTTCTTGTTGGAAGAGTATATGTGGGGTCCAGTTTTGCCACAAACTCTTTAAATCCAACATCCTCCACAACAGAGAATGGCTGAGAATCCTTGACGACGAAGTTACAAGAGCATCGTCAAGTTCTCGCTTTCTATTGCATGAAAAATTTCATGTAGACAATACAATGCTATAAGTTACCTAAAAAAATACTAAGTGTCATTGAAATGTATCACAGGGCAATATAAACCAAACTTACAAGGCATAAGTAATTCTTTATAAATGTCATGAATAGGCCTCCCTGAGTTAAAGGCAACAGCTGGCTGCTGCCTGTTCTCCAGGCCGGTTCCCTCTCTCTTCCATGCTTGACCCTTAAATGCCTCAGCATGGACGAGGTGTTGTTGCTGTATGCCAGCCTGGCATCACACAGCATACACTGGACCTGTGAAACAATCAGTTACCAAAGTCAATCATAAAAATAAAAATAACACTCGTAGTTACCTTATCATCCGGCAGCAATTGAAAATCATCCAATGCACGGGACCTTTTTCTGGTTGGCTCCTGCTGCAGCTCCAGCTATCTAGATATATATAGTTATTTATCGAGCAAGATAGCTTATCTATCTCTCCCTCTCTCCCTCTCTGTATATACAGTATGTTGCCAAAAGTATTCGCTCACCTGCCTTGACTCGCATATGAACGTAAGTGACATCCCATTCCTAATCCATAGGGTTCAATATGACGTCGGTCCACCCTTTGCAGCTATTACAGCTTCAACTCTTCTGGGAAGGCTGTCCACAAGGTTTGGGAGTGTTTATGGGAATTTTTGACCATTCTTCCAGAAGCGCATTTGTGAGGTCACACATGGATGTTGGACCAGAAGGCCTGGCTCTCAGTCTCCGCTCTAATTCTCTAATTCTAATTCTGTCGGGTTGAGGTCAGGACTCTGTGCAGGCCAGTCAAGTTCATCCACACCAGACTCTGTCATCCATGTCTTTATGGACCTTGCTTTGTGCACTGGTGCACAGTCATGTTGGAAGAGGAAGGGGCCAGCTCCAAACTGTTCCCACAAAGTTGGGAGCATGGAATTGTCCAAAATGTCTTGGTATGCTGAAGCATTCAGAGTTCCTTTCACTGGAACTAAGGGGCCAAGTCAAGCACCTGAAAAACAACCCCACACCATAATCCCCCCTCCACCAAACTTTACACTTGGCACAATGCAATCCGACAAGTATCGCTTTTCTGGCAACTGCCAAACCCAGACTCGCCCATCAGATTGCCAGATGGAGAAGCACGATTCATCACTTCAGAGAATGCGTCTCCACTGCTCTAGAGTCCCGTGGCGGCGTGCTTTACACCACTGCATCCGACGCTTTGCATTGCACTTGGTGATGTATGGCTTGGATGCAGCTGCTTGGCCATGGAAACCCATTCCATGAAGCTCTCTGCTGAAGCACTGTTCTTGAGCTAATCTGAAGGCCACATGAAGTTTGATGGTCTGTAGCGACTGACTCTGCAGAAAGTTGGCGACCTCTTGGCACTATGTGCCTCAGCATCTGCTGACCCCGCTCCGTCAGTTTACGTGGCCTACCACTTGGTGGTTGAGTTGCTGTTGTTCCCACACACTTCCACTTTCTTATAATACAGCTGACAGTTGACTGTGGAATATTTAGGAGTGAGGAAATGTCACGAATGGATTTGTTGCACAGGTGGCATTCTATCAAAGTTCCACGCTGGAATTCACTGAGCTCCTGAGAGCGACTCATTCTTTCACAAATGTTGGCAAAAGCAGTCTGCATGCCTAGGTGCTTGATTTTATACATCTGTGGCCATGGAAGTGATTGGAACACCTGATTCTGATTATTTGAATGGGTGAGGGAATACTTTTGGCAATATAGTGTGTGTGTGTGTGTGTGTGTGTGTGTGTGTGTGTGTGTGTGTGTGTGTGTATATATGTATATATATATAATATATATATATATATATATATATATATATATATATATATATATATATATATGCTAGACATTGTCTAGCTTTGCTAACCTGAGCTAATTAAACAAGGACAGGGAAAAATGTTACATATCCGATGACTCTGAAATGTGGATTTAAACAATACAACTATACTTTAACACACTAAACCAGGGGTTGGCAACCCGAGGCTCCCGAGCCGCATCCGGCTCTTTCATCCCTCTGCTGCGGCTCTCTCTGGCTTTGGAAAATAAATAATGAATATTTAATTAAAATGTATTTCATCGTTAGTTTTTAGAATGTAATTCTAAATTTGAAGATTATGGTGCTCTTGTAAAATCAAAATAAAATGTGTGAAAGATTTTTATCGCTCTTAATATGCATCACAATTGCCAATGTGCGACACCCGCCGGCACGCGATTTCTTGAACTTTTCGACCCCAGGTAGGCAAACTATGGAGAATTCTAAGAAAAGAAAAGGGAAGAAAACAGAACGTTTAATGCTATGTGGGCAGATTCATTTTGCTTTCACTGCTGACGAGACTGGTTTACCAGTAGGCTTAATATGTAATGAGAAACTTGCAAATAACAAAAAGTCAAATTTCGCAAGATATTTCCAGAATAAACACACAGCCTTTGCTCAAAAATATCCAGATGGAGATGAGAGAAAAAAAGCCGTTTTGGAACTGATGCGTAAGGTTGAGCTGAGCAAAAATCGTTTCAAGAAGTGATATGATATGAACATGAAAAAGTATGCGCTTGGAGTCCTGTCGCTCTTTGGATCCACATATGTATGTGAGCAGGTGTTCTCCAACATGAACTTTCTTAAAAACAAACACCACGCACGGCTAACAGATGATAGCTTGCGATCCTGTGTAAAGATGAAGGCGACGTCATACAGCCCTGATGTCCAGACGCTGTGCGCTGAGGTCCAGGAGCAGAAATCACATTAACCAAGTATGATAAATATTTCAGTTGCCTATTATTTTGCATATAATCATATTTTTGTCATTGTTCAATGAAATAGTCCTTTTTTTATTCAGGTTAACAACTGACTGTACGTGCCAGTAAAAGGATGACGGCACACAGAAGAGGACGGCATTTTAGGTTTGCTGCCAGTGGATAATTTAAGTTCGACGTTTTTTTTCATAAATACAAGAAGGATTCGATTACACATTGAGTATTTTACTTGAAAGTAACCTTCAACCCAACGTCTTTTTTTTTGAAGTTCAAAATGTTTTCATTGCATGCAGAAATGTAATTTCGTTTTCTCTGCAGGAGTTCAATGAATTCATACATACATAATATGTTATTATAGTTCATTTATACATAGCATAAAGGCAAAAAAAACAAAACAAAAAAAAAACATATGCAGTGTTATTTCATTTTAAATGTCAAAAGGATTTTGTGGCTCCCAGTGTGTTCTTTTCTGTGGGAAACAAGTCCAAATGACTCTTTGAGTGGTAAAGGTTGCCAACCCCTGTTCTAGAGTGTTGTTCTAGGGTTCTAGAATGTTGTAAGATTGTACAATATTGTCCTAGGTCAAGATCCTTGAAGATTGTTGGATTCTAGAATTACCTCATACACCAAGACTGTAAAAAGTTTTCGAGAGAGAGATCCATTGCTGTTTATTTATTTTATTATCCCTTATTAATCCCACAAAGGAAAATTCTGATTTTTGCATATCTCCCCAATTGGGGGAGTCAGAGCGACAGGTCAGCCACAGTACAGCGCCCCTGGAGTAGGAAGGGTTAAGGGCCTTGCTCAAGGGCCCAACAGTGGCCACATCGGGGCTTGAGCCTCTGACCTTCTGATCAGTAGTCCAGAGACTTAACTGTTGCGCCACCACTGCCCCCTGGTGCATTTTTTCATGAGTTAATTCAGCTAATTAATACAGCTAACTAAAACCTTTATTTCTCTGCCACACGCATACTGTTTCCATGGTAACAAACATGAAAATTTCCCATGTCACACAACTGTTAGTTATCTCAATGTTGTAACTGTTCAGTATGAGCTGGAGAGTGTTCTGGCCTTACTGAGCTACACTCTAAATTATCTGCTCCATGTCTAGCACCATGTCTGATCTTCAGAAACTAAATGCTATTTGTATGAAAAAAAATTGAAACGTACTTATGTACCGAAGTAACTTCAGTGTCCATGGGATAGAAAATTTACACTACAGGATTAAAACTTATTTTTTTGGTCAGATATAATTAAGGCATTGTCACTGTCATCAAATACAATAATTTTAGTTTTAGTTAATTTTAGTAATTTCAACATTTTTTTATACAGCACACAGAGTACCACTGTTGGAACATGCAGTGACCAGGACTTCTTGCACTCACCTCTTGTCATAAAGGGAAATGGTCACGCACAGCCTCTGAAAGGTTCTCTTACTTGTCTGTAGTAATACAGTAGCAAGACAATACTATTTCTCTTCTTCCTCTGCACATTCCCTCTAACCGTCACTAAGCCATGAAGTACTGCAATCTGTCCTCTTCACCTGTAGCAAATGGTGTGGTTGAGCTGAATTGGAGAATGCCCCAACAATGCTTTGGCAGAAGGTGAAGAAACATCCTAGACAGATCACCATACTCAAATCCTCATGTCTCCACCCTGAGGCTAAAATGTCAGGATTGTAAAGAAGCCATTCTTAATACAAAAATGACTGTGGTTATTATTGGTTGACAAAATCTAATGTCTGTTCTGGTTACACAGTTTGGTTTCACTCTGGTATCAAGACACCAAAGCCAAAATAACCAACATTAATATGCATGCTCCATGACTAAGTATGAGGCATTTCTTTTTACTATACTCTAGTAATAACATGCAGAGGTTGAAAACAAACATTTACAGTGTGAATTCCCATAATTAGTAAGGTGTGCACAACAGATGCAGAGAAATGCATCATGCTAGGAATATTGTTTATATGGCTGGAAAGTAATAGATAATTTTTTTCTTTTCTCTCTCTGTCTCTTCTCTGTCTCAGACAGTGGCAATGCAACACCTACTATCACTGTTATAAAAACTCATTAGTTGATTGTTAACTTCTAAGGACTGGTGTCTTTGCCTAAGACATTTAGAGACACCTATATTTCTAAAACCATCTTTTGGTTTTTACTAGATTTTTTTTTAATAATTGTCACAAGAAAACAATTAAAGAACATAGACTTGGAATAATAAAAAATATAAAACAAAACAGACAAACCTCCCTTCAGCAAGTGACCCTTCCTTTTTCCACACACATCTCAAAAGGCCTCCTAATTGAATTTTTGAAAGGAAATTTGTTTTGCATTTAACAGGTGGCGAATAATTGTGTTTTTCTACTCCACAGTACATAGGGATTGTATTATTTGTTTAAAGTGATTTGTCGTTTCACTACAAAATGCAACTAGATTTATTAAGGGTAGTATCCCACTTAAAACATGTACGGCATGTATGTGAGTTTGGAAGGGAGTGTTTTAACATATGTGTCTCTCAAGTAGCAGATTCTGCTTTAAAGTCCTTTAATGAGCATATAATATCTTGTCTTTCTGCATGCTCTGCAGGCACAGTTAAATTCAATTCCCTAATTCTAGATCAAGCCAAACTGGGACTAGACTGTAGTTGCTGGGCCCCTGTACCCAGTGCACTAAAAAGTGCAGCTTCATTACAGTTTAAGCAGAGACCCAGAGGCCAACAAATATTAAGCAAATTTTACATTTGCAAGGAATATGACATAGTAGTACTCTGTCTGGTAAGCTCTCTGCTATATTATGCTATGAGTAGATTTCATGATGATAAGGGTTTCCATTAAATGATTCCTGCTTGGGACAAAAAGAATATTGAGAGACAAAAAAAGACTAAAATTAATCCCATCTAGGATTTCACATATAAAAATATGTGAAAACAAGCTTTACCCTTTCTACACTACGGAGCCCCGGAAGGGACATGGAGAAAAAAAAAAAAAAAACAGGAAGAATCCCGAGAAAATTTCTCGGGATCTCGCAATAACTTTTGCGAGATCTCGCAAAAGTTTCACTTTGGAAAAATTGGAAAAAAAATCATAAAAAATAGTGAAATATCAAATCAAGAGTTGTAGTATGATCAACAGGAGCCAATTGATAGTTAGACAGAGTGTAATCTTTGTGCAGTACATAAGAGTGAAGTTATTGAATTTTATTATTAATAAAATAACAATAAAATAAAATAATCAAAAATCCTTAAAATTATGAAAAACATATTTGTCAAACCACGAGTATGACCAGCAGGAGACAATTGATGGCTCCAATGATTTTGGTGACACTGCAATGCATAAGAGTTAAGTTATTGAATATTTGTGTAGTGTCTCTCTTCGCTGTTGCAGCGGTTTTGCAATTTGCAGACGGTCCCTGTTCACTCGTTGCACAGACGGCTGCTCATAGACACCAATGTAATTTCTGCAGCTTGAAAGACAGCTACTTTTGATAAAACTGGCCTTGTAGCACATTGTCTAGCTTACAACGATTTGAAAGAGGCACCGTTTATGTTTTGACAACGTATATCTCATGAGTTATTTATGCCGGAAGTCTGAATCTGTGAATATCTTTCCAACTTTACCGAAGTGAAACTTTTGCGAGATCTTGGAAAAGTTATTGCGGGATCCCAAGAAACTTTCTCAGGTTTCTTCCTGGGTTTTTTTTTCTCCATGTCCTTTCTGGGGCTCCGTACTACACCTCTCAAGAAAGAAGCAGTTCACTGAAAAGAAATTGAAAGGCTTTACCCCGCTGCATTATTGATCTTTAGGTAGTGCCTCTGTACCTAATTTCTAAGCCCATTGCTCATACATTAGTGAAATGACTTGAGTACAAAGCTGCCCATCAACATGTATGTTATTTGAACAGTTTTACTTCATTATGTCAAATACAGGTATTTCATGTACAGAAGAGCAACTGGGAACTAGAGAATGAAGAAGCTGTACAATATTTACACATCAAAACAACAAAATTCCTCTGCAAGAATATCCACAGAGAGATCAAATGATAGGAAACAATCAACAACAAACAGATAAAAATGACATTGAACACTGACATTTCTGCTTTTGGATCATTTCACGTTGCACTTCCTTGAGGAAGGTCTTGCTTTATTTTATTGTGACTCTTCATTAAGGGCATTAAACCCTCTCTCATTGTCTTTTTTGAGAAACAAACAAAAAGAACAACGTTTAGTTTAAAATATTTTTCATTTGAAGCTCAACTTCTTTACTGAGGCAGGTAGAACCAAGGGACTATCACATAGTCCTTTTAAACCTAACTTTTATCTCACTCATCCATAATTTCACCTCTGCTGGTCCAACAAAAGCAATAAATACAGGTGGGCCTTGTATACCCCTTTAAAACATTTTTCAAAAATAATAACAGCAAGCAATGCCATCTCAGGATTACATTTAAAAATGTCCTTGTATAAATTATACAAATCATAGTTATCAATACATACTTATAGACAGTTTGGCATGTGTCAATATTCTGTAGTTCTTGACTGAAATCTTTCATAGTGCTGACCAAATCGCCTTACTTTGACTTTTGGGGAGTTCACAAACCTCCATCTTTCAATACAATTCTTGAAATGAAGAGGTACTTTAAGATGGATTCAACAATGAAACAAATACTTAAATAATAAACCTTCCAAAAACAAACCAACAGTGGCTGTTCTCACTGGAACCATTGCACCACTAGTATCCATAAAGTTTCTTCAGAGTGGTTTCACAAATGTAGATACCTCCATCTACTTAATACTGTATGTGGATATGTGAGTGTAGGGGCAGGGGCTGTAGGCCTCCTTCAGGCCTTGGCACTGAGGGCGAGCAGTTCCATGAAGGAGTTAAAGAGGCTCTCCAGCCAGCCTTGGTTCGCCATGCACTGCTGCACCACTTCCTCCTGGCCAGGGTCCTCTGCCGCCTGCTCAATATTATCTGTCTGTTGAGGAAGCAACACAGTTTGGTAGACTGAGTACAATGCTGTAATACAATACTAACAAAAACTAAACAGAGATACAAGGCCTAATCATTTCTTCAGCAAATGCTGAAGGATCTTAATGCTATTCTGGAAGCAGTCCAAGACTGACCTATAGTGGACTACTGTAAGGATTACTTGGGTTAAGGTTAAGTTAAGGGATTGGGTTACACAAACAGTAGTTATGGTTAGGTCTAGTGCAAGTCTTAAAATAATCAATATAAGTCAGTGTCAACTGATGTATATTCAAGTGTACTGTCAGGTTTGTTGGTACTCAAGTAAAAATAACAAATGGGAACCAGGAGAGATCAGATACAGTACAGCAGATTAAGACTGTACTGGCCTTTAATTTTTAATTTGTCACCTTCTTTCTTCTTTATACTTTGGGTTGCTGCTGGGCCTCTGGGAGGTTGCTAGTTTGTCACAGGTGAGACCACACACACACAACACGGGAACTTATACTGCTGAAGTGGGACAGCTCCTGAGACAAGGACAGAGGAAGGCTTGACCCTGCCAATGCAGGTGACATTATAGTTTGTGAATGAACTTACTCAGACACCTTCTAATACTTGAGTCGGGAGCCTGTTCCTTTGGGACTAAAGCACAGCCCATACTGCTATTACGGTAATGCTACTACATATTCATTAATTAAGCGTCATCAAGTCTGTTAGGGTCTGATGCTACTGCTGGAGGCCCATGTTGTTATGATACCTGCCCCGGCCCGTTTTTCTCTCTCCTTCTCCCTCTTTTTCCCCCTTTCACCCTCCTTGTCCCTCTGTATCTGTCTGTGTCTGTTTTGGCCTGTCTGTCCCTCTGGCTCTCTCTGTCTGTCTCTGTATCTGTCTGTCATCTGCTTCTCCCTCTTCTCTCTCTCTCTCTCTCTCTCTCTCTTACCTGTCTCTCCCTCCTGTGTCTCTCTCTGACTCTCCCTGTCTCTCCTCTCATTTCATCTCCCAAGCTGCCTGCACTCTACTGACTGCAGCGATGAGATTCAGCTGTGATGACCTTTCAGTAATCACCTTCTCCTACATAAGCCCGGTTCATTCATTCATTCATTCCCTGCCAGACCATAGACTGCAAAAGCCTCACTGGACCCAGCTCTTCCCCTGGATTCCCACCTGTCCCTACTTTGTCTTCAGACTGCAGATCCCCACATGGACTCAGTTCTTCTCCAAGATTCCCGCCAGCCCCATCTCTGTCTCCAGCCTGTTGTAACCTGTCTTGTCTTCCACCAGCTCCGTCCCAGCTCTCGCCAGACTGTGCCGTACTCCGCAAGTCAACTTCTGCCCCTTTGTGTTCAGTTCCCATTGTGTGAGTACCTTGTTGAGTTAGTTTTGTTAGTTACTATGTTTTGATTCTTTGGTTGTTTGCATTTTTGGGATTAGTTGGGAATGTTGTATGTTTTTATAGTGTTCACCTTCAAGTTTAGTTTGGTTTGGTTTTTCCCCTCTTTTCAGTTTCCCTTGTTCTGTATTGGTTTAGTTCTTGTCTTATTATATCAGCCCTTTTATACATCCCACCTGTCTGCCAGTGTCTGTCTGTGCCTGGGTTCCCTGACTCTCCCATAACACATGTTGCTGTTTCAAAATGGATTCAACAGGATCATCAGTCTGATTAAGTGGTGTGTCATCAACACAGTACACATGTTCAGTTTGAAGTAAAATTCTAAAAGATATGTAGGAGGGATGCAATCAGAAACTTTCTATAACTCATAGCTCTGCAGCACCATCAAAGCTCCTAAAGATAGCAGAGCACCTCAAGTTACCCTGCTTGACTTGGTGAGGGGATACTTCATTACTGGATGGCAGGCCTTAACATTTGGGGAGTTTGGCAGTCTAGCAGAGTAAAATAACATCACTTAAATGGTTAACTTCAGTGCAGTTATTACTGTACCCTAGGTGACACAAATTTGGTGCGACCCAGTGACCTGATAAACACGTCAAGAGCCTAGCATTGAGTCTTATCACGATACATATGCAAGTTTATAGCTTTTTATAATACTCAGTGATACATATGGGATATTAGAGCAAAACATTAACTAAAACACTTACAAGTTCATATTATTGCAGTCATTCTTACCTCTTTCTTGCAATGCAGAAAGGTGTGATACTTGTAGTGGTGAAGAGAATGATACAGACTGTATATCCGACAAGTTTCGATTGAAAGCTTCATATCCTGAAATGGGTGAAAGGAAAAAGACAAATTTGCCTATATTTTTGTCTAGCAGGATCTTTTACTTCCTTTGTGATTTTCCCCACAATATGAAAAAGCATTACTAATGATCAAAGCAAAACTAAAGGAAGTTGATAGTATATTCTGAAAGACAGCAGGTAACATTAAGAATAAACAACTAAAAAACAAGGTAAATGTTCTGAGCTTATATAGTGCTTTTATACCTTGGATGCACTTGAAGCCCTTTACAAAGTGTTTATAATTCACCCATTTACACACACACACACACACACACACACACACACACACACACACACACACACACACACACACACACACACACACACACACACACACACACACACACACACACACACACACACACACACACACACACACACACACACACACACACACACACACACACACACACACACACACACACACACTGATATGTGTGTATGTATGTAAATAGGTTTGGGTTCATGGGGAAACCCATTCTATATATGGGTTTCCACTATGGTGTTTCTTTTCAGTTTACCCTTAGTTTGTTGAATCAAAATACAAAAAAGTTTTTGCTCCTGACTTTTTCTCTGACACTCTCACAATAACTTGAAAGTGACCCAGAATATTAGTGTGTGTGAAACAAGACAAAGTCTGATACAACTCATTTTATAATCATTTTCCATTAGGAGTCTTGTTTCAAAAGTATTTCTTGATGCAAGGCCCCTACCATAATACCACTTACAATACATTTCTGCTTTAAATATAACTTAACCCCTTGATGCCTGAATTTACAATTAAATTTTTAAAAAACTCGCGTGTTTTTGCTTTCCAGCTGATGCTAAAATAAGTGGAGATTGTTAATTTGTCTATTACACATAGAACAGATATATAATAATTAGGTCCCACTCTGACGGGTCCTATGAGAAACTAGTGCTTGCAAAAGGTTCCGAGGTATGTATTGAATATGCACAAGCCGGCATTGGGGGAATGGATACGCTATCTCGGCTGCAGTCTGAATGAAAGTGGGATGTTGCGAATTTGCGACAATAGGCGTGCCTATACACTATACTAAACCAGAATAAAGTTGACACTAATCTGGGAAAGCACATCTGCGAAATTCTGAGGAGCCCCCCTCACTCCAGGCATCTCATCTCCAAGCTTGTACACCTGTTTGACTGTGATTCTGTTGCCTCTCCTGTGGGGATTAGGAAGGCCTGGGAGAAGGAACAGGGTGTGGACTTGATCGAAGATGTATGGGGCAGAAGCCTGGCTGCAATCCAGACCTGCTCAGTCAACAGCAGACACCAGCTGATTCAATTCAAGGTTGTCAACCATCTCCACTACTCGAAGCAAAGACTGCACAAGATCTACCCCTCCGATTCAGCAACATGCGACAGGTGCCAGGCACATGAATGCAGTTTGTCTCATGCGTTCTGTTATTGTCCTTCGCTGTCTGGGTTCTGGTCCAAAATATTTGACTGGTACTTCGAGGCTTACAAGCAGGTCCTCCCATTGGACCGTATACTTGACACTATAATTTATATAATAAATAAAATACCAAAATTAATACATTATTTATTTTATTTTTATATATATATATATATATATATATATATATATATATATATATATATATATATATATATATATATAATACATTATATAAATATATTTTTTAAATTTTATATATTTTTGATTTATTTTTAGCTATTTTTTTATTTAATTAATTAATTTATTTAGGATTTTTTTTATTAACAGGAGAGCATGTTCACTTTGTTCTTATCTGTTTTATTCAAAAAATGAAAATATCGAAAAAAAAGTATTGAAAAAAATAGATGTTCATTTTATTAGGGTATGGTATTTAGGTTGGTACTTAAAGTATATGCCTGACATAGCTGGAGCAGACAGGAGTGGACTCTCACCTCATAATGTGGCTGCTGGATTACCTCACCAACCGGCCACAGTTTGTGAGGGCAGGGGACTGTGTGTCTGACACTGTGGTGTGCAGTACGGGGGCCCCGCAGGGGACTGTCCTTGCCCCCTTTCTTTTCACTCTCTACACTCCAGACTTTTCTCATCACACCACAAACTGCCATCTTCAGAAGTTCTCTGACGACTCCGCCATCGTCGGCCTCATCACGGACGGAGATGAGAAGGAGTACAGAGAACTTAACCGGGACTTTGTGGACTGGTGCTGCTGAACTGCCTCCAGATCAATGCGGTGAAAACAAAGGAACTAGTGGTGCATTTTAACAGGAACAGACACACTTCTCCTTCACCAGTGAACATCCAGGGAACGGACATTGAGATTGTGGACTCATTACAAGTGCCTGGGTGATCACTTAAACAATAAACTGGACTGGACTACTAACACCAATGCACCCTATAAGAAAGGACAGAGCAGACTTCACCTGCTCAGGAAACTGAGGTCCTTCGGGGTGCAGGGAGCACTTCTGAGGATCTTTTATGATTCTGTGGTGGCATCAGCCATCATGTATGGCAGTGGTTCCCAACCTGTTTGGCTTGGAGCCCCCCCTATAAGCTGCACCCCACCCCCAGCGCACCCCCCCCAACCTGAAGAAAGATCAAATAAATGTGTTTTAAAAATGTTTTATAAGTAGACTCATGATGACACAGCGAGTCTGTTACTCTGACTTTGTCCAGAATGTAAAAATCTATTTTTATAACATCACAGCCTCAGAGCAGACAAAGCTTTGCATCTCCTCTCAGATCTCTGGCGCACCCCCCCCCCCCCCCCGAGGGGGCGCGGACCCCTGGTTGGAAAACACTGATATATGGAGTGGTCTGCTGGAGCAGCAGCTCATGGCTGCAGACAGGAAGAGACTGAACAAACTGGTTAAGAAAGCCAGTTATGTCCTGGGCTGCCCCCTTAATCCTGTGGAGGTGGCAGGAGACAGGAGGATGATCACAAAACTGTTGTCTATCATGGAGGACACCTTCCACCCCCTGCAGGAAACAGTAACATCACTGGGCAGCTCCTTCGGTGACAGACTGCTTCACCCGTGGTGTCTAAAACAGAGATACCGCAGGTCCTTCCTTCCTGCTGCAGTCAGACTGTACAATCAAGCCTGCTCTCAGTAGTTCAGCTCACCCACTAACTGTGCAATAAAAATGTATATAGGAACATTGTGCAATTTCACAGAAACTTTTCTGTAAACATTTACCGTAATTTCTGGACTATAAGCCGCTACTTTTTTCTCACGCTTTGAACCCTGCGGCTTATATGACGATGCGGCTAATGTATAGATTTTTACGGGTGAGCTTCATGCCGTCAATACGTTTAGCCTCGTCACATCAGACCAATGAAACTGTTTTAATTAAATCAAACGCACTCACACTAAATTCTTCAGATCAGTCATTTTGGCTTCATGCACACACCTTCATCATGGAAAACACACAATGAAATGTGCTGTCTTTAAAGTTAAGGGTATGAGCTAAAAGTTGATTTTCAGTTGGGTTTTTGAGAGAGCAGCAGAGTGCTTTTGTTCTAGTTTGGTGTCAGAAATGACGACAGTGTGAGCACTCTCACTGCTCTGCGCTTTGACCTATCTTGGAAGGTGTTTCGTTTTTCCTGTTAGCTACGTCTCTCATGTGGAGTGCCGACAGCCGCAACGGACAGAGCTAATTAAACTTTGTTGCTAATGTTTCACTATGCTTCTGCCTTGGAGATTATTTGTCTTTTTACACTATTGGTCCAAGTCAAGCTGAAGTAAAGCACAGAAAAAGCAAGCCCTGTGTGATTATTTAAAGACTTGAGAATGTTAGCTAGCTGTCTAGATACGCGCTGCAAGGGCAGCATAGCGTTAAAGGTAATCGATCTGCCTGTCGAAGAAGAAAATAGAGTTGCTGCACGTAAGCTTGGCATCAATGAATCAATGGTTAGACGGAGTCGGCAGCGTGAAGAACTGACTCTACGTTTTACTGCCCTGTTACAGGCACTGTTCGGAAAAAAAGCATTTATTTAATTAAAAGTTTAAAAAATCTTTCTGTGTAAATACCTATTACATTACAACGTGGACACCTGCTGCTTATAGACACGTGCGGCTTATATATGTACAAAAATGTTTTTCTTTTTAAATTTAGTGGGTGCGGCTTATATTCAGGTGCGCTCAATAGTCCAGAAATTACGGTATATTTCTTCTAGAAGGAGAAAATGATTAAATCTGTGCACTGTGTGCATTGTGTGCTGCTCTTTTTCTTTTTCTTGCTCTGTTTCTTGTATTCGCTGCTGTAACATCGAAAATTTCCCCACTGTGGGATTCAATAAACGCTTAATCTATCTATCTATCTATCTATCTATCTATCTATCTATCTATCTATCTATCTATCTATCTATCTATCTATCTATCCAATCATATATTACATGCAGTATATGCAATTATTGTCAGTGAAACGTCTATCTGTATTAGGCCTGTTATATTTGATGATTTAATAAATAAGGTAAAGTTTAGTCAATAAGGGGGGTTCTGGGAGACCTACTCTCATACTTGCATCTGGTATAACACACATGACATGGCCAGATTTGAGTACAAGAACATCTGGTAATACAGGTGTGATCTAATAGATGGAGCCCAAGCTCTTGTGATTGCCTCACCTTCAATTTCAAACAATAAACGTTTGGACATCATTTCTTCACTTCCCTCTCATCTCTGTTATCACTGGCCACTTGCCTTATGTTCATGTCAGCCTGAACTGAACTGAAGATTGAGTATTGGACATAGAGAATAAAAGACCTGCTGTAACTTTTCAAGCCTTTGCTACAAATAGGTTTAGATGGAAAAGATGCTATCTCTCTCATCTGTGTAAGTCATCACATGAAGCTCATCCCATCACATGCTGCCGTCCAGTGATACCTCAAGAATGTTCTGTGTTCCTCATGCACCTGCATCTACCTGCAAGACCCAGTCAAAGACTTCACCTGCCTGAATGTTCAATATTCTACTGTTCATGGCCTACTGTGAGCTCAGCCTCCTGACTACTGAGCATCAGCCTACAGGCTGCACAGTCAGGCTGTAGGCTGTTGGCAGCATTAGGGCACTCCTGAAGTTTTCCTACCAATATTGTCATTCTAATTCCAGGAAAGGCTTATACTGATTTGTCAAGTTTGTGTATTTTCTGCAGAAAGTGGTCGATTCTAATTAGGAGTGACAGATTGGGATATAGAGGATACTTGACCTGACGATGTGGCAAATTTCTGTTTTGTTCTGCCTATTATCAGCTTGCTGCCCCATCGTTAAACTTAACATTAAGATCATTAGCTCAAATAATCTTATTATTAAAAAATTCAGGATATAATTGATTTTTTGACAACAACAAAAAAACATAGGGAAGAAATTGCAGCTCAGGGATCACGATACCATGATTCCTGATGACACTCTATCTTCTGCCAGCTCATCTCTTAATTAAATAGCTATGAGTTTGTGAAAAAATAAATGCATCTGCATTAAATCTCAGCAGAATTTCCTGAACTTAAACTTTGACTAACATACACAGGACATTGTGTTGAGTGCTGGACATGGAGAAGCTGTACCTGACTGTGATGTTAATGAATGTGATGTGCAATGCTATTTCTCACCTGCTGCTTAGGAATACTCCTCTTGACCCGGTTGAGGGTTTTACGATTGTAGCCTTCCCCACCAAGGTGAACTTTGACAACTCCTGATTCCAGAGGGTCTGCTGTCATTTTTGGGAATATATGTAAAGCCTCCTGGACAGTGGGAATCAGAATGCAGTCAAAGAGATAAGATACAGCAAGTTCAGTTTAAACCCACAGATGTGATCTGCAATACCACACAAAGGTATTTGTTTGAAATCAACAACAGATCTAACACAAGGTGATTTGAGAAGTGCGTGTAAAACAAGAACAATGTGAAGGCTTGCCTGTTGCTGAGCACTCATGTTGACTCTCCTTAACAACCTCTTCTTCTGTTCACTTAGCAGGCTATCAATTTTCCTCATGGGCGGGAGGTACAACTCATCTGAGGAGTTAAAAGTAGCAGAACTCTCGATAAACATTTAAATCTGACATATTTTCACAAGAGACCTGCAAATCCTGTCTAACCATTTCAGTGGGGGGTTTGTATCACAGTCAAGGTATGGTAAAGGGTGTTTCTTGCGTTAAAAATTCTCAAAATGCAACAAATACAATTTGCTTTCAGTTCACTTACTTGGGCTTCATCTTACCCTTAATCATAAAAAAAAGATTGAGATACTTGATCTCCTTCAATGTGGCAGCAGCCTTGCAATGCCTTGTTTGTCTTTGTCACTGTTATACTATCCTTATTGCACCAATAATCGTGCGGTTTTTTTGGTTATAACCTATTAGGGATTGTCACTGGGGCCACTTTTAAAATCACTGAACTCTAAGAACCACAGTATTCACTACTGGATTCAGTTAAATTGTTTCACCAAAAGCTTCTCTTGTGGCTTCCTCAGCATAGTGCCACTGATCATGGACAAAGTCAAATATATTGCACCATTAGTATAACTTACTGTTACGTTTCTTGATGCAAAGACTCAGGTGCAGGTAATGAAGATTCAAGATATTTATTACAAAAATAGGAATAAAAACAGAACTGACAAAACTGAAAGTCACTAACTCAATGAGGACCCCTTAAGGGCTCGAGCAAAACTACTAGGACTAAGACTAAAACCAGGAAGGATTAAACACTAAGAAACTGAACTAAAAGAGGACCTCGAATGGGCTGGAAGTAAATACCTAAATTTATTACTAAATAAGAAAGCTAAGGAAACTCAAAATCCTAACCTGGACACAGTACAACAGTGGCAAGAGAGGTAGAAGGAAAAAAACGCAGGTCTTACAGACTAAGCCAAAAACATAACAAAATGATCTAACCACAACCAGAACCTTAACTATACCGGACAGGAAAACACAATCAGAATCGGGACTTGAAACCACTATCTGAAACTATGACCAGAGTGCAAGTGCTCAGTAAACCTTTCAGGTTAGAGACTCAAAAAGACATAGAAAAATCAAGAAGGTAATCTGACTAAAGCTACGTTACGAATGCAATTAGACTGGTTACCAGAGCGGAGAGGAGAACTGACTGTCTGAGAACAGAGACGGAGGGAAGGGAAGTCCAGGTGGCAGAGGCGATGTGTGGCAGAGGCGATGTGTGGCAGATGCTAAGGAGGAGACGCTGTGTGGCACGTGCTGCGGAGGAGACACTATGCTGCGGTGGGGTGAACTGAAGCAGGAGAACGGCTGGAGGGCTTGGTGTCTTCAAGTGTGATCCAGAACGGGAGACAGAAGTTTGAGTGGAACATTAAACAGGCCGGATCCAATGAGTCATTCAACGATCCGGTGAAGAGTGATGACAGAGCCCCGATTATATGAAGAAGTGAGGCAGATGATTGTGATCGCTCCCACCTGCCTGATTACCAATAGGCAGCACCTGCTTGCAGCGCCACACACCAACTCACGCCACCTGGAGGGGGAGAGAGAGAGAAAGAGAAACTGCCACTATGTGGTGTTAGATACAGAGACCGTGACAGTACCCATCCACAAGGTGCACGTACAGCGCAACCAGGATTGCGCTGGTTGAAATCATGGACCAAGGTATGATCCAGGATGAAACGTCGAGGAATCCAGCTCCGTTCTTCAGGCCCATAACCTTCCCAGTCTACAAGGTACTGGAGCCCACGTCCATGGCGACGAACATCCAACAGTCGTCTTACAGTCTAAGCGCGGGCGTTGTTGACCATCCTGGGTGGAGGAGGGTGACGGACGGGGGGGGGCAGAGGACTTTCCAAAACAGGCTTGATCTGAGAGACGTGAAATATCAGATGAATCTTCATAGATGTGGGCAATTTAAGACGAACAGCACTGGGATTCACTATATGGTCAATGACAAAAGGTCCCACAAAACACGGTGCCAACTTCTTAGATTCAACCCGCAAAGGTAAGTCTTTAGCCCGTAGCCATACCTTCTGTCCCGGGGTGTATTCAGGAGCCGGAATACGGTGGTGGTTGGCCTGGCGTTCCATCCGCAGAGAGGCCCGCTGCAAGGAGGAATGTGCCCGCCTCCACAACTTCTCACACCTCCGAATGTAGGTACGGAGATTTCTTGCTCCTGAGAGGGGAATAGTGGAGGCTGATAGCTGAGAGAACATTGAAACGGGGATAGACCAGAAGAAGCATTTGACAGTGAATTATGTGCATACTCTATCCACAGAAGAAGACTGCTCCAGGCAGAGGGATTTTCTGAGGTCATACATTGAAGGAAGATCTCTAAAGATTGATTGGCCTGCACTGTCTGGCCATTCAACTGGGGATGAAAACCAGAAGTGAGGCTAACAGTCACTCCAAGGGCAGAACAAAAAGTCTTCCATACCTCAGATGTAAATTGAGGGCCCCGGTCGGAGACGATGTCAGTGGGGATTCCGTGCAGCCGGAAGACCTGCTCCACAACGATGTCAGCTGTTTCTTTAGCTGAGGGCAATTTTCGGTAGAGCAATAAAATGGGCAGCCTTAGAGAATCTGTCAATGATAGTAAGAATGACTGTGTTACCTTTGGAGACAGGTAATCCAGTGACGAAGTCTAAAGCGATATGGGACCAGGAGCGTCGAGTTATGGGAAGTCCAGAGTACAAGTCCAGAGCTGGGAAGATGAGGTGCCTTGTTGCGTGTACACACATAGCAAGCTGCGACAAACTCCCGGGTATCCTTTTCCAAGGTGTCCCACCAGAACTTATGGCGAATCACCTCCATAGTTCGCAAAGCCTCAGGGTGGCAGGAGACCTTGGATGCATGGGCCCACTGGAGAACCTGGGATTGAATTGAATCAGGTACAGACATGCGGTTAGGTGGACAATTATCTGGAGACGGCTGTAGGGCCTGGGCTTGGCGGACCTGGGATTCAATTTCCCATTTAAGGGAGGCCAGGAAACAGGTCTTGGGTAGAATAGGTTCAGGTGTACTGGTGGTGTCCTGGGTGGAGAATTGGCGGAACAGAGCTAATATTTCTAGAACCAGGTCTGTAAGTAAAGGAAAAGTTGAACCTTCCAAAACACAAGATCCACCAGGCCTGTTGAGCATTGAGCCTCTTGGCAGAGCGAATGTATTCTAAATTCCAATGATCTGTCCAGACAATGAAGGGGTGTTCAGCTCCCTCCAACCAATGCCTCCATTCCTCCAGTGCCAACTTAACAGCCAGTAATTCCCGGTTCCCAACATCATAGTTCCGCTCAGCGGGAGAAAGTCGTCGAGAAAAGAAGGCACAAGGATGTAGTTTATGGTCAGTAGGGGGATGTTGAGAGGGAACTGCACCAATTCCTGTGTCAGATGCATCCACTTCAACAATGAACTGGAGACTTGGATCTGGCTGAACTAGAATTGGGGCAGATATAAACCAACATTTGAGATCCAGGAAGGTGTGCTCGGCTTCAGGGGTCCACTGGAAGGTCCTTGCAGTTGAGGTTAGTGCCACTGCAACCTTACTATAGTTGTGTATGAACCAACAATAGAAATTGGCAAACCCCAAAAACCTTTGCAGTTACTTTCGGTTGGAAGGTTGTGGCCAATCTCTCACAGCAGAAGGTTTCTGAGGATCCATCTCAACTCTTCTAGCAGAGATAATGTATCCCAGGAAGGCTACGGTGGAGGCGTGGAACTCACTTTTTTCAGATTTAACAAATAGTCTATTTTTGAGCAGGCACTTGAGGACCTGACGGACATGGCAGACGTGGTCTTCAGGGTTTCTGGAATATATCAAAATATCGTTCAGGTAAACGAAAACAAACCAGTTTATGATGTCACGGATCAAGTTCTGAAATACTGCAGGTGCATTAGTCAGTCCAAATGGCATGACCAAGTATTTGAAGTGGCCTAGTGGGGTGTTAAATGCTGTCTTCCACTCATCCCCTTGTCGGATCCGGATCAGATGGTATGCATTGTGAAGGTCGAGCTTGGTGAAAATGGTTGCTCCATGAAGTGAGGCGAAGGCTGAGTTGATGAGGGGCAGAGGATACTTATTTTTTTAATTGTAATATCGTTAAGTCCACAAAAATCAATGCAGGGACATAAAGTCTTGTCCTTTTTATCGACAAAAAAAAATCCAGCACCACCTGGGGATGAGGAAGGTCGAATGATGCCTGCTGCCAAGGATTCCCGGATATAAGTTTCCATGGCTGACTGCTCGGGCTTGGACAGGTTATACAAGCGACTTGAAGGCAGAGTGGCACTGGAGATGAGCTCTATAGCACAGTCATAAGGACGGTGAGGGGGTAGGGACAGTGCATCATCCTTACTGAAAACACAGGACAAGTCATGATAATTCTTGGGTACAGAATCCAGATTTACAGGAGTGGGCACCTTGGAGTTGACGGGGGCTGATGGAGGTAATGCAGACTGGAGACAGAGTTCATGACATTGTGAGGACCAGGCCACTACTTCCTCCCTCCTCCAGTCAATCTGGGGATTGTGCTGCTGCAACCAGTGATATCCTAGGACCACAGGGGGATTGGAGTCATTAATGATACAGAGGGATAACTGTTCATGGTGATTGCCAGCTAAGACCAAGACTCAAACCAAGGTGACAGTAACGGTTTGGCGGGTAACTTGGGCTAAATGGAGTCAATTTAAAACTATGGCCTCTAAAGGCTGCTCTAATGGTTCGGAGGAAATACTTAACTACAGGGTGAGTTGACTGTCGATGAAGCTGTCCTCTGCACCTGAATCAATCAATGCCTGGATTGGGAAAGTGGTGGACTACCAACAAATAGTTCCTGCCAACTGTAACCGGTGGGGGAGTGAAGTTGAAGTTCGGCTCACCCGGAGCCCCCTTACTGGAGGTCAGCCTTTCCTTTTGCTGAAGTGTGGGACAGGAAGCAATGTAATGACCGGGCCTGCCACAATAGAGACAGAGGCTAGCATTTCGTCGATGTTGTTTTTCCTGGTCTGATAGTTGGGTGTGTCCCAGTTGCATAGGTTCAGGGTCAGGTGCCGGGGGAGTAGTTGGCGGTGCCCTAGTTGTTACTGGTCGTGTCGGTCCGGGACTCAGACACTGGTGTCCTTCGCAGTGACGCTCACGCAGCCAGTTGTCGATCATGATGGCGAGGTGGATCATTTGGTGCAAGTTGGATGTTTCCTCTCGTACCGTTAACTCATCCTTGATGGATTCCTGGAGGCCTCTGTAGAACGCTCCCTCTAGAGCTTCATCGTTTCATCCAGTTTCCGCCGCCAAGGTCCGAAATTCCACAACATATTCAGCTACACAGCGCGAACCTTGTTGGGCAGCCATCAACCTGTGGGTGGCCTCTCTTCCCAGGACAGGGTGGTCAAACACTTTCCTCATCTCATCAATGAATGCTCTGTATGAGTTGCAGATTGCGTCTTGACGTTCCCAGACAGTTGTTCCCCACTCTCTCGTTGACCCAGTCAATAGGCTAATCAGAAAAGCTACCTTAGCTCTATTGGTGGAATAACAGAGGGGTTGTAAATTGAAAACTAATGAGACTTGGGTAAGAAAAGCCTGACAGAGCCCCAAATCACCCTTGTAACGTTTTAGGAATGGGAACATGTGGTTCCCGACTGGGCTGAACAGCTGCCTGGCTAGGATTAGCAGTAGCACTTGGAGCCAGCACAGAAGGCAGGGGTGGGTTGTGAGACTGACTGACCTGGGTGACCTAACTTTTCTGTGAGCTGAGAGACTTAACAGTGCATTGTTGCTTCCAACTAAGCTTCGAAGCATCTCTTCGTGGTGTGATAACACATTCTCCTGATTAACAATAGCTTTTTCAATTGAGACAAAGGGTGCCAGGGCCTTGGCGCTGAATTCATTGCCCACTGAGTTCATCATGACCGGATCGTACTGTTACGTTCCTTGATGCAAAGACTCAGGTGCAGGTAATGAAGATTCAAGATATTTATTACAAAAATAGGAATAAAAACAGAACTGACAAAACTGAAAGTCACTAACTCAATGAGGACCCCTTAAGGGCTCGAGGAAAACTACTAGAACTAAGACTAAAACCAGGAAGGAATAAACACTAAGAAACTGAACTAAAAGAGGACCTCAAATGGGCTGGGAGTAAATACCTAAATTTACTACTAAATAAGAAAGCTAAGGAAACTCAAAATCCAAACCTGGACACAGTACAACAGTGGCAGGAGAAGTAGAAGGAAAAAACGCAGGTTTTACAGACGAAGCCAAAAACATAACAAAATGATCTAACCACAAAACTAACCTGTGAACAATCCAACGCTTGGTGAATTCTGCTTCACAATGATAGGAAGAGCCGACATCGAAGGATCAAAAAGCGACGGCGCTATGAACGCTTGGCCGCCACAAGCCAGTTATCTCTGTGGTAACTTTTCTGACACCTCCTGCTTAAAACCCAAAAAGTCAGAAGGATCGTGAGGCCCCGCTTTCACGGTCTGTATTCATACTGAAAATCAAGATCAAGCGAGCTTTTGCCCTTCTGCTCCACGGGAGGTTTCTGTCCTCCCTGAGCTCGCCTTAGGACACCTGCGTTACCGTTTGACAGGTGTACCGCCCCAGTCAAACTCCCCACCTGCCACTGTCCCCAGAGCGGGGACAGTGGCAGGAAAACACTATCAGAATTGAGTCTTGAAACCAGTATCCGAAACTATGATCTGAATGCAAATGCTCAGTAAACCTTTCAGGTTAGTGACTCAACAGGACATAGAAAAATCAAGAAGGTAATCTGAATACATACAATGCAAGGCTAAAGCTACGTTACGAAGGCAACTAGACTGGTTACCGGAGCAGAGCGGAGAACTGAGAACAGAGACGGAGGGAAGTCCAGGTGGCGGAGGTGATGTGTGGCAGATGCTGCGGAGGAGACGCTATGCTGCAGCGGGGTGAACTGAAGCAGGAGAACGGCTGGAGGGCTTGGTGTCTTCAAGTGTGATCCAGAACAGGAGGCAGTTAGAAGTTTGAGTGGAATATCAGACAGGCGGGATCCAATGATTCATTCAACAATGCAGTGAAGAGTGATGACAGAGCCCCGATTATGTGAAGAAGTGAGGTAGATGATTGTGATCGCTCCCACCTGCCTGATTACCAATAGGCAGCACCTGCTTGCAGCGCCACACACCAACTCACGCCACCTGGAGAGGGAGAGAGAAACTGCCACTACGTGGCATTAGATACAGAGACCGTGACACTTACCTGACTGCCCTGTAAGGGTCATGAGCATTATCATATCTAGATATCAGGAGACTGTATTATCCCTTAGTGTTTATTTCCTTAACCTAAAGACTGTATTAAAGTCTTGCATGGAATATGGGATGTAATTAGTGTACTCTTTTCCTGCAAACCACACACTTCAGTTATCCCACAATTAAAATGGCCCACGACCATGTATTCTGCATTGGATTCAAATTCGGATGAATGCAGCACACCCACCATCTGGACTGTCGGGTCTATCTTAATTTTACATCATCTGATGACAAAATCAAGGCTTTAACCACATGCTTCCTGAACACATATCAGGTTTATTGTAAGACTCTCACATTTTTTTTTTGTTAGCAATTCAACTCCTAGCATTCAAAGACAGGATGAAAGTCTTCTAAAAAATATTATAAATCATCTTAACCTTGACTTTTGTGCCTGTCAATCTTGCCTGTCAATGTGGCTGGATGTTGCTAGACATGCTGCTGTTTTTGGCTCCTGATTAGTCAAGGGAGTCTAATATGGATGATGCACCAAAGACCTGACATTCTCTCATCTCAGGAGTTCTCTTTGTTCTTTTCTAAAGACTCAGCTTATTTCACTAATTTCAGCTTCCTCGTCTCCTCTGTCATCTGTCTTCCTGCCAGCAACCCCAAAATCGATCTTGGTGTGCCATCATGAAAGAAGACACAATTCCTAAAATGCATCTGGAGGACATAGGATTGAGAATCAAGGAGGCTGCTGGAGGAGAAAAAGGATTCACTGGTGGATCCTAGCTGTGTCCCCGATGAAGAATTTTCTACTCTGCACTGGCATCAAAATAGGCATGACATATAGCTGTAATATACAAACCATGCCAGAAGCAGGACAAACAAAAGTGTCTATATAATATTTATCAATCATAATATACAGTCGTGGACAAAAGTTTGCATACACTTGTAAAGATCATGTATAGCACGATCTTTACAAGTGTAAAGATCATGTGTGCAGCACAGTCCTGAGTTTCCAATGACAACTCAAATTTTTCCTGATGGAATCCTTGAAACCCATGCATCTTTGGCACAAAAAACAGTTATGCGCTTTGGTTTTTTCATAGATTTATTATAGGTCTTCTGGACATATGACAAAATCTGCTGGGTCAAAACTATACATATAGCAATGCTAATATTTGGTTAGACGTCCCATTTTCACCTCAACTGGGCACTTTTGTTAGTCCTCCACAAGCCTCTGGCAATGTTCTGGCGGTATCTTTGACCAATCCTCTTGACAGAATTGATACAGTTCAACTAAGTTTGTTGGCTTTCTTACACAGACTTATGTCTACATTTGATAGGCTTTAAGTCAGAAATTTGGTGAGATATGGGTTCCAAAAGAGCTGCAGAATAATATCACCAACATACTTGACAGTATGGTGTTCTTTGAGTTATTGGTCTCACCTTCTCTTCTCTAAACATATTTCGAGTCATTGTGGCCAAATAGCTCAATTTTTGCTCCATCTGACCAAAGAACTTTCCTCCAGAAGGCCTTTTCTTCATCCATGTGTCTAGAGGAAGGGCTTCCTTTTTAGGGAGAGCCCATGCTGATGTAAAACACACACTGTGGACATTGACACTTCTAATTCAATACAGACCTGCTTTTTAGTGACTCTTGATTGACTCCTGACCATCCTGAGCAGTTGTCTCTCAGCAGCAGGTGATAGCCTGTGTTTTTTTCCTGATCATGGCAGTGACACAACTGGGCCATGCATATTATATTTATTTTTTTTTTTTTTTTTTTTTTTTAAATTATCCCTTATTAATCCCTCGAGGGGAAATTCTGATTTTCGCATCTCTCCCCAATTGGGAGAGAGCGACGGGTCAGCCGCGGTACAGCGCCCCTGGACCAGGAAGGGTTAAAGGCCTTGCTCAAGGGCCCAACAGTGGCCACATCGGGGCTTGAACCTCTGACCTTCTGATCAGTAGTCCAGACACTTAACCGTTGTGCCACCACTGCCCCAAACAATCGATGATTTTGGGATCTGTAGCTGCTTTGACAAATGGATCCAAGTGACTTTTCTGACATGTGGCTCAGTCTAATAAGTGTACCAAATTAGACCTATTTAAATCAACTTAGGGAAATGGATGGCTGTAGTCAATCCTGATCGCTCACAAGAAGTTAAAAGGCCATGCCATTTAGAAAATGTGATGAACAGAACTGTCTACATCTCCAAAACTGCTAATTCAAATCAAATATTCCCGAAGACCTATAGTAAATCTATATAAGAATCCAAGGGCATGATTGCTGTTTTTGTTTATTTTTTTGACAAAGACACAGAGTTACAGAAATCATTGAAAACTCTAAACTGCCATGATATACATGGTCTCAAGTCCAGTATGTTAGTGTACGTAAACATTTGGGCATTACTGTATGTTTGGTTGCTGTTGTTCATTCATCATTCTGCTACTCATGGTGTGTCAATAAAAAGGGTTTAACTGATCTCTGTCTGAGCCTTCTTACTCATTCCCTTTTAAAGACTTAACATGATAATGAAGAATCTAAATATTTGTCAGCCTCTCAGGTATGAACCTTGTAGAGGTCTTGACATTTGTTTAGTTTAGTTTACAACGAATGCTAAACACCTGTAACACATCTTGCTGACCACAGTTTTAGCCACACTTACAGTTTACAATGATGACACAGCATAGTTGTGGAGACACACTATACTGGAGGTGCATATGATCCTGTCATAACAATACAGGATTCTAATCAGCCTTTTTGCTCCTCCATCTGAGTGCTCACCATCAGTGTCCTCCAGTGCTTGGATCATATCAGGGTCCAGTGCTGTGCTGACCAGCATCTCCACATAGCTCCTGAACATCTCCCTCATAGCCCAGTTGTTAGCTCCACCCCGCATGAGCCCTAAAACACAAAGAAGCTGCACACAGTGGGTTGGGACACAGCAGACACTGGCTGACAGTGATGTAACAAAATGTTACAATAAATGTCTCTACCAAACCAAAGAAGAGCTGACCTTCATCATCACTTGGTGGAGAGGAATCAGACTCAGAGGAGGAAGATGGCACTTCCTTCAGCCACTTCTTTCTCTTCTTGGGGGGAGGCTCAGCCTTGTCCTTTGATGTTTTGGCTCTGGACTGACATTCCATCTTCTTCTCTCCTTGCTTCTCCCTGAGCCTTGCAAATTCCATGGTGTCATCTCTCCTTTCTCGTTCTGCTCTCTCCCTTTTTGCGTTCTCCTGATCTCTTTGCTTCTCCCTCTCCCTTTCCCTTCTTTCTTTTTCTTTCTGCTCCCTCTCATTTTCACTTTCCTTCTCTTCTCTGTCTTTCTGCTCTCTCTGCTTCTCTCTCCAGTCCCTATCCTGTTTCTCCTTTTCTATCTTTTCTCTTCTCTCTTTATCTTGTTTCTCTCTCTCTTTTTGCTCTACCTCCTGACTCTCCTTTTCACTTTGCTCCAACTCCTGTTTTTCCTTTTCTTTAAGCTCTTCCTCCTGTATTTCCCTTTCTTTTTGTTCCTTCTCTTTCCACTCCCTCTCTTGTCTCTCCCTTTCTTTTTGTTCTATTTCCTGTTTTCCCCTTTCTCTCCACTCCCTTACTTGTTTTTCCCTTTCTATCCATTCTCTTTCCTGTTTCTCCCTTTCTCTCTGCTCTATGTCCTGCTTCTCCTTCTCTCTGTGCTCCCTGTTTCTTTTATCCCTCTCTTTCAGTTCCCTCTCCTTTTGCTCTCGCTCATATTCCTTTCTCTCCTTGTCCTTTTGCTCTTTTTCTCTTTTCTCCCTCTCTCTATGCTCTTTCTCCCTTCTTTCACTGTCACTCTTTTTCTCCCATTCCATTTCTTTCTCCTTTCTTCTACGATCCCTCCCCTTTTGCTCTCTGTCCACTTTTTCACTGTCCATCTTTTCTTTCTCATCCCTCTCTTTCTGCTCTCTTTCATGTTTCTCCTTCTCTTTTTGCCCTCTCTCATCTTTCCTCTCTCTTTCCTTGTATTCCTTTTCTATTCTCTTCTTGTGTTCCCTCTCTTTCTGTTCTTTTTCCTTTTCCCTCTGCTCCTTCAGCTCTCTCTCTTTCTGTCTTTCCTTGTCTTTGTCATCTCTTTCCATTCGAGGTTGGGCCTGACTGTGAATTGTGGGAAGCTGTTTAGGTAGCGACTGGCGTCTGCCAATCAGTAAGTTAAAAAAAAAAAAAAAAAAAAAAAAAAACAGAAGGAATGAGGCTCTTGTGTCTTAAGGCCTTGAAGGCTGCAAAGTTATTTGAAATTAATCTGAAATCAGCTGTTGACAGCGATGATTTCTACAAAAGCTTCTCACTGAATTTGGTTCAGAGCTGCGATTTTGATGTACAGTAGATCTGCTTCTGGTAACTTTCCAATTTATATCAGTTCATCTTCATGTCTCTTCCTCTGAGAGACAGAAACATTTGTCAAGAAAATCAAACTCATAGGCTTACCTCAGAGTCAGACTGGCTCTGTGCCATGGCTTCCGGGAACACACTCTAACATAATCTTTTTTGTTGACATTCTCCAAGAACTTCACATATAAACGCTGGTAACGCATTTTGGCATCACCAAAGTAACCCAAATACTGAGGGAAGAGACAATGAAATTAATTAATTAGAACTTCATAAATACCATTGCGCAATATGAAAAAATCTAATGTTACAGAGAACAAAAGCAAAGAACAATCAAGCAGGACAGTTTTACATGTCCCAAACTGCAGTGAGTTATTTTTTGAAAATTCAACCACTACTATGTTATAGAGGGAAACATTAAACATCAGACAGAGTACTCACTGGTTCTGGGAAAACGGGTTCCTGGTTTGTACCGTACCAGGTCTGACATCACTGGTTTGTTTTGAACCCATAGAGCTGTACACTAACAGTTTGCTCATATTACGTTTTTATTGACTGAACTTGTGGAATTCCTGAATTAAACATATGTCTTCTGGAAAACTCACATTACTGGTTGCACAGAACTGCCTCTGACCATCTTTGATCTCTGGGCTGAATTTCTGCAGCAAAGCTTTCTGCACCCTCCAAATTGGTGGGGGCTCCCGGCCTGTCTGCAAGGCCATCTAGAGACACAGACATAGTGTATATCATTGATGATGTGCTTAAACCACATTTTATTCACCATACGTACTTCTTAAGAGTTATGTTGCAATCTAACCTTAAGAGTTCTGATGTCCTCAGTTCGCACCACAAACTCATCTCGTTCACGAAAGATTCCCTCGCCTCCACTCTCACTGTCCTCTTCTTCACTTTCCCCAGCGATGGCAGCATCAGCCTGCTTCTTTGCCAAGTGGAGGGAGGTAAGACGCTGGGATGCTGGGGCCTCCTCTGGGGTTGGAGGTGATGGTGGCTGAGAGGATGATGAACAGGGGGAAGAAGAGGAGAGTGCAGATGGGGAAGGCTGTCCAGCTTCAGGCTCCTGGTCCTGATCAGAAGATGATGGGGGAGGTGTGGTGGAAGGAGGGGGAATTGGCTGACCCAGTGGAAGGTTGGAGAGGGGTGATGACGGATTGGCCGGAGGGGATGTGGACGGGGGTGGGGAAGTGCCTGCTGTTGGAGTCTGTTGGAATGAGGACTGCTGCTGATCAGAGAGAGGACAAGTTGGACTCTCTTCTTCCTCATCTTGGTGGATTGGCAGTGGGGATGGTACAGAAAAACACAGGGGAGGGAGCGGTGAGGGTGAGGAGTAGGTGGGTGGCGAGGGGGAGATGGATAGGGATGGTGATGGAGGTGCATGAGCAAGCACAGGTCCTGATGGAGAATCTGAAAAACAATGGGGCAGGATGAAATGATAAAATGACTTTGTAACCACTGCAAGTTTTGAACTTGACATGACTACGACTGAACTTTCATTCCTTGGTTTGGTGCATTTCTGTATAAACGGGTTGCAATAACAGTGACCAAATGTACATTCTAATATTAGGAAAACAGGATGTTTTCCACTGTTTCTCCCGACTCCAACACTATTGTGTGGAGAGCCCCCACGTGCTGCGCAGGTGCCCAAATCTACCAATAGGACTTTCTAGCGCATCAACAACAACACAATGCTTTAACTGTGTCCTATCAATTACCAGCACCAAGGAGGAAGTCATCCAGGATAATCAGGAAGAACATTCACATCTGACACCAGAAGCAATCTTTTAACATACAGATATTGCATCTCCATCCATCTCAATCCAAAAACACTTGTTTTTATATGAATAAAGTTTCATAGTTACAGTTGCGGTGAATCAACTCCGTTATAGCTGAGCAATTCCATTTGTTAAAGGCCATAAGATGCAGGTGACATTTTTTGAAAAAAGCTATGAAATACATCTCAAGCAAAGATCATTTTGTCAGTTAAATTTTTAGTTAACCCCTTGACGGCTATGGTAGCGAAATTGCAACATACCACTTTCATTCAGACTGCAGCCGAGATAGTGTATCCATTCCCCCAATGCCGGCTTGTGCATATTCAATACGTACCTCGGAACCTTTTGCAAGCACTGGTTTCTTGTAGGACCAGGTGGAGTGGGAACTAATTATTATGTATCTGCTCTATGTGTAATAGATAAATTAACAATCTCCACTTATTTTAGCATCAGCTGGAAAGCAATAGCACACAAAAAAAATGTTTTTTGTTTAATTGTAAATAAATTCAGGCGTCAAGGGGTTAACATTTTAGATAACAGAAAATAAACATACGCATTACCTTGAACTTTAGGAACCTCCAAAATCTGCACTTCTGACATCCTCTCCTCATCCTTCCTCTCCTCCTCCTCCTTCTCCTCCTCCTCCTCCTCCTCCTCCTCCCCTTTCAGGATTCCTTGCGGCAAATTCTGCGACTCTTTCATTATATCTTCATAATTCACAGTCTCCTCTCCTCTCTCCTCAGCCTCATCCTCTTCCGCCTCTTCTCCTTGCTCAGACATTCTCTCATCTGTTTCTTCTGGGTTTGACTGTGGGGAGGGTTTTTGTTCTTCCTCGTCCTGTGTGTGCTTCTGAGAGTATGTAGGGGCCTCCTCTTTTCTGTTCTCCATAGTGGGAATAAGGGGAGGCATGGCAGGGAGAGGGGGACTGAATGATGGCTCCTGGGGTGTAGGTGGGGATTGTGTCGGTTGGGCTTTGATCATTGCTGAAGCCATTGCAGCAGCCAGTGAGTGTGGGGTGTCATAGAGAGCAGAGATGGCAGATGAGATGCTCTTCTGCAGGTCCTGGTTCTTACTGACCGAGTCCTCTTCATCAGAGGAGAAGGAAGGAAGTGTCTCCAAGTTCCTTTTCAGCTCCTCATCCAGAGGCTTGCAGGGGCTTGGGCAGTTGCTGAGGGCCAGGTCCGTCCCCTCACCCTGCTCTCCCTCATCGAATGTTTCCGGAGGCTGCTGTGGAGGACTTGGGGATAGGGAAGGAGGAGGTGGGGATAAGGGTCTAATACCGCCCTTCAAAGAGAAACAGGGGTTTAGAGTTTCTTGCTCGCTTTCATCATGTCCTGTGTCAAGGTCTGACTGTTTTTTGCCTGTCTTCAGGAAATCCAAAAAAGAGGCCATGAAGGCAGGTTTGAAGTCAAAGGCCTTCTCGTCAGCCTACGAAAAAGCAGGATTTAATTACTGATGGCTTTCATGGTGTTGTTACTCTGTCTTCCTTTGCACACTGCAAGAACAGTTCTGATAGAGTGCTCGGGATCATCACCAACACCTGCCTCTACAGGGGCCATTTCACAACAGGTAGTGCTACAAACTGGGATTCATGGAAAATACTACTACTGATGAATGGGGCCACTCCAATTTTCTTCCTTGCCTGCCTTCAACTTCTTGGCAGTATATGCCAAACAATGAGTGTAAGTTGTCTTGTGCATTTAGTTTACTATGGTAGTTAACTTGTGATGAAGTGATGAAAATATTCAGAATCTACAGTGCAGGTGTGAGATTTCACATTGGACATGTTAGGTCCAGTTAAAAGGAACTCAGGTCTGTTTGCACAGTTAGTATGGTTCATCTCAGCCCTTGTGAAAGCTGTTAATCAATGTCAACAAACACACCCACACACAATTTCAGAGGAGAAAGTACAGCTTATATTTTTTATGACTGAAACTTACTTGTTTACACTTGGTGATTTTTTTAATCATTCAAATTGGACTGGGTGACTGACTGGGCTGGGCGGTTTCTGTGGTGTGGAACACTTAGAACGCATATGTATTACTGTTACACAGACTTTAACTGCTTTTTTTAACCACAGCAGAACAGGCTATTTCCAAAAGTAAAACAACTTATAAATTATGGTTCTGTGAACGTGTTAGTAAACAGTGTCAATGCATCGATCCAGCTGACACAAAACTTTAGACTATAAAGACTATAAAGTTTGATTTATTGATGGCAAAGTAATGCAGCGGTAAGCACTGTCGCCTGACAGCAAGATGGTTCTGGGCTTCATATGATGGCTGACTGAGGCCACTCTGTGTTGTGCTTTAGTTAATTAGTGATTATAAATTGCCCAATGTTGTGAATTGCCATGTATGATGTTACAGCGCAGTGATTGACTGGCGATCTGTCCAGGGTGTACATTGCTCCTCACCTTCTCTCAGCTGGGATATGCTCCAGCCCCTTGTGACTGGTCCAAAAGATAATCAGTCATTTCACCATTAGCAAGGAACATGTGTAATAAACAACAATCCAATATATCTATCATGTAAACGCTTTACCATTGTCAGAGCTCTCTTGCATTTAGGAGCATTTTTATTTTATTAGTAAAGACTAAAAGAGCAGGGTTTTAATTTTTACTCTTCTCCTAAATTGTATTGTAAGCAGTTCACTAAATACAGACCCTGGAAGCTGTAAGTAATAAAGTTTAACAGGCAGTAGGTGGCAGCAAGGATCCTGTACTGAAACATGCAGTAACTGTGGCAACAGCTGCCCTGGTAACAGGCATCTCTCTCCTCTTTGTCAGTCAGAAAGAGCTGGCTGTCAGTCAACTATAACCTCCTTCTCTCAAAACCTCGGATCCCAAAAACATGACTGAAAATAGCATTATTGTCTTTTTGTTCCACTGAAAACTACATCAGGAGCTAATTTCTTACAATTAGATTTGAAAAATACTTAGATAGATGCTCCCTTCTTATGACTGTAGGAAACTGAGGTGTGAATAAGGTAGAGGATGTCCTCTCTCCGACAGTGGCTTGAGTCTGAATAGATGAGTTATGAATTATATATGAAGCTCCTGGCTTTTCACAGTTTTGCACAGGGTGTAATGCAACTTACTGAATTGGAGAGTTTCTGCATAGCAGTCCAAGCTTCAGAATTCAGTGGGTCATCAGATTCTTTCTTCCATCGATCCACCATCATCTGGTGTTAACAGAAATCGTCATGTATAAAGATTAGTTTCACGAAATAAAGACTAGTGCTCAGTGTACTATGTTGTCAATCCTCTTAAAGATTTCATGGTGGGGGTTGTATAAAATCAGGAACACCTTCATCCATTTAGATTATATGTAAGAGGACAGATTTGCAGCTGATATTACCAAAAAGGATATAAGGAGCAAAAAATGTGTATTATGCCTCTATTATTGCCACTGATACAATCTATGTTTTGCCATCATTTTTAAAAATGCGTTTCAGACAATATACTTTAAAAGGGGGATTATTTATAAATTGCATGTTCTCCTATTTTAAATGTTTTTAAATCTGACTAAAAAAGGAGAGACAACAGCAGTCACTGAGGCCACACAGCAATTCCTAATTTGCATGTGTGGACAGCTGCAGAAGGAGAAGATCGATCAAAAGATAGACAAAACATGGCACTTTGTGTGGTTTCTTAGCCTGCCTGCTTTTTTGGGTTGTGAACTTTTGGCCCTAATTACATGTTCCCTAATTGTAGTAATCAACAGTCAGAAGGGAAACAGCATGAAAGTAAAGGGACAGTCAATGATACAGACAATAAGAGAGACAGAGATGTATAAAGTTATCTCCTCCTGCTGATTTTTAGTGATTATTTTGAAGGTTTAATTATTAATTGTACATTAGTTTGTTCAGTTTTGTTCAGTTTTCACATCTAGCATCTAACTGTTGTTCAAAGTGCTCTAGACACTGTGGATTATTTGATACATGTTGTCCTTGAACCACCAGAACAATACCCTTGCTGTGGTTTGGGACCTGCTGATTTAAAATTTATGCTCTGAGACACAACATTACATGAACTGTAAACTGTAAAGTGTTATGTGACAAAAGGTAATGAAAAGTGTAATATTTAACTGTAATGTACCATTAAGGATCATAAGTATTTTAAAGGATGGAACCCTACAAGTGTGAACAACCTTAAAGTTGAGCCTGCACTTTATGCACTTTATGAGAGACACAATGAGAGAATATCTGCTAAAAGACATACTGACTGAACTGTATACCTCTCTTTTGGAAATCTAAGGTGCCCCTTGTTACTCAAAATATACAGTACTTCTCACTGTTGCTGAGGCAACTAGCTTCTGCTGCACTCTAATATAAAAAAAGAAAAAAACATATTTATTTACTTATGTATTTTCTTTAAAACATATTTTCTAGGGAATATAAATCAAATTAAATATTGGTAAAATAACAAGTGTCCCATAATTTTTTATTTATATATATATATATATATATATATATATATATATATATATATATATATATATATATATATTTTTTTTTTTTTTTTTTTTTTTTTTTTTTTATAACCTTGTCAAAAATTGCAATGTCTGGCATTGAAACAATAGCAAATCATTCAAAGAGATTTTTTTCCACAGCAAAAACAAGCATGTTTCAAAAAGAAACTAATGAGAAATGAACAACACTCACTGTAAACTGTCATCGAAAGCAGATATCTAATTCCAGGGTTAAATTATTTGACATAAAATACAGTTAGAATCGGTGTGTCTCATGCAGCATTTTTTTTGTAAAGCCTCTGTGTTTTACCTCTTCCGCTCTCTGCTGATGCATCATAATCTTGTCTTGTGCCTGGTTCAGTTCATTTCTGTTGATGTCCATGGTGATGCTGGGTCCAGGACTTAGGCCCAGAGATGGTGCTGACCCCACTGATCCATCAGACAGAATTGGTTCACTGCTAGACAGTGAGTCTGTCCTCAACAAGGACTCTGACGAAGGCATGGTTGAAACAGGCAGTTTGATCTGAAGGACAGACAAGTTGGTTGGAATCAGAGCTTAGCAAATAATATTTGTATTTTTTTAATTAACAAACTAATTAAGAACTACTGATTGCTGTTTCACGGTATTAGTGTAATGCACTGCAAGCAATGCAGCATCTTGTTCTCTGCTGTTTATGGTATCTCACTATTAAGAACAATCTTCCCGAACCACAAATTGATCACACAAATACATCTCTCTCTAAATGGCTAGATATTAGCAAGTGTCTGTATTTTGCAGCATTCAAATGACACTGAACTCTGTACAAGACAAACGAAAAAGGAGGTAAATCTATTTTACTCCCTGCATCACTGAACTGACTGGAGAATTAATTTTAGTGTTGCTGCATCCTGAAACATTGGCAAATAAATGAGGACTGAATAATTTTAGACTTAACAGTGAGTCTACATTTTCTTTGTAATGACCTGCTAACAACAGTGAAAATAAAACACATGCACAAAAAAAAACATGGATATTTTACAATCACTGGTTTGCTAACAGTTGTAGTTAAGATTCATTTCGAGGGAAGGGTAGAACAGAAATACGGACTTTGATTTTTATTTGCTGTGCTACACTACCTAATCCATTAATGAGGATCACATTAGATCTACACTATACACACACTGTATATTTTACTTGAGCTAGTGAAGGTCATTGGACATTTTTTGGTTTTATCCAGGGAATAGGGTATCAAACCTATTAAGTTCCAGCTTTTGTAGGTATTTATTAAAGTCATACTTCAATAATTGGGTAAAACATACTTGGGTATGTTTTACCCAATTCAGATTTATTCTCTGATTCTTCCTTATTTCCTCTATTACCTTGATAGGTCTAACTGGATCTTGCTGCGGCTGCTGAGATGGCTGTTGTTGTGGCTGATGATGCTGTTGATGATGCAGCTGGTGGTGAGAACAAGAAACATGCTGCTGCTGATGATGCAGGTGATGCTGTTGTTGCTGCTGGTGTGGTGGGTGGTGAAGATCTGCCTGCTGGCTGTGATGTTGTTGTGGATGCTGTTGGAGATGCTGCTGTTGGCTGTACTGTTGCTGATGATGATATGGAAGGCTTTGTGCTTTGTTAATATCACCATGTGTTTCCACCAGCCCTTCCTCCTTTCTGCCTCGTCCTCGACCCCTCCCACGCCCCCTCCTATTTTCTCCAACCACTGATCCCATCAATCCCCTGCAGTAAGGAGGCTCTGGAAGAGGACGTATGCGTGGTCTGCCTCTTGGACGAGGAGGACCTTCACGTTTTGGTTTAGTTGGTTTCCTTCCTCTTTTCTTAGGGCCTTCTTGTGGGAAGAGCTGTGGAGGGTGTCCAAGGGAAGAGTAGCTGGAGGGTTGGCAGAAGTCCATGTCACCCATCAGTGGACTGAGCCCACTTACCCCAGATGTCCCAGCTGCCTTCCTACAACTAGACACCAAGTCAGGCAACAGATCAGGAAGGCGTCGATTGTTGAGACGAATATCTGCTGGAACATCAGCTTTATCTTCATCATCCTCAAATTCATACTCCTGCGCATAGTTTTTCTTTGTTTGAGGTTGAGGTTCACGCCGCTGTTTAAGCAAATGAAATGAACTGGTCTTCAGCAGTTTCTTGGGTCGAGAAGAACAGAAGATAGGTGAGGTCAGACCAGTAGTATTGGAATTTCCACCGATTCCAACAGCTCCCACCATCTTGTTGACTGAGCCATCCACCTCAGGTGAGGAACTCAATCCCAAAGTGGTAGTTTGGGACTGGATGAGGCCAAGCTGGTCAGTGTTCACAGTGGAGGGGAGCTCATGGCCCTTCAGAGAGTCAAGGTCTAAGTGTAGATTGCCATTACCTGTCCTTGAAAGGCTACGGCAATACTGCCCATAGCCTTGATCACTGTGATGACCAACCATATCATAGCCCTCTCCAACACCTCCTGTTTTTAAGGACTCCATACCATCTTGCGCCTGCCCATGGCCCTGGCTGAGGCTTTCTTGAGCAGCCTGTCCTGTCCCAGAATCCCCAGCACAACTTGATTTGTAATCAGTTGAACAAAACATGTCCTCCATGTCAGGAAAGAAAGAGCGGTCTTCATCATGTAAGAGAGACTCTGGAAAGCAAATGGACGTTAGAGGTGCAAACCGCTGCTGATGCTGAGCATGATTCTGTCCCACTTTATCTGCTGGGCTCACTGTGTCAAACTGGTGCTGTTTGAGCTGGTCCAATTGTGAGTGTGACAGTTGTGTCACACTCACAGTTGTGACAGGCTCTCTTGGTCGAGGTTGCTGCTGTTGTGGGGGAGTCCTCATATTTGCTGCCATCCGGTGGGAGTGTGGGTGAGGTAACTGAGTGTGTGGCAGATGATGGTGAGTATGTGCTTGCTGTTGGTGGAGGGCATGGGGGTGGGCTTGGGCCTGAGGCTGGTTGAGGTGATGCAGGTGTGAAGGGGACGATAAGCCCAAGTCTGGCTCAGCAAGAAAATCATGGAGATCTGCAGCTGTTTGCTGGGGATGGTGGTGAGGTGTAAGTCTGTGCTGCTGTCTATGCCTGTCTCCAGCACCTCCCTCTCCTCCTGTCACAGTCACCCCAATCCCAGTTTGGTCTAGAGGTCCACTGTCTCTGCTGTTGGCCCGAGTAAGAGATTGATTCAGCATGTCTAGTGGAGACATTGAATTCTGACTGGCTTGATCTCTTGGCTGAGCGCCAAGCCTGTAGTGAGTCTGGAGCTGGAGTTGCAAGTGTGAAGACTGGTTCTGTGGGTGGGTCTTTACCTCGACAGGCCCTGCTCCGCCAGCTGAACTCATCATGGCCTGCTGGCTTAGAGAATGCTGTTGTTGTTGCTGCTGCTGCTGCTGTGGAGGGGCTTGCTGGTGGTCCATTTTGCTGTGGGTGGTATGCGAAAGTACAGACTGCAACATGTGAGTTTGCTGAGGAGGATCTGGTGATGAATTCATCAGAGAAAGAGGGACCTGGCTTTGTCTAGCCTGCTGCACATCTGGTGTGTTACACAAGTAGGCATTGTCATTTGCATCTGAAGGTTTCTTTAGCTCTATGTGAGAGTGGCTGTGTGAGTGGGAACTTGGATGACTATGCTGAGAATGTTGAGAGTGCTGTCCATGTTGAGTTTGCTGGGAGTGCTGGGAGATTTGGGATTGCTGATTGTGCTGAGAGTGTGAGGACACATGTGAGGTATGATGGGGATGTTGGGAGTGTGGGTGTTGTGAGTAAGGGTCCCCTCTTCCATAATTGACCACAGAGCCCAGAGACTCATGCTGTTGTTGATGTGAGGGGGTAGTATGGGGGTGGGAAAGAGAATCAGAAACCCCTTGCACCACTCCAGATGTGGACTTTGATATGGTCAGCTCCGACTTGGTCTGCTGTTTCTTCTGTGATATTTCTAACTGTCTGCTTAAGCCACTTGCATTATCACTAATAATTGTTCCAGGACCTGAACTGCTGGTGGTGTTATTGGTACGAATGACACTCTGAAGGTGGTACCGTTCCTCTGAAATTTTGTTAACATCATAGGTCAATCCCTTTCCTTCTCCGTCCCTTGTTTGTGAGAGTGGTTGGGGTAGTTGCTGAGGATGTGGGTGATGCTGGGAAGGATGGGGAGTTGAGCTTTGGGCATGTAGTAAGTGGTGGATTAGGAAATCGTCATCATCCTCTTCTTCACCCTGGGTTTGCTCAACTCCCAGTATGTTTGTCTCTGTTTTTGGCTTGGGTGGTGTTGAGTGGTAGGACTGGCTCTGAGCTTGTTGTGTTTCAGCAAAACCTCGTGGTGAGGACATAAAAGAAGGTGACAGAATAGAGGGCATGTATTTTGTGGCCCCTGAGCCTCCAGGGGACTGTGCAGGACGAGCAGCAGCAGGAGAATGCAATCCAGGGCGACTGATAGTAGAATTGACAGAGGGTGACATGCTTGACTCAGGCAGGTGGTAAGAGCCACTAGCTCCATTGCCAACACCAGCTGCCCTGCTGCCTGACCCTGCAGATCCAACTCCACTGCCAAGTGCAGTCAATCCTGACACAGATCCACTGCCTGTTGATCCACTCCCATAACCTAATGAAGGACTTCTTGCTCTTCTGAGAGAAGCTGGGCCAAAACCTGAATCCTCAAAGACCACCTCTGCAGAAAAAGAGCGTCCTTCTGCACCTATACCAGTGAACATTTTACCCCCAGTGCCCCCTGCTCCTGAGTTTAAGTCCTGGGCATGAGGTGAGCTGAAACCTCCGTAAGGTTGGGCCATTTGTGTTGATGGAGGTTGGTTGGGAGAGTAGGATTGGGTATGTTGCCTGGGAGGCGTCTGGTTGGGTAGGCCTGTGCTAGATTTAGCTGCAGATTGAGAGCCATATGTGGATAGGCATTGTTTGGCTGCTGGCTGTTGAACAAGAGTGGATGACACCACTGGTAGAGGAGGTGGTCCTGGAGCTGACTGTGGTGGGGGTTGCTGATGAGACGGAGCAGACAAGGAGCTAGTGCTTGTCTTGGAGCTAGAAGAGGTTGAAGAGGTGGTGGAGGAGGCTGATGGTGTAGTGTGTGGTTCACGGGAAGAAGAAGATGCTGAGCCTGAAGAGGAATACCCACTACTAGAGCTGTTACTTTTGGCTCCCTTAGTGGCCGACGAAGAAGAAGCTGATGAGCTGGAGGAAGAGGATGTGTAGGGTGTTTGGATGATAGGTTGATAGGTGTGGGACTCCATCCTTGATGAGGGCTTGGGGTCAGAGGATTGGCCCTGTTCCTCCAGGGGACTACAGGACACTGCAGCACGCCGATGGCGGCTGACTCTCTGCTGATAGCCAGATGACCCACCACAGCTAACATATTGCTGTAGGGTTGTGGACTCGGCTGGAGATGAACGTTGGTAATGCTTGATCACACTGTCCTGTCGAGAAACTGCCCTCTCTGAAGGAGGCTGGGGGGGTGCCACAGGCTGTAGGGCTGGTGTGGAAGAGAACACAGAGGCATTATAGAGCTGAGAGGACTGGTTGTGGAGCTGAGAGGACAACAGGTTGAACTGGGGAGGAGGCAGGTGGCAACTGGAGGAAGTGGGTGGGGCCTGGGATTGAGGAGGGGCAGGGGACTCCTGAGAGCCCCGGTAGGTGGCACTCTGGGAAGACAGCAAGCGATCAAAGCCCAAACTGGATTGAGAGGGTGTTTTGATGTGTAGCAGGGAATCATGTGACGATAGCAAGCCATTAGAATTCGGACTAAATGTAGGTGCATCCTGCAGGGATAGTGAGGGAGTGAAAGATCGTCCAGAAAAGGAGCCAGGATGCTGGTATGCAGAAAGGGCTGAGGAGGAGGGGAAGGAGCTGGAACCTGGAAGTGCCCCTGAAATAAAGAGCTCCGCTGGGGCCGGTGTGTGCATTGCTACAGGACACAACATTACATAGACAGAGTTGGTCAATGCAAGTCACTATTAAACAAATAGGCAAATTTCAGTATGAAACTACAAATATGTTACTTTGTACTAATAAATTTCATGCAAATCATTTTGGAAATTACATTAATATTTATTAAGAAACATTAGCTATTCAAAATTAACTTATTCAATTCTTTTTCAAGTGTCACATTCCCATAACAGACTGACACTCACCAGTCTGCCAAGAGGGAGTGCGAAACTGAGACAGGAGGGAAGAAGCAGAGGGTGTGGGCTGTGGACCCCGGGACTCCAGAGCTGAAATCAGATTCATGACTGTGGGGTCGGGACCTGAAGGGCTGGCATGGTGGAGGCTGGCATCAATCAGCCCTGACAGGCCTGGCAACAAACCACATGCTTCATTTAATTCATACACAGTATGGTGTAGATCATATAATCATCATATGTACAGTTTTGTAAAACATCTTTCCTTCAAACTTTAACTTCTGTTTTTAGTATACAACTAGTGTTGTAGCAAACAATAGAGTCAGAACTATTGCTAGCAATTACCATGGAAATCGCTGAGTTGCAGAACAAAACTAAGCACCATTACCTAGATGACATGCCATTCTCTTTTGACTATAAGTTTGTAGTGTTATCCATTTACATTCTGTCTCTCTGCACCTTTCAGACAATATTGCTTTTTAAACAGACAAATATTTACCTCAACTTGAGATAATTAAAGCCCTTTACAGACATGGGATACACATCATTGCTGCTTCATAGTCTGTTCAAGTGACAGCATTCTGTCTTTCAGACATTGGGCACTTTTATGCTCATTTTCCTTGCAACTTCAAATAAACAGGTTATGTCCATAGCCACAGAAATGGAGAGAGTCACAGTATGTGTGCAATATTGGTCATTCATGTAATATTAAACAGTATTAAGTATTAAACAAAATAACACAATGCATAATAATGCGTTAATAAACAAAACAGTAAATCTAAACTAATAGTGGCTTATCAAACTGTTCAAATAGCGAATATCCTACTGTATTTATGACCTCCTAAATCCGAAAAATTCTGTCCATTTTTTGATGACAACTACGACTTTACCATCAGTAAAATAAAAATATGCTGATAGGATGGAGCTCGGGACTCCTGAGGACGGCTGCTATGTAACAAATTATTTAACTGCAGCTGACAAACTGTGACTCTGTGTATGGCAGTTCACCTGTCTGATGTGAAGAAAAGTACATGGCGTGACTTGCTGTTAAATCCTGACCCAGATTGATCCTGTCTTCATGTTAGGGACAATTTATAAGTAATGAAGTTGCTGCTGTTGTTCAGTGCATTATTGTATGCAGTTCTCGCTCTTTGAAGACACTCATATGGATTTGGCTGCTGTCTAATGCTGCAGGCATTTAATAAACTCACAGTAAAGACTCCTTCAAACAACTCGACGCAACCAACTAAACTTCTGTTATTGTAAATGTTTCCTTAAAGCCCAGACTACACTTATTATTGGTGAGTCCATTTAATCTGCTCTGTCTTAACTGCAGAAAAGTTATATTTCTCTATTCATATTTATTGGCATTTCAGCTTGTAATAGATGTGGCATTGTATCCCAGTGAGCGACAAATGTGCTTTGTGATCTTGGAATGCAGCAGTGTGTTTTACTCTATGATGTTTTTGAACCAATATTTTTGCTGAAATGTGAAGAAATCCTTTTCCAAATCACATAACACAACAAAAAGTATGCCATTTATGCGTGTCTATTAATGCGACTGCATGCAGATCAGACTTTTGCCATTTTGAAAGTTATACAAAAATGTTATTCAGCCAGACCATTCAGACATGAAGATGACACCTTCAAAATGCCATCAGATTAATGGAAAGGAATGCATGTCCGAAAGAGCTAAAGTGATTAATCAGCCTACCCTTCATTAATATTTTATTGTAATCAACTGTAAAAAAAAAAACAAAAAAAAAAAAAAACGGGATTTGTATCTGGAAACACTAGCTTGCATATTGTTTATCAATATATCACACAAATAATGTTATGTATGGATGACTTAAAAATGTAGTGGAAATGAACATATCAACAAGAAACATTTTCAGGCATCCACAAGAAAATCTACAAATTTGGCATATGGATTGTCTTCTGGCATAAAAAAATCCAATCAAATGGCTTAAATGCCTTATTTTGCAAGAGCTTAAGAGCAATGAATATTGTCATTGACATATTGGAAACTACAATACAAATGATGAGAAATGGGAAAATAAATGAAGTCATTGTTGCAGTGTCATCATTACATTACATCATGTTTGCAAAGTGAAATACGGTTTAGTATTTGGTATGTTGAGCCTGAAGTCAGAGTTTTCAGTGCTTTGAAGGGGGCTCTCTTTTCACCTGGCCAATCACCATGGTAACTAATGCTGTGGAGCTAGAAGAAATCTCTCCCTTTAAACAAAGCATTTCCTGACGATTCTCTGTGAGTGATACAGATTTTCAGCTGAGGGAATATGTTAGGTTTGCATTTGTTGAGCTCTGCTTTACTAAAACCACTGAATGAAACCTTGCAGTTACAGTATGGCACCACTGTATGTATAGTGTTGCCATGGGAACCTGACATGTATTTGGTTGGTTTTACAGAAATCGCATAAATAAATTTTTAAGTTTGGTCCTAATTTGCTGTCAAGTCTGTTTACACTGCTGCTACTGAATCTGATAGAACAGAGTGTACAAAATTTAATATTCTACTGGTATTTATTAGAGAGAATATTAAATCAATAAAATTGTTTTCACTTTGATTTTGCCAGAAATTAAAGTCATATCCTGTATTATGGGACAGTGTCAAACCTAAATGCATTTCACTTCAAGTTTAACAGCTGTAATGTGCAGCTGTCCATTAGAAACAAATGACTGCACTGATCATAAAATATATTAATACACATTCAACAGTTTTCTACTAGCACTCCTGCCATCCTTTCCAGAAGCAGTAGCCAACTTCCACAAAGTAAACATTTCTGTCAAACTTACTTCATGATGCAGCCCACTGAACATCGCATGTGAGTTTGAAAATTTTTCATTACTATAAACATTTGAAAGTCTCAGCTCAGCCTGGAATCTTTGCCGAACTTCTTTTCGAAATTCCAGTGCCTGTGGTGCCTTTTAAGTGCCTGATTGATCCAGTAAAATCTGACTGTGAGTCAAGGGCTGTAATTATGAGGTAATTTAATAACATAAGCAGTGCTGTCTGTTGGAAGAGTTCAAAAATCTAAATATCTAAATATATCACAATGGGACTATGGATAGAAACAACACAACACACGTAGTGTGTTGTGTAGTTTCCGAACATTTTTAGCAGGTTTAGTAATACTGTGATGACAGATGACCATGACCATTTTGGTCACTATAATCATGATATGAAATTTTGGTTGTTTCATCACTTGTCATAACCATACACTAAGCTGGTGTCAATACATGCAATATTTGCTAAGATATAATCTCATTCCTTGTTTGATTACATGACTGCTGATTTTGATTGGCTGTAACAGACGGTTTTAGAAAACTACAATCATCTGACTTTTGTTAGATTAGTCTGTCAATCATCAGTGGCAGTTTTAGTGAAGATTGGAATGGATTTGTGGCCAACAATTTATTTTGAAAAAAAAATGTCAAAAAATCCAATGTGGCAGGAAATCACAAAACCCTCCAATAAATTCCAAAACAGTGATTACGTCGACTAACTTTACATGTCTCGGCTTTACACAGTATTTCAAGACATGAGGCATGGATTTTGTGCTTCCTCAAAATGTGGTCCCGAGTCCATGTACCTAGTTTGGTTTCATAGATGAAAGCACTGATGCTATGTAACTTTAGTTTCTGCTTGGCAGCTTTATCACTGCATTTGTGATCTGTGAAAGTTAGTTTAAACTTTTCCATAAAATCCAATGTGGCAGAAAATTCCATATAGCAGAAATTACCAATGGGCATCCTCATGAGGTGCTTAGCACCTGGCTTGATCCAAAGAAACCAGCAGTATCTAAAAAACTCACAAATAGATTTTTAGTTATGTGCATAAACACACTTCCAGTCCATTCAACCCATTGATGGGCCCAAGAGTGCTCAATGTTCGGACTTGGAACGTGATAAGAAAAAAAAAAAGCTTAAAAATCAGGAGATTGTTCTTAATCAGTGTGCCGAAATCAAAACGTTCTACCTTGTTGTTGTACATGCTCCCATAAACTTCAACAGCATAGGAAGAAAGAGGATGATGATAATAATGATGTATAAAAAAACAGAAAAGAAACACAATGTGGGCCAACATAGCTTCACTGCCTAACCAAATACAGGTAAAACTATACAAAGAAATAAATGAATTTGATATATTTTCACAGATATACCAACCAAATCCTTACCAAGTGTGCGTCCAGCAGCACCCCAGGCTCCGCCCTGTCTTGAGTTTCCTGGGTGGTGGTTGGTTGCATAGCCTTGGAGGGGGTGGGGGGTGGCATAGGCTTGCCGGTGAAGCAGTTCTGAGTCTGGGTGGGATGACCTGGAGCTCCCATACATGAGGCTGAGGAGTGCATGGTTATTAAGATTGATTTGCATAAACACCCTTATTTATAACACAGTCTGATGCCCTAACCTGGACTAATCAAATACGTTTAGCAGTAAAAGCAATAGCTGTCATCATCTAATTTCACAGTTTCTTCACTGTGTACCACCTTTCCTACGAGAATTTGTTCATCTTTGTATCACACCAAAACTTAACGTGTACAGCCATCCGTAACAATCCTCTTCAAACAACAAATAAAAATGATATTATTTCAATTAACATTGTTAAAAAGTTAAATGATAACCAAGATAGAGTATTTTTAGTGCAACATTCAGACGATGTTTGTTGTCAGGACCTCAGATTATGCTACATGATAACAAAGAAAGAATATTCCCAAACCGACATTCATGTCTTTTCAGGCCTGAGATGGCAGAACAAACCGTTTCTGTCATGTAATCCATTAAAAAGGGGGTTGAGGGGGACATTTTGCTTGTTATTTTTCGAAAATGTTTTGAGAGTGTGGCTTATAGTTCATTTGAAAATAAAATTCTTACAGTGTTACATGAAAACAAAAGAAAGACATTCGCAATGCAGCATTCAGAAAATGTTCTCAAGATGATATTGATTGATGCCTGAGTTGACTATTAAGAGTTCATAGTTAAGATCAGATTTGTTGAAAGAGGACTATAAAAAAAAACTATTTGGGTTTGTACAAAAAGTCCTTTAAAACAAACAAAGCAGAGTTCATCATAAAAGCATCAGTTCCTTTGTTATGACACTGAATAATGGCCAAGAAAGTCTTGCACAATGTTCCAGTGTAATAAAGAAGCGTACTATGACATTATGGATATAACATTCTATCATTACACTTATGTCTGAAAGTCTGTCAATATTAGCACAAAAAAATCTTGAGTTAAGTCCAAAAAAATATTTTGTGAGATCACAGTGACCTCTATCTAATCTCTTCATCCTTGAGGCCCAAATTTAAAGAACTTCCTTCAAGGCATTCCTGAGATATCTACTTCATGAGAATGGGACAGATGTCTATCAATGTTGTCACTAAACATTTTTACATTTAGAGAAAATTATCCTACCTTTAAGCACAACATTTTGAGAATTAAAAAAAAAACTGTGACATTCATACAAATTTTACATACAAATTTGTCAGAACATTTTTAAAACCCCAAAAAATATTTTGCTAAATCATATGCACTGTTAAATATATATAATAAGAACATATAATTAATTTTGAGGATACTTCAGCTGGATAATTTTTCTTTGTAAGTGACTTTTTGAATTGCTGGGCATCAAAGAAAGACTCAGACTTGTAAAGAAACACCCATGGTGCCATTTACATCCAGTGATCAGAGGATATGTTTGTCAAGGTTCTACAATTATAAGAGACTAGTAGCAGACATACATGGGCTGAAATACAGGAGGAGCCCGATGGATCAAAACCACAGAGGACAGAGGAAAAAAGGGGCTATACAAAAATCAAACATGGTGTCTGGAAGGGAATAGGAGCAAGTGCCTTTTCAAAGGAGCACTTTGAATTCATTCAATGAACATATTGACTAGGCAGTGGGCATAAGTATGGTCCTGTGGTGTGATGTTTACTGACAGACACATATTGTACATTATAATGTGATGAAGTGAGGGAAAAAAAAGATTTTGGGTCAGGAATCCAGTTTTCACTGTAAACATTCAAAATACAAAATTGCTATGCTCTTCACGATGGAAACAAAAACTAAAATGATCATATTTTCAATTTTCATATTAAGAAAAAAAATGACACTGAAGTATATGTAATCTCTAATATACTGTTCAAAAAAAAGGGAACACTGAATCATCACAATATAACTTTAATTTAACTAAACTTCTGGGATATTGATCTGCCCAGTTAGGAAGTGTAAATGATTGTGAATGCCCCCCTCAGTAGGTTAATAATTCTGTTTTCCACTGTCCAATCTTTGATACACACTGGGTGATATATTGAGAACAAAATTACGTGAGAATAAAGTGTTCCCTCAAATATTTTGAGCAGTGTAGTTAAACTCTTCCACACCGGCTCTGTATGGTGATTGTTGTTGTCGAGGGACAGGCAGACATAAAACAACCACAGTTTTATCTGAATGGCACTGAGGCACATGCACCATTTTCTTTCATACTGCCGTCCATTTCTTATGAATTCAGAATATGATTTGAATGTTACTTGTATCATTATTAAAAATGATTTATCAATACTGAGTTTACATCAAAAGTCTCCACACAGTTCTTTTCACCAATACACAGCTCAGCATTGCATGTGATCCCCCATTCTGAACGCAGTTATGCAACCAAAAAAACTTCTTACATGTTTCATCATTAGCTCTGACAACATCTGTCTCCCCATATGACTACACTAACACAATGACCTCATACTGGAAATTCCATAATAGAACAAGGTATTGTGTTTTATGAAACAGACAACATCACAACCAGAAATGCTAAAATATTCCTCATTATTGCTGTGTATTGTTTATTCCACAATATACTATATAAAATTCCAGTGATCCAAAATAAATACACATGTTGCATACCAAACAATTTAATAGGTATATGATACAACCACAACAAGTCTGACTTATGACTTTGGCCAATCTGACCATTCAAGACTTTATATCATTTCTTGAAACACACCCCTGTGAGGGCAAAGGCAACTGAACTTGCTTGTGGTCCCTGAATAAGTTGTAGCACTTAGATACACTATGATCTCCATGACTGAGACGCTTCACAGACCTCGGGGAGGCCCTCAGCTAGAATGCTAAGCAGCTTTGTTGTTCATAGTCATTTCTATTTGCCAGAGGTAGCTGTTAGCATAGCTAAATAAAATTGTTTCTCTTCATAAAATAAATCGTATATAGCAAATTGTTGTCTATTGTAAATTAATATAGTTGTATTTTGTATTCAACATACTATGAACAACTTTTAAAACAGTATATACATGTGCAAAACTTCTGGTTGTTGAGGTTGACAGTGACCACAGATGTGGTCACTGTCCACAATAACAGTGAATGCATATTGTGTTTAAACAATTAAACAGTACACACAGTTTAGCTCAGATAGACTGTCTCTGTGCGGACTATGTAAAGAGTTCTACAAAAAAAGTCACTGTAGAGAAAGTAATGCATGTAACTCACAAAAAGAATATGCTGATATCTAGCAGATAGATGCTTCAAATTGCTGACAAGGCATAGATCGTCATAGCTGTCAGAGTATACCGCAAGCAGCAGAAACCCTAAAGAATAAACTACATTTAATTATGGTATTGTTTTACGACAAAAGCAAGACTAAAATTCCATTATACTTTAGATACACTAATTAATTTATATTTATAAATGTTCATACTACACTTAGCACTGTTGCTTTACAGCAAGAGGATGTCTTAGTTCAAACATGTTAGCTGTTCTGTGTGGAGTTGGTATACTCTCCCTGTGCCTATTTCCTCTGCATCATCTGGCTTTATTCTCACAGTCCAAAAACCTGCATGGTACACTGGTGATTCTAATTTGGCTGCAGGTGTAAGTGTGAGCATGATGATCTATGAATGTTTATATGATCTCTTACACATTCATTATACAGCTGTAACATTTACATATAAAAAACAAAGAGACACCATAAGACCTCCTTGTATGTAGTGTCACACTATACCTACTACTACATTTATTACTGTATGCATGGACACTTGTCTCCCTGGAAGAATTCAAAGCTCTGATCAACTTGTCGTGTGTCAAATGTTGCCATGTTCAATTGTATAATTGTTATTTATGAAAGTGTGCAATCTTGGCCAGATTTCCCTCAAAAAGGGATTTTAATCTTAAGAGACTTCCTTCTTAAATAAATAAATGATAGAGGTTTGGACTGATTACTTGGAACAGCCTGAGCTAGGTGAGGCCACTAAGTACAACTGAGAGCAAGGACGTGTATTTTAACTACAGTAGCTCACTATCAACCTCAGCAGAAGGACACAATAAAAGCAACACTTTAAACATTTTTTGTTTGTTCATGGTGTAAAGAACAGCACTGTGCACGGGAGAAATGGCATTTATGAGTTGAGTCAGGTTTTCATTTTCGAGCTCCACTGATTTGTTGCATTTGTCGTTTTTTGTTGGTCTTTTACTGAAATTGTTTACCTAATTTTTTGCACAATGTTGATTAAAGCAATAAATTGAGCAACTGTATTAATGTGTGGGAATGCACCATTCCTAACAAACCACTGAGGCTCCAGAAATGAAATCCACTGAGTCTGGAGAAAGACTGATGTGGTTGTCAAGGCGACCGCTAACGTGGAGCAAAGCTAACGGGAGCTTGTTAACTTTAGCAGGACTCGAGGCCGCACTTCATTCAGACATCCGAAAAACGGCCGTTTAATGACAAGCAGTATGATATTCATTTTTAACGGTAGCGACATAGAATTACTAAATCTGTTTGCATTTAAAAGCTGTCTTTGATAATTCGTCCGACGTATTGAGAAGCCAGTGTGATGGGAACACGAGGGAGCCGGCTGCGGCTCCATGCTTCTGATGCATTCACTGTCAGATGCTGGATAATGTTCAAGATCGCTAAAATGTAGCCTGACTGGGCTGAAAGCTACCTAATGTTAACACAGTTTTGCCTAAATGCTAATCTAATCTTAGGGTTGCGTCCCAAATGTTAACTTTAATTAACTGACGTTTAATTGGGTGACAGTCACGTGATATCATTGTATTATTGTAAGTAATGTTTACTAATAAGGGAGAACGTCTTCATTAACGTTACAGTCCAGCAAGTTTATTTAGCACCACACACATTTTACTCACTTATAAGAACAAATTCAGCTACTGTTACCGCGATTAGCAACGTTTTAGTTTCACCGTTTTGAATGGGGACTCACGTTTCAAATTAATAAAAGTGATGACTCTGTATTTAGCTCATTATTTGCACACACTTGTTTCTGCCTTATGGACTGCACGGCTTGTTTCTCTTTGCTTGCTGTAGATCTGCGCGTCCCACTGCTTTGACTTGTAGACTTGCAGCCAATTAATACAATGGCAATCAACCTTGCTGTTCAACCTGCGATCAGGACCTGTCATGCATTTGTTAGTCTAAAGCAAGAGAATGTGCACCGGAGACGATGCAGTCCTGGAACCGAGAAGTAATATTTCTTTTTTTTTTAACAATAACAGACTCGGTTTCCAGCAACCCATCCCCCTTCGTTTCTCCCCTCTCCTCCGTCTCCATATCACTATTAACCTTCCATCGCATTCCATGCATTTTAGTTAGAGACAGCCCCCATACCCCTCCCCTCCCGCTAATGACAATACGGCTGGCTGTACCTGAGCCTGGTGGCCATGTAGCAGTACCATGCAGCCTGGCTCAATGCAGAGGCGCAGGCAGTGTTATGCCATGGCATTATTAGACCCCTTGAAGCCCACTGGTGCATCCACAACAGCATATAGGTTCCCATGCTTTAGCCACTGAAGCTTACCTTGCTTTGGCCGATCTGTCGTAACCCCATCCTGTCCCAGCCCCTAGATCTCCGAAGCCTGCAGCGGGATAATTCCTCTCCATGAAAGAAAGGGCAGGATGAAGATGGACAAATAGTGAGGGGGAGGGGAGGGAGGAATGTCTTCTCAGCGCTCGATTCTGTTTATTTCTCTGCTTGACGAGCCTGTAGACTGGGAGGAATGGGGAGGAGAAGGAGTGAGAGGAGGAGGGGGGGGAGTCACAGCAGCCAGGAGCACCTCCTCCCTCCTCTCCCCATATATTTCACTGTCTATTGTCTCCTGTGCTAAACTGATGGGCCGCAGAACAGATGCTCAACGTTCTTTAGCAGCTTTAATAAGCGAAGCTATATTCACATTCATCCAGCGCCGACAGCTGCTCTGCTGCTGCTCACACCATAGTAAAGCTATTTTCCCTCATTTTGTTCACAAGACGCCATTTTTAAGAGGAATCACTGGACTGGCGCCCCTCCACCCCCCACCTAATACACACACACACACACACACACACACACACACACACACACACCACCACCGCCACCACCATCCTTCTCTCTCTCTCTCTCTCTCTCTCTCTCTCTCTCTCTCTCTCTCTTACACACACACACACAATTTGTCATGCACGGCAAAGCAGTGTGTTGTAGTGTTCTAACATTGGTAGAGAGGACTGTAGAAAATGAATCTGATGAAAGAGCTCAGCTTCTGTAGCCAGTTGTATCTTTCTATAATGAACTGACATGATAAATAGCAAACACACGAGTTGCAACATGTCTGACATTCTCCTGAATCCAAGTGAACACACGTGTACTCCATTAGGTTGACAAATTCCAAGAAATTATAGAATGACAGGAGGCATACATAATTGCTGTTATTTATTACAGTTTATATATTGTGCCTGATTTTTTTGAACAACCAATATCCTTTATGAATTGTATTTTTTCGCTCTGCTCCAACGTACACAGCACAGTTGGGTGTATAGTACAACCACAAAAATGAACCCCACCCTCAGTCGCACCCACATTAAAGCCTCATGTGTGTAGTGAACATACTACGGGTAAGTCAATATGCACATTATATGGTCAGCAGTGTCCAACCAGGATTTGTGTTTTAATGTTACTCATAAACACAATGTACTAAAAAAACAAGCAATAATTAAAAGTTCACTCAAACCACCGGAGCCCATCAGGCATTATCAAGTGGCTCTGCCAGCAGTCTCATTCCTCTCCAGCATCAGCAGGCTCTGATGGCGCACCCCTGTGGTCAAAGAGAGGAAGAATCTTTGTAAACATGTGTGATCCATCTAGAAACAAAAATGGTCGAAGGTTGAAGAAAAGGAGACAAAAACTGCAGGAGTCTCAGCTATTTTTTATTCAGCTCCACTTTTTACAATGTGTCAACTCACAGCACCACACAACAACACTTCCTGCCGCCACAACCTCAGCGCAAAAAAAAAAGTTTTTGTCCCTTCAAAATAAAACCGTCCTTTGTGTGTGAGACCTAAATATAATGTGCACCACACAGGCCCCCCCAGAACACACAAAATAAACTCAAAAACAGAACATGCAAGCTGCAAAACTTCAAACATACCATGTAGGCAAACGGACTGCTCTACCCCCGCGGGTGCATGTAACGACACCGCGCAGCGGGCTGGCATCTGGCAACGGGTCACTGTCATGCATTGCAGAGCTCTGAGGTAAACTGGGGGCCCCTATCAGAAGTCATGTCCAAAGGTACACCGAACCGCGACACCCAGGAGTAAATGAATGCCCGGGCTACCTCAGGTGAAGTAGTAGATGACAGGGGAACCGCCTCCGGCCACCATGTGGTTCTGTCCACCATGGTCAGGAGTGTAAATCCACAGGATGGGGGAAGAGGACCGACCAGATCCACATGAACATGTTCAAAACGTCTCTCAGGAATGAGAAAGGGCCCTAAAGGAGCTTTAACATGACACTGCACTTTAGCGCGCTGGCACGCCATGCACGTAGTAGTCCAAGCCTTAACATCCTTCCTGAGACCGGGCCACACGAACTTGGCACCCACCAATTTAACCGATGCTTTAACACCAGGGTGTGACAGGGAGTAGACAGCATCAAACACACGGCGGTGCCAAGCAGTGGGAACCAAAGGGCGTGGCTTGTCCATAGAGACGTCGCAAAGAAGGGACGCCCCACTGTCTGAAACATGACATTCCTCAACTCCAAACTAGACTCAGCTGTGCGCAGTGCCTGTACCTCAGAGTCCTTTAGCTGGTCCGCAGCCATTTCAGCATAGTCCATTCCCAAATGAACAGTGGCAATGTCGGCACGAGACAGGCAGTCCACAACCCGGGTGTTCTTCCCAGCCACGTGTTGAATGTCTGTTGTAAACTCAGAAACAGCAGAAAGATGCCGCTGCTGCCGCGCCGACCAAGGTTCGGATGTCTTAGCCATTGCAAACGTAAGGGGCTTGTGATCAACAAAAGCAGTAAACTCCCGGCCCTCCAAGAGGAACCTGAAGTGGCATGTGGCAAGAAAAGGGCTAAGAGTTCTCTGTCAAGCGTACTGTACTTCCTTTCAGATTCACACAATTTCCTGCTGAAAAAAGCTAGTGCCTGCCAGGCTCCATCAGACCATTGTTCGCAAACCACACCGATGGCGTAATCGGACTGCATCGGAGGTCAGGGCAATGGGTGCGGCTGGGTCGGGATGGGCCAACAGGGCAGCATTGGCAAGCGCTGCTTTAGCTTCGTCAAAAGCCAGTAATCTCTCCGGGGTCCACTCAATGTCCTGGTTACCCTTTTTCCCCTTTAATGCGTCGTATAAGGGGTGCATAATGTGGGCAGCTTGAGGGATGAAACGGTTGTAAAAATTAAACATGCTTAACAATTCCTGAAGGGGCTTCACAGAGCCAGGACGTGGAAAAGCCGAAAGCTCTTCGACTTCGGCAGGGAGTGGCACAGCGCCAATGTTCCCTCTAATTTTTCATGAGACCTGGATGACCTGTAATTTCTTGCAACTAAATTCGTACAAAACTGAAGTCATTGTATTGGGCCCCAAACATCTCAGAAACTCGCTTTCAAAGCAAATAGTTACTCTGGATGGCATTACTTTGGTCTCCAGTACAACTGTAAGGAACCTCTGAGTTATTTTTGACCAGGACATGTCCTTTAACTCGCACATAAAACAAGTTCGTAGGACTTCTTTCTTTCACCTGAGAAATATTGTAAAAACCATCAACATTCTGTCTCAGAGTGATGTGGAAAAACTAGTCCATGCATTTGTTACATCTAGGCTTGACTACTGCAATTCTAACTATCAGGATGTCCCAATAGCTCTCTGAAAAACCTACAGCTGATCCAAAATGCTGCAGTGAGAGCACTGACGGAAGTTAGGAAGAGAGATCATATTTCTCCTATACTGGCTTCTCTTCACTGACTTCCTGTGAAATCTAAAATAGAATTTAAAATCCTTCTCCTGACATATAAAGCACTTAACAACCAATCTCATCGTATCTTAAAGACCTTATAGTACCATACTATCCTAGCAGAACTCTTTGCTCTCAGATGGCAGGCTTACTTGCAGTTCCCAGAATTTCTAAAAGTAGAATGGGAGGCAGAGCCTTCAGTTATCAGGCAGCTCTCCTGTGGAACCAGCTCCCAGTTTGGGTTCGGGAGGTGGACACCCTCTCTATTTTTAAGACCAGGCTTAAAACATTTCTTTTTGACAAAGCTTATAGTTAGGGTGGACTCGGGTGACCCTGAGGTGGTCTGTTGGGATCCACATGTGCGGGGCACAACTGACTTCTTCTTCGACATCCCTTAGTTATGCTCCAAGTTAGGTTTGCTATAGGTCTAGGCTGCTGGGGGATCTCTCTCGATGCACGGAGCCCTTCTCTCATTACCTGTGTACTTACTAAACACCATTATTGCATTGCATTCACTCTGTTTCCCCTGTGTCTTTTCTCCGAAGTGTCCCTGGTCCCCGAGCTGGATGCTTCTGATCTGTGGTTGCTGTCCCACCAACTGGCTTAATCTCCATCAGATCCACAGTGGGATGCTGCTGCTGACTTTTCTCCAGTCCACTGCTTCCAGCTGTCCATTTTCACCAGTCTACTCTGCATCACCCTTACTGTGCTTGATATGCCCATCTACACACTGTTTACATCTTACTACCAGCTATATATGTAGTATATTTAATGCCAGAGCCTTACACCATAACAGTAAACTCATGAAGCAGTTTCAGTGTTGGCTTGTACTTTGTATCATCTATGTTACTGGTATCATGCACGTATCCCAATGTGTGTTATATGTTTCCTTGTCCCCATTGTCCCCTCTTCTCCCATCCCTCTCTCTCCCTCACACTCCCTCACCCACTCTACCTCTTCCATCCCTCTCAACCCAGTCGGCCAGCGGCAGATGGGTCCCCCATATGAGTCTGGGTCTGCTCAAGGTTTCTTGTCGATAAAAGGGAGTTTTTTCTTGCCACTGTTGCCTTAGGGCTTGCTCTAGGGGTTCAGGCATATGGGTTCTGTAAAGCGTCTTGAGATAATCTGAATTGTAACTGGCGCTATATAAATAAAATTGAATTGAAAAATGAATTTAATTTAATTGATTCGGCTAGTGAGGACTGATTAATTTAGTAAAGCTGGAGAGGTTTCAGTTTTCCACTTCCTGATTAATTGTGATTCATTAATTTAAGTGTTGTTTAAAATACTGTAATTTATTCTGATTTATTAAGTAGGTACCACATGATTTTTGTTTATTGGGATATGTAGGCTTTATAGGCTCAGTATTGTTGAAAGAATTTTATTTACTTGTGTGTTGGTCAAATGATGGTGGAAGAACAGAGTGGTCAGGTATTATACTGTATATACAGGTGCTTCTGTTTAATTGGGTTAAACTTGTTGCAACTTGGGAAAATCAGTCTGTTTCTTTTTCAGTTTGGTTCTAAAATGTACCTCACATGTATTTTTCTTTTTGCAGGTTTTTGGCTAGATTGTGGACCACATTAAAGACTGGCCTGAATCCATGTAAAATATACATGCATAATGGAGCATTTCCTTACCCTGAATAAGGTGGTGGCGGGGCATCATGCTGCCCACTGCGATTCAGAGCCTCATTGTAGCTGGGCAGACCTGGGGCAGTAATCCCAGCCAAGGGCACCATTTCTGGGGCTGGATGCATATCTGTTGCCATTCTCACTGGAGCTCTAGAGCAGCATGCAGGACAACATACAGAAATCAAAGCCAGTTTAGTTCATCTATAGCTAATCAAGAGTAATGCAAACATGAATGTATTTGTAAATGGGCAATTATTACACTGCTACCCTCCTGATCACTTGGCAGTAGGTTAGACTCAGACGTGGTCTCTGAGTTTTCATTAATATATTGCAATTGTAAATGAAAAATAAATATATTTTGTTTACTTTTGGCCACATCTTCTCTGAATAGTGAAAAGATTAGTTGGTCAAGCACATTAAAGAAATTGTATACTGGATGAATACAGGGTTTTGAATAAGTTAAGGATATGTTAACATTAGAATACTAGAAATTTTGTATTTGCATAGGCTTTGTCCAAAATAACCACAGATAAATATCTAAGAAAATCTGCAAAGAAATTTTGATTTTGACTCAGCAATGTCTCATATGTAAAATTACTTTATTAGAGGAGCAAACCTGGGAATCAGACAGTGTCATGCTGCGAAACACTGACTTTTCTCCTGAAGGACAGTTGCATTTTCTTTTTGTCCACTGTCTTCTCGCTGTACAAGCTAAGATGAATCTATCAAAAACCCAGGTATCTCTGTAGGGCATTTAACCTTCTCCAACACTGTAGCAGTCTCTAGAGACATCAACATCAATATTCATTCTTAAAGTATAGGAATTTGTTTGGCAAGTTTCATGTAAATATGCTGACTTGTTCTCAAAAGACTTTCTTACTGAGGAATTTTGTTAGGGTTACACAATGGTTCAGGCATTTACTGAAGCCATAAAATTTAATTTCTTGAGGACCATAAACCTCCATCCCAAATTTCATGGCCATGTAACAGTAGCTAATGTGCTGGTTGGAGGGCTTAATGGACCACAGTCACCATTTTGTTCCATATCTCTAGGTTGGCTTGGTAAAAAAAAGTCTCCCAACAAATATTCCACATCAGAGGAAATATGCTGGGCTGACCTCTGTCCACCCTTGTTCTTGGCTTTGTAGCAGTAGATCCCCAACACAGTGGCAATAACAGCGGACACTAATACAGCCAGGATTCCAGCCACCAGCCCCGACACATCCACTCCGGGTGAATTTGCTTCAGAGACAAACATCATTAACAGCAAATCACAGCTCTCAAACCAGTCAGTAAGCTAGTCAGTCACTCATTCCACAGCTGACTCTTATCATACCTGTATTCTGTATCCTTAATTTCCTTTTGTCATCAGTGAAACCATCAGTGTAAAAATGCAACTGCATCAAATTATTTCTTTTTCACATCTCTGTGCAACACAGTATATGACATATGCTAAACTGTAAATTCTCGGTCCTTGCAGCATGGTAAGAATGAGATGTCGTCTGTTGACAGTCATTATATTCAGGAGAACAGCTGGGGATTTGGAGCAGTAAATAATACAACAAACGTAGGGAGTATATTGTTAACCAACTAGATATAATAAACAAAATATGAGCAATTTGGAAATTACTATGCTGATTAGAGACAATACATGCGTGTATTGTCACACACATATATTTCACTGTGAAAACACTCCACTCTGATGAATGAGCCCAATACTTAGGCTGACAGAATACAATAATGGAAAATATTAATCTTTTAAAGTACTACCTTGATTGTTGACATATTTGGTCCAAAATAATTCCTAAAAATGTAAGCAAAAAAAGACTGAATTAGGTAGTTTCAGGAAAAGAATCCTCCTCAAGACTATTTTTCCAAATAAACTAAATGCTTTTTATGTTAATTAACAGAAATGCTATGTTTCAGTGGTTTGGAAAGTTATTGTTAATTGCTGTTGTTTCTTCCACTCTAAGGAGAGTGTCTTCAACAAAATTCTTGACACTCTTATCTGTTCAGGTAAATTAAAAAAAGCTGGAGGATGTTGTACTTAAATGAGAGCAGTGTAGAGTGACAGTCACCATTACCGTCTTAGTGTCATCCTCAAAAACCTCTCTGGCCTCCTCATAGGTGCACTGCTCTTCCAAGCACTCCCTCTCCAGACTGTCAGCTACAACCAGCTCAAAGTCCCAGCTATTATAAAGCAGTGAGCGAGACAGGAACGATGCTGCTGGCTGCTCTTCCACAAACACTGGGTCTCCTGCAGGATGCATGGCCTTTTTACTCAGAAAATCTAGTGAAGTTCAACAATAATCCTCATACACTGTGACCTGATATGAAAATATTACCAAGAAATTCAGTACAGTCAGGAAATAGTATCAATTGTTTCCGTTGAAGAATTTAACTATATCTTTGTAAGTAAAAAAAAAAAACATACACTAGGGACTACTGGACTTGGGCCTGTTACACAAAGCAGAGAAAAGTGTGACAATATTGAAACAGGGTTAGGTAGGTGAATTAACTGAATGTGTTGCCTTCATAGACCTCAGATGATTACTATTTCAAAGCTTGTGGGCCACTTAAAAAAATAGAAAAAAGGAATAAATCAGTCATTGATTTAAAGTATGATTATGATAAAATAATAATAAAAACAAATTGTAAAATAGCCTAAGGAGAAAATGAATGTGTGAAAGGGGACATAAACTAATTTCACCCTATAAATAACCAAAAAACCCATGAAACCTACAGTGTATTTTTGCTAACATGGGAGAGAAAAATGTTAACTTATTTCATTTTTTAAAAATTATGAGCAAGGGCCACATCATCAGTGAGGAACGCAATTATTTATTAGGCAAGAATGTAAGTGTGAGTTTGATGCGGAGTAAGGTAATTGGTGTGGAGAAGTCTTTGTTGGGGATCAGCAGCAGCTTCTGGGCAGGCAAATCACCATAAAAAGTCCCCTTAAGAATAAGGAGAAGATGAGCATTGCAATGATCTTGACAGTTGGAGAGGATGCAAATTTGGTAAGCCTATCAAGACCTGTGACCCAAGGCTTTACTAAGGGTTCTGACACAGGTCAGCTAGATGCTGTTGAAGCTGTTCCAATGCAGAAGGAGAGTCCCTAAAATAAGATAAGTTAGATTCCTACAATAAGAGAATGCGCTGAAGTGCAAAAGGAAAGATCGAGCAGCAACTTGATTGGACCAATGAACAGAGGGTCAGAAGCGGAAGCATTTGGAGATGTTCTGATTTGTATGTGACATGCTAGGAGGTAATAAGGACTTAAGTGTGAGTCTGATTTGGAAGACATTACTTGAATGGGTAAACCAGGCAGTCTTTTGAGAAACTGTGAGGGCTGAACACAGTGAGGATATGTATCAAATTCAGAATATGTTATAATGAACTCTGAACATGGGAGGAAACCAAACAGGCTTGCAAAAAATGAGATTGGAGAAAAATGAGAGATGGTGAGAGGTCGAAAGTGACTAATTGGCTGAAGGCCTTTAATAAGTAAAGACAATTTAAAGTGTGTCCTAAGAATAATTCTGGAAAGACACTGACACCATTGAGGTAAACATCTGTAGTAGTTATTTTAAATCAACAGGACAAAGCTGGATAGTGGGCTACAACAAAAGATGAAAAGAGTATTTTTGGACCAATAATGTGCAAAAATGGACCTTTTCATCATTCCTCCTACCAATAAAAGGGGCAGTGACGACTACTCGCTAAATTTTGTGAATGGCTGAAAATGGTTGGACGCCATCAACCATTTAGCAGAGAACCACTTTCTGGCATAAAACCTCAAAAATCTACGGAAGGAGCAGCAATTGTTTAGAGCTGAAAGTTGTCTAGGTGGGGAGATGGTCATGTAGAAGATCACACAATTTTAGTTGGTGAAGGTGAGGTGACAGGGGAGTACTGAGCTTAATAAAAACAACTTTGGAGTGTTATACAGTAAACTGGAGGTGACGAAGGAGGAGATACAAGTAGAAAATCATGGAGGAGATAGACCAGATGTTATGGTCCCTGCTCCTGTCCCTGTTCTCCTCCGTCCTTCTCCCTTCTTTCTCCCTCCTTGTTCCTGTCTGTCATCTGTCTCTCCTTATTGTCACTCTCTCTGGTCTCTGTCCCCTATATCTCTCCCTGACTCGTCCCATGTCACCTCTCTCTCCTTGTCTTGTACCTCTGGCTCCCTCTGTCTGCATCTGTTGGTCTCTGTCTTTCTGCCTGTCTCACTCTCACCCACCTCCCTGCACTCCTGTTTACTGCTATGTGAATTACCTGCACTGATCAGCCAATTTACCTCACCTGTCTTCAATTACACCACCACTATATAAACCCAGCTCAGTCACTTACTGCCTGCTGGACCATAGACTTCTGTACCCTGTGTCATCTTATAATCACCACAGCTTCATGGACTTAATGCTGCCCCTGTACTCCTGCCGGTTCCTGTTTAGTTCCCCAGCAGGACTCACTTTCCCCTTTTTTGGATTTCCACGTGTTTTGTTCTGTTTCAGCCTGCTGTAACTCCTTCTTGTGTTCTGCCAGCCCCGGATTCCCCGAGCCTGCTTTCCTGCCCCTTCAGTCTAGTTTTTTCCTGTGGTGAGTGTTCAGTTTTGTTGGATTGGTTTTAGTTTATTCTTCTGTGGATTTCTTGGTTTTCCCCTCTGTAGTTAGTTTAGAGTTTTGTTGTTTTTGTGGTCTTGTTAGTTTTCTCAGTTACATTTGGTTTGTCAGATTTCAGCCCATCCTCCCTGCCCAGTCATCCTTCCTGTTTCGAGTCCCCCCTTAGTTTGTATCCTTAGTTTTATGTTTGTTATAAATAAAGATTCCTTTTTCTGCTGAAACCAGTTTGTCTGTTTCTGTGCCTGCGCCTGGGTTCTCTGACTCCCCCCCCCCCCCGTAACACCAGATTTGGCATTTGTGATTATTGATTAGGCTCTAACACGAGACTTTGAAGAACAAATTGAACAGTTTTGGGCCACTCTTGCAGCTGAATGTGAGAATTATTAGACAGCGTTTAGCTGAAGAATGGGTTCAATAAATGGGAGGGTAACTTGTGGAACTGGCAATCCTGAGCTGAAAGCTGCAATGTGAGGCAGCGGGTAAAAAGTGGTTGAATAAGCAGTATGTGCAACTGGCCACGTACCTGTAGTAGCTGTAAAAGGAGGAAATTCATGAAATCAGGTAAATCTACAGGCTAATATACTGGTAACACAGCCCTAACTGAACCTGGTTGCTGAAGAGGGGAACAGAAGTGACACTGACATACCAGTGCTGATGACAAAAGCATGCAATTGCTGGAATAAGGGGACAGAAGACAGGAAAGTAAAGCAGCCTTATGAGAAATGTTTCAAATACAAAGTCGGTTCAAAGTGGAGCAACCAGTATAGGAACCTAAGAACTGTGGACTGCCCTTTGTTTTGTTTTTTTGGTGAGAAAGAGAAACTTGCATCCAGTGTGAAGTGTGAGCAGAACATTGCTGATGTGGGGGATAGAACTTAGAACTGCTTCCCTCATCAACTGTGGCCAGTAAAACCCAGTGAAGTATCAAAGGTCGTGCTGTAACCACAAGTAGCTGCAAATTAATAGAAGTACTATACCTTAATATAGTATTTGTACGCAAGGGTCTGCTGGGATCTGAGTAAATTTCTTCAACTGCAGTCCATGTAAACCCCTCTGTGGATAACTGTGTGCAGCCCAGTATTTCTGTCAGCTATGCCACACATGCACTAGGGCTAATAAGCATTAGCTTATTAATAACATATTAATAACCTTTATTTAACATATATTTTTGCAGTCAAGACACAAGAATTTAATGAGACCCACTGTTAGTGACTGAAAAGAGTGAGCGCGTGAACTAGGGACCTGCCTTCTGAACAGGTGTAGTATTTTCCATTTTCCTACTCCCCGGCAAAATCCGACTCCCCCTTCGCTTGAACGCGAGATTTACCTTTCACTCTGTGGCCACTTAACGGGTTTTTTGTTGTTTTCCACTGGTGTTCGGGTTAAATGTGATTAAGTAGCGGGGGAAGTCAAATTTTATTTCATATTATACAACCTGCACAGTTAACGCAACCTGCATATTTCTGTTAAAGTCATAGTTTTGAAGTAGTCATTCTGCTCTTAATCTGCCACACTGAGATCACTTTATCCCCTTATTCTATTCTGTTTTTGCAGATTGTAATTTACTATGTTTTTTAACTTGTGATTTGGTATTTTTGCTGTTGTGGCAAATTTCCCAGGTGTGGGGAAAATAAAGTATTTCAATTCTAGTAACTGGTCCAATAAAATAAATGATTTTATACGCAAGTACTATATTAATACTATACATAAGTACCAGATATATTTTGGTACCACGTCTTGCATTCTTAGGGGGAGTCCGATTTTAAATAAGGAGATAGAAAGTTTCCCAAGTGAACAATTGTTTTATTGACAAGTGCACAACACTGATGGAAAATATGAAAAATCTTTAAGCTGAGAGTAGCGTAGGATCTCCCCTGATGACATTTAGACACTGGTGGTGCGGACATATGGATGAGAAAAGGAGAAACCTGTCACCTAATCATATTTAACAGGAAAACATGTCTACAGTTCGCTACTTAATCACATTTAACCCGAAAACCAGTGGAAAACAACAAGAAACAGTGACTGTACAACAGAAAACCCGTTTAGTGGCCACAGAGTGAAATGTAAGTCGCTCGTGTTCACGCGAAGGGGGACTCGGATTTTGCCGGGGAGTAGGAAAATACTACAACACCGGCAGGGGGACTGGGAGTTAAAACACGCCAGAGCTGCAGGAGTGAGAAGTGTTGAGTGAGTGAGTGTGCAGATGAATGAGAACTTAAGAAAGACTCTATCTTGAATTAACAAGAGACCAACAGCTCGGTCACAACTAATATTTAGCTTACTGCTTAACTACGGCAAAGCCTTATATCGTTTCATAGGTAGGCTGGATTTGCAAATATTCCTAATTCAGTTCTTTCTAGTCTAAAAGAACGGTTCAGATATACACAGTGCAGTGACATCCTGGGTGCTGTAGTGGCTTGCAGTGGCACCTCACAGCTGGTCTGACTCACCAAATGTGAGATGCAGGAATAAGCTACTGTACATTTCATGTGGCTTTGTCCTTCTTTCCTGTCTGTGCTACCGTTTTCTTTGCTACGGTAAACAGCGACAACAAAGTCCGAAGAGCAACCGATGGCGTTGAAAAAAATTCGGAGGATTTGAATCATGCAGTAATTTATAAATTAGTATTCGCCTGCCTGCGCATAAATGTTCCACCCATAGACTGTATATAAAGTCTATCGTTCCACCACAACTATTTCACTCGTCACTATTTTGAGGGAACACTGAAGCCGCATCCTTCGCTTAACCCCGCCCACGACGACTGTGATTGGTTTGAAGAAAGGCAAACGATCCAACGCTGTTTTCTGCCTATAGCAGAATGATATTGTGGCTAAGTTACACCTATGTTTTCTACAGAATTGGCTGCCAACTGACTGGTACCTTTCTGTGGGAAGTTTGCAGTTTTTCCATTGCCTGCGTGGGTATTCTCCCACAGTCCAAAAACATGCTGAGGTTCATTGGTGATTCTAAATTGGCCATATATATGAGTGTAAGCGCGCAAGGTTGTCTGTTTTTATGTGTAGCCCTGTGATGGACAGGCAACCTGTACAGGATGTACACTGCGTTTCACTCCATGTCAGCTGGGATAGACTCAAGCGATGCATTATTTCCGAGTTTTCCTGAACGTCATGAACAGGATCTGCCGAAGCCGGGCCCTTGTGGCATGGGCTAATACAATATCCTTTATTAGTCCCACAAAGGGAAATTTGCAGATGATGAGCAAGCGTTCCATGGTGTAGACGACTGAAGAGAAGTAAGTTGTTTTTTGACTTTAGATCTAATGATAGAAATGGCAGACTGTTGGGTGATATGGCATTGGGGTGTTGGGTGATATGGCATTCTGAAGATGAGAGTGTACAGGGCAGGTGAGCATGTCTGACAGTAAGAGCAGGAAGAGGAGTGTTTGTGGCGTGGTCCTGTTCCTTAACTTCATGTCAAACTTTGACCTCCCTTTGAAAAAAATCTAAGCATATATATATATATATATATATATATATATATATATATATATGCACACACAGAGTTACACGTGTAGTCACACGCGGAGTTTGACTGCCTACAATATTTTTTGGTTTTACATTTTCAGTGAACGTTCAGCTCAGTTTTACTGTAGTGGGACAGTGCTACTGTCAAAGTACCATGGTTTCATTTTCTTATAATCAGAACTCATAAAAGTGAGGTACACCTGTGACAATACAAGATGCTGAAGTTTTGGTTATGATACAAATTCCCTATAATGACAGTTTATTGCTTTGGTGAGTGCAGCGTGTCTTTGTATGAACTGACTCTAAGTGAGAAGAGTGTTGCTTACCTTGTTTGTGTCTGTAGGGGACAGAGCAGTGGGCGGTGTGCAGCAAGGACACCAGAGGAATACACACCACTGAAAAGGCTGCCATTGAAGCAAAAAACTACACAGAAAATGACAATGAAGAGCTTTTGTGCAAATTTTTCCAGCACGTCTGGACACGATCTTCTCATGCTGAAGATGAACCTTTAAAACTCACCTGTCCAACAATAGTGTTGCCCAACTTGGCTGCAGTGTGTACCATCTGTAAAAGCCTTCTGAAGTAAAGACACCACTTATTCTTCTAGATTTGCAGAATCAGGAAGCAGCAATATTACCTAAAATGGAACTTCCTTATGCTAAGTTGTGTTATAACTGGCAGGGCACAAAGTGTTGTGCTGTTTTCTCTGAGAAATGACACATCACAAACCTGTTTGACAGCATACCAGCTGAAGGAAGGAACCTCCACTAATCCGTCTGTGTGTCGGTCTGTCTCACTGTTTACTCTGTTTACTTTCAACTGCTATTTCACAGAAATGCTCCCACAACACTATAAATAATAAAAATGCTTTTTTTTTTATGTTAAAACAGTGTGATTTCACGTTATTGAAACATAAGTAGAAGTAAGTAGTAGGAGACAGGGCAAATCTTGCCACCAACTCAGTATGTATCAACATGCCACGACCCAAGGGACACTAAATGAAATAGACATACATACATGTTTATGACAAGCTGTAGCTACATATATAATTAGATTTATTTAAAAATGGTACTAGTGATTATACACAGTGGAGATTGAAAGAAAATGGAATAGACTGATTTGACAAACAACACACATCTACCCTGTGTTGCATCAGTAACTGTGTTTAAAAGTAGCCTTTGCTGACTTTCAATAATGACATAAGATCATCATCCAGTATTAAAAAGAAATATGACCCCCCCAGGCAGTCAGATGCAAGTTTTAGATGCTTCAAATTCCTCAGGTTTCTGTTCTGAGAGTTGTTTTTATGTCATCTTCATTCATTCTAGTTTATTAATTTCACCATTTGCATCACACATTATTATCTCATCCTGAAGCACAGTCTGTAGATTGACTAAAAAAGTTTACTAAAAAAGTCTAGCTTTTAACAAGCTTTGAAATGAAAAATAGTTGTAACTTCTCAGATAAGTTATTTTTCAATGGAGGAAGGGGTAGAATTTTAAAGAATTTCTTACCAGGTAATTAAACTTTTTAAATGGAGAAATCATATCAAGCACAAGTCTTTTTATACCTCTTGGCTTTTGTTCATTGATGGTTAAAACTATTTGAAACTACTCTCCTTTCAATACTTTGTATTATTCTAGCACTGGTTGATTATATGTGGTTTTGTCATTTGAAACTATTGTCTTTGTGAATTCAGGCACATTTTTTGCATGAGGTTGTTTGTATAACCTAAGAACTTATGTAAATGTGCTCTACAGTGTTTTCAATGTGCTGTCTGAGGCAGTTGCTTCAAGCCCAAGATAAATTTCCCTGCCTGACAATGAAACATCTATCCACACATGTGGACAAAATTGTTGGTACCCCTCGGTTAATGAAAGAAAAACTCACAATGGTCACAGAAATAATTTGAATCTGACAAAAGTAATAATAAATGAAAATTCTATGAAAATTAACCAGTGAAAATCAGACATTGCTTTTGAACCATGGTTCAATAGAATTATTTTAAAAATAACAGAAAAGACTGAAAATAATGTGACCATAGGGACATGTTCAATCAAGATGTGTCCTCTAATTAGCATCACAGGTGTCTACAAACTTGTAATCAGTCAGTCGGCCTATTTATAGGGTTACAAGTAGTCACTGTGCTGTTTGGTGACATGTACCACACTAAACATGGACCAGAGGAAGCCAAGGAGAGAGTTGTCTCAGGAGATTAGAAAGAAAATTATAGACAAGCATGTTAAAGGTAAAGGCTATAAGACCATCTCCAAGCATCTTGATGTTCCTGTGACTACAGTTGCACATATTATTCAGAAATTTAAGATCCACGGGACTGTAGCCAACCTCCCTGGACGTGGCCGCAGGAAGAAAATTGATGACAAATGGAAGAGACGGATAATAGGAATGGTAACAGAAGAGCCCAGAACAACCTCTAAAGACATTAAAGGTGAACTCCAAGGTCAAAGTACATCAGTGTCACATCGCACCATCCGCTGTTGTTTGAGCCAAAGTGGACTTCATGGGAGAAGACCAAGGAGGACACCATTGTTGTAAACAAGTCATAAAAAAGGCAGACTGGAATTTGCCAAACTGCATGTTGACAAGCCACAAAGCTTCTGGGAGAATGTCCTATGGACAGACGAGACAAAACTGGAACTTTTTGGCAAGGCACATCAGCTCTATGTTTACAGATGCGAAAATGAAGCCTATCAAGAGAAGAACACTGTCCCTACTGTGAAACATGGAGGAGGCTCTGTTATGTTTTGGGGCTGCTTTGCTGCATCTGGCACAGGGTGTCTTGAATCTGTGCAGGGTACAATGAAATCTCATGACTATCAAGGTATTCTAGAGAGAAATGTGCTGCCCAGTGTCAGAAAGCTTGGTCTCAGTTGCAGGTCATGGGTCTTGCAACAGGATAATGACCCAAAACACACAGCTAAAAACACCCAAGAATGGCTAAGAGGAAAACACTGGACTATTCTGAAGTGGCCTTCTATGAGCCCTGATCTAAATCCTATTGAACATCTGTGGAAGGAGCTAAAACATGCTGTGTGGAGAAGGCACCCTTCAAACCTGAGACAGCTGGAGCAGTCTGCTCATGAGGAGTGGACCAGAATACCTGCTGAGAGGTGCAGAAGTTTCATTGACAGTTCCAGAAATTGTTTGATTACAGTGATTGCCTCAAAAGGTTCCATCCATCCATTATCTATACACCGCTTAATCCTCACTAGGGTTGCGGGGGGTGCTGGAGTCTATCCCAGCTGACTCAGGTGAAGGCAGGGGACACCCTTGACAGGTCGCCAGTCTGTCGCAGGGCTACATACAGAGACAAACAATCACTCACACATTCACACCTACGGGCAATTTAGAATGATCAATTAACCTCAGCATATTTTTGGACTGTGGGAGGAAGCCAGAGTACCCAGAGAAAACCCACGCATGCACAGGGAGAACATGCAAACTCCATGCAGAAAGATCCCGGGAAAGCTGGGACGCGAACCAGGGATCTTCTCGCTGCAAGGCGAAAGTGCTAACCACTACACCACTGTGCAGCCGCCTCAAAATGTTGTGCAACAAAATATTAAGTTAAGGGTACCATCATTTTTGTCCAGGCCTGTTTCATGAGTTTATTTTTAAAATAACTCTGTTAAACCACGGTTCAAAAGTAATGTCTGATTTTCATTAGTTAATTTTCATAGAATTTTTATTACTTTTGTCAGATTCAAATTATTTCTGTGACCATTGTGGGTTTTTCTTTCATTAACCAAGGGGTACCAACAATTTTGTCCATGTGTATCTATTATTCAAAGTGTTTTTTTAATTATTATTTTATGTATTTCATGTTTGAAGGTAATCTTTAATCACTGATGGCTGCAGAAGTCTCAGTTTGGTGTATGACTTTGAGAAATGTTGAGAAATGTGGCCATTATTCATCATTAGGCTGTTGATGTGTCACTCCCTGATTTGATAACTATAAATAATATAGGAATAAATGTATGGACTGGTTTCTGTTTTAAACCCGCTGTTTTAAAGTTAGCAGGAGTGCACCACACTGAGTGATGTGTTGGCCCAAACATTGCATAATTTTCTATGAAAAAGTACAGGACATTCGTGTCTTGTATGTCAACTTCCAAAATGGGGCATGCTACCATACATAGGCAACACAGTACATAAACTACAATGTCAAGCGTCTAAGCTGGACAACAGTGCTCACATGACTAAATTAACACCTTTGGTTCTATAGCACTAGGGGATTGGATGTAAAATTTGAAATCTGCATTAGTACATTGACCAATAATTGACACAACAAAATCCAAATTCTCGAAATTTTATGAGTCATACAAGACATTAAAAAAACAACAAAACAAAGTTCAGATAAATGTTTTAATATGTAATAAAGTGATTAGACTTTTATTAAGGTGAGTTGTCTGTCACCGATTTCTGCGAAAAACATCATTATTTACATACACATAATGTTTTCACAGTGACAACTGGGACAAATGGAAAAAGAATGTTAGTATCAGAATGCAGACCATCTAACATCAATATAAAATTCATATAGAATGCATTTCCACAGTATTTCCAACATCTTCATCCCACAGGTCAAATAATGAAATGTGTAAACCTAGAAACAGGTGCTGCTGTTATAATATATTGCCAGGTTGTAGTTCATGTAACCTACATTAAACCATTTTTGTATTAATAGAATAGAATGCTTTTATTGTCATTATGCACACACAATGTATAACAAAATTATTATTGACAATTCTTGTGGTGTATATAAACACTGTTGACAGTACAATACAATACATAAACCTCTTTCTCATCCACCTAGTGTAAGACATGAATGGGTCTCTGTTGTCTCTCTGGATAGTGCACAATCTAATATTGAAATCATATCTGTTATTTATGGAAGTTTCAATATTCTGCCTCTTTATGGCAACATAAATGGAAAGATGGTGAGGAGGCAAGAGATGCAGCAGCTGGAACAAGAAAAGCACTCAGAGTGCAGTACTCCACCAAAGCTTCTGAGGCCTTGTCCACACGTAGCCGGGTATCTCACAAAACGAAGATATTTTTCTACGATTCGGCCTATCATCCACACGAAAACGCAGATTTACGTCATCAAAAACAATTCTTTTTAAAAAACTCCGACCAGCGTGAAGATTTGCGAATTCTCCGTTTTATGCGTCTGCATGTGGACATCAGTAACCGGGGTTTTGCGTTTCGAAACGTCACCGCCTGCGACAAAATATGTTCTTACGTCACATATGCGACCTGTGTTTACATTCGGTAACAGTATGGATGCTCTCACAAGGTTTTGGGCGCTGTTTCTTGTACAGGCGCTTTTTACTTGCTTGTTTTTACAAGCCCAGATACTGCTCCACATTCAACAACACAGGCGAAGGACGACGTTAAGGACGGTTATTCTCCACCACCTTACTCTGATTGGATAGGATTTGGGGAACTACTGCCACCTAAAGGTCCGGCATGCTTATGAATGTGCTTAAAAATGCACTTATGCAGTTAGGTGTGGATGAAGTTTTTTTCTAAAAACAAGGTGGTGTGTACGTAAGTTTTTTTTCTAGATGGAGGGGGCAGGATATTCGGTTTTACAAAAACCCTGCTACGTGTGGACAAGGCCTCAGTCTTTGTATGATTTCCGACGGATGAAATCTTTAATAAAAAATGACCTTGCACTGAGCACAGGCATGTGTCATGCATGTGTACGTTATGTACGGATACTGAATCGCATGACCTAAATATGTAGCAGGCGGCTGGAATTGATGGGACTTGGAAACACTCCCACAATTTAATCAATTGTTCCTTATATCATTTCTGACGGATAAGTCCCGATAAGTCCACAGCGGTCAATTTGCAGTAGGATCACAATCATGTGATCGCCAGCAGACTGCTGACGTAGTGTTTGCTTGTTGTCATAGTGCTGCAGTGCCGCTATCTCGCAATACAGAAATCTTTAACAAATCCGTGTATCCAGACTATAAGCTGCATCACTGCCAAAATCTAATCAGGTGGTCCTTGTGTCATTTTTGACCTTTCCTGAAAATGTCATTCAAATCCGTTTTTGAGTAATGCTGCACACAGAAAGACAGACAAAGCCTCATCACATAAGTCCACCAAGGAACGCAGCGGAGTAATAATTCTGCTCTGGGGCTTTTGCTGCCCCCTGCAGGAAGTCGTGGAACATGACAACATCTGGATGTTCGGCGTGCCTTTGGGAGTGACACATTTCACAAGCAAGTTATAATGTTATATGTACATTTCTGATGTGCTCCTTTTTGGACACTAAAGTGACAGTATTGGAGCTAAATCGTTCATGTGATTTTACTACATAGACATTTAATGATGTCTGTCTGTCTGCCTTGTTCTCCTTCTGGAAAAAATTAAGAAGATAAACTGCTGATTCTTTTGTTTGGCCAAGCAAAGATGGCAATTTGTCTAAGCAGCAAATCAAAAATGGACAGAGGCCAGGGGTGTGATTCTTTATCAGTCTAGTAATAGCAAGTGTGCTAGTAGAACATAAGAATTATGTAAAATTGGCAGATTTGGACTCTTTTCAAAACAATTATCAAGTCTTTCTAAACATTTTTCCTTAAAGGGCCTGGGAATCACTTTTGGACACGAGTCAATCGTATGTATTTTTTTTTGTTTTATATGGTGTTTGGCTATTAGTTGTTGTAATTTATTGTGAATGTTGAATAATTTTCTCTCTCTCTTTCTGTGTCTGTCTCAAACACACCTTTTGGGACAAGCTGTAGAGAGTTGATTTGGTGTCCAGTGCAGCAATGCTTAGAGGATAACACAGGGACAGCTACCACTTTTCTGTTTCCCTGTGTGATGGGTTGGAGTAGGAGGACTTTCCATTTCCTGAAAATTTCTGTGAATTAAGAAGAGGAGATATAAAACAAGAGGAATCAATCATTCTCAAGTTTTGCTACTGCTCACAGCGGGCACAGCATCCCCTTTTGCACATTACGCAATGTCATTTGATGTACTGTTATCCGCAAAACTGATTCATGTACGTTTAAGAGGTCTTAGGAGAAAAAGCTGTAGGGAATTTCTTGGTCATAGAGATTAAGGTATTAATCCATGGACACAGGTTCTGCTTTTGATTTGTTGCCTGACTTGGGAGGCAATGGTTCAGGGATAGAGCAGGCTGTCAACTCATAGCAAGGCTGGCAGTTCAATCCTTTGTCCCTCTGCATTTTCAAGTTATAAAGTCATACACCAGCAATGTGTGGCTGCATATATTTAATTGGACATGGCAGCTCTGTAGAGACTGGTGTGTGAATGTGTATCTGAATAGGAAATATTGTAAAACACTTTGAGTACAACTACAGTAGAAAAGTGTTTTATAAGAGCACACTACAACACTTAAAATCTCGCCAGGACTATGGAGGTAACATCCAGGTTGCAGGTATATTCAGTGTTTGGCAGCAGTGGTGCAATAACAGCAGCCACAATATTCCTACTGCATGTGCACTGACAACAATAACAAGGGGTTGTACAATACATTGTTATCAGGGCTGATATAGACATTGATTACTACTAATCAACAAGACTGATATCTGACATTTGGAAATGATTTGCATTACCAGTACAAGCAAAAATCTTTGTGTCAAAATTTAACTCCAACTTAAAACTTTGTTGAAATGCCTTTATCTTCGTTTTCCATGTTTCATTAAAAGAGAACATTTCAACAACTATTCTTTAGTTTTTATTAACATTTTTCACGATGTGAAGCCAATAAAGTCACCACTCTGTGAACCCAAGTCACAGATTGGTGACTTTAGAGAGGTGAATGCATCCCAACCAAAATCGCACATTTTATATGCATTTTACTGGGAACCAATATGAAAAAATAACTAAACAGATAATAACCATAGCAAGAATAAAAGAAAAATAACGAATATCGGATCCTATAATCATTCAGGCCAATTATCAGTCAACCCCTAAACCAACATTGTATAAAAGGACAGCAGAGAATGCTTGTTGGACAAACCAACATGTCCACACACTCACTGATATCAGCCTGTAGTCAGACAGGAGCTGTTGGAGAAAAAACAGTTACCTCCTTCCTTTAGATTGAGCCATACCATCAGCACATTGGGGGTGAAAAAAAGGCTGAACCATGCTCAAGTGTTGATGCACCTCAGGGGAAATGCTGCACTAACCAATCAAATATATACAAGCACACATTCCTGGTGTATGACTTTATAACGGGAAAGTTGTATTTCTACTGTTTTTCTCATGATTGTTGTGACAAAAGATAAGCTAGTTGCCATCATGATGTAAATTCAGTTCTAACATCTTGTCTATGAGCAAATGGAAAATCGTACAATGTTTTAATATTTGAGAGACCTTCAAACACCCAATCTGTTCTCCTACCCGGCTTTCCAGATCCAACTGAGTTGTCAAAAATATGACAACAAAAGTCTGCACCGTCTTACGCAAGGCTGTTTTTTGATTCCTAGCTTAAGGAACCTGCAGTCATATGTTAAATGTGAAATTGTGGACCAGAAGATTTCTCAGTGTCTGGTGAGAAAATCGTACAACCAAACAAAGCAGAAAAATAAAAAAAAGATGAAGTAGAAATATGAATGCAATGTTTGCAGTCGAGCATAATGGAAAATTATTGCAGTATATAGTTTGACAAACTGAACAATATTTTAAATTTCCAACCCCTTATGCCAACCCCAACAGGGCTGCAAACTAAAATGGAGTTTTAAAAAAAATGACAACCATACCTGATAATACGCACCAGCTCCAAGAAGGCTTCATCCACATTGTAGCGATTCTTGGCTGAAGCCTCCATGTAATAGATCCTGTTCTCTCTAGCAAATACCTGAGCATCCTCCCTGGAGATCTGCAGACACAGTTAATAATATCATCTAGTCAGCCCTTATAAACTGCATGCCATATATACTTCTATCCTATTGTATACTACACTGTACAATAACTGATCCATTTCTGTTTTCTTGGATTTCTTTCTTCTGTTTTTGGCCATTTATCAGTGATTTCATTTTACTTGCTCAGCTGATTCATCTACAAACCGATCTGATGTCGATTTACATGAGAAGTCAAGTAAAATGGAGGTTGAACTTTAAACAGAGATCAGAGATGGCCTATTTAGCATTTTAAAAAGCTAATCTGTTATAATTAAAACCATTGAAGATGGTGTTGATATATGGAACATTTTGATAAATCCTTGTGTTTCTGATGGCCTGTGCAAACTGAAGGCAGGAGGAAACTGTCCGTCTTGACTGCTGCGTGCCCTATCTGCTTTTGAAGCATGACATAGTTCATCTCAACCTAATCTTGTATACACAAAGGGGCAGACTGGAAGATGAGACAAGGTCACACAAGTGGGAAAATTACAAAGACAGGAAGAAAAACCTCAAGTTACAGAAAAGAAAAGTGATATTTTCAAAATAAATCCAAAGACCATGAGAAAACTCATTATATTTCGATAAACAGCAGTCCAATTTTTGTATGGTAAGTGTTTGGGCCAGATAAGACATAGTAGGTTACGGTTGGCTTAAATGGTTTTTGCATTTACAAATGGGACATGTAGGAAATATGATGTTTATTTACTATTTATTTGTTTCTGTGTTGTGGTTGTCCAGCGTGCCCAGGTCACAGCTGTGTCTGAGCCAGTCTGTCTAGCAAGCAGTTAACATTAACTGTAGTGAAACTGAACCAGAAATTTGCTGACGTCTCTGAATTTTGAGCAAACACTGATGGATTCCTTGACAGTCCCTCTGGAGTACATCTGCGTGCATTCCACTATATTCCAGGAACAGTGAGGAAACTCTCTGACATCAGAGAGTACATAAAGAAATTCGTTACCACTCTTTGCTGTTCCAGATCAGCTTTGTTTCCAACCAGAACCATGGGGAAGTCGTCCCGGTCTTTCACTCTTAGGATCTGCGTGTGGAATTTCTGGACCTCGTGGTAGCTGTTGGAAGAATAGAGAGAAGTGTTATTAAATACTGTGCATTAGCCGCAATGAATCAGTTTATTGTACAGCGCACAGACCACAATTCATTAGTCCTACTGTTTTTTAAATCGTCAGATTTGTGCAGTTTGTCAAAGTATTCGGTTCTTCACAATATCTTCAGGACTGTGCCACATTGATCGATATTTGCATTTTTCATATCAATTTATGGACAACCATATGCTCGATGCCAACCATAGAGCTTTGGCGTGGTTGAGTAAATGGTGCAGATCTATTACCCTGTTAAAACAGCCTGAATGCACATTAGCTCTGCTGCAAACAAAACAGATACAAGAATAGCAACAGTAATTTAGTGCATTACACTCAAACTGCTGTCATGCCCAGTGTAAAAACTACGTTTGCTTTGTGAAAATTTTAAGTAGTCCAATTAGGGATGCAAATTTTAAAAAAATTTTCTTGTTCAGTAGTCTTCATCAGCATGATCATTCAGTGATTAATCAATTAGTAAGACAAATGAAATATAGCCACTTGTACTAAAATCAGACACATCAAATTCGCCTTTAAAGCAGTGGACAATTTAATCCCTCAGCTACTGGATACCGTTAACAGCCACAAAACTCTTTGTCATGGTGGCCCTGTTAAACTCACACAATGCTCTCTGATTGCTAACAATTAGTTGCCTGTAGTCCAAGCGACTGTATCCTCAGGTTGCTACAGTGGTAACACAGCAAATGAGTTGTGGTTTTCTATCTCATCAAACAATAAGAAGCTCTATGTGGTCGTGCAACCAGGTGCTATAGTACATTGTCTGACATGCATGACAGTCATCTTCTGCCCTATCAGTTCATATATATTTTTAATTGGTTAAATTATTAACAGCAATTAATAAATTGCTGCCACTAAGTCGGAAACTGCTGCTTCCATTTTCTGAATCTGCAGAAGTGATTGCACCCAACCACAGACTGAAGCCAAAAACAACTGATACCATGATGGAATAATAGCGTAGTGGTACAGAAAAAAACGCATTTATCAGACTAAGCTGAAGGATTTCAGAAAAAATAATATCTATATAATGGATCAATTCGAAAATATTATAAAAATTCAATAAATAATTATACATATTTATATCAACAGATCACGTGTTGACATCATTCAGTAATCGGTTATTTCAATTAATCGCTGGGCTGGCAGTCATCAACAACTCTTAAACCTAACATCGTCAAATATGGTATCCCAGGAAAGGTTTTGCAACACATATAGTTTCTTTCTCATATAGTTAGTGTTTAGAGTGTGTGTAAGATGTGTGGGTTAAACTAGTCAATGATACTGAATCCACTTCCTGTATCTGTTAGGGTGGACAGTGAGTGCTTACATCAGTTACACCACCAGTCACAAGTGACCGCACTTCCTCATGAGCAGAAACACTGACTGCCACAAAGTGACACGTATGGTGACCAACCATGCAGCACACTGAGCTCACTTACAGTATAGACTAGAGGCACATGTTACGGAGACTCCATTACTAATTTTCAAATTTTTCTGTCACCTTTTTGTAGGTTTGCAACTCATTAATAAACAAATATAGAAAAAAACTCATGAAGGTCCTGCTGTTTAGTTTATTTAGAGTTAATAAACCAAAAATCTATATTTTTTTCATTGTTGACTTTCAGTGAATGCATAAAAACACTTAAACTTAACGTCCTTTTTTATAATAATAATAATGATAAAAGCAAAAAAAAATTAATCTCATGGTGGTCACTTATCTGTTTCATTACTCATCTCACATTCAAATACACAATGAAATAACCTAGATGTCATCAGTGCACACTTATGGATGAGCTAATGAGCAAGGAACACACACACAATCATGCCATTACCTGCCCCGGTCGTTGAGTGCAAACACCAGTAAGAAGCCTTCTCCCGAGCGCATGTACTGCTCCCTCATCGCACCAAACTCCTCTTGGCCGGCTGTATCCAAGACTAACATACACACATAATGAAAGTTGTAAATAAAAATTTTGCCGCCTAAACACAGCACCAAAGCACATTAGCTCGGTTTCACATTCAGGGATTAAATAAAACCAGGAATAAATTAATCTGGTTACATTAATCCACACTAATCCAGTTGCTTTCTGAGATGTATTTAACTTCAGATTAACTAGTTCCAGACTACAGAGTCTCAGACTAAGTTAATTAAGGACAACTCAGATCATGTTTTGGAAGCCGAATCAGATTAACAATATGCACATGGTGCCGAGGTGAGGGTGCTCTGAAAACCTGGAGTGGAATAATCCAATATAAGTTTTAGCAGTGTGTGTGTGTGTGTGTGTGTGTGTGCGTGTGTGCGTGGAACAGGAGTTTGACCCCTGATCTATAACAGAGAAAGGAAAAAGAAAGTGTTCAAAAAAACTTCAGTGAAAGCGACAAGACACTTTAAAAGAAATTATTTCCAAGTACCTAATTGAAGACAAACATCATGAGTCAACGACAGAAAGCAAAAAAAAGAAAGGCATTGACTGCAATTTTGAATGAATGTAACTCAAATGAAAAAGTAACCAACAGGACTCTCCAACAACTTCAGGGGTAAGATAAATTTACATTATCTATGATGGCCTGATTGTACTATTCATTCACTTTGAAATGTGTGTCTTCTCATTTGGCGCACACACGCACACACGTGCACTCACACACACACGCACACACATGCACACACACACACACACACACACACACACACACACACACGTTCTTATATTGACATATGACCGAGGAGACTTGATAACTAGGATAACTGAAAGCCAGCAACCCTTGGAAGGTATCCCAGATGATGATCATCTGGACAGTTCAGGTGGGGAGTCCAATACTCAGTTGCTTTAATGTGTACTATTTTCCCCAGCAGATTAGCATAAGCTAAATAGCATTGTCATTTGCATTCTGATTAAAAAAATCATGGCCTCAGTTATTGAAATCTTATATCTAATATTGGAATTTTTTTATAGAAAAAGATGAACGGAGCTTGAACCAGATGTTAGAGGGGCCGGAGCAGAGTTAAGAAAATCAGCCCTCTGCACCTGCAGCAGCAGCCAGCATCTCCAACCCAGGCTGCAGGCCAAGAGGGAACTGGCTGACCATTCATGAGAAACTTGCCATAGAGTTCCATGTGCGTTTTACAATATTTAAAAGAAGAACATGAATTCAAGATGAAAATCCTTCATGTTGAGTTGTCCCTTAAAGAGATGGAGAGACATGAAGCAGCAGCAATATGTCAGTGTTCTTTGTAACAAAGCCTCTGATAACCTTGTGCCTTTGTGAATTAAAAACATTACAATGAAATAATAATTCAACCAAAATTTCTGAAGCAATGAACCATCTCCATCACTTATCTTCATCTTCGCCATTTTCAAAATATGATACATTAGGCAGAAAACACAAAATGTAATGCATAACAACACAAATGCCATCACTTGTGTATCACTCCAGTTATTTTTTATAAAAAGTGCTGCAAAGCAAAGGTGGTCTGTAAGTGTGTCCAGTTTTGTCATTGGCTACTTCTGCCATGGGAACATGTGGGTCATTACAATATTCAGTTGGTAGGTCAGAAGGTTCCACATGCCAAAAACCTCAAGGTGATAAGTACTTGTAAGGAAGGAGGTATAGGGGTTCCCCTCACTGAGTCACATGAAAGCTTTGTCTGAAGCAAACAAAAGATTTTAGCTGCATTGTATTTGTACATATGAAAACTGTCACAAAAATCTGTGTCATCAAATTCATTCAGCGGGTTACTTGTGTCTCTGAGCAATCTTCTTTCTGGTCTTGGTGGTGGTCTTTCAGCGTCATTGATGTAGTCAAGGTACAGTAATCCATTTTCATCATGCACCGTGAGGCCTACAGCCTTTAGTCTGAAGTTAAACCTGCCTCTGTCCAGGTTTAATTTAAGTTTTGATTTAGACCTGGATTAGCTCTAGTCTCCCTTCAAGAAAGGAGATTATTTAACTCAAGACTAGGACAAGTCTGAGACTATTTTAATCCATGCCTGAGAAAGCCATTTCAGTAAGTCCTGGTTTACAATGTGATTTAGTCAAGAACTAGGGCTTAATTCCTGTATGGGAAACCGGGCCATTATGTCCAAATATTTGTCCTTGTCTGATGTTTAGCCACCACATGGTGCCAGAACAACTTCGTGGCTCATCGTCACAAGTTCTCAGTGTCTCTGGAACTCTGCTGGAAGGATGAACTTCATTTTTCCAAAAGCCATTTCCTCCTATGGGGTTTTGATAATGGTAGTGGAGACAGCTATTCATCCATGTCTGTCTAAAGTACCCCATGCTAAAATCTCTTGACTGCAGAAGACATAGCGTGACTCACATCATTTCAATTCTCATAAAATCATTCCATGGCTCCTCGTGTCATATGGAAGAGGGCACTGGATAAAACCACTCCCATCATGACAGAATTTTTCATTGTATGTTAAAAGTGGTCACTCAACAACTTTGTATTGGTTTGCAGTCACTCTTCCCTCCAAGGTGACAAGTGTAACATCCCAGGAAAAAACACAGAACCACTGGATTCCTTCACTCTAGGAGACAAGCCTTCAGGGCTTGTATTGTTCTCTTGGGGTACACCACATATTCACTCACCCAATTGAAAAAAACTCTTGTCACTACTTACTTGTATCCACATCTCTGTAGCCCATTGGTTTCTATGGTTTCTGCACCACTGGACTCTCAAAAGTGCATTTATCTGTGTACGTAATTGTTGACAGATTGTTCTTGCTGAGTCTGATCATATCCTGCATTGACATTCTTAGTCACCTGGAGAGTTGTCTATTTTTATTTCAGATGGCACTAATGCACCCGCATCATAGCTATCAAAAGTGCACTGTCAACCAGTCTCCCACCCTGCTTACTGATATCTTTCACACAGATTTTAATGCAGATGTCACTGTTACTATTGAAGTACTAACCTGTTAAGTTTTGTGGCTGAAGCTAATGCCAGCAGAGTCCCCAACAAAAAAAAACCTTTTTCACTTAGATCTTTTCTTCTTACCATCTTGATACAAAATCAGAATCAACTGGGCCTGCTCAGCATTATTTACATTACACACAGCATGATTGGATCTCTAGTCACAATTAAACCACTAAAAACTCATCTGTGGGTATAAAAACTATATATTTAGAAGTTTTTTTTCCAAAAAAATTCTACCCTGCCTTCAAATGTCTTAGATGGAACTCTACACTGTTGCTTCCTCTGGACTGTGCAGATCTATAAAGTTCCTGCCTTTCTCTCCACCAACCCATCCCCACTCAAGCACACCAGCTCACCTACAATTCTACTTGAAAAAACTTCTCTGTACTACACAATGTCAAGTTGTGACATTACTGTAATTCAGCTATGCATGTTTGAATCAGAAACTAATTTTGAAGAGGAACTGGTTCCTGAAGATTGGTTCCTGAAGTTTGTTTTTGGATAAAGGACTTTTTATATAATCAGCCATGGAAAATCACAGTATATGGCATTAATCTGAGAGTCTTATTGTAAATACAGGAGTTACGTGAGGCTAAGAGAATAATGTCTTAACTTGGGAGCATAAGGTGTGTGCTGATCATGTTTTGTCATTAGATTTAAGTCAGCATCTCTTTTTTTGACAGATATGTCTCTGAAAAACTATAAAAATCATAAAGTAATCAAAAAGCACTACCACGTCCTGCAGTTCTTCAGGTGTCTGAACAATTATCTTCTACTGGTGTGAATGAGAACACATTCTGTCCACTGATGAAGGTAAAAATACTCCTCATGTAAAATGTAGTATTAAACTCAATGTAATTTTAGTTTTTGACCAATAATTCAATATAAATTCATTCTCCATACCACATTTGTTTGGAATAAGAAAGAGCTGCAGCTAGGAAAGCCCATGCTCCTGTTGAGGACTAAATTTGCAATTAGAAAGAACATTTCTGTGCCATAACATGTTAGTCTCACCCTTTAAACCAGCCACCCACAGCACACTGCAACATCTGTGTACACATCACTCTAAGATGCAAAGAATACCATGTAATAAGTGGAATTTCTTTGTGGTTTTAGTGATAATGACTTTTTACTTTTTTTGTTCTCCAAAGAAGCTTACATTTATCAATGCTGATCTCCAGCTATATTTGCAAAGGGCAAAGTAATGAGAAGATTATCGCATTATGAAGGCTACAGTGCTGAAAACATATCATATATGGAGCAGCCAAGGCATACAAACAGCAGCTCTGCACGGTTAATCTGTATACATCTGATGATTCCATTATACAGAGTGGTGAAACACCAGCGTGCATACACACACTCTATCTTGACAACATGAGCCTCGTACAAGTCCTAACTAGGCAATGAAACATCCCAAGAACAAACATGCAGTCTGTCTCATAACAAATCACAGTGCAACACACACTTGGCTTTCAGATTAAGCTTTTAACACACCCCAAAATTATGCTAACAAACAATGTGAATCATGTATTTATGTCCAATGTAATGCAGTCTTACTATCCAGCCGGGTCTCCTTTCCATCCACAGTGCAGATCTTGGTGTAGGAGTCTTCGATGGTAGGGTCGTAGTCTGACACAAAGTATGACTGTAGGACACACTCAGTGTTAATCACAAGCTACAATTTTTCCAAAAAATATTTCATTCCATCCTAGATGCCTATTGAAGAAGGGCAATTTGTTACCAATTTTGTCCTGGCTAAAAAAAGAATCTGTACCTCCTTTTAGCAGGGCAACACATGTGAGTACTAAAGTAACATGGAAAATACAATTTTGAGCCTTACGCGACTGTTCAGTCACTTCACACCTTTTACACCCCATGTGGTAATGCTATTTTTGTTAACGTTCCTCTCAGTTCATTGCTCAAACCCCAAAAAAACCCATCTCTATGTATCAGAGTTACGAATTTAGAAGTTTTTACACGAAAATAATCATTTCCTCCTTTAAAGTGACTTAGATGTAATTCCACACTATTACTCTTTCTAGAATATGCAGATCTACAGAAAGCAGCCCTAAAAGAGGTTCTACAGGGGCAGTTCTTGTGGTCAGAACACACACAAAGGTTCAGGCTGCCCTAAAATGACCTGGTCCTGTAGTGGAAAAAGCAAATAAACTTACAGGAGCCCTACCCTACAAGCTAACAGTATTAGTTCCTTAGGTTTGTTACACATGAAACCCTGGAAATCTGAATCTGTGTTTCTGAGACCATCATCAATACACCGCCATGCTAACAAGACAATAAACACTTGATTTTCAGAGGGTCTTTGTCAATTAAGTTATATTTGTCAGTACCATTTGTCTGTCTGTCTTTATGTCAGATAATTACGCAAAAACGAAGGAACCAAATTTGTCGAATCTCAGACACTGCAGAGCTCCCCCCTCATCAAACTACTGTTGATCAATCTGGCAGTCATAGCCAGACACGAAAAAATGTGTGACATTTCTTAACATTCAACTGCAAATCATGACTTGTGAAACAGTAGATTTCAACTACAACCGTTCATAGCTGCAGTAGGTTCCAGTCACAGCAAACATCATGTCTACGTATGCTTATTTCTGTCACCACTGATACCGTGTGACAACAATGCAACAGAACTTTAACGAAACTAAAGCCAACATGATGCTCTCTGTAATGGACTACACACTGCAAACAAAATGCAAGTAGATTTTTATGATTACCCTGTATTGTCAGTAAGTCTTTTAAAAAGACACTGAAACATCTAACATAAATTGACGGTATTCCTATACATGACAGTTGTGTAACATGTAGTACAGTCAGTACCTGGATGAACTGGATGGTCAGCGCGCTCTTCCCCACCCCTCCTCCTCCCACAACCACCAATTTGAATCTTTCCTCTTCTCCACTCATTTTGAACTGGGATTTGTCCTAAACAAACACTGTCCACCAGCGGATAAAAAGCCAACTCGAAGTGCTGCTGAAATCCGCCTGGGAACGTTCAAGTTAGCAAAAGACACCAACACGGTGCCGCTTCAAACTGAAACTTCTTTTCTTCATCGACGTTTTCAGCGCACAACCACGGAGTTGAGCTCCACACGTGAAAAACCAAAGTCGTGCTGGAGTTCCACTATCGGTCCGACCAACAACATCTACTTCTAGAACAGCGCCTTTTCGCTTCACTTTCAGCTCAGAATCGGGCGGTGTCGTTGCTGGCTCCTTTTCTCGTTTTTGCTCTTTTCTCTTTGGCCTCCAGACAGCTTCTGCGGGCGGAACTGCTTCCTCTTTTCTCTTTCCTTAAGAAAATGAAGCAGCTCGCCCACTAAAGTCGAGGTGTGCTTCAGAACAGCGACACATCGACCCCAGCTGCCCGCCACTGCTGCTCTCTCCTCATTAAAGTCACTCTGACCACAGTAAATCCTACTTCGTGTCAGTTTCCTTATTTGGTCATTTGGAGTATCTGTGACATCACGTCAGCCTCATATACAGGACGTCAGATCAACACTATTCTACACAATCTTTGTAAACGCAGAGACTGCTGTCCTGTTGCCTCAGACCAAGTGTTTTATTTGGCACAAGACCAAATGTTTCACAACACTCGGTTAATAAGTAAGCAAACTCTTCATAACATCATCTAAAGATCATTTTATGTGAAATCCCTGTGGCAAGTCTGTGTGGAAGAAGCTGTAGTACTTTGAAAATCTGCGCCCCAAGACAACACATCTATTTGGATACGTGCCAGAAAGTGTGTGACAGCTCTAATGGTGAACCTGAGAATTAGACTGTACAACATCACAGGATGCACATGAAATCTACGGGGGGTGGGGGGCAGCTGGGAGCCTATCCCAGCTGACATGGGGCGAAGGCAGAGGACACCCTGAACAGGTCGCGAGTCTGTGGCAGGGCTGCATATACAAACAATCACACTCGCATTCACACCTACGGGCAATTTAGAATAAATTAACCTCAGCATATTTTTGGATTGTGGGAGGAAGCTGGAGTACCTGGAGAAAACCCACGCATTGCACAGGGAGAACATGCAAACTCCATGCAGAAAGATCCCGGGAAGGCCGAGACGCGACGCGACACACATATATACACACACACACACACACACACACACACACACACACACACACACACACACACACACACACACACAGGATCGTCTACCTGCAAGGCAGAAGTGCTAACCTCCACTCCACTGTGCAACCCTTGTTTTCATATCCTTTTAGGAAATTATAGGAGATTATTTTATACTGTAAAAATATGACTAAATATATCCAAAATGTATTTTTTGTTTACAACAAAAATATGACACTATCCTAAATATATTTTGGGTAACAATGCAAATACAAAGTTTATGTAAATCGAAATAAATATGACAATAATAAATTATTAAGGATTTGTGTTTCCAGCAGATAGCAATCTGACAATAACGTTGATATAACATGAAATGGAAACAATAGCTGAACTTAATAAAGCAACCCACTGTTGCTCAATATTTATTGTGCATAGCTTCGTATTGCAGCATAAATACTGTATATGCAAAACATTTGCACCTATTAGTTATAATTGTCAAACCAGTACTTACTCAAGCTGCTGTAACTCTGTTGGCACTCACTTATAAAGAGGAAGGAATTATCCTTCACCTTCAGTATAATTCTAAAACAACCTGCAGTATAATCCCAAAACAACCTCTCACAAATGTTTCTTTCTTAAATTAGATACTGAGAAATAAAACAATATGACAACATAACACTGACGTAAACCTGTATAATATAATTTTACATAATTGCTGCCCCCTAGTGTACAGTATCAGTCTACTAGTAGATTATGTGGCCCAAAATTTGCTATTAGATCATCTGATTATGGTAAAAACAAATTTAGGACCATGCACAAGATCAGCTAAAAAACAAAAAATCCGTTTTAGAGCTGTATTTTAACATGAAATTATGAAAGAGGACTAACTAGGAGATTCTAATTCTACTGTTGTGATACATATCCCTAAAAACATTTTTCAATCACATTCTGAAATACTGATTCACATGGATTTTACTGATGAGATGGAACATAAGTAAATTTCAGCAGATCTCTTTTCTGGGGTAATAAGACTAAAAACAATTAAAAGCTTGGTAGCTATGATGAGAAGGTCTGCTCTAAACTGACTCCTGACAATCAGGCAATAAATCATCGTTGAAATGTCATCTTTAATCATTGTAAATACAATCCAAGCCACTGTGCCAAAAGTCTTTTTAAAATAATGGCACCTTACAAAATAACAAGATAAGCCTACTATGGTCAATATGTACTAAACAAGATGCATTTGTGTGGAGGTTTCTTGTCAAGTACAGTTTAGATATTCGGCTCTGCAATAAATAAATAGAAGACACAGGTTCTTTCAGTACATATGTATATCACATGTGTGGTATGTTGTTGTTTTTTGACAAACATGCACAGATACAACCCCTTGAAGCCTTATTGTTCACTCTTAGCACCTGTATGGTAGTGTAGGCTGTCCCATCCTCACAGGGTGGACAAAAAGGCCTCCCAGTAGCACTCTCTCCCCCCACCCAAGTAGCTTGTTCAAAGTGAAGCTTAACGGTGACAGTAGGCCCTGCTCCTTCACTTCAGCTCTGCTGCACTTGCTGTGGGAGGGACTCTGTTCCATGTGGGTGTTCCCTTCCTGTCTGTATCTGCCTGTATGACTAAGTGTCTTTGCCTCAGGCTTCTCTTCTGTCTCCCTATCGTGGACAGTTTTTGATATGGTAGTGCCTCTTGCTTGTTCACTGCTGCTTGGTTCAGAGAGAGGACACATTCCCAAAGGGGTCAAAGCGAGCGAGAGGCTTTTACGTTTCTCTAATAGAGAAGCAGTGCTTGATGGGAATTGTAGTTTTGTATGCTTTGGTACTGCTTTGATGGGCTCACAAGGGTTTGAAGCTGGAATCTCACATCGTGTCTGCACATGCTGCTGATTTTGAGACACAGTCAGATCAAGAGTCTCAATTCTCTGTTGGTGGTTTCTGTTGGCATCTGAAAGTGACTGTTTCTGTTGTGTTTTGTCTTTGAGTTGTGATGAATCCCCAGTGACACTGTCCACTTGATAATTGTGGTTCTGACTGCCATGAGTGTAGCTAACTCTGTCATTCATGGATGGCAGGTGATTGTCCAGGTGATGGATGATGAAGTCACCACCAGAGGTTTTCTGGCTCAGAGCACCCTGGAAGTGCTGCAGTTGACCCAGGAAGTTGAAGTTTGGTGAGATGGAGGGCCGACGCTCTTTCACAAACCTGTTAAAGAGGACAGACACGACGTGGGTTAGGGCTACTTACATTTTATAGCAAACACACTGACTGTGGTTGACGTTCTACACTGATCTACAGCAACAGTTACATTACTAAACAGTACGAAACAAGGCAATAAAACATAAAGGGATTAAAAAGAAGAGTTAATGTAACAGAGTAAATAATGAGCATTGTAAGTAGGTGAGTCTGTCTCAGCTTGGTACAAGTTAAGGTAGAAGCACACATACAGTATTCGCTGTATGTCCTTATGGGTCTGTTGAGTATGTGTAGCAAAATGTCTGTATGTGGTATATATGGTAAGATATAGGTTTACTGGGGAAGAGTAATTATGGCAGTATATATGTTGATAGGTAGTCTACCTATTTTTTTCCAATATCAGCAATCAGTCTGTTGAAGAGTAGAGCTATAATAATAATGTTTGTAGAACTCAACACACATGCTATAGGGTTACATTGCTTAGTTTTTTTGAATAAGGGCAGTGGATAATTCATCAACTGCTACTTTTACATGTATTTTTAGTTTGTTTATTCTTTAGTGTGCTGTGGAAGAGCAATGGTGCAAAAAAAACAGCTCAGTTAGTTTTGATAGTGTTTTGATGGATGCAGGTTGGTGTAGAATGTTGTTTATTCCTTCAGGAGGCTGGTTTTTCTTCCCTGGCCTTCCCTTCCTCCTTAACAACTGGAATTTTTGCTTTGTCTTGATTTAATTTTGTATGATTCAACTATTTTTTTTTAATTTTAGATTTATGACTAAACTTAAAATGTGCACATCTGAACTGTGTATAAAATTCCCTCTTTGATCATTGATTGAACCTCTAAAAACTCATGTTATCTGTCAAGGTTACACGTTTTTGTTTTTTTTTTTTAATTAATGAAAATAATACATTCTTGCCAGCCAACTTCTTATATGTAGTTCCGCACCCTGCCAACTGACAAGACTGGTTCCTTAGATTTGCTATGTATGAAACCCTGGAAATCTGAATCTGTTTTTGCAATTGTAATTGGGTGCACAGCAGTTTCAAGGTGGAAACCATGTTGTTGACTCTTTATTTCATTCACTGATTTTCGATACAAAACACCATACAGACATGTTAAAAAGGTAAAAGGGGTGCTAAAGGGGTCCTGTTGGCAGTTTGAGAGATTTAAAAGGGAAGAGAAAAAATATGAAGAAAGATAGTCATTGAAAAACGTGCAATCAAAAAATTCAGACTGTGCCTATGAAACAAAAAGCCATGCCTGATTTAAATCTGACCATCATCTTTATCAGTGTAGTCTCCTTGTGCAGTGAGGGTACAGTGCTCGTGCAACCCCTGTAACTCTCCCTGGAAGTTCTGTAATGAGAACAGGTCAAGCAGCATCCGCGATAGAATCCCAACCTCTTAAACTGTGTCAAAACAGTAGCCCTTCAACATGAATTTCATTTTGGGAAAAGAGGACAAAGTTCCAGTGAGCTAAATCTGGCGAGTAGTTAGGGGTTGTGCTGTTGTAGCCAAAACAGTCTTGTGTAGTCACCACAGTTTGACCAGGCGCACAGCGCAGTTGCAGCATCCGTATTAGTCGCGCCCCAGTTCAGCTTGTTTGCACTAAGTGTTCTCCGTTATACAACTCAGAATGTTACAGTAGAAGTCTGTCTGATCCTGGAGGATGAACTCCCACAACCAAAATTTTGCTACAAGTAATAATGGTCACATGAAGCTCTGATCATGATCCTGCCTGCTGACTGACACAGAATTTGATGTTTGCTCTCTGCTCCACTTCGAGTTCCACAGTGAAACTGCAAATGTGCACCTTCCAGCCATCACAAAAACGTCTGTTACAGGTCCTACTTTTGATGTCACGGTGTAAAGCGGTCTCCTGACGCACTACATGCATGTCCAGCATTAACAGTCTCAGGTCTTTTTGAGCACACCATGCATGGTAGATACAGAGAAACCTAACCACTGCAATGTGTTACATTTTAATTTATACTGTTGCAGTTCTGCCCATAAATGTAAATTCATTCAGTGTTAGAGATTTTTCAAGGCCATGTGTATTTCACCACTGTAACACTGTGTAGATAAAAATAACTTCTGGTAATAACGCAGGGTGGTAGAGAGAAAAATGTTAGAACTGATGTATCTCATTGTTCTGTGTTAAATGAAATTTTATGAAGTATTTTGACAGTTTAGAAAATAAGCCAGTAGGTTTGGGGGTTTATTTAGTATTTCTTGCATGATGCACTAGTTTTAATAGTGTACAACTGTTATTTGATGAGTGTCTGCTCAGGTCAAATTGGTGTCTGAATGTGTGTGAACACCCTCACCTGTATGCATGGTCTAGATCCATTTCCAGGCTGTACATAATGTAGGCTACAGCTAGTGCCGGGGAACGAGAGATTCCCGCCGCACAGTGCACCAACACTGAGGCTCCAGAAGACATGGCTGCATCTGAACACAAAACACAGCAGCAAAGCTGCAAAGTGAGAAAAAAAATGTGCAGGTAATTATGATTAAAATCAGCTTTTTGGAAAAATGTGACTGTTTTAGGAATATTTGCATAAGAGACTGGAAGAAATCAACAAGAAAAACAGCTTATGAAGTTAGTGGTTGCTTGTGCAGAGATATTGCAAGACGGAGAGGGAGCGTTCTGACCGATGAAGTGCATTGCCTGGGGGATCCAAGGCAGCAGGTTGTCCCACAAGGAATCATCAATTGGGATGCGAAGGTATCTGGAGGGAGGCAGAAAGGAGGGCTGGGGGCTGCAGCGGCTCACACTTAGCACATAGGAGATACCCAGAGAGGCCAGCCTGTCCTACTCAAACACACACACACACACACACACACACACACACACACACACAAACAAACTTTATTCTTATGTTCCACTACATTTCAGAAGAAAATGCACTTGTTAGTCCTCGACATTATATTGACATGTTTAACAAAAACATTCAGACTCTACATAAAAAAACAGGCGATCAGTGTGACTGTTCCCCTCTACATCCACAGTTTATGGTCTTACCCTGTGGTTGTCATTGTAGATTCCTATCACAAAAAACGGATACAAAAACTGAACTTCTTTGATCGGGCATTCCTCAAGCTGAATGAAAAATAGCAACCTGAGCACCATTTGTACCCACATCTTCAAAACGTTCATACATAATTGAATAATTGTACTGAAACCATTTGTTTGAATAATATTCTGTGCTTCTTACTGTACTGTTTATATATCTGGTTTTATGTGTGTTTATGTGTAGAAATCAACGTCAGATTAGTGATTGATTGATTGATTTAGTGAAGTTAAGTTTCTGTAATTTTCTGAACAGATCACCATGTTTTTGCGCTGTGTGTATGTGCAGAGATCTTCCTCTTACCTGCGTAACGTCGCTCTCCGCTCCGAGGTAGAGCTGCGGCAGGATGACGGACAGGGGATGATGATCCGTGTCTCTCTCCCGGGACCAAACCATATCTGCAGCAAAACACGCACCACATGTAATGCTGGAATTTTTTATTATTTTTTTTTTAGCAACTTCGATGGTATAAAATGAGTTGTCAAAGTTGTTTATAATACCCTACATATTGGTTTGCGCCATCAGGTGAGCGTCTGAGAGCTTTACTCCCGCGCAAATTTTGTAACCATAGCACAAATAATCCAGTTGGTAAAAATCCAGCAAAACATGAAAATACTCTTTTAATACCTGATTTTTTCCTCGCAAAGCCACGATTCTACAACTTAATACGACCTACTTTAAGCGTCCTTGTGTAACGTTCTCCTCTTGCAGCAGGTCTGCAGAAGCTTTCTATCCTCTTCACATTAAACCAGTGTCTTCTGCTGCTGCGTGCCCCGTTTTCATCATTTTCCTCTCTGAAACTGGCTTCTCAACGATGAGCTCATCCCCTTTCCAACAATAGATCGAGGCTGGATGATGTCATCTTCAGCCAATCAGCGCTTTTCAGGAGTGATAGACGCACAGACGCATGTCCGCTGTATGAGCTCTTCTCTCGGCAGCAAAGATGGAGGAAGCAGGCAGGAAAAACAGCCTCAGCACTACCTCAAAACATTTATGTGCAAAAAATAAAGCATAGTGCTTTTTAAGTATGAGAGCTTTGATTTTGCATAAACGATGATAACTCTGGCCGCAATGTGACATAATAATGAGTTAGTATTTTATAATAATGAGAACAGTCTGGCTGTGATTTTGGAAAAAATAATGACTTAATATCTCATAATACTGAAATGTTAGGTCATAAGTGACTAAATTATCTAAGTCGGAATTATGAAAGTCCTAAGGATAAGATACTAAAAAGCAAAATGTCATTATTTTGAGGCTTACCAAACATCTAATAATTATGAGGTAGAAAGTCATGAATATGGAAATGTGTGTCAGTATGACACAACATTAAAGAATTGTTTTGAGAACTTAGGTCATAATTATATTGAAATCTTAAAGCTTAAGTCACAAATATGGTCAGAAGTAATAATTATGACATAGTATATCATATGATGTCATAATGATGAATCATAATCTAATGATTATGACATACTATGTAACTCCCTTTTGTTTTTCAAGTGGTGGAAACAGCTTCCATATATTATGGAAGCTGTTTCCACCACTTGAAAAACAAAAAACAAAAAACAAAAAAGTCCTGCTCTTGGGCATGTTAGCATGCATGAGTCTCACTTTGAAGCTGCAGTGTGCGGAATGAGGTTCAATTTCACGAACATTGAAACTCTCCCACTATCAAAAGTGTGACCCATCTCGGTGATGCTGTGGGGTGGGCGCCCTGCATCCTGGACGTGCCGGCTCCGGGGTGGGCGTGGAGGCTCATGGCCCTTGCTTCCTGGTGGTGCGGCCTGGTCCTCCCTCCGGGGCAGGGTGCTGTGTGCAGCTGGCCCGTGGTGGGGCTATGGCGTCTGCTGGGGCGCTTCTCTAGCGCTGCGACTTCTGGGGGTTTTGGTGCTGGCTGGGCCGGTCGGGTTCGTGTGGGCCCACCTTGGCCTCTTGTCTCCGGGCTCTGGGGGCCCTCTGCATCAGTACTGGTGGTCTTACTACCTGTCTCCCCCGCTGCTCTGTCCTCATGGGCCGGATCCACACCAGACTGCCTCTTACTGTGCACTTCACATACTTCACACATCACTGTACATAGCAACTCTTAGGCACATATAGGGACACGACAGTTAGGGCCCCGAGAGCAGGTGGGGGCGGGAACGATGGGCTCTGTGGTGGGGCGGACAGCAGGGCTTTACGGCCTTGTCTCTTCCCCATCACCCTCTTGCTTGCCTCCCCTGCTCTCTAATTTCTTTTAATGCACCACACACACTCACACCTTGGGGGTAGGTCTGGGACGGCTCGGGGAACTTGGGCCAGGGCTGCAGAGTAGCCATCCTCTGTGGTCCTCTGGCCTGCCCCCTGGACGCCTCACCCAGCCTCTCCACTTTTAATGCACCACATGACACTCAGGGTTACACTATCACGGTGCAGGGATAATGTCTCCAGTCTGGGATCGGGAGACATATTAACAGGGAGTAATGGGGGGGTTTCACTAATATGGCCTCCCTGGTGGGACCCGGCCCCCTTATGGCTATGGGGTGGCAGGGGTGGACCATCATCCGTGTTGCTGTGGCTGGGGGGGTCCCCGGGACCTGGGGGCTGTGGCCTGGGGGGGGGTTTCCTGCATGCCCGACAGGTCCGGGCTGGTGCAGTGGCTCTTGGTGGGCTGCGGGGGCTGGATTGGCCGTCCTGGTGGGCGCTGTAGCTGTACTGCGGGCTGGTGGCATGTGGTGGCTCTGTCCTGGTGGGTTGTCAGGGCGCATTGCGGGGTATGGGGGCCCTGGGTGTACTGCGCTCGCCTGGGGCCTGGTGCGGGGGGTATGCGGGGTGCCTCCCTGTCGGCGTCGCCGGGCCCCACCACACTGTCCATTTTTACCCTCTGGACTCGCATCGGGTCCCGGCTCCGATTTCCTCTGGTCGCTCCCGGTGGCGGCCTGCTTTGTGCTGGGCTGGTTGCCATCCCTTTGGTGGGCTGCTCGGCCCCTGTGTCTGGCTTCGTGGGGCCGTTGGCCCTCTCGGGGGTGGGGGAGGGGGTGGGGGAGGGCGGGTGGGATGGTGGGGTGGGGGGTTTGGTGGGGGCTGGGGTGGGCGGGGTTGGGGTTTGGGTGGCGGGTGGGTCCTCGTACCCCTGGGTCGGTCTTGGCACGCTGGGGGTGTCGGTAGCTGCTCCCTCTTGTTCTCCGGGTTCGCGTCGTTCACGGTGGCCCCGGTGGCTCTCTGGGGGTGCCGCCCTGTGGCTCCTACGGCCCAGGGGGAGGGGTGCCCTGTTGGCTTGGCCCTGCCTTGCCATGATTGCTGTTCTGGGCTTCGGGGTCCTTCACACTTGCATGTTTGACCAGGTCTCGCCAGCCACTGCCGAGTCCCATTGTCAGCAAATGATGGGACCCACCAGAATGTGCTGAGAATCTCTCCAGACTCTCTACCCTAAACTCATTCTCTCTTTCACTAGTATCCTCTTCTGGCCTATTCTATTCCATCCTATTCTATACTGTCAAGACATCCACAATTATGGTGCTCAGTACCGTTTGTTTAATTATTTATTTATTGAATCTCTTTTTTTTTTGTGTTGGTTTTCTTTTTTTTTTTTGTTTTATTGATGGGCAGTTAGTAGTTGGGAATAACACACCACCTTACAATCTTTAATTGCAATAGCACCGCCTGTTAGTTTCTATCCCTGTTCATCCTGTTCGTCCTGTCTAGTCTTTGTTTCCCCCACACATCACTGAGGTGTAGCACTGTCCTCCCTGGCTCATAATAGGGAATTCTAATAAAGAATATCTGCTTAGCTTTCAGGGAGGGCCGGTGATGGTCACACACATGCACTAAATATTAAAATATTTGGCTGCAAGACTAAAATATGCATCAATCTCATACAATGTTGACACCTCTTTTGTGGAGTTAATGAGAACAAATGCAGACAAAAAAGAAGAAAAAAAAGAGTGACCCAAATGTTGAATATGAGGGGAAATAAATACCACTTTTGTGATTTGGACTTTCAGAAAATGTAAAAGACCTACCTACTCATCATCCATTGTGTTCCACACACTTTGAAAACTTTGCTTTAATCTAGAGGGCTGTATATATCAACAATCAACAGTAGTGGGATGGAATTACATTTTTTCATACCCTTCTGACCCAGTGAAAACTATGCATTTCCAAATTTTAAAGATCTGTGATTGTCAGGATCCATGCATCAGCACCTGATTTTCCTGACTAGATGATAACTGAATACTGAGTTGTCAATGTACTGAACAGCATGCAGTATGACTAGCAGACTGAAGCTGTGGCTCTGATCTAACAAGATGGACTGCAGAGTACCAGGACTAAAGTAGGACAGAAACAAGAAGCCCTTTCAGGTTAATCGTTTGTGGATCATTTGTCCAGTGGGTCATTTCTGACTTAGGACAGTAAACTGCTACTAAAAATAAGATCTGTATTTTAGGTGTTGACTGTTCAGACCCACTAGATTGCAATAATTGCAGCAAACCCTAGGTTTATATATAACATCCCAGAGATTATTATTAAACACTCAATGAGATGATGCAATGGTCAACTTTTTAAAAGGCTCTATATACAAGATTTTGAAAATTAATATAGCAGCTTTAATATTTGGTAAGTGAAGACACAGTGAAGTAATGGCGTCCTTGACAGAGACTGAAGTCACATTCCCTCTGTGTATGCTACAATCTGATCTTCTCTATACTGCATGTTGGTAGCCAGTCCTGCTCTTGGGCATGTTAGCATGCATGAGTCTCTCACTTTGAAACTATTGGTCCCCCCTGCATATATACGCAGACTGTGACTTCCATACCACATTGTAAAGCAAGAGTGCAGTCTCGACAGAAGGATATATATCTAACAGTGGAAGGAGAAAGGTTGTCTAATACCAACAGGGGCAGTGGGAAAATGTGTTTGCCTCTAGTACTAAATCCACCAAACTACCAAAATGAACTGATGATTGGTTGCAGCTGTACTAGACACTCCCATTGATTAAACCCCTAAAAATGTATTATAGACTATTAAAACATTTAAGTATTTTGAAGTTTTTTCCTTAAATAATCAGGAGATGACAGAGAGACCAATCACTCTAAATGTTTAACTTCTGCTACATTCTAAGAATCTCTGAATTACAGAAAGGTGCTCTTAAATGATGGAGGCCACCTACTGTACATGTACTCTACATCATAAAAAACAGGAGGCGTCTAGTCAGATATATGGCATAGTTTTACTTTCACATTTTTTCATTACAGAGTAAATCTTAATTCTAACACAGGTATTGGACAGGTTCTTAACACCGATACATGAGGCTGCATTAGCTAGTGGATACTGCATAGACACACACACAAACTCACATACACACACTCACAGAATGACAAAAAGACAAAATTTTTTCACTATAAATTCAATGTCCTGTGATTGCTGTGCAACCACAGAATGTACTGTGACTATGTATTAGAAATGTCTTTAGGCTTTTTTTTTTTTTTTTTTTTTTAACCTGCTTACAACCACACTCACATTCACACACATGCATACCGAGTCCCCTGTAGTTGTCATGGACATCTGGCTATCTTACATCCTGTCCTCTCCCACAATGTCAGTGCTTGTGTGTGACAGGAAGCCCAGATAGAGTTATAAAGTTGTGGATGAATGACTAAGCATTCTGAAGTTGTTCAACATCTGTGTTCTTTCAACATTTACAGTTGTGGTTGAGTACACACCTGAAATATCAGCATTACTGATTATAATGCTTGGCTGAAAAAGTAGGGATATGGATGTGTGAAAAGACTCATCACTTTGTCCAAGGTAGGTGCTGGATTTAGCTGCTGCAGTGGACTTTGTACTGCCCGAGTAGAAAACTGTTATATCCTTTTAGGTGGCTATATGGTGTATGTATTTTTGCTCTACTCTAATCATAGCTAAAGCTGTGCACTTATTCAGAAAATCAACAGGTCTCTATACATACACTGATGCAGCAACCTAAACCAGTGCCAGCATCTTGTAGAACCATTACGTCTCTAAAATGTATTCATCTCTGTTTGGACCTGTCTCAACCACAGGCCCAGATGTTTCCCATTGAAAAGCTTAGTCAAGTAGCTGTACACTGCTCAGCACAGGAGCCAAAGTCTTCTGTCTTATAAAACTAAAGCATGTTACTCGAGGATGCTTTATATCAAGCATAACTATCACCTCTATAAGCCTGGTCTTAGAGAAGCAACATTTGAAAACTTTGCTTGGACAAACCACACATTATCAGATTTGTTTTTTATCTGAAATGTTTCCAAAACAATGTGCCAGTTAGATAAGCGTAAAGACTACAGTGATGAAAATTATGTGCACACCTTGTAAACTTCTCTACTTCCAATAAAGACCTGCTCACAGATGCCCCCCAAGCTTTTCAATGACAAGCATCTGGAACCATGTTCCAGGTCATAGATAAGACTGACTCTAATGGGTCTTAAAGACAGTTCTGACACAGCAGAACTCATCCCTGTACCCCTTTTCCACATAATATCTTCTCTGTGCCATCCTTCTACTTGGGCAGCCTGGATTAAATAATCAACAGAATTCTGAAAAAAAAGCACGATGGGAATGTCTCAGAAAGCAATAAAGTCATTCACTGGCGCATATTTACATACACATCAATAACATAAACAAGTGCAATACTTCACTGAAACAAACGGCTACTCCTTACACGGTATCATGAGAGGAATGAGGCCATTTAGTGGAAAAGTAAGGGAGCTCACACTGGAGGGTCACAGAGAAGATCAAATACCTTAAGTGCATTTTTAGTGGGAATGCTTGACAAACCCCCAGGTCTCATTTCATTGGTAGGAATTATGGGGGTCATATAATAGCTTGTGTTATTTTGGTTGGTGGGATATGTGCCCAACTAACAGCTTCGCCCATTTGACTTCAAGGAATGTTCTACAAATTAAATCTCTCACACACACGTATACAGAAATTCAAAGCATCAGTACTACAGAGCAATCAGGATGGAGTAGAATGAGACCCCAGCACAACCATGGGACACAAATGCAGGCACACAGACACACACACACACACACACTCCTGGCCATACACACACCAGCTACACAGGTAAACCAACAAAAACAAGAATGAAGCATCATGTTAATAAACAAGTAGAAGATGAACTGGATTCAGAATCTGGGACAAGAATAATGACAATAATATTGCTGCTGCTAGCAGCGGCTGCTTTTCCCTTATGTAGGTTACACCTTTTTTTTTTTACTCAAAGAGGGAGGAGGAGAGGTGTGGCAGGAGGATTGGAAGGAGAGGTCACCGGTGGGGATGGTGGGAGTACTGGTCACGGTAGAGATCTGGACTCTAGAACTGTTCGGCCAGCAGCTCACAGAGACGCCTGGACACAGAGTCTTTGCTGCAGCGCAGAGTCAGACGATACATCTACACAGAGACACACAGAGTTAGGAGACCCAATATTTCATCTGGGACAAAAAATAAGAAGTGATCATAAAACTGCTATGGCATGCCCACACTGAACTATACACCCAAGGATTTCTTAGTTGTTCATGCCAACAATAAAATTAGGGTTACTAGTATACTTTTGCAAAGTAAATTTAAGAAATAGGTACCAAAAGGAAAGCTGTCTAAGTAAGGCCTGTGTGCCTGAACTGAAAACACAAAATATAAAATAATTTGCTCTGTGGGATAGCAGCATATGGAAACTGCTGCGTTCCTGCATAGATACAAATTTCGGAAACAAGATCAGCAGTAGTACTACAGAATTCCAGATCAATGGCATTTTTATCCTGAAGGGTGAAAACACAAAAAACATCTCTCACTGGTTAGTTGGAAGAGGTTTGATTAACTGGAAATTAATGAGGAAAATACAAGCTACTATATCTGCTGAACTGTAATATTTACTGAATAGTTTACTTTTCAGTGAGCATATTTCTTATACCTGTGCCTGTGCATTTGGCTCCAGTCTTAGCAGACAGCCAACCTGCTGGCCCTTGGTCTGGATCACTCCAGCACACACGTAGTTCTCTGGGTTTGGATCAACATTATCCAGCAGGGCCGTTCCTAATCCCAGCAGCTACGCACAAACATATCACCACACATAAATCACAAAGAATAAAGGAGGAAAGAATGGGATTTCAGACATTAATGAAAATATATCAGTCATCTTGGGTACACTACACACATTTTTTACTTTTATCTTAGTTCTTTTCCATGTAGGTACATTTTATGTGCTGCACCACAAAAATCTGACTACTGCAAGTTGCAAGAGTTGACTGCACTAAGAGTGTTAATATAGATTTTCATACAATTTTTTAAAAAAATACACAGAAGTATCTGACATAATATGAAAACAAAGCCAAGCAGTTCATCTACAGAAAAAATGCCTGGTTGTAAGAAACAGTAATTAAGTGTTAGATACTGTACATATAGAGGTAGAGCCTTTACTATGTATAGTTTTTTTTTTTGCTATTTTTTTTTTAATCCCACAAAAGGAAATTTAGCCTTTTCGCATATCCCAGTTTGTTAGTTGCCCAAAGCCTTAACCACCAAGCCAGTAAGAAGTTACTGAAAAAGCACAGAAGAATGACCTATTACACATGGGTATACCTTTGCCTTAAGTACTTCGGTGTCCATGCTGTGGTTGGCCTTGAATATCTTTTGTGCTTCTTGCTGAGGCCTGAGGAGAGACAAACAGGAGCTTTAAAGAAACCCTGATGGAGTTTTCCATAGTTGAGTTGCACAAAACCATGGCACGAACAGTTGAGGCACTTTGGCATCGTGCAAGAGTTTTGCCTCTACAGTACACGGCAAGGTAAAGTCAGTTACTGTGATGCTGTGTTGTTGTGCCAGTCACAAACCACAGTAACAGTTGGTCTTTTCCTATCTCAGCACACTACAGCTGCACTCTTAGCAAAGTGATACATAACTTTTTTAGACTAAGAAGAGTAGTAAAACTAACAAAAACTGTCTTTTCTTTCCTTTCTTTTTTTCTTACTCTTGGATGTAGGGGTAGGGTGCGGGGTATGCAGTAGTTATTGTTAAGTTGTTTTATCCTCAACTAACATCTCAACTTAAAACCACCAAGATTCAGACAGCAATTGCAAAATTACTAAGCGCTGAACAAAGAGACTTGAGAAAGTAGAACACTCTCTCTAGTCACTGGCACAATCACATATCTGTAGACACATGGTGGAGACCATCATATGTTGGCTGTGGTCAGCGCTGTGTCCAAGCAGAAGCACAACAGTTGTGGCTCAGCTATCGCCCACTGTGAGGTTGTGGTGGAAACACACGTCATTACGGTGTAGCATGGCATGGTGCAGTTGAAGCAGGCTGTTACGACTGCAGCCATATGTGTATGTTTTTTTTCTGTGTTCTGTGTGTGCTTCCTTTCCTTGTATCTATGAAATATTCAAATAGGCCTATGCCATACCGCCTACGGGATTGAATGCCGGGGTGTCGGGTCAACGTGGGACTGGTCGAACTACCAGCGAAAACTGGTGCATAAAGCGGAGGGATGACGTTGCGTCGAGGTCAGAGAGGCATGGCATCCTTCACCTGAATCCCAACTAGCACACACAACTCAAACACAGCGTGTGCTCTGTATAGTCAAGTCTGATAGTGTGGTAATGTATGGTAGGAGTGAATTGCCACTTTTGTTTAACCATGTTTCTCCTGTCTAAGGTGAGACTCTGTGTTTATTTTTCAAATTTATTTTAGGTAAGTCTTATTCTGAAGAATAGTGTAGGTTTTGTTTGCTATTTTGGCCTTGGGTTTACTGTGAAGTTAATTTATACATCATCACTCCTTTGCTTTTCAACCACATAACTTTGTTTGGCATATTGCTTTTATTTTAAAAAAATTAATCATTCCCTGAGAAAATTTGTTTTGTGGCTGCTTGGGACATATGAAGGATGGAGCTTCATATTGCGTTTCAGCAACCCCTAGGCTGGGCGTAACAAGCTAACTTGGTGGAAAAACCCTACAAATGCACTGGCAAAACACTGAGACCAACACACACTTACTGGCTAAGTTGTTTCCAGCGCTGGAAGAAGTCATGTGAGGACATCTCAGTTGGCTGGAAGAACTTGTTGATGGTGACAGGCAGCTTGAGGGTCAGATTCTGCAGAGCTCCTCCATATCTGACCGTAATAAAAACACACAGAGACACACAGTAGGTCAGCATGTTTTTAGCTGTAGCTTCACTTGGATAAGACATATTTCTCTTGTTAACAGTACTTACTGTTTTTGGTTGATATATTTCAGCCTTGTTGACATTAACACCTCATAATTTGTGTGTGTCTGAGTTATTGCGAATGTAGGGTTGTGTATTCTGTTTTCAACATAAATTCTTTTTAACCAATTCCAGTTTGCATTCCATTTTAGGTCTGCTCAATCTCAGTGCAGCATTTGATGTTGATGACCCTGACTTTAATGGCCTGAAGTATAAAGTTGGTCTACTGGGTACAGTGTTAAATTCAGCTCCTACCTTAATAACAGAGCAGTTCCATTGATTGTTGTGGCAACACTCAAGGTTCAATCTTAGAGTCACTTTTATTGTCTAGATAAGATGTCCTACAGTTTTCTAAACCTACAATATCTCATGTCACTGTTATGGTGGCGACACACAGCTATTTCTTCCACTTATACTTGACCGCTTTTTTTGACTTGTAGTTTCTCTTGAGTTGCCTTGACATTATCAAACGCTAGATGGCAAAAAATGTCTCACCTGGATAAAAACTGAGGTTAATATATTTAGTTCACCTAGCTCAGCTATTAGTCTCAGCAATGTCCCCTGTTTGAAAATGTGTACAATGTTGTCAGAATGTTGGTATCTTCCTGGACTCCGCTTTCAGTTTTATTACAACACATGTTGTGAGCGCAGGCCCTTGTCAGCTCAAGACCATTGCTGTGCTTAAAGCACTTTTATCACACGCCTGGAAACGGTGTTAAATATTTTTACGGTATTAGCTCTCACCTGGACCACTGCAACTCTCTGTAATGGTGTTGACACAATCCAACCTTACCTGACTACAGTTAGTTTAAAATGCAGTAGTATTCACCCTCCTTGGAGATTTTCTTTTTATTGCTTTTCAACATAGATTCATGGTCAATTTGTTTTTTGACAACATTTACAAAAAAAAAGTCTTGTTCATGTCTAAGTGAAAACATACAATGTAAAGTCAACTAATAAAAAAAATGCAAGAAGTGTAAAATAAGTGATTGCATACATATTCACTACCTTCAAACTGACTCACCTAATTCAACACGTGCAACTAAGTGGTGCTAAAAGTCACTAAATTTGTAAAATGAAGATCACAAGAGTGAAGTTAATGTGTCTTACGAGATTGTAGTATAACGACATCTGCTACTTGCTCTCCCTGCTACTTCAACATACTCTCCATCTCCAACAGAAATAGACTCACTGAGATCACACATATAGCATCCAAAATTCTTAATCTGCCCACCATGGACCTCTCCCACCTCAACAATAGAGCTGTGACACACATGGCTCGGACAGTCAGCAGGGACCCGGACCATCCCGTCCACACTCACTTCTCTCTACTGCCCTCTGGCCGGAGGTACAGGACTCTTAGTTGGGAACGGGCATGCTTTAGCAAAAGCTTTGTCCCCTCCGCTATTGCTGCTCTGAATCACCTGTAGTATGTTTCCCACCCATCTCTCACCAGCATGTGTGTTGTCCTATTGTCCTGTGTCTAACTGTTCATGATATGTGTATTTTTTATATACCTGACAGTGCCTGTGACAACGAATATCCCCTTGGGGACAATAAAGGTCTATCTATCTATCTAGAACGTCTGGTCAGAAATGCAGTAAAGTATAAGGAAATAAATGAAGACAACCTGATGAAATCTGCAAGGCCACTGTGACATGGGAGAAAACTTGTTGTCCAGCAAAAACAATGACCTGAAGCATACAGCTAAAACTACTCAGGAATTAAGACAACAAGGTGATTGTGACTGGACTTAAAAAGGGGCTGTTTACTCATGATTCTCATGTAACCTGACAAAGCTTGAGCAGTTTTGCAAAGAAGAATGACGGTAAAACTGCATTATCGCCTTTTCTTTTTTTTAAAAAAAAATAAATAAATAAATAAATAAATCTAGGCTTTGGATTTGTTGGGTTTTCAATGTATAATTTTGTAAGGTTTTAACCATAATAGTATAAAGAGTATAAGTAAGAGTAAGAGTATAAAATATTGTAGATACTTAATCTTAATATTTAGGCTAGTCAATTAGATTCGTCTTCTAAAGCTGTTGGGTGTTAACAGTAATATTCAAACTAGTCAGGCATGTATGTATCGAATAATACTGTAGGTTCTTAAAATCAAAATTTGTTATGTATATGCTATATAAACAATGGTGACGTGACTTAATAGTTCATTAATATAGGTCTGTGCACAGTGTGAATAACCTGTGATAATGGAAAATGTAGGAGAAGTTTATCCTTAAACATCCTAAATCTCTAACGCCAGCATTAGAGCAGGGGTAATTGTCCAACATTCAATATCTCACTTGCTACAGCTTCCCTTTTCACCTTTACGACGTGGGTTGGGTGTACAAGCTTACCTGAATTTTATGTTGAGGAGTGGGGCATCAGAGAAGTCAGTCAGACACTCGATGTTGAGGACCTGTTGGATCTGGGCCCCGCCCTCTACCAGTGGTTCCACTTGTTTGGTCTGAACATTGAGCTGTGGCCAGTTGTCAAGGACCATCAAGAAACTGCGCTGGCTGACTTGCAACCAGATGTGTGTGATGCCTACACTGACTCAGTGTAACCCTATGTTTTGCAACTAAAGCAGTATTGGACTGAAGTATGAGCTCTCCATTAAAAAATAAAAAATGAACATATGTAGTGACACCTGTTGGCAGTTAAATTACAATAAGCAGACATCTATTGTGTATTCTATTTCCATCCTAAATTTTATACTATACGTTCTGTCAAGTCTATTTTTTCTTGTACAATTCATCAAGCCTCATTAGGGAAGTTACAAGTCTGCAGAACAAAATAAGTGTCACGTGAAAATTATGCAAGATTTTTTATTGGTAAGACTTACGTCCAGTCCACATGTACACAACTATTTTTTAAATAAATCTTTTTTTCAATGGGCTTTGGCCTTTCTGAAGACTGGAAAAAGAGCAAAGGGGAGGTTCAGTAAGTCTACTTACTTCTCAGACCACTTGAATTACAACATGCTAAAAGGTTATCATGGAATTTTTGTCTAATGATGCTAAGAAATAGTGCCCACCCCAGCTTTAACAGGTAATCAAAAATTAAGTTTACCTCATGAACAGTCCAGTCAGTACTATAGGTATTTGGGCTGTGAAGCAATTTTTGTTAGCTTGCATCTGCACATTAAATAAACAGTTACAATGTGAGTGAAGTGTAAACTGTCAGCTTTAATACAAGGGGTTTAACAAAAATATTGCATTAATCATTAAGTAATTAGGGTCATTTGCTGTTGAAACTATTATCTCCCACGTTGCTGTCCTCAAATTTTCCAGATAGAGAATTTTGACACAGGAGGAATCATGGCTAGAAGATGAGATTCGCATGTGGATTGTGGCACTTGGAGTAAGATCGATTTGTTTGCAGATGTGTTTATGAACACCTGAAATTTTCAAGTCTCTTGAACTAATGATTTCTAAACAAGCCTATGCACTTTAAGGGCCTGTAACTTACTCATAGTTTAAAGGTAAAAATGTGCATGGCTTCATCAAATACAACTGTAGAAAAAAATTAGCTGATTCTGAGGGTGTTAGGTGGGAGGCAGGCACCGACTGATTCATAATGTAATTGTATGTCCCAAGGAAAAACAACCACAAACAAGCAGTAACTGAAGGCAGCTGCATTAAATGTACAAAAAACATCTCAAGAGAAGAAAGTCAGTATTTTGAGACATACATTGTTCCCTGTCTTCAAGCCTTTTTGTTCATAATTATGTAAGTTTGTTCAGCTACTTTTGTGCCTGTGAAATTGGAGGGACTATGTAAAAAAAAAAACAATCTGTAACTACTACAGTTTAAGCTGCGATAGGCAATATTTTGCAAAAATTCTATAAACTTTGAGCATATTACAATTTAAGTGGTCTGAGAGGATATCTGACTTTTCACATCCTACTTGACGCTTTTTCAGTTTAAGGACACTTAGCCCATGATCATGTAGATCAGATGAGATAGTATAAAAACAATAAAGTCCACAGTCAGAGTAGGGCATGGTGATGCGCTAGAATAAATTTACCCTCAATGTAGTTGGAATTACATGTGATTTTTTTTATTTTATTGCCTTTTTAGATTTCTGCCTACTGCATCTTTATTGCAGTTGTTCTCAAAACCTCTTGAATTAAAGCTGAAAGTCTATATTCCAACCTTGTCTTGATTGACTAACCACAGTTTTACCTCTGTGGGGTTGGCCACAGGTAAAATTGGAAAAGTTAGGTCACTGTTCAAATTCTGATGGTCCTGACTGTATACTTTGAGTACTTTCACTCATGGATGGCATCAGAGACTAAAATGTTTTGTTATAAGTGCACAGCACAGTGGCTGTGCACTTATAACAAAACATTTTAATCTCTGATGCCATCCATGAGTGAAAGTACTCCAAGTTACTCTAGAGTCAAAAGTTATCTCGAATAAATTTGACAGTTAAGAAAGAACAAGCTGCTGAAGCTAAGATTTCTACATATCATGCTTAAATTACAATGACAGAGGGGTGAAGATTTTGAAACTTTGATCGATTTAAAATGGTTTTACACACTGTGCTCCAAAAATCTGATTTCAAACTTTGATAGTTTCTAAATATACTAAAACATAACTGCACAGAAAGGATATGAGACTGCAGCTCCCCAGGACAGCTGACTGAGGTGGTGAAGCTGGCAAACTGCACTGATGTCTTGTTACCGTAGAATAAGTACATTCTCCCTGAAAGCAACACATAGCTATTAAAAGCTTGCCTCATTTATGAACATGGCTTGTTGTTCATGGAGTACATAGTAAGAGTATCAAAGACACCAGGCCAAGTCAACACATCAAGCAACATGCACTAAGAAGCAAAATGAGCCAAAGCACTGACACTATACAATGCTAGTGGCTATGCTCCACTTGCCATTACACTGTGTTACGGAGCAGCAATAATGGGAAACTGGATAACTAGAATCCAGGAGTGATGAGATGTGATGTGGAATCTCTAGCCACAATCACTTGGCAATAATAAAAATCACACTAGGCCAAGGTCATTAAAAAAAAATGGTTTCAACAAATAATGCCAAATCAAGACCATGTCTCGCTAAAACCCACTCGACACCCTCTTGCTAAAAATCTGGACACCGTGGCCATTTGGTGACAAATCATGCCAAGCACTGTCCTGGTGTTGACAAACTCCATCAAGCCACATCAACTTTTTCGTGAAGGCGACTCACCCAGATTCTGGCGATACTCTGACTTGATGCCAATCTGAAGCAGCTGATTCTCAAACAGAACCCCATTGTTCTTGCACACAAACCTGTAGAATGAAGATATTTATAAATGGTTAGTAAAAACTTGGACACTTGCTGCTATAAATAGCATTGTTCTCAACACAAGTGGAAGTGGAAATATTATTCTTTTATTTAACTAGTGGTCCAGTTATGTCATTACTATAGATGTTCTGAACAATCAGCTGAGAATACTGGATGAAGGATTGGATGATGTTTACATCAATATCACTAATTTAGGCTGAGCGTCCATATAGCTTTTTCGTAAGCACCTATGTCTTTTTTCAATTGCTCCTAATGAGGAGAAAGTATATGCAGAGAAACAAGTGCAACACCCAGTGTTATTTTTCAAAACACTTGACTTTTTTTTCTACGGTCACCTCAAGCACAGTTGAAAATCTGAACTTTTCAGAAAGGCCAGGGGTCATCACTGTCTGCTCCTGTTCAGGAAACCAGTCATATGAACAAGACGCAACAACCTGGTAGTTTTGTTTTGGCATGTCTGTCTATCCCTATGCTCTATGCTAGTCTATGATATAAATGTAATAAGACATTCTGGTGACCATGCCATAGAAACAAAGGGTGGAGAAACTTTTTGATAAAGTGCATAGCTAAAGCGCTCCGCAGCGCCCTGCAAAGCACTTATATTTCCAGAGAAAAATTGCTATATGGACACACTCCCCTATGCAGTATATTTTCATATCAATACCCATACAGAAATTTGGTAAGTGCTGAAATGACTCAAATATTCAGTAAATAGTTGACGGAATAATAACTGTTAAGGTTTTCAATTTAAGAAATTTTACAAAAAAAAAAAAAGGCTGTGTTTTCAGCTTCTTAACTATGAGTATTCCCACTTTACTTAGTTTAATTGCACTGTAAATCAAACGCACTTAGGTGTAGGACAATTAATTGTGGAATCGAAGCCAAGTGATGTGTGACCCAAACTAAATGATATATGAGAAATTACATTACAAAAAGCAATCATTAAGTGTACTCTTACGCCAAATGAAGCAAAAAACAGATCACGGTGCGGCTTCAGTCAAGTCTGTTGCTACATTAGTGTACTAGAATCTGCTGGATTAGTGATAGAAATGGTGATGTCTCCTTTTCAGGTATAAAACGTGTGAAAAAGAGGTGTAAGATAAGGAGAACCCAGAATTTATCAAGATATAAAGAATCATTTTGTAATTTAGTATATAGAGGAAAACTAGTATTAAAGAGTATATAGTCTAACTTGGAAAGAAGCCTGACTAACAGATAAGGCATAGGGTCTCCAATGTCAAAGCTTCGTTTAAAACAGGAATCCATCAGCAATCAGAACTTAATCATAATTTCCCAAGTTAATACAGCACTATGTTGGGTAGGTGTTTTTGACTAAAACTCTTTCTTTGATGAGCTGCAGCTAGGCAAACACACGACAAACTTACAGAGACAAAGACCTTACTTGTTAAGAAGTTCGTCTGCCTCAGACAAAGGAGGAGCAGGATCCTCAGAGGGAGGAGCAGAGCTGAGAGACGACAGGACAGCACAGGGATAAAGAGACAGCCCACAGAACAAAGACGGGATGGACACAGGCAAAAAGAAAAATGAAGATTGGATGGGTAGAGCAGAAAAGGGAAATGAAAAAGCCATCCATTCAGCACAGGAGATAGCAACAGTGTGATGAAGATTGGTTAAAAGAAAGAAGAGAAGAAAGAAGGATAAAGGAATAAAATGCAGAGCTGGTTAGTAAAAGCAGTTCATACAAAAATTCCATAATACAATGCAAGATATCTGATACTTAGATAAACTGTACAACAAATTGCCCTACAGGTTTAAATTTGGACAACCTCTATGATTTTGGTATTGTCTTTAAACATACTGAATAAGAAATAGCTTTGAAAGTGAAGACTTTCAGCTTTGATTTAATAGTGTTTGTCACTATAATGGATGAACAAATTATTGTACCATTACAAAATAAGCAAGGAGTCTAAGACCATTAAAGACACTTAAGGCTGAATGTCAGCACTTAAACCCTATCTGGTTTATCTGGTTTAAGTGCCCTACTGGTTATATGGAAATTCTATGTGATAAGAGTAGAAAGCTAAAATAACAAGAAATTCCTAGTGTTCCAACTCATGCAGACTACACTCTACTCCTGGCACTGTTCACATGTTTAAAAGCACATACACAGTCTAGACATAAAGCTTGATGCCATGCAATATAGTTTTCATATAGTTCATATTTAATAGCGCATATTTCAGATGTTTCGGTTTGCAGCTTGGCATTGTATTTTCATTTGCACAGTGTATGTAAAGACTGTTACTACAACCATTCAGTAGGTCTGTTTCCATTTTTATGTGTACTTCCCATTTGAGCATAAATTACCCAAATAGTAATCTTGAACAATTTGAAAACTCAACACATTGTAAAGAAGCTTTTACATCTGGTTGGCTTTTGAAAAAAAATTATTTGATTAAAGCCAATTGTGATGAATGCAATGGAAACAGACTCTATGCTTCATATTTTTGCTTCACCGAAGAGATGGAAAAACAGCAACTGTGTAATGAGGGGACTGTTATCCTCCTCAAACCAAAAACACACATGAAACAGAAATGCCATATTTACATCCTGTCTTCACAGTTTTTCTCTTTTGGGGTTTTAATTATAGCATACTACAGGAGTACAGATGCAACCACTGCAATAAAAGTGATTACACATGTTGTTTCACCTATATGCATTCAAATTTATATGAAGTGAAGGGGACCCTACACACACTCAAACAGGAATGCAATGACAGAGTGGTTATCAGAAGAACTGGGAGTTTACCCAGTGAGCTACTGGCTCAATGACAAAAAATACCAGTAAGAGAAAAAGAAAGACATAGTATTGCTACATGGACAGTCTAGTGTGGCTGTCATCTCTTTTAATTTTAACTTTGGTCACTTCAGTCCCGTAGCTCTGAGCACCCTCTTGCTGTGTATGTTAGTATCTCCACTGAGTCAATTCACTTGATATGAATAACAAAGTTAAAAATGAAAGCTGTGTCTGACAATCTTAGAGACAATTTAACAACTAAAATTAGGAAAATGCTAAATGTTTGCAACAGCTGTGCATCTGTGTAAGTCTGTATTTGTATTGCCAACAACATAGGAGTGGATCAGCAGAGTGGATTCAGGACCACAGCTACAAGTGAGTCTAGCACAAAACCCAGTACACTTTTACAGTGTAAGCGGTAGGCAGAAGACAACAGGAAAGTGACTGAATTTATTTAACATAACAATGTAATTTAATTAAAAGTGAACAGTAATGTTGTATTGCTTCTTACAATTTAATCAGAAATTCAAATGTGCAAATTATATTAATGAAAGTCTGATGAGCTGAAACTCACTCCATGTTACTATACAAGGATCCATTTAAGACATGCATGTGGACAGCATTGACATATTTTGTTACGTTTTAGTCCACTTGGAGGACTCTGTTCCATACAAGTGCAGCAGACTGGCTTCTATGTATTGTATGCATGCACAGCAGTAAGGAACTGAGTGTGCGCTTGTTCCCTTGTAGCATAGCTGCTAAAGAAATTCTGGGCTACCTGCAGACGTCCACAGAAGCACAGTTTCTTACTTTAGAGCAGTGGTTCTCAAATTTTTTCTGTCGGGCCCCCCTTCGCAGGCCAAAAAACGTTCGTGCCCCCCCCCATAACTTTGTGCGTATATATATATATATATATATATATATATATATATATATATATATATATATATATATATATATATATATATATAAAAACTATGAAAACATGAATATGCAGGGCTGTGTTATTTTATCTGATTCCATTTTGTTGTTTTTCACAGTAAAGCTCAGGGGTGTCAAACTCATTTTAGTCCAGGGGCCACATAAAGCCCAATCTGATCTCCAGTGGGCCCCACCAGTAAAATCACAGCATAATAACCTATAAATAACCACAAGTCCAACTTTTCCCCTTTGTTTTAGTTCAAAAAAAGTACATTCTGAAAATGTTCACATTTAATGAACTATCTTTTTACAAAATATTATGAACCTGAAATTTCTTAAGGAAAACAAGTTCAATTTCAACAGTAGCCTATTATGCCTCAGTTCATCATTTACACATGCATTGTAACTGCCAGATAACAGTTTATCTACAAAAACACAAAACATTCAGTCACAGGTATCTGGAACTGAACAATCTAGTATTTTTACTTCATGATCAGAACAACTTGCCAAGGTCTAGAAATTATTTTAAATTTACAGTTTTACAAATTTGCAATTTACAGTTAATGTTGTTGTAATTTTTATCATTTGTAAAGTCGTCCCGCGGGCCGAAATGGACCGTCTGGTGGGCCGGTTTTGGCCCACAGGCCGTATGTTTGACATGATAACATGTAACATAATAACATAACATAACATTTAACAATGATAATAGTTATAATAATGGTCAAATATTTCAATCTCTCATGATATCTTGGAATTTAAAGGTACATCTTACAATGCTGCATTTGCTGTGGCTCAGATGTTGGATTGATTTCAGTGTACACTGCAAGCTACCCTCACGATTAGATCTACTGCACCAAGGGGAGTCCAACTCTGTTGTTACTGCCATTATTACAGAATAACAGGTTATTGAGGCTAATCCAAACAGCTATCTAGTACCTCCTGATGCAGACAGTGACACATACATGGTGGAAGATCAACTCTACAAGATATCCCAGAGGCTTCTGGCGACTTTCCTGTCACTAGCTCATCCGCTAAGAGGGTGCTTTAAGCACTGCTGATATATTGTGTTCTGCTACAGGGTAGCTTTAAATCCAGACCCTGTGGACAGACTAGTCTTTCAGGCAAAAAAATAAAACTACTTTAAAAGGTTTAAAAGGTGTAACAAAATTACACGTTGACAATGTCTACAATTACTCAAATTTCTATCTTTGATATAAAACCTTTGTATAATAAGCATTTTTCATCTCTGTCTTAGTTGTACTTAGATGTATTCTTCAGGTTTCGGTCATGAGAGTATGTTTCAAAGTAGCAGCGTTATCAAATTTTATATATATATATATATATATATATATATATATATATATATATATATATATATATATATATATATATATATAGACATATATATATATATATACATATATATATACATACATATATATATATATATATATATATATATATATATATATATATATATATATATATATATATATACACACTATATTGCCAAAAGTATTCGCTCACCCATCCAAATGATCAGAATTAGGTGTTCCAATCATTTCCATGGCCACGGGTGTATAAAATCAAGCACCCAGGCATGCAGACTGCTTTTACAAATATTTGTGAAAGAATGGGTCGCTCTCAGGAGCTCAGTGAATTCCAGCGTGGAACTGTGATAGGATGCCACCTGTGCAACAAATCCAGTCGGGACATTTCCTCGCTCCTAAATATTCCACAGTCAACTGTCAGCTGTATTATAAGAAAGTATGTGTGTGGGAACGACAGCAACTCAGCCACCAAGTGGTAGGCCACGTAAACTGACGGAGCGGGGTCAGTGGATGCTGAGGCGCATAGTGCGAAGAGGTCGCCAACTTTCTGCAGAGTCAATCACTATAGACCTTCAAACTTCATGTGGCCTTCAGATTAGCTCAGAACAGTGCGCAGAGAGCTTCATGGAATGGGTTTCCATGGCCAAGCAGCTGCATCCAAGCCATACATCACCAAGTTTGCACTTTGTGATGCAATGCAAAGCGTCGGATGCAGTGGTGTAAAGCACGCCACCACGGGACTCTAGAGCAGTGGAGACGCGTTCTCTGGTGTGACGAATCGCGCTTCTCCATCTCGCAATCTGATGGACAAGTCTGGGTTTGGCGGTTGCCAGGAGAATGATACTTGTCGGACTGCATTGTGCCAAGTGTATAGTTTGGTGGAGGGGGGATTATGGTATGGGGTTGTTTTTCAGGAGCTGGGCTTGGCCCCCTAGTTCCAGTGAAAGGAACTCTGAATGCTTCAGCATACCAAGACATTTTGGACAATTCCATGCTCCCAACTTTGTGGGAACAGTTTGGAGCTGGCCCCTTCCTCTTCCAACATGACTGTGCACCAGTGCACAAAGCAAGGTCCATAAAGACATGGATGACAGAGTCTGGTGTGGATGAACTTGACTGGCCTGCACAGAGTCATGACCTCAACCCGATAGAACACCTTTGAGATGAATTAGAGAGGAGACTGAGAGCCAGGCCTTCTCGTCCAACATCAGTGTGTGACCTCACAAATGCGCTTCTGGAAGAATGGTCAAAAATTCCGATAAACACACTCCTAAACCTTGTGGACAGCCTTCCCAGAAGAGTTGAAGCTGTTATAGCTGCAAAGGGTGGACCGACATCATATTGAACCCTATGGATTAGGATTGGGATGTCACTTACGTTCATATGCGAGTCAAGGCAGGCGAGCGAATACTTTTGGCAATATAGTGTGTATATATATGTGTATATATATGTGTGTGTGTGTGTGTGTGTGTATAAAACAGATTAATTAAAGCCTACAATTATTTTATTGCACTTTGCAGTTTTTAATTAATATTTTTATGAAAGTCCGTTGCTCACTGGCTCTGGATACACAGACAGACAAACCATGGATCAAAGGAGGACTGGATGTTGATCAGTACTTGGGAAGGGCGTCATCATGTTTTACCCAAACTAACAGGGGAGGGAGGCTTTGGCAGACTGTTGGATGCAGCGTGTGGGAGAAATAGAAATAAACTATAACAAGACAAGCTAACAAATGCCAGAGCGAAGTAGTTAGCTATAGACTGCATTCCGATTAGTATTGTGGAAGATGTCTGTCTGTCTGTCTGAGGTACGCTCTTGGGAACGCAACGAAAGATGGCACCTATGAGCCTCATCCTGCATCACTAAAAGGCTTTTTTTTGTGTGTGTGTGTGACAATATAAACCGGGACTATCGTCCCCGACGCAGCAGTCATGGTTTTGAGTCCGACCCACGGCCATTTGCTCTTCTCTCCATGCTAAAAAGGCCAAAAAAATAAGTACAAATGTGGACCTCACAGACTAAAAAGTCTTCTGCACGGTCAGTCCCAGCTGTGGACTTTTTTTATGTTCGACCACTTCACCTCACTTTAACAGGGACAGCTGCTACTGAACATAGACTGTTTCTGCTGCTCCCTGATAAAAAAAAAAAAAAGTTTCTGCTGGTACCTGTTCAGAAAAAATAAGAATACAGATGTATAAATGTTAATTTGTTGTTGCTGGGAAGGTTCCTGTTATAATGTTATGATTGTGGCTCTGGACTCTGAAGGTAACTTGTTTTCCTGTAACAAACCACATAAAACGTTAATGCCCTTGCAGTGGCAAATAGCTTTGGTTTGATTTGATTTAATTACATTACTGTTTAAGTTGAGATTCACAAGAAATGTTTCAACTGCTACTGTGTAAAGGGAATACTGTTGTTAAAAAGCACTTTATTTTTTTTTAAGTGTTTGCAAACCAAATGTGACTGCATTTTTGCTCACATAGCAGTGCTCTAAAAATAAAAGTGCAGAATACACTATTTTTAAATTCATTATTTAATTTTAAGTACAACAATGTGATTAATCGCGATGAATCACAGAAATATCATTAGATTAACAGCCCAGCACTAGTTAAGATACTTAGTCAGCATCAGGTATAGAGAAAAAAAACACTACCCTCCTCTAATGTTTGAAATTCATCAGGCGACAAAGGAGGTCAGAGTGGCTGATTGTGTTGATGTCTTCTACAAAATATTAAAAGGCATCAGCATTTATGTAGAACAAGTGAGGTGCTTTCATGTAAACCTAAATGACTCGTGCATCAAGCTACCAACTTAGTAATATCTATTATGAATAATGTGTTCAATTAAAGATAGAATAATATACTAGAAAAACAACGTAGAGGTGGCACATTTGTATTCATGTAGCCAATTCTAGTTCTGTAGTTCACTACTGGGCCCTTACTCCGAGTCACCAGAACCCTCCACCAATAGGGAATCGGAGGTCTCGGTGGGCTGTTCCAGATCTCTGTCAATGTTCAATCGTGGTAGAAGACAGGAAACAGACACACAATCAAATCAAAATGCACACACGCGCACATACACACACACATAGGAAAAAGGGAAGGAGAGAAAAAGACGAAAGACTGTCACATACACAGCAAGATAAAAAAGAACAGACAAGTGTAGCAGACGTGACCTGCCAACCATGAAGTCTACACCATCTTCTTCTGCTTAGGCGATCCTTTTGACTTCTACAGAACAGGACGTCCGCACAATAGCCAAACGGTACCATTAACTCTAGTGGCAACACCATTGGGACCACAGCATTTGAAGCTGGAGATCTTACAACACAGTGAAGTTGTGCAAAACACTTGTCTGTGAAGCTCTAAAAAAATTACAAGGTCAAATGATATGAGACATGGAAATCCAAACTGCTGCTTAACTTTCTTCAAAGATAATTTAGTAGCTCTCTGAGTAAAGCTAACATCCCTACAGCATTTAGCACTATGTAATTCAGTCTTACTTTAGAATTACAATCAATGAACTCACTGACACTTTCAAATGCAGCAATATTGAGCAAACAGGCTATTTTGGATGTTATCCTTAAGACTAATTAATTAAATATCACCTACTATACTGATCACATGACATATCAAAAACTAACCTAAATACAGACCTAAACAAGTTCGAGTCCTGTTTGGCTGATTCATGTTTTTGAGCAGTTATCATATTTTACAAAGATAGGATTGAGAAATACTACTTGACTATGAATGCCTTCAGGTTGACAGGTCAATATTAGACAAAGATAGAAAGACAGAGCGACAACCAACACAGACACATTACAATTAGTTTCATAGTTGGCTAAACTTCCAAACACACCACAAACTCTATAACTGCAGCTGTGAACACAAATTTACATACACTTCCAACAACCATGTATATCATATCAGTCTTGAATTTCCAATGACTCGTATAACTCTGAATTCTCGATGACAGAATCCCTGAAGCAAATAAATTTTAGTCGCAGTAAACAAACATGCATTTTGGTTCTTTGATAGATTCCAATATTTCTTAGTGGCATGGCCTCCTAACTTCTCATAAGCAATTAAGGTTGACTACAGTTGCAGCCTTCTCTGAGCAAATTTAAAAAGAGCCCATTTCATATCCTGAGGGCAAATTTTGATCACTTTATTCTGTTCATCCTTAGGCTACTGCGGACAGTAGCCAGGAGCAGGACAACAGTGCAACATTACACCTCATTGCCCAACCCTGGTGGCTTTGTCATTATTAGGGTATGGTTGTGATTTACGTTAGCTTAAAATAACATTGCACAATTTATGTCATAAATACCAATAAGCACTGTTTGTGAAGAAGCTTAATGATACTGAATTACTGACACAATCATGCACCGGTACCAATTAAAACTGGTACTTGATACTCATCCCTACTATTAGACTCAGCCACAAAAGCTACAATGGTAAAGTCAGCACAGATCTGAAAAAGCAAAGCACTGACTTGAAAATGTCAGGAAAGTCACTTGGAGCTTCATCAAAGCAGCTACGGATCCCAAAAATCAAATGTGCAACTGCCATGCAAACAGGAAGCCCTTCATCTAGAAGTGGGACCTTTAGGCTCAACTGAAGTTTGCTGCCGATCACATGTACAAAGAAAAGGCCTTAGTAAGGAAGTTCTTTGGTCAGATGAAAATGAAAAGTTGACCTATTTGGCCACAATGACTAGAAATATATTTGGACAAGAGAAGGCAAGACCTTTAAACCCAAGAACATCATACCTATCATCAAGCTTGATGGTGGTAATATTATGTTCTGGGGCTGTAACATAGTCAGTGGAACTGGTGCTTTACACAAAGTAAGTGAAATAATGAAGAAAGATTATCACAATATTCTTAAGAAAAACCTAAAATCATCATGGGGTTAAACCCCCTCAAAAACTTGTGGATTACGTTAAAGACATGTCTCTGTCAGAAAGCCAACCGATTTAGTTTAACTGCACCAATTCTATCAAGAGGGGTACACAAAGATATAAGCAGAAGCTTGCCTAGAGCTTCAGGATGGCTACCAAAAGCACCTAGCTGAGGTGAGAAAAGTTCCATGGGACATTTAATCAAATATTAGCATTGCTGTATGTATATTTTTGACGCAGCAGATTTTGTCATATTTCCACAACATCTATAATGAATCTGTGACATAACCAAAATGGATGACTGTTATTGTTTTTGTATCAAAGACACACGTTTCAATGATTCCATCATAGTAAATGAATAGATACGACAGTTATTGAAAATTCAGACTACACAGTGTTCACAAGTGTATCTAACTTATGGTCACCACTACATTTACATTTATAACAGCAAAGACAGTAAACAATAGCACGTAACAAAATTAGGCTTTGCTATTAAGGTCAAAGACCAGATTTGGCCCAGTCCAGTATGAGAGTCACCATTTGAACAGTCACTGTGTTTACTTAAGTTAGTGGTGACAGCATATTTTTTTTAAATGTCATGTAAACAAGAAACCTGATCTCTGAATTGTATGTTATGTAAACAAGTAACTGGGACAGCGGACAGGCAAATTAACATGGATGAAAGCAGGAAATACTTTATATGCAGGAATGCATCCTTTAAATGTATTTACAAGTATTTCATCAAAGGTTTCATTTAAAGTGAAAGTAAACTAACACAAAGTAGCCTCTAAAGTAGTAGTTTATGCATGCTGGTTTGCACCACTGAACATCTGACTATTTGTTAAGTTCAGACAAATTTCACCATAAGGGGAAGCTCAACTTTGTTTATATGCGATGGTCTGCTCTGTCAGTGCATCGTTAGCTACTAACTTGGTTTTAGAGTAACATGGTTACTTAAAGGAGCAGTGTATATGATTTAGTGGTATCTAGCAGTGAAGACTGCAACCAACTGAATGCACCCCTCACCAAGCATATAGGTGAACTTACGGTGGATATCGCTCCAATTTATAAACAAAAGGCCCTCTTTAGAGCAAGTGATTGGTTAGTCTAATCTGGGCTACTGAAGAAACATGGCACACTGTGGAAGAGGACCAACTCCCTGTGAAGATATTAGGTGTTCATTCTTAGATTTACAAAAAATACAATAATAATTATATGCCAGTGAAAACCGAAACATGACCACTTCATTTCAATTTGTGCTAATAGGTTCCCCATAAATCCTACATACTTTCTGTTTAAATGCATATACATGCATGCAACTTAAGGCATCAGTATAGAAGATTTTACTGTCAAGAGACTTTCCTAAGAATCAATGTCTTGGCAACCCAACGATTTCTGAATGATATAGCTGATCAAGTTGCACTGCTCTTATAATTGAACTTCACTCACACCTGCCTGCTGGTATGGTGCTATTGTGCTCCTTTAGCATAACCAACACCACAGTGTAAGCACTTAACTGCAAATGTGAGTCAATTATTAGTGAATGTGTGGAAGAGAAAAAATAGGTGTATGCACTGTGGATTGAATCCATTTTCAAACGTCAAGATTTACAAAATGCACAAATGTGCTAATCGTTGTCAATACTAAATCTCTTGCCTGTCCTGCTTCTTTTTTGTTAGCAAAGAGCAGCGCATATCAGTTTTAGGAGTCAGTGTACTAGGACCTTTAATATGTGGATCAAACTGGTGTATCCATTTAGGTACTAGACTTACAGACCAATATATTACAATCAAATAGACATTTAACCAACATTTACTAAGGTTAAATAATAATAATACATTTTATTGTTAATGCACTTCTCATTTCAGCAAAATCGTAGTGTTAAAAAAGTGCTAAATGTCCTTGATTGGGGAAAAAAATTGATTGGTGTTTTCAAAGGCTATACTTGTACCTGAAGATGTTGTGCTTATTTTAAATTCCTCTTTACTCCTTTGAAATCATCATCAGTTTGAGGCTCTGTTCACCAGTCTAGTTTTTTCCCCATTTATTTTCTGTCTTAAACAGACAGTCTCTTTCTCTGGCAGTTAGCATTATTAAGGAACTTTCTTGAAGCCACTCATACTGGACTTTGGGTTACATCTACATCTTCTAATCAGGAGATTATCTTTCACCTTAGGAAGCCGTCATCGTTTACAGCAGCAGAGGGTGCAGCAGGTCCTGCCTCAGAGAACACATCCACCAGGAGGTTGCCAGCGCTGGCTGGAGCAGTACCAGCAGGAGCAGAAGAGCGAATCCCAAGTAGGTCGGCTGAGGGTGATGGAGTGGACTGGAAAACATAGGACACTTAGAGTAGAGTTATGAAAATGAATACTTTTAACACAGTTGCTGGTCTGCACAAAACCCGCAAGTGTGTCTATTTGCAGCCAAGCCCTACTACAGAATGTCGGCTTACAGCGTTAGACGCAGACATTGCTGAGGTGTCTGGCCCTCTGTCACCCCCTCCATTCAACTCCCCGCCCTCCCTTTTGCTATCTTCCAGCTCTGTCACAGACACAGCCCCAGGCCCCTTCTTCTTCTTCAGCTTAGCCAAAATTGATGACTCCCTCTCTGGGAAGGGAGGCATCTCCTCCAAGACTGTGGCCTGAGGGAAATAAAGAGAGGACAAAGCTGTCGGATTGGACTACATCTGAGTAAAAACACAAATCTTAGCAGATGGACATGTTCGGCAAGACCAAGACTGGAGGGTCCTGGACTGTGCTCCTCACAAATATTACATTATGATTTATGAGCTGTGTTGACTTTGGTCAAACAGGATCATCAAAACTAACCAGAACATCAGTGCTAGCAATGGAAGAAAGCTTCAGATACTCGACAGCACGCTGCTGCAACTCCACATCTGAGTTGCGGATCTGGCTGTCGCAGCGCAGCACCTCTTGGATGGTGGCCTTGGTCTCTGGGAACAGGTTGATAAACTTAATGTAGGCTGACAGCAGCAGAGCACGAGTCGGCACAGAGCACAGGTGGAACTTGGAGTGGAGAAGGTTGAACTGGACCAGGGGGCTAGATGATAGAACAGGAAAGTTATCATTTATCCTTTCAATTGTCAATTTTGCACCCGCAAAAACTACATGTGACCCATACCTGGAGCGTGGGTCACCAGCGATCAAGTTACCAAACTCTCCCAAAATGTAGCCTCCAACCTTCACCATGTTCTCATGGCAGGCAGGGGCTTGCAAGGCCTGGAATAGACAATGATTCTGCAGTGTTAACAACAAAAAAAGGCAATGCTTGAGCTTATTATAAAATGACCAGGTAACTTTCAATCAACAAAAAAATATTTAAAGCACTACAGTTTTGAAGCTCTCCACATTATTTCATGTTTTCAGACTCAACCCTCTAAATGGTACTGACGATACAGATATACACTTCACACATTTCCATTAGTGCTAATCAAGTCTTGTGGTTGGGCAACCATCTTACCAAATTGGACTAATTTGTGTACCCCTCTGGTAAAGAATGGCATCCTCACTTACCACTGTCACCAACAATACCATTTTTTTTTTTAGATTTTATTGTTGGTACCTCAAAGACCGTCTTGGCAGCATAGCCTTGCACATCGTCTCGGTTGATTACGATCTGAATGACACGATACCACACCTCTTCGCTGACGTAATCACCAGCAATGCGGATGAGGTTGAGAATGGTATCTACATACCAGGAGTAATCCACAGCATATTTCTCTGCAAGTATGGCCACTTTCAGCACCTGAATGAGGAAAGCACAAGAAATAACATTTCCATAACTCGGTAATCAGATGAAGTAATGACCGTTAAACTTAAATGTTTGGTAAATGTTTTGAGTTTGCCAGCGCTAAAACATTTCCTAAAGACTGCTGTATTGTTTTGGATATTAGTGGAAGCAATATGCAGCAAGTGGAAACCCTCCACTTGACATTTTTAGAGTAATATAGCTTGTGCAAAGGAAGCTAGTTTATATGGAGCACTGAATGGGCACCATCTCTTCTCAAAGATCTACGTAGGAAAGGTTCCTTGAACATGTTAAACACAGAAGAGTTTTATACTATAAAACAACTGTGAAAAAAATTTGCTGATTTCTATGATGCACCTTATTAAATATATATTTACAAATTATGTTTGGCTTATTTCTTTGCGAAATACATACAGTTCTTGCGGTGATACTGGTGAAAGGAGTATGTTACTGTATGTAGATCCTTCAGCTTTTGTGTTTTTGAGAAGCAGATTACCTGCGGCTATTTTATAACTTGTTGCTTCAGATTTTTCATAGGTGACAAAGTACTTCCACTTTGATTGGTAGAGTATGGGTATAGTTATTTTAAATTTTTTACCTCATGTAATTGAACAATTCTTAGTGCTGTCTTTCCTTTCCCCACCCATTATGACAAGGTTAATTAGTACCGCAGAAGAGGCCAGTTTAAGGTGATCTGCCAAATTTCAGGCTGGCACAACCATCAAAAGGAAAGAAAAAGGTTTTACCTCCTAAAGCTAATACTGTTGATAATAAACTCATACTGAATTCAAATTCAATCATTGGTATTATGGCTTGCTCTAACATAGTTGGATGTTTATAGTATTGATTATGTTCAGACTTTCATGGCAGTGCTTTTTTGTTTGTTTGCCCCTCCCAAATTACCATTCACCAACTAGTCAGATGTTTAAAAAAAAAAAAAAAAAAAAAGTAGCATAATATGAAATATTTTTTGATCATCTCTCACACCCACCATTTCTTCTCTGATGGAATAGTCTGCTGTCTCAAGGTAGCTGAGCATCTCAGCCACAATCTGCTTTGCATTGCTGCGATCACACATAGCATACAGCAGATCAGCTGCCCGCTGTCGAACACTCACATCCCTCTCAGTCTACAAAAACAGAGACAACCAGTGACAAAATAGATGAGAGACGATATAACAGATGTGGAGACAGACAAGTGACCAATGTGTCGATTAGTGCTACTGACTGTTGTAACAGTTAAACTTTCTCTTTTTTAAAAATAAGTTGTGATGTTTTTGAGTGAGTGACTGTGTTTCAAAGTGTGAGGCACCACCTTGAGGGCATTGATGACAGTCTCAATGTGTGTCTTGACAGCTTCATGGGAAAACTCAGAGCTGGCCAAAGTACACATGCTCTCCAGAGCTAGGTAACGCAGGTTAGTCTCTCTGTGCTGAAGGAACTGGCCAAGCTGGTTACAGGCTCGCACCAGCAGGTTGGGCTCACTAAGGAACAAAAATCACAGCTTATTTTACTAGTTTCACTTACTGTTAATTAGGGTGGCTGATTATGTTAAAAAGGGTAATCACAATTATTTTGATCAATATTCCAAATATCAATGTCAGAGCTGATCATGTTCACTAATTGTTGGAAGCCAAAATCCTTATGAATATATCATCATAACTATTTGTTATGTTATTTGAGGACAGGTCTTTCTTGAGAATGAGACCCCGTGTCTCAATGAGATTACCTGTATAAATAAAGATTCAATAAAAAAAAAATTTAAAAAAATAAAAATCATGCTATTATGTGCTGATGAGCATGGATACAAATTGGCAACTATACAGTTTTAAAAGAAAAAAAAATTGTTAGAATTAATTAATGAGAAAATATTTTATTATAATGAGAAAACTTCATGACATCAGGAGTCCCTCCATTTATGCCACTTTAATCATCATTTCTTTGGTTGGGTTTTAGCCAGTCTTATGGTGCAGTGGAGTAGCAGTGATGCTTACTTTGTGTCATAAACAATCTTTGGCTGAGTGCAGAAAGTTGTGTTATTCACCAAATCTGATAAAGACAAAAACTTGACAACAGCAAAGTTTCATTTTGGCCTATCAAGTAGAATTAGTGATGGTTACAAACGGTACAAATAATGTGATGGTTCACAATTTAACCAATTCCAAATAAAAGTGAAAGCTGTACCCTGATTGTTTTGTACAATCTTTGCTAATTATAGTGTACAAACTCAAAAGGCACACATTTGTGCCAGTTACTTTAGCACATTTGCACACAAAAAATGTAACTGGTATATGCAAGTGAGATCTTCATACTGTAGAGGAAAGCAGAGGTTGTGGTTTTTGGAAACCAATTTAGCATCAACCTGAACATTGGCATCCATTTTCTAACTGGCCTCACCTGTCATAGTGGATGATGAGAGAGATAGCCTCAAACAAGATCGCATTCTTGGCATTGGAGTGCTGCACTTTCTTGGACTTTGGCGGCTCCTGGGCCTTATTGAGAATTGTCTCCAGACACTCCACCAGACGACCCTTGACAGCACCATCTTCTGGTGGTGGGTAACACTGCAGCAAGCGCAGAAGCTTGCAGGACAGCCAAGGTGCCGGCACAAAATAATATGTGTAATCCTGCAGATCAGTGGAGGCTGACGACACAATCTGAAGAAAAGTTTTTTTTGTAGTTATGGTTAGTCACATATGAACCAATGCAAAACCCTGAAGAAACAGTCATAGTGTACAATGCAATAAAGTCTCCACTCTTTTCAAGAAATAATTTCCCACAACATTTTTAGTGGCATAAGGCTCTCATGACAAAATGAAATTATGCCCTAGACCATGAGTGTCAAGCTCATTTTATCACAGGTCACATAAACATTATGATTGCCCTGAAAGGGCTGGTAGTAACAGTAAGACTGTAAAAATATAACTATACCTTAATATGGTAAATAATCATCACTGTATTTGATTACTATTTATTCAAAGTACAAATATTGTGAATGTGTTGATGACAGATGACAACTTTATTTGCAAAAATGATAACCAAATAAGTGGCAAAGCATTAAAATATAAATGTGGTAAAGTGTAATTCAGCAGCTGATCAGCTAAGGTTGGGAACCCTAAGATTACTATATACAGAAAATAATAGAAATATCCAGTATCTACAGTCATCAGTATAAACAACAAATAATAAGATAACTGGCAAAACCGTGTATTTCATAATGTTCCACAACAACTGTTCAAGTTCTGTTCACAGCATGCACACTCACTCTGCTAAGTCGTGAAACAGCCAGGGAAACACAGGTCTTGAACTCATCTGGATTCTTCTGGCTCAAACAGGTGATGAGAGAGATGGCTGCTGTAACCACACCCTAAACCCCAGTCATGCGCACATGCCAAAATATGAAAATTAATAATCTCACTTATCCGTTACAGCTCACAAGACAACAATGGTACAACTCATTTCATCATTTATAAATGATGTTTGGTGGGTAAAACCAAAAAATTTAAATACATTGCAAAGGTGTTAGCTAATCAATGTTAGTTTATATACAATATTAAATGGTTTCTACTGTCAAGACTATTTAACATAAACAGGCACAATAAAGCTGTTTCATTTAAATATATTGCTAATATCTGGGGGTCAGGTTGTGCTCTTACCATGTGTTGGTCATTGAGCAGGTGCACCACGCGTGATGTCCATTCACCCATTAGTACCAAGTCAGGGGAGGTCTTATAGAGCCGCAACAGACACAGGGCCGCTGACTGTTTCACACTGTCCATTGTATCACTGTGATACATCACATTATCAGCAGTTAGGTGAAGTCACAAAGAAATGAAAAATAATAGTCTTTGGCTTCACTATGCACAGCAAAACAGAAAATTAGCACGACTGAGAATTTGTATTTATTTTACTTCCTTCTCCACTCCAGCTTTGCTCACCCAGCAACCAGGATCCGAGGGATCTCACTGGCAAAGGCCTCAGCCATCTCACGGCTTCCCACATTTGCAATACAGTGAAGGGCCAGGCACATGAAGGTGGGATTACGGCTGGACAGGTCATTCTTGATGGCATTGTTGATCAGACGGATGAGCTCACTGTTGCTGTTTACCAATACTGAAATGAACAGGTAGCCCTGAAGAAACAAAGAAAAAGGGAGAAGGCCGCTGGTAATGAGGGGCATTAAAAGTGACAATGGTAAATTTCAACAATTTCCTTAACCTATAATCAGCCACGTTACTAACATCAATTGATTGTTGAAACAAAGATGAAACAAAGTTAATATTTTGTCATATGCTGATATAACTGTGTTGTTTTTACTGTTGATACTTGATGTTCACTGCATAATTGACTTGGTTTTATTAGGGAGTTGACGAGCAGAAGGCAAATGAGCTGCTGGCTTCCACAGTCAATAACCTTTAAAAGTTTAACCTCTTCACAGCGATTTGACAGCAAAATATTCTACATAGCTGATCTACATGGAGTGACATGTTCACAGCAGTTGATATTAGTCCAGCTGATCAGCTGGACCAAATGTTCACAAAGAATGTTTATTCGTCCAGGAAATCTGTCAGTATTTACTGCCACCTCTAAAATGTGTCTTTACTCTGAGGAACGGTGACACACTCCATCATTTTAGTAATGGTTTGAAGTATGTAGTCAAGAGTCGTGCTCCTGCAGCTAAAGCTGCTAATGATCAAGCGCCACCAGATACCCATTTCACAACTTTATGCTACAGTTCATCAACATGAGTGCTCCAGGTTAGCAATTAGACAGCTAACTTTATGTCATCCTTATAGGCAGTCTGCCAACACGTGTAACTCCATCTGTTTAAAAAGCAAGATTAAACCACGTGGACAAAACAGGGATTACAGCAACTCTACAATAGATTTTGTGATAGTTGCACTGCATTTCCCTCTTCTTCAGCCTCGTTGGTCAATACTTCAACTTTGTTGGTCAACACATTAGTTGATTCAATTATTATTGGCAATTAATTAACTGATGCCAAGGCGGGTAAAAGAGAAAAGAAAAAACAGAGTGCAGACACTTCTGTAGTGGAGGCAGTCTAGTCAGTGTGGCCAGCTAGGAGTGCATATCAGTGGGTGCTGTGAAACAGTGGGAAATGCGCCAATGCTGGATGTCACATTATCCAAAAGAAACCGTTAAGATTTATATAGCGTTCAAAGATCAATATAAACAGTTGGCTACCCTTAACAGCATATTCACTGTGTACTGTCTGTATAATTAGACTGACTCTGGTCTAGCGATATACGAGAGCAAGGCCAATCACAGGAATGTTTTACTGGTCAGTATTGGTAGAGACTTACGTGTGACTTATTTCCACATAGAAAAATAGAAAAAATGCAAGCTGTGTACACTTTCATCAGATATTCCACCTAAATATAAGGACACTATATTCATTATCTCAAGTTCATTAAACACTTGTTCGCTATGCTGATGTCAGAAAGCTTCAAAAATGTCTTTGTTACTCTGTTCCTTTACTAGCCTAACTCCCACAATGCGCTCTGCTTGCCAACACAGAAGTGCCTGCTTCCTCAGGTCGCTTTACTGTTAAGAGGCTCTGCCTGAGGGCACTACTACATACAGTGGGTATCGAAAGTTTGGGCACCCCAGGTAAACATTTGTATTAATGTGCATAAAGAAGCCAAGGAAAGATGGAAAAATCTCAAAGGCATCAAATTACAGATGAGACATTCTTATAGTATGTCAAAAAAAGTTAGATTTTATTTCCATCATTTACACTTTCAAAATAACAGAAAACACAATAATGGCATCTGCAAAAGTTTGGGCACCCTGCAGAGTTAATACCTTGTACTGCCCCCTTTGGCAAGTATCACAGCTTGTAAACGCTTTTTGTAGCCAGCTAAGAGTCTTACAATTCTTGTTTGAGGTATCTTCGCCCATTCTTCCTTACAAAAGTCCTCCAGTTCTTTGAGATTTCTGGGCTGTCTGTCACGCACTGCTCTTTTAAGGTCTATCCATAGATTTTCAATCACGTTGATGTCAGGACATTGTGAAGGCCATGGCAAAACCTTCAGTTTACACATCTTGATGTAATCCACCGTGGATTTTGAGGTGTGTTTAGGATCATTATGCATTTGTAGAAGCCATCCTCTCTTTAACTTCAGCTTTTTCACAGATGGCCTCAAGTTAGCATCCAAAATTTGCTAAAATTTTATTGAATCCATTTTACCTTCTACTCGTGAAATGTTCCCTGTGCCACTGGCTGCAATACAACCTCAAAGCATGATTGATCCACCCCCATGCTTAACAGTTGGACAGAGGTTCTTTTCATTAAATTCTGTGCCCTTTCTTTTTCAAATGTACCTTTGCTCATTCCGGCCAAAACGTTCTATTTTAACCTCATCGGTCCACAGAACTTGTTTCCAAAATGTATTAGGCTTGTCTATATGTTCATTTGCAAACTTCAAACGCTGATTTTTGTGGTGAGGATGTAGAAGAGGTTTTCTTCTGACGACTCTTCCATGAAGACCAAATGATCTTAATTTGGCATATGATCTGCTTTTCACAAGTGTTATACAGGTCATGTCATCAAGGATGCCATGTGTAAGTATTTTATTTAGAGATACTTGTACAAATAGTACAAGTATCTCTTTATAGTGGAATAATGTACCAGAACTCCAGCGTCTGCCAGATCTTTCTGAAGGGATTGTGCAGTCAAACGTGGGTTTTGACTTGCTTTTCTCACAATCCTGCGAGCTGTTCTGATATTTTTCTTGGTCTTCCAGATCTTGCTTTAACTTCCACTGTTCCTGATGACTGCCATTACATTCCGAACAGAGGATATTGGCATCTGAAAACGCTTTGCTATCTTCTTATAGCCTTCTCCTGCTTTGTGAGCGTCAACTATTTTCAGTTTCAGTGTTCTAGACAACTGCTTAGAAGAACCCATGGTGCTGATTGCTGGGGCAAGGTCAGATGAGTCTGGGCATTTAAAACCTTTGAGATTGACATCACTTGGTCTTTCCAGACGATATTGTGAACAATCCATGACACTGTCAGGTCTCAGCATTCCAAAGGGGGCGGTGCATGCTATAAACTCTGCAGGGTGCCCAAACTTTTGCAGACGCCATAATTGTGTTTTCTGTTATTTTGAAAGTGTAAATGATGTAAATAAAATCTAACTTTTTTTTGACATATTATAAGAATGTCTCATCTGTAATTTGATGCCTTTTGGATATTTTTCCATCTTTCCTTGACTTCTTTATGCACATTAATACAAATTTTTACCTGGAGTGCCCAAACTTTCAATCCCCACTGTACTTCAGCTAGACCTACAATATTTGCAATGTGAATAATCTAGTAAAATGGGAATTCAACAGACTATACAGTCCCTGACAAAAGTCTTGTAGCATAACTTAAAATGGCATACAATTTTATTTCTAATCAATCAATTGATACAACAAATGGTTCATTTTAAAGTCAAGGGCTTTCAAATTAATAACTGGGTGCACAATGAAACTGTCAAAAAGTGCCCCAATATTCGGAGCTTGGTAAAGCACATTACATCTGTTTTTGCAATGACAAAAGTCTTGTCCTGTCTTTAAATGATTCAACCAATCACAGATTAGAGCTTCACCTATGAAAAATACTGTAATTAACACATTCCCAGGTGTGACTAAAAAGAACCCCAGCACACTAGTCCTTCATGTGAAGTGCAACCTGACCTCTGACAACATGCCAAAGATTCAACCACAGACCAAAGTGCTGATTATCAAGAGCCTGAAGACCCGATCTGCTGCAGAGGTAGCAGATATCTTTGATGTATCCAAACATCAAGTGGAGAGGATAAGAAAAAGATTTGAAGAAATTGGTGACATTCATGACAAGCCCAGGTCAGGCAGACCCTGTAAGACAACTGTTCAAGAGGACCGTTTGTTGCTTTGACAGTCCAGGGCCGGCCCCTTTTCAACTGCAGCGGAGCTATATGCGAACTGGTCACCAGAAACCCCTGTATCTACAAGAACAGTTCGTAGAATTTTCTCACACACTGAATTCCATGGTCAAATTAGTGCACAGAAAAAAAGCATGAAACAGAAGACAGCAAAAAAAAAAAACTGTGTTGCATTTGCCAAGGCCCACAGCTTGCAGAAAGGTGGGACAGTGGAAAAATGGCAGAAGATTGATTTTTCTGATGAATCATCCATTGAACTGCATCCCAATCAACACAAATGCTGCAAAAGACCTGTTGGAACCCACATGAACCCAAGACTCACCCAGAAAACAGTCAATTTTGGTGGAGGAAAAATCATGGTTTGGGGTTACAGCCAGTATGGGGTGTGCGAGAGATCTGCAGAGTGGATGGCAACATCAACAGTCTGAAGCATCAAGGAATTCTTGCTGCCCATTACATTCCAAACCACAAGAAAGAGCAAATTGTGCAGCAGATGGCACTCCTTCTCATACTTCAGCCTCCACATTGAAGTTCCTGAAAGCAAAGTAGGTTAAGGTGCTTCAGGATTGGCCAGGACAGTCACCAGACATGAACATTATTGAGCATGTCCAGGGTAAGATGAAGGAGGGTTGGAAGATGAAACCAAAGAATCTTGATGAACTCTGGGAGTCCGGCAAGACTGCTTTATTTGCCATTCCAGATGACTTCATCAATGAGTTATTTGAGTCATTAATGAGATGTATGGATGCAGTCCTCCAAGCTCATGGGAGTCATACATGATAAAAGGCACCATGACTTTATGTTCTGATGTTATTGTAGCATGTTTCTGTATTCAAACTAAAGTAAATACATAATTTCTACATTATTTTTGTGTGCAACAAGACTTTTGTCCTTACAAAACAAAGCAAATTTCTTCCTTCCAAGTCTGAGAGTATTCGTGAGGACTGACTGTGTGCAGCCCAAAAATTTGTGACTGCCACTGTAGACAATAAACCACATTTACTGTGTATATGCCAGAGAAACAAGTGTTGCGTAAACAAGTGTTTGGTATGAGGAGAAACTGTACAATGAGATTCTCTGTCATCCACACCTTTACAATTTATCATCAAAATTGTAATGGAAATAGTTGTTGCTAGACTTTGGTGGAGCTTTGATTTGTAAGTGCTTTCATTAATGGACACCAAACACAATGGGAAGTCCAAATTTCTCTATGCTGGGCACACCTCAGGAATAATGACTGGTCTTCGCAGTCTCCACATCTCAACCCAACTGAACATCTATGTGATATTTTGGACAAATGTGCAAGAAATAAGGGAATATCATTTGCAGGATTAGTGTTCCACCCTCCAAGTAGAGTTCCAGAGACTTATAGAGTCAATGCCAAGGTACACTAAAACTTGAATTTCCCTTGGGATTTATACAGTATCTATCTATCTATCTATCTATCTATCTAGTAATTCGTGGTGTTGTCATCGCCCCAATTCACGCGAATTCTGCGCGACCTTGCAACTTTGTCCAATCACCGCAACTTTTCCACAATTTTGGCCAGCCTCCCATGAGTTCCAACAATCATAGCAGTCTGCAGCGCAAACGTAATGCATGTACGTCACCAAATTCATTTCCTTGCTTTTGGTTTGAAGATGCAGATATGTCCCATTCTAATGTCTCTCATTTACCAACAAAAAGTACTGCTGAGGACTGTACAAAACAATTCCCTGATGTTCTTCACCAAAGCAGAGGTAAACTGTTTTACACCTGTGCAATACTGTGGTGGAATACAAAAAAAAAAAAAAAAATCATCAATTGATAAACACTTTTCTACCACAAAACATATTAGGAAAGTGGCTGAAACGAGTGGACCACAGGGCCAGGCAAATCACCGTGATGGAAAATGTTGCAGCCAGATCTGTTGTGAGCACTGAAACAATGAAGGGAAGTTAGAGTCATTACTCCACCAAGGAACACGGTGGAGTTGTGTTACGATCGGTGTACGTGAATCATTCCTCTGTTAGCAACATTACTCAAAAACAGACCAACGGATTTGGAGGAAATCTTCAGGGAAGGTCAGAAATGACACAAGCACCAAGTGATTACATTTTGACAGTGATGCAGTTTAAAGTCTGGATCCACGGATTTAAGGATTTCCCATTGAGATAGCGGCACGGTAATCATGGCAACAAGTGAACGCTACCTCAGTGGCCTGCTGACGATCACATCACTGCGATCCTACTATAAATCCACCACTGTGGACGTATCGGAAATGATACAAGGAACAACTGATTAAATTGTGGGGGTGTTTCTAAGTCCCATCAATTCCCACCGCCCGCTACATATTTAGGTCACGTGATTCGGTACGTACACATGCATAACACACGCCTGTGTTCAGTGCAAGGGCAAGTAATTAACAGTGTTGGCCGAGTACTGCTCTCTGAGTGCTTTTCTTGTTCACTGATGTGACAAGCCGTGAGCGTGTGTGAACACGTGTGTGCCAGGATGTGAAATTAACTTTTTAAGCCACTCACAGACATGTCCAAATGTGATTCATTCACTAGTAAATGATCATTTTGTGCCTTAAATCTACCAACCACTTCATGTTTAACCAGTATCTGGCTGCTGCTAATTTCCCACCATGGTATGCCAGCTTTTGTGTTAATGGGTTGGAGCATTAAAGAATTAATTTCGGAATAAATTTTGTCAATTACAATGTTCAAACATGTTCTAAAAGCTGAAAAAAATGCAACTTTTTAGCAATTGTCACTGTCTCCCGCATTTTCATCTTAAAAAAAATTTCCTAAAAGATCGCAACTTGCATCACAATTTTTTAGAAAAGCTGGCGCGAATTCAGGCATTTTCAGCCGCAACAATCTCGAAAAACGCTCTCGAAATCCTGGAAATCAATCGATCGGTCTGTCTGTCTGTTCTGCTGCACATGCTGGCCCATTACCTTATTGGGATGCTGTGTGTTGTTTTTTGACTTTGTCATCCATCTGTAGTTTTGACAACAAGGAACTAAAAAAATTTGCAGGGCGTCCCCCACCACCACTCCTACTCCCAGCGAGCTTGAGTTGTAAACCATTGATTAGACAGTTATGCAACAGTAAGCAAGCGTAATTTTTAGGGACAAGCTAAATATGGCTCTGTGAACCCCTTTACACAGGAGACATTCATTTTGTGGACTGTCACTAGCAGTCAATATTGAACAAAATAGAACATCACATTGGGATTTTGTTTCTTGTGAGTGTTACACCTGGCAGCACAACTCTTTGCTAGTGAAGAACAGTTGATAAGTAATTTAACTGCAACCTAGCTGTTAATGGTACATAATATTGGCCTTACTCGCAGAATCACATTGTCAGACTTGTTATCTTTGCTGATTTTTTATTGTAGCCACAGAATTATTACTGTAGGCATCCACTCATTTATCATTTTATTAGGCACACCTAGCTAAGATACAAATTGGTACCCTCAGGGAAATTGCAATTAATGTCACTGTAATGCAATAAATCCCCCTTCATGATGGTGATAATGGTCAGTTGATGCTGAAAGAGTTTAAGAGAGGCGGTAAATCAGCTTGGAAGGTGGGTTTGTGATGTTATACATCAACTTGAGCAGAGAAATAATGCAAACATATTAAGTTTGAATATTCATTTGAGTTCAATAATTCTGTCCCATTTGTTGTATTTTGTCAGATGAAAAACAACATATATCAGCCACTGATCGCCCTGCTCTCTAAATAATTAACTGTAGCCATTGAAACACATATCAGTCAGCAACTATAGTAAAGAGAGAGATATAGCAGTTGGTTATGATCCACAAACTCATTGCTAGATGTCATTAAATCCTACAGATAAATGCTTTATTGGTGCTACTGAATTTTCTTTTAAACAAGAGGTTCCTTTACATTCAGTGTTATGTACTAGAACACATAGCGTGAATCGTTGGTCTGAAAAAAATAATAAAATCAATGCATTTCCTGCCTCATAAAACATTTTCAAAACCAAATTGCTAATGAAGTTTTAAACCACCACCTGTAGATCAATATAAGTGTGTGTCACTATTTGTACAACTGTGCAAATTATGGTATCTCATCCCAATTAATACTTGAGGAACACAATACATTTTGGGGATGTTACCAGTTACCACCATTGGTATGAGTTTGACAGACCATAGTTAACAGGCAAACAATCCAGCTATATCATACTGTGTGTACACATCAATTGTATTAAAATGCTAATAAAATTATAAAAAAAAAAAAAAAAAAAATATATATATATATATATATATATATATATATATATATATATATATATATATATATATATATATATATATATATAAATATATATATATATATATATATATATATTCCAAAGCATTGACTGTATCCCCTCAGTTTACAAGCAGATCTGCCATACTTCTCCTGAAACCATACTGTACACATAACAACCAATAACCGCTCTAGGAACTTGAGCAAAATAACTTCACCTGAAGAACTGTTGGACTTCCAAAAGCAGGTGTTCACCTCCCACAGCACAGTTGTGGGTTGAGGGGACTGTCTCGTAAAATAGGGCCCCTCTGTAGTAAGGTCTGGACAATGACTCTTACACATCAACATCTTAAGAGAACTTACGTATGTAGCTGCCGATCGTCCATCACAAATAGGACCATCAAATATGAGCAATTTTGAGGAGTGCAATTAGTCTTAAACTAGATTGTTCATTTTTATAATCTTGTCTTTTCATCTTAATGCACTCACATACCTAGCATCTCCTTTATCTCCTTTGAAATTCCTGTAGTCTTAGTTTGGCCCATTCCGCGGTGTCCTCAGAGTGTCGGCCCCGCTGCCATGGCAACGCTCTCTGGAGCCGCTCTTCCATCCCGGCCCGCGCTGCACCTCTCCCCGGTATCTCTACCTGTAGTCCTCGCCTGTTCAGTTCCTCTGCTGCCTCCTGTGCACTGCCGTAGGTCCGCGGACCGCTTTCCCAGTGGATTCGAATTTTTGCCAGGGGTGTCTGGAAGCGGATTCCCTTCTCTTTAAGTGCCCTTTTAATGCCGACATATTCTTTCCTTTTCTGAATTATCTCTGTGGCGTAATCGTGGTCAAAAAACAGTGGATGATTTTGATATTCGATTTTCTTTTTCCAGGCTTCCTTAAAAATCTTCTCCTTTGTTGTGTACTGTAAAAAGTTCACAACCAATGATCTCGGGGGTTTGTCAGAGTCCGGTCTTTGTATTAAAGCCCGATGGGCCCGCTGTATTTGCAGGTCTGTTTCTGCTGGTAAGGATAACTCCGTTTTCAGAAGTTGTTCGATAAATTGTGGGGCAGAGTTGCCCTCTACCCCTTCTTTTAGGCCGAAGATGCGGATATTGTTCCGCCGGTTTCTCCCTTCTTGGTCTGTCAATCTGTCCTGTAGTATCCTCTGTTGTTTCAGTGCCTGAAGTAGGGCGTCTTTTACCTCCATGTTCCAGCTTTCCACGTCGGCCACTCTCTGTTCGGCTCCATCCAGTCTAGTTGTTTGTTTTGCTAGCTCGTTTGCCGTTGCCGTGAGCTTTTGGTTAACATTTTTCATAAAGTCCTCGAGTTCTTCTTTCATTTCTTTTTTTATTTCTTCTTTGAATGTAGTTAACTCCGTTTTTAGCTCACTTTTAAAGTCTTGAATTTCCCTGACAATGTCTTTCAGACCTGCCCGTATCATATCTGTAGCTTCAGTTTCCGCATGTTCCGGCTCACCCGCGTCTGTTTCAGACATGTCTCCTCTGTGTTTCTCCGTCAGTTCGAGTTGTTCTGCCAGGTTTTTAGTAGTTTTTGTCCTTCTTGTTCTCCCTCCCCTTTGCATCTCTAATTCGAATCCATTATTTGCGTTTTAGCTTTGAATTTGGGGAATTTTATTGAGTGTTGATCGGGAGCTAATCGTCTATGCTGCCATATTGGGCTGGCTCATTCCTGGAAGTCTCAAGTATAGGTTTTGATTTGGCAAAACTGCCAAAATGTATTGTATTCAAACTTGCACTTATGGTAAAATTGGTAATATTGGACTGGCAACAATCCAATATAGCCAATTAGAATGACAACAAACAAGGACCAACCGAACACAGTTTCATATCCTATGTAGAAAACAGACAAAACTCAAGCGCAAATCTTTTGACAACTACATCATCTAGTGCACATCTAGTGAATATTCCACTGTGATGGAATATTCTGCTCATCAGATAGAAGAGATGCTGTATTGTGTGCTAGGAACTAATAATTGAACAATAACCAGGTCGCATACTATTTATATCTTTGACCGTGTGCAAAGTCTGTGACATGACATAATGAGCAAAGGTTTTAATGTAAGCGTTACACTTAAAGCAACTGACATGTAATGGTTACTGGAGCTCACTGTGAGTTTGATGTTCTACTGCAAATGAAGGTGGGGCTTAAGAGGATCACGTTTTATTTTCAAATGTGACTTTGGATTCTAATGATAAAGAAATCAAGACAATTGAGATAGAATGGTTATTGTGCTGCATTCTACTTCACAGTGGTGCTCTTGTTTTGTGTGATAAATCAACCCTAGATGTGGCAATATCGTAGCACTATGGACCTTTACTCGGCCTCAGATAGGCGGTTGAAGCTGGTGATAAGAGCCATATGCTAAAGGGACACTTGTGATGGTTGCCACTTTCCCATCTCACTTTGCATGTTTATGGATAATCTATTGCAAAAAGATTTGCAGAAGGCCTGGTTTATGTGATGGGTTTATGTGTTTTTTGTCACATTTTTGTGATTTCAAAATTGACTAAAATCCTCTTGATAATGATTTTGCGATACTCAAGCAGCTCTAATTGTAGGTAAGGTGTATTACACCTTAAAAGGACTACAAAGACATCACTAATTAAAATAACAAAGTCACGAGTAAAAGCTGAATATTAGGGCTACATTTGCAGCTCTGTACAAGAAATATAAAATTTCATCAAGTAGACCTATAAACACACACACAATAAAAACAGCAAAAGACTTACAATCTGTTTCTCTGTGTACTTGTTAGAGCTCAACAAGTTGACTGCTTCCATATGTCCAAAGTCGATGTCATGGCCAAGCAGGAAGATAAAGAGCAGCTTGCAGACATACTTCTTCTTGCTGTAGCCATCTAGAGCCTTGTCTCCTTTAAACTTGGAGCGAATGTTGGCCAACTCTTTATTGATCCGTTTGATCTCAGCCTCCTTGCTCTTACCTGACAGGGGAAGGAAGAAATACAATGTCAACACTTTAAATATGGACATAATTGATCTGTATTTATACAATAAAAAGTCATATAGCCCATGTTTGAGTTCAAGAACCAAAAACAACATGATCTCTGAAGACCAAGAGCAAAGAATGAGACTAATTATCTTAAGGTAAACAATATCTGTGATATTTGTCAAATCATTTGTAATGCAGCTCCACCATGTCTCCAAATCCCTCAAATTCCATCCATCCATCCATTATCTATACACCGCTTAATCCTCATTAGGGTCGCGGGGGGGGCTGGAGCCTATCCCAGCTGACTCGGGCGAAGGCAGGGGACACCCTGGACAGATCGCCAGTCTGTCGCAGGGCCACATACAGAGACAAACAATCACTCTCACATTCACACCTACGGGCAATTTAGAATAATCAATTAACCTCAGCATATTTTTGGACTGTGGGAGGAAGCCAGAGTACCCGGAGAAAACCCACGCATGCACAGGGAGAACATGCAAACTCCATGCAGAAAGATCCCGGGAAAGCCGGGACGCGAACCAGGGACCTTCTTGCTGCAAGGCGAAAGTGCTAACCACTACACCACTGTGCAGCCGCCCTCAAATTCCACATAGCTGCAAAATTAATTACTGTGAGGCAGTATGAAAAATAAACACACAGACTGACAAATTCACTAAGCTCTGCAACACTTCTGCAATAAAAGATTTTCTGTCTCCTCACTATTATTTGCAAAAAAAAAATATGTACACAATTGTAAAATTTGTATGCAGTTTGGTTTATATAGCACCAACTCACAACACGTCATCTGAAGGAACTTTACATAATGAGGTGAAGATCTTCCAATTTATTTAAATTTTATTTTAAAAAAAGTAGCAAAGCTTCTCATTTTTAACCTTTGAAAATGACCCAAAAAACCAACAGGTCAAAACAGTACCTAATAACCATTCATACCACAACCAGCAAAAGTTACTTCAGATTTGATAAAGTGCAGTCAAACCAAACCCTAAATACAAAGCATTATGAATGCTGTTTATAGGTGGAAATCCACACTTGACAGGGAATCTATCAATGAACTGGAATGTGTTGTTTCTTAATTTGTATTACTTGGGGGCATATTAGCTCCCAAAAAATTAAAAAATTAATCTAATCCCTGGAATGATATCAGTTTTATAACAGACAGCCATTGCTAAGGTGGCAGAGTGGGTCACCATTGTCTCCAAGTTTCCTTCAGCCCTTGTATGGCACATGCATGTGTGTCTGTGTATGCGTGTGTGTGTGTGCGCTCTCTACACATTGTAGAGCGCTTTGTAGAACCTAGTACCTAAAAAAAAGCACTATGCAAGTGCTGATCATTTAACATTTGTTTCTGGACTCAAAAAATAAATGTATCAACTTCTCTTTACAGAAACAAGCACGCAAATTAAACGTAACACCACCATAATGCTTAAAATGAACGGGGGACGCGAATATTAGGATCAGTTAGGATCGGGTCCGATGAGACGACACGACTCAATATTCGGGTCCAGCCCCATGGCAAGGTTGGTGGTTCAATCCCCCACCCCTCTACATGTGTCCCAGACACTGAACCCAAAGTTGCTCCTGATGGCAGGAGTGTGTGAATGGCGAACACATTGTAAAGCACTGTGAGTACCACTAAGATTGAAAAGCGCTATGTTAGTGTTGCCCATTTGTTACACTCATCAGACTCATCGACAAACGCGACAATGGGAAAGTATAAGTAGGTCAGCATGGATCTGAAATAGCAAACCGTGGACTTGAACATGTCAGGAAAGTCACTTGGAGCCATTTCAAAGACGCCACAGAACTCACAATAATCTGCGCAGGTAATTGTAAATAATATGTGCATGGCACTTTTGCCACAGCCACAGTCAGGAAGAAAGCACAAGGGTTAGGGTTATTTACCTGCTTCTGAGAAATAACTGGTCAAGAGTCAACCAAGAATCACCAAAAACAGGTCTGCAATGAATTAAAGCTGCTGGAAGCGCCAATGTCCACAGTCAAGTGTGTCTTACTTGGCCGTGGGCTGAGAGGCTGCCATGCAAGAAGGAAGCCCTTCCTCCAAAGGAGAAACCTTAAGGCTGAATTGAGGTTTACTGCTGATCACATGGACACAGAAAAAGTCTTCTGGAGAAAAAAATTGGCTATTCGGCCACAATGACTAGAAATATGCTTAGAGGAGAGAAGGTGAGGCTTGTAACCCTTACAACACCACTCCTACTGTCAAGCATGGTCGTAGTATTACGCTGTGGGGCCGTTCTGCTGCAAGTAGAACTGGTACTTTACACAAAGTAAATGTAATAATGAAAAAGGAAGATTACCTCCACACTCCTCAAGAAAACTTTAAATTAAGTGTTCCAACAAGAGAATTATCCCAAACACTAGGTATCAAGCCTATAGAGAACAATACTTAACAGACACAAAATAATCTGCTGTTTGCTTGATATTGGGAAAGTCCATCTAAAATAGTCTGATTTAGGCATTTCTATACCATTTTTGATGTGTGCTTGGGATCATCATCTTGTAGGAACACCCAAAGTGGGTGGGACCCAACTTTCTGGCTGATGATTTTAGTTTTTCCTGGAGAATGTGGAAGTAATCCTCCTTTTTCATTATTCCATTTACTTTGTGCAAAGCACCAGGGGGCTATACTATGAAGCAAGTTTGATATAGCTGACATTTCTTTGGGCTCAACAAAAACTAAAGCCCCACGTAGTTCCTTTGAAAAAGAGATCATGTAATCTCAATGGGATTTATCTGGTTAAATAAAATAAAAGTGATAAAGGTATCACAAACGTTAACTTTCTGTTTAATCAGGCCTTCTTCTTCAAATGGGAAAAAAGGTGTTAAACTCATCATCTGACTCTTCTTCAGCAAAAAAATTTAAGCGATCATGTGCCATCTACTTCAATCAACAGGTTGTTTAAATAAAGAACACAGAAATGTATTACTCTAAGAAGCGCTGCTCCACTGGCAGCAAAACAGCCCCAGAGCACAACTACTAATTGAAGTTGCTGTATGGATTTTTTTGGACCTACCAGATTTAGTCACATTTCCAGAAGATGTGTTATAAATCTATGAAAACAAACAAACCCAAAGCAAAATGCATGATTGTGTTTTCGTGACAAAGATGCGTGTGTTTCAATAATTCCATCATAGAAAATTTTGTGTTGTCAGAGCGGGGCTCCAGACTGCACCATTCAACTTAAACCTAACCACAGTTTGGTGGCTTCACCCTGACTGCCCTCCTAACACCTCTGGGTTTTACTTGTCATCAAGGTGAACTCATTCCATTACTAGAGCTGGGCGATAAATCGATTTTATCGATTAATTCGAGTTTGTACTTAATGTCGATTTGTTTTTATGAAAATCGATTTTCTCATCAACATCCGCCACCAGCGCCTGCCGCTGGGCTCCCGTAGTTCAGAGTGGGCCGGTCAAAGTTTCAGTATCCATTCATGTTGCCTTCATGCTAAAATATTGGATCTATTTAACCAAATAACTCAACTCATTGATTAAAGACGAAACAACTTGAGGCCTTCATAATTGAGAAAGATTTGAAAATCATTCAAAGGCATTTATTCACTCATGTATGCAATAAGCCCAGAATGATAAAAGGGAGTAAGTTCATTCGTTACTGCGCAAGAATTTTTCATATGACTCATGAATGACATTAGTCATTGCAGAATCCAGTGTGTACTGCCAACGTGGGGTAGTGATGGCACAACGGTTAAGTTCTGGACTACTGATCTGAAGGTCAGAGGTTCAAACCCTGATGCGGCCACTGTTGGCCGCCGTTGAGCAAGGCCCTTAATCCTTCGTGCTCCAGAGGTGCCGTACCACGGCTGACACTGTGAAAATCAGAATTTCCCCTCGTGGGATTAATAAGGGATAATAATAAAAAAAAACTGTGGTGAGTTGTTCTCTGTAGTTCAATACTTGGCAATGCTCAGCAGTAGTGTGTGCATGTGTTGCTCCATGTCGGTGTGTGGGAACAGCGGCTAATTCTGGAGCAAAGTTACGGGGGGTTTGTAGTTACTTTGGCGTTGGCTACGGCCCACAGTAGCCTGTATGAAGGTTCAATAAACAACCATTCATCTCAAAGGGTCACTGCATTATTTTTGTGAAAGTCCATTGCTCATTGCCTCTGAACACACAGACAGACAAACCATGGATCACAGGAGGACTGGATGTTGATCAGTACTTGGGAAGGGCGTCATCATGTTTCACCCAAACTAACAGGGGAGGGAGACTTTGGCAGACTGTTGGATGCAGCGTGTGGGAGAATTAGAGATAAACTAAAACAAGACAAGCTAGGAAATGCCGCAGCAAAGTAGTTAGCTATAGACTGCATTCTAATTAGTTTTATTCCGATTTATTGTGGAAGATGTCGGTCTGAGGAACGTTCTTAGCATCGCAACAAATGATGGCACGTATGAGCCTCAACCTGCATCAATGAAAGGTTTTTATAGGTGTGACGATATAAACCAGGACTATAGTGCCCAATGCAGCGGTCATGGGTTCAAGTCCGTCCCACGGCCCAGTTGCTCTTCTCCCCACGTTCCCTGTCCTCTCCACTGCCTAAAAAGGCCAAAAAAAGAAATACAAACATGGACTTCGCAGACTAAAAAGTCTTCTGCACAGTCAGTCCCAGCTGTGTACTTGTTTGGTGCTCAACCCTCTTCCCTCTAATGGGCCAGCTGCTACTGAACATAGACTGTCTCTGCTGGTACCTGTTCAGAAAAAATAGGAATACAAATTTATAAATGTTAACTTGCTGTTGCTGGAAAGGTTTCTGTTATAATGTTATGATCGTGGGTCTAGACTCTGAGGGTAACTTGTTTTTCTATAACAAACCAGATAAATTGTTAATGCCCTTAGGTTGAGATTTACAAGAAAAATTTTAACTGCTACTGTGTTAAGGGAATACTGCTTTTAAAAAGCACTTTATTTGTTTAAAGTATTTCCAAACCAAATGTGATTGTATGATTGTATTTTTGTTGATATAGCAGTACTTTTAAAATAAAAGTGCAGAATACACTACTATTAAAATTATTATTTTAAGAAAAATAAGTTTAATAGTTTAAAAGTAGTTTTTTGACATCAACTGAATAGTTGCAGTGGGATTAATACCTGATATGAAATGGGTCCTTGCTGCCAGGCATTTCGCGGTGCCGCCAATCCCACATACTTTTTCCATGGCTCAATGCAAAGAAGTTCGATGCTGTGTTCAACTTGAAATCGCTCTCATGATGAAGGAGGTTGCAGAAATTTTTGTAATTCTTGTACTGGGCAGCTGCACCATCGCTGAAGTAGTGCAGCAATGACAAAGTACGACTTGTCTTGAGGTGCTCAAGCAGAACCTAATGAGCCATCTTGTTCATACTCCAACTCCAATGGATGCAAATGCAGGGTCAGTAGCAGAATGATGTAAGCATGAAGGCATTATGATCTCTTACTATTACTATCCCAGAGTTCATCAACCTACCCATGATTCAAGATGTCCATCTGACCAAATGGCCAGACACAGGGATCCGTGTCAACCGTGATTGGCCATAAAGCCCATTTCTAATGGCATGTGAAAGCTTTCTAAGCATTGGTAATGTCATTCGGAGTATTTTCACAACAACATTCATGAAATAATATTAGAGATCTAGTTTTTTTCAATTTTTTAAAATATATGCAGTTTTTAACATATCCTGAAACTGACAGGTCTTAAACACAAACCTGAGTCTTGTTTGCCAGTATTTGCTGCATTCTCTTCATTCACCAGAAACAAAACACCCCCTGAAAATATGAAGACTCTAGGACATATACTTCAAGAGACATGGACATCTGAAAGTGGCATCTCGTTCAAAATTCCAACTCCCAAATGCTTTATTGAAAATTTCTATTGGGTGAGAAATTATGAAAATGTTGGAATTTCAGCTAAAGAAAATGGCAGATGTCATTTTCAGATGTCAAAGATCATTCCTTACAAAATTTTGAATGATTCTAAAGTGGTTGAGCAACTGACCTCCCCTAATCTCACTGAGTTGACATAGAATGACCCAGCTATAAGTGATGACAACTCATCATCCACTCTTGTCTTAACTGTCAGTCTCACTCAAACCAAGTATATAACTTGTTTTCTTAACGACTAATCACACCTTATGAAAACATTTCAATTTCATTGTATTTCAAATAGAATTGGACATGTTTCTTTAGACAACAGCAACAAGGCTTAGAAGAAACTATGTTTCCATAACCTTTAAACAACACAATCGAGTCAGCAATCTTAGCTAAGTTTATGCTAAGCTAATTCCCATGCAGTATTAAACAGAATGACTGGGTGCATTGTTGTACAAAAGCCATAGAAGGCATTATGATAAGTAGATCCCGTAGAAATTGTTTATAGATAAATACGCTGATCAAAGAATGGGCTCCAACAGCTGTTTATGGGATGTGATAATGTACAAAACATCCCTTGTCCATGGGAGATTTTATGTACAAACTTGATATGTTGACTAGCTAAGCTTATTCAAGGTGTGTGATAGGACGGTATAATGTAAGGCTAAAACATTTCTCTTCTTATATCCTTACTGAAATTACTGACTTGTCAAGGACTGCATTTAACTGAAGTAGTCATGTACAGACAGTCCCATTTTGTTATTTTAGGTATCAACATTGTCTCAATATAGTTTCCTGTAATCCTTTTTATTCACTTACTAAGTAATTTACAATAATGGTAATAAAAAAGAAAACATGAAATAAACGAGTGGCATTTCTTTTCCTTGAATTACAGACAGGCCTTTGTGTCTGTTTTCCTCAGATTAAGAGTAAACACAAACTCAAAACAAAATAAAACAAAAAAGCAATTTCTAATTTTTGGTACCCATTCTTCCAATGTTTGTCATACTTATGTTCCATGCCTTTATTTAAATAGCAGCTTCTATGAAGGTGTACCACAATAAAAACTGCACATTCCTAATAAGAATTTCATGGACACAGACATACAGAGTGGAGAGTTTTCTCTAGGGAAAAAAACAGCCGATTAAATTTAGTGAATTTCGGAAGTTAGATTCTCCCAATTAAGAATTATGCATATCCTTTCACAGTTCATTGGGTTAATATTTCTTCCACAAGGGCAACAATTTACAGGCCCTGTCAATGCAGGTAAAACCAATATCGATATAATTTGGATGGAATATCTAGACAATCGTGCAAATTTTTGTGAAAATATTCACTATTCAACTTAAACATTCGCACGACAGTAGTTGATGGACAGATTTTATTTGCTGGCTGTTCAGAAATGTGCCCATTTAAACACAAACATATTAAATGAACACATTTGATGTGGCACAGATCAAAATTTCTAATTTGCATTTGGGGAAAAGTTCCACCTGCTTAAATTACAATGAAACCAGAAGCATCAAAGATTTCATCAAAAGGTGGCTATAACTGCCTGTCTTCTATTACCCTTTGCAAACCTAACAGCAGCTGTAAACATATGATGCATTACACTGGCAAATCACCAGAAAAGCAAAAGCTTGATGCCGCTGTTTTGAAAAGTTATTGTTGATACAAGGCATAACTGGAACACTGCCTTGAAAAGTATCATAACAGTGTCATGGGAATAAATAATAGAAATTTAAAAAATAACCACTTTTTAAAAAAGGTATTAAAGAATTACATTCAGAAATTCTAATACCACATTTTCCTTTTTAAAAAATCATTTTTTAAATTTTTTAATGTTTTTTCTAAGCTTTTTTTTTTTTTTTTTAAACTGTACTGCCTTTACCTGTAAATATTTATTTCACGATGTCTCTTTTATTAAATATTTGCCACTGCCTCAACCTTTTTTGGGGTTTACGGGGCTAGTCTGAAGACGGGTCAGGTAAAGGTAGAGGTACTGCAACCTTTATTTTCTTAAAGAGTGCTGTCTTCCTTTCAAAGTTACTACTGTGTATACTGTCAGGCAAAAGGACGGCCATACTGCCACCTTAAAATACTTAGATCAACACCTATTTTCAACTAGAAAATGACCTTCCAGATTAGTTTATACGTCTGGATTTCCAATGTCTTACAGATGTCCATGATTCTGATTGTTTAACCAAAGCGAAAGCCAACAAAAAACGCCTCACTTTCGAACATTAATATAATCATTCTGTCACAGCTAGTGCTATTAAATCGATCCTGTTACAGGCAAAATCTGAGTTCTATTTGTTGCATTATCCTTGGTACAAAGCGTAAGAAGTTAAAAAAAAAAGACCTCTACAAACGATTACTGCTATTTGCGTCGGTGCCACCGCGTCATTTCACAACAGCATGTATGAGTACAACCAGCAACAACATGAGCAAAGTCAACGGGTGTCGTTGGCTTTAAATGAAACACACCAACAAGCAGAAAAAATAAAGTCACTTACAATTTCTGATGTCCGAAATGAAAACCGCTAATCCGCGCATTCCATCTCCTTTCGACACAGCCGGCATTTCTGCAGGTTTCTGTTCTCACTCCGGCCTTACCCGTAAAAATAAACTGACGTTGGTCAGCCTTTCACACTGGACTGGAGTGGAAGATGTCCACCTTAATGTTCCGTATTAGCTAGCTGCTTTGCCGATTAAGTCGTTCGCTTTATCTGTATGACTGAAGGTTACCTACCAAGCTCTCTGTGTGCTTCTGGGTTGCTAGCTCAGATAGCATTTGCTAGAATCGCTGGATGGCGGTGGATCAAGCAGCAGCAGGAGGATAAGTTAACGTTATCCCTGTTAGCTGACTTGTTTCCGCTGGCTATGGCAAGCTAGTTATTTCATTCAATCTTTATCTCCTAAGGATAAGGGCGACGCGTAACACATACAGTAACAACTGTCTAAAGTTAAAACCACCCACTACTTGGATGATACTAAGATGAATGTAGTGCGATGGGTTGTTAAGAATATCGTCCGAGAATGCAATGTTACGTTACTTCGAGTCACGCACCGTAAAGCTAGCTTAACAGCTAGCTAGATAGGTGGCTAGCAATATCATTCAAATACTGAAGTACATCACCAGTTGACCGAAATAACTCAGTCGAGAGTCTCAACCGCCAACCAGTAATATGAAGTTATAATCTTGCCCTTTTTTTCACGCACTGAATTTAGTTCGTATTAAGGTATATAGTTGATCTCCGTTCCTATTCTCCAGCTCCCACTCCACGGCTCGAATAAGGCTCGTGACAGCAGTACGGCGTGACCGTGCGACGCACTCATGCACGCGTACGCTCCGTTCCGTTGGCCGAGTGCAGCCTGGCTCTGATTGGTCTAATACTGGGGAGGGAGAAATCCTTCTGTACAACCGAAGAACTTCCACCATCTTTGGCTTTGACCGAGCTACGTTTGTTGGCTACTTGGCGTTGGCACACGACATTATGTAGTGTGTTACATGTGGATATAAGTTTCTTTACTCCCAAAAGCAACTCATACAAAAGTAACACATGATACAATTTGTGTCAACTGTGTAAATATTATAATGAGAGACATTATTATTTGTTGCAATTGCTATGGCACATTTAGCAATTAGTGCATTTAATTTTTTTTGTCATGACATGGTTTTACATCTTGCATTAAACTGTATCAAAATTCATGTATGTTATTAAATGACACAATCTTACTGGGAAAAACTTGATCTCAAGAGACCAGAAAACACTACATCACAGTTCGGATTGGCAAACAGGTCAATTAAATGTGGATTGTTAAATATTAGATCTCTGTCATCTATCTCTGTTAATGATCTGATAGCAGGTCATCTTGTTGTGACTCACTGAGACCTGGTTGTAGCATGAAGAATATGTAAGTCTAAATGAATCAACCTCCCCCCGGTCATATTAATTTCCATATACCTAGAAGTACAAGCAGAGGGGGAGAAGTGGAAGTAATTTTAAACTCAAACATTTGTAAGCTATATACGCACATTGTCATCAGTTTCCCCTCTGAAAAAGAGAGCAATTAATCATAGAACAGTAATTGCATGGTATAATTCACAACTACACATCTTCAAGCAGACTTCATGAAGACTGGTTTTGACTATCAGAGAAAAAATCATGAACATGTCTTTAGGTGCAGTGGCTCCGTGAGTTCAGACTTATATTTGGATGACATCTCTGCAAAAATCTCACATTGAGCTCACATCAATATTCACTTCTTCTAAACCAGCAACATGTACGTCAGACCCCATCTTAACCAGACTGTTCAAGGATGTTTTTCCTTTAATTAACCCTCCAGTATTAAACATGATCAACTTCTCTTCTTTAACAGGCTACGCACCACAGGCTTTTAAGGTTGCTGTAATCAAACCACTACTCAAAAGAGAGACTGGAACATGTCATTGGAATTAAAGTAACTGCATTAAACTGGTTAAGTCATATTTATTAGACAGATTTCAAATTATTCATGTTCCACTCACATTAGAGTTAGATATGGAGTTCCACAGGGTTCTGTGTTTGGACCGATAGTGTGTATTTTAAGGGAACAAAAACTTCGTCAGCACACTTCAATATTTATATTTACACTCTCGCACTCGCACACATACGCACATGCCCACTGAGAATAGAAAATCTTAGGTAATATTTTTAGGTAACACTGCATAAATTTCCATTGTTATAACATCCAGTTATATGAATTGATAAAGCCAAATTAAAGCAATCAGTTAGCCAAACTCCAAGCATGTTGCAAGGACATAAAGTACTGGATGATTTGTAATTTTCTTATAAGTTCAAACAAAACTGAAGTTATAGTGTTTGGCTATAAGCACCTGGGAAACACACTATCTAACCAAATAGTTACTCTGGATAGCATTGCCTTTGCCTCCAGTTTTAATGTGAGGAACGTGTGAGATAGTTTTGACCAGGACATGTCCTTTGACTCAAACATCAAACAGGACAGCCTTCTTTCACCTGCGTAACATTGTCAAAATCAGGAACAATCTGTTCCAGAATAATGCTGAAAGACTAGCTTTTGCATTTGTAACTTCTAGGCTGGACTATTGCAACTCCTTATTATCAGGATGTCCCAATAGTCCTCTTAACACCTCCAGTTGATCCAAAATGCTACAGCAAGAGTTCTGACAGGAACCAGTAAGAGAGATCATATTTCTCCTGTATTAGCCTCTCTTCATTAGCTCACTTCCATCAATCTATTATCTATACACAGCTAAATCCTCAATAGGGTTGCTGGGGGGCTGGAGTCTATCCCAGCTGACTTAGATTAAAGGCAGGGGACACCCTGGACAGGTCACCAGTATATCACAGGGCTACACAGACAACCAAGCACACTCATATTCACACCTACGGACAATTTAGAATTATCAATTAACGTCAGCATGTTTTTGGACTGTGGGAGGAAGCCAGAGTACCCAGAGAAAACCCATGCATGTACAGGGAGAACCTGAAAACTCCATGCAGAAAGTTCCCAGGCCGGGACGCGATGATCTTCTAGCTGCGAGGCATCAGTGCCTATCAGCTACCAAGCCACCGTGCAGCCCATCACTGCAACATTCAAAGTAGAATTCTCACATAGAAAACTCTTAATAGCGACATTCCAGGTTAGTACAGGTATCACCTGTACTTTTAAGATTTGACCTAAAATGTTCCTCTTTGATAAAGCTTATAGTTAGGGATAGGTCATGTCATCTGAACCGTTCCTTGGTTATGCTGCTATATGTTTAGACTACTGGGGAACTTCCCATGATGCAATGAGCATCTCTCCCCGACTCTACCATTACCTGTCACTGCTTTTGTTTCTTTCACATTGTTTGTTTGCCCCCCTTGCAGGTGTGTCTGCATCTGGAGTTACACATCTTTGATCTGCAGTCATTGGCCTCACCAATCTCCAAAATGTTAATTGTTCTCTTTTGTATCATCTGTTCTCCATCTGCTGTCCTGCTATCCCCATCCCAACCATTTCCCCACTCCCCTCATCCCCATCCTCAGCCCAACCAGTCAAGGCAGAGGGCTGCACTCCCTGAGCCTGGTTCGGTCTAATGATTTTTTTTCCTTTTGTCCTTCTAAAGGAGAGGTTTTAAGGGTTTTCCCACTGTCGCCAAGCGCTCGCTCAATGGGAATCCAAAGGCAACTTTCGATTTGTTGGGTTTTCTGTTCTAAAATTTGTAAGGTCTATGTGAAATGCTGTGGGATGACATATATTGTGACATATAAATAAAATTGAACTGAATCTTTTTTAATATTAATTGAAATATGTGGTAAGCTCTCATTGATTAGGTTAATATTTTCAGAGTGGATTGAATAGATTTGTTGCATAATATCCTAATGGCTTCTGTTAATGTGATTCTTTGAATTCACATTTTAATGTTTTATGCTATTTTCATTTCTAATGCATTACATTGAAGTTTTTGAGATGCTCTGGTGTGTCGGTATGCTATTTCCACATATTTTCCATTGCTTTCCCAATTATCATCTGAATACTGTACTCTGTGATGTTGTAGAGAGGAAGTATAGAATGTCGTAAAAAGAAAAGACTCAAGTATAAGTACCTAAAATCTGCACTTAAGTACAGTACTTGAATAACTGTACTTAGGTGCATTCCATCACTGTACTATGATGTGAGGCTGTAGGCAGCAATTTGGAGCACGCTGTCCTGTTTTTCTCTCGAAGGAATGCAAAACAGAAGAAAAGTGTATAATGCCTTGAGAAATGTGATTTTGTTATTCCACCTGATATATTTTGGGATTTCTGTATCCAAAAAAGTAGTGCAAAGTATGTATGGTCCTTAACACACCCATTTACACAATGATGACAGCTGAGCTAGCCACCAAGGGAGTTCTATTGTTCGGTGTAGGAACACTGTGACACAAGGATAGGAGAAGCCAGGAAACAATCCATTAGCTTTGTGTAACTACCAGTTGACCATTGGAGGGTTTATCTTTCTCATGTAACATGTTTTTCTCACATTGTATTATTAAACATGTCTGATATGGATTTAAAGCAAAACAAATACGTATTTGTTAAAAATGATAAGACAATCCTTAATTAACTAATTTATTTCAGTGACGTCAGACATTTGATGTACTCGTTCTTCTTTTAACATAATTTCCCTTTAGAAAAAATGGTTAAGTTTTGTATGCTAACTGCTATGAAAAATGTATGTATCTTACAATCCACAGAATTAGTTCATAGTGCGGCTCTTGGACGCAACTACAGCGAGGAGACCAACTTAACATTCCGTGATCACGTGAATGCAGAAGACTTCCTCAGAGTTGCACTGCTACTGCCTCTGGATGTGAGATTCCACATGAAACGATAATGGCTTTATTTACTCAATTCATTAACTCCAGTATCTGATTTTTCTGTATTTCTGTGACCCGCAGAAGATAAAATATGTTTTTTTTTTTTTTTTATTTTTCACTGTTAGAAGGCACATATTCCGACTTTCCGAGATTCTAGAAGGCGGCCTTAAATTACAAGCAGTGTTTGATCCAATCAGAAATAAAAGTCGCCTGTCGTGGGCGTGGCAAAGGAAGACTTTTTCAAACTCGCATAACTAGGTAGCAAATCGAAATGGCGGCGCCAGCAGAGAGGATGGAGGTAAGGTCTTACAATAAGAAATACTATTTATGGTCTCTAAGTAACATTTGTAAGCTATATACGCACATTGTCATCAGTCCAGGAGAATTTTTTTCAAAGTGACACATGGCCTTAACATTTGGGTTTTGTCTCCAAATACGAATCAGATTGTGGTGCATCCATTTTAACTTGGCTTTCCTTACTTGAGTAATGCGTCTGCTGTTGCCGCTTATTCATTTAGCATCGCACACCGGGTATTTCACCGTGTTTAGACCTTGTCTTAGTTTACCACGTAGACAACGACTGTTCTTTGTAGCTTGCGCGACCAGTCAGTGGATGCGATAGCCGGCCGGCGGAGACTGACGAGCCTTTGGGACCGCATGGAGACTAACGTGTTAGCTTTCGAGCTAGTTAGCTAGCAGCTACAGACATGGATGCTGCCTCATTCTCTAAGTGTTTTTTCCTCTGTTGACCTGTTATCTTGCTATAAGTAGATGCAACACAATTCGGGCGAATGTATTTTTTATTGGTGCGGTCTGCTTTATTAGTGGTGTCAATTTACGTCTTTGCTAACTTTCTTATGGTATGATTTTTTTTTAATTGCCCAACGTTTTTAGTCTAGTACGTACTTACCTGAGAATTAGTTTATCTACATTACATAGTGGGCTCCACCGGTTGTAGAGGCCTGGCACTTATTTCCAATAATTAATTGTAACTTTGAAACAAACTGAGAGTTGACACGGTACAAGAGTAGAAGTGCTTTGTGGCGACCCTTAAGGAAGGCCAACCTACATCAACCATGTGCTCCTATCTTTTGTGCTGCTGAGGAGATTGCCTTGTTCGCTGCCAACTCGTGGAGTGCAGAAAGTCACAGATCCAACTGTGAAACATTTCATTGTTAAGTCGTTGTTTCGTTAATACATTATAAAGCGTGTAGTTCACTGTTAGCCATTTTTAAGGTGTTTATAAACTTTATAGATTGATTTCGTTCAAACAAACCAGTTCATACAGGTCATTAGGGCTGTGACTAATGACAATAGTGATAGTGGATTAATCTGTCCATTATTGAAAGGATTAATTAACTGTTTGGATTATGAATTTCACATTTACTTAACTTTTTTGAGCAGACTGTCTATTTCTGTTCTACATATTCAACTGTAGTAGTACTTATTAATAAGGAATCCTAGTTATGAATGGCAGGTTCCCTGTGAAAAGTAACGCCAAGTTGTTTTCGAAGAGGACAAAAGGATTTTCAAGACCTTTTATTTTTATAGAATTGGAATCAACTGATTATTTGCCTGGCAGTTTCCAGTTATCTGTGTTACTTTTATACAGTTTCAATCTGACTACTGATAAAATATATTAGCTTAAAATTGTGTTACTTTGATTCTGATGCCGTCACTTTCTGTCTGTAGCCTCCACCCTGGTTTAAACCAATGTCCTAACCCATAGCACTAATGGATTGGCTACACATCTTGAGTAATAGCCTATCAACTGAAGAATAATAAATTAATTAAACATGTAAAATAAGTAAAGGAATTTCCATTAAGCTGTGTGTTGGAGTTTGTGTTATTTTAAATTTTCACACCAAGATTTTTTTTTTTTTTACAGCAACTGTTCCATTCTAAATATTGATTATTTGACTCATTAAGTACTGATAATGCTGTCCTGCTAACCCCACCCTAACCACTCCATGGCACCCCTTTATCCCCACTCTCGCTCCAATCGGTTGAGAGATAAAGTCAAATCTGATCGAATGAACTGAACTACTAGTTTAAAAACACCTGTAGCCTTTTGACATTTTTTAAAATTTCAGTCACATTGAAAACATTTGATTATTTTTTGTCTAGTTTTTAATGGTATTTATTGTAACATTAGGGAAATTGATTAGCTGAACATTGGCCAAACAAGTGATGTTAAAATGCTAACATTCATTTGACACCAGCACCAGTCTTCAGTACCCATCCCTCCATTTGGCACTGACTGAGTTTCACCTTCTAAACTGTAAACGCAGAAGCAAAGCCTAAGCTAACTAACACGTTTGTCTTTGTTGAGGTTTCTCAGGGGGAGAGTTCAGTCAAGCCTGCAGCAGAGGATATGACATCGAAGGACTATTACTTTGACTCATACGCCCACTTTGGAATCCACGAGGTAGTTTTTTTGAGAGAAAAAAAAGAGGGAGGGGGAGAAGCAGCACTTCAATAAATTGCACTTTTTGTCACAAAAGTGTTATAATTGGTCTTTTTTTTTTTTTAAAATTTGTTTTTTTTTAACTCCCACTGTAGGAGATGCTGAAAGATGAGGTTCGCACTTTGACCTATCGCAATTCCATGTTTCACAACAAGCACCTGTTTAAGGACAAGGTGGTTTTAGATGTGGGCAGTGGGACAGGCATCCTCTGCATGTTTGCTGCCAAAGCTGGAGCCAAGAAGGTCATCGGGGTATGTGGTTGGTTTTATCAGAACTAATCCAATTATTTTGTAGTAATTGCATCGCTTGCTGGTGGGGAGGGTTTTAACAAATAGTGATGACCTTGATAGTGGTAATGTGTGAATTAAGAAAGTATTTGTCTTCATTTTAACAGATAGAGTGCAGCAGCATCTCAGACTATGCTGTAAAAATTGTCAAGGCGAATAACTTGGATGATGGTGAGTAAATTGAATCCTGCAGTGAAGGGTCTTTGGGTGAGGATAATGGTAAATAGAATAAAAGAATAAAAATTGTGATCTTTTTTGTGTTTCCAGTTGTGACCATTATTAAGGGGAAGGTCGAGGAAGTGGAGCTGCCCGTGGATGGAGTAGACATTATCATATCAGAATGGATGGGCTACTGCCTCTTCTATGAGTCCATGCTCAATACAGTCATTTATGCCAGGGACAAGTGGCTGGTATGTCTGTCTTCCCTGTGGGAGGAGCTGCTTATTCCAAGCTCTGCATTCCATGTAGAGCTTTGGGATTTCTGACCACTACTAAATGGGTCGGCTGCATGTGTGAACACACACCCTGATCGCTTAGCTGTAAAAGTCGCGTCAGCAATCTTGCTAGGTCAGATGTTTCTGTATAACTGTCAACAGGGCACAAGTGTCGACTGAGCCTTCACATTAATGAATAGACACGCACAATTAGCGGTACTTTGTGAAGTTATTAAAGGAAAGAGTTTTCTACATTTTACCACCAATATTTGTCTGAAAACGTCACAGATGCTTCATCAGTGTGTGCCAAAATCAAAACACACCTTTTTCATGCACGTTACAGTTTCAAATCTATTACGCAACAAAATGAAATTTCCATAGTAACACTTTACTGCGATTGAATCAGACACTAACAGCTTAAACAAATAATGATGCTCACCAAAAATTTAAGAAATCTGTTAAATTCTCTTCCCCTCCTCTCCTTACCCAATTGACAGAAGCCAGATGGACTAATTTTCCCAGACAGGGCAACCCTTTATGTCACTGCCATTGAAGACAGGCAATACAAGGACTACAAAATCCACTGTGAGTAGTTGGTTACCTGACCAAACGTGAACCTGTGAATTGCAGTGTTTGTGATGCCTTTTTTGATACTACAGTAGTGTCCATCTGTATATGCACAGAGCTGTTTTTTTAAAAAATCTCATAGCCTGCCTAAAGGCTGAACTAACCAACCAAATGACTGGTGTTATAAATGGTATTTATGTGGCTGGTCTGTCTGTATGTCTTTGTGTCAGGGTGGGAGAATGTGTATGGTTTTGATATGTCATGCATCAAGGAGGTGGCAATTAAGGAACCCCTGGTTGATGTAGTGGATCCCAAGCAGCTGGTCAGCAACTCGTGTCTCATCAGGGTGGGTGTATAAATATCTGTTTTTCTAATGGTATGCTGTTTGAATGATACTGGGAAAGTGGTCTATCTATGTTTGACTGCAGAGGGGTTGACTGTGTTTTCTGCAACAGAATTTGTGTAATCTGTCAAATGTCATCTTAACATGTGTTTGTTTAGGAGGTGGACATCTACACAGTGAAGGCAGAGGACCTGACCTTCACCTCACCATTCTGCCTGCAGGTGAAACGGAATGATTACATCCATGCGCTGGTCACCTACTTCAACATTGAGTTTACCCGTTGCCACAAGAGGATCGGCTTCTCCACCAGTCAGTCTGCATTCCAACATGCAATACATCTCTTGTCATCTTACAGTTTGATAATTAGCCAGGACTGATTTAATATTCATGCATTTTTAACTTGCTTATACTTTCCTGAGTGGCTTTCCGTAACTAGTTAATTGGGTAGCGCTACTCGGGGAACTGGATAGGAGCTGTGTGCCAGAGTTGTAATACTACGATTACCCCTGATGAAAAACACTAATATTTAGGGATGCACAATGTGTGCATAGTGGATAATGGCAATCTTCGAACTGTATTTTGACAAAAAAAAAAAAAAACTCTTGCTTGCTCCTGAACACAGGCCTGCAAGATGAAACTTTGTTAAACAAGATGAAAGGGAGCCTGATGAATGTTGAGAACATATACTTGGATCAAATGACGCCAAGATGATTTTTTTATTTTTGCTCACATGGGGTTTAGTATGTTTCCTGTAAACCTGGACATGCATAGTCCCAACACACAGAGGTGCGAGTGTGATGTGGAGCTGCATGAGTGCAGAAGGTTTTTTAGGGGAATAACATTTATAGTTGGCACCATGATAAACTGGATATACTAACATACTGGCTGATGAGATGAGTTTGCAGAAGCTTGGCCAGAGAGGAATTCCAGCATGACAATGCACACCACTAAAATCAACTTCTAAAAAAGTGAAAACTATGGCCAAAAACTGGCAAAGTGGTGTTGCATGACTTGAATACAATGGAACACCCTTTGATATATCTTAAATAGAAAGGTAGAACAATACCACTGGGTAAAGCAACTGAGAAAACACATCTCTGAAGAATGGCATATCTTTCCCTTCTTTGTATATCACTCCATGCTGAAAAATTAAAAAACAGTATGCCTTCTGTAATGGAAATAGATGGTAGATGTGAGGATTTTGCTTGAATTTGACCATTGATTAATTGTAAAATCCACACAACCTGAACTGCAGGTTTCTTTAGTTAGACATTTATTCTGGTATCAATTCCTTGTTATTAGGGTAGAGGTACCTCAGTGGTTAAGGCTTTGGACTACTAGTCAGAAGGTCAGGGGTAAAGCCACAGCACTGCCAGATTGCCACTGTTAGACCTCTGAGCAAGGCCCACAGCCCTCTCTGCTCCCTACATACAATCTGCTAAGACTGCCAGCTGTCTGTCACTCAGTGTAAGTCCTACTAAATTCGGCATTAAATACACAGATTGTGGACACAAACTCAATATAAACTGCAGTGGATATTTGCAGAATGACTATTTTTATAGTCATCTTATGGTGTGATTCTGATTTAGATCTAGGCTAGGTTTTAATGAGTGTCTGCAGAACTTGAAGAATTCTGTTTCACAATTCAACCTGTGTTTTTGCACACTTTTTCTCCCTCTAAGGCCCAGAGTCTCCATACACCCACTGGAAGCAAACTGTTTTCTACCTGGATGATTACCTGACTGTCAAAACTGGTGAGGAGATCTTTGGCACAATCAGCATGAAGCCAAACGTCAAGAACAATGTAAGCAGATCAGAGCTCAACAATTCGAGACCTTCCTAAGTTTTTTTTTTTTTTCTATATTTCATTCTCAGATATGTATATATTTCTGTTACCCACTGCATTTATTCGCTATGCGCATCTTGTCTGACATGTTGTCTTGTTTGCAGAGAGACCTGGACTTCACCGTAGACATCGACTTCAGGGGTCAGCTGTGTGAGATGTCGAAGACATCAGAGTACAGAATGCGTTAGAAATTGTTTCCAACCCCCACTTCCCTCATTTTAGTTTGTCTTTAGAGGTCAGAATATACAGTTTGACTGGGAATCTGTACAGTAGCTTGATGCTCCCCTGTCACAACATTGTAACATTGTCATTTTCTTGTTCAAACTTTAACAGTATTTCAGAAGTTTTACCATCCTGGGGTTCAAAGTGCATTGGCATGGTGATTCATTGTGCAGTAGTCACTTAGCAAAATGTGTCTTTGACATGTACCTCGTGTTAGTGTCCAACAGCTTATTGGGATTTGCTATTTGTTTTTTGTTCTTTTGCATGTGCAAGATCAGTATAAACGCAAACATGGACCATTCCCACTGTTTGACAACCATGGTGTTCATCAATAATTACCAGGTTTACGTTTTCTCCAGGGTTGTTAATGCTAGGGGTTTCCCCTTCAACATGTTATTTTGAACAGCAGTCAGTACAAAGTAAGCCCAAACTGAGAAGCTCTGTTCAAAGTTGAAGAGTTGTGTAAAAACAAGTAGCTGAAAGTTAAGGCCAACAATAGAGATGGCACATTCAGAAAACTCCTTTATTGTTGCAAACATCAGCAATAGTGACACTGGGAATTAGCTGTATGAAATGTAGCTGTGTCCCAAAGTCATACTACATATTAATTCTACATGGTATGTCTCACAAAGTCTTCATAGTATTGTTTTAGCATGTTGTATACCCACTATGAACATACTTTACCATTTTATAACAGGAGATGATACATGTGATGCCAGATGTAAATCAGATTGCAACTACTGCCAATAAAACATCCCAAATGAAAAAAGTTTTACATCTAACAATTAAAATGGCTTTCTTTAAACCATCCACATTTTATTTGAAAGTTTTTCAGCTGTAAGCAGTTTCTCAATTTACTTTGTGCATTGTGTTTTGCGAGGATAGCAAGCAATGCTGTGGAATGAGTATGTAGTATGCATTTAGGACATGGTGCATAAGAGATGCTGCATACACTCAGGAAGTTGATTCCTATCATAACCATACAGTGGCCACATCAGGTAGCTGTTTGTAATGCACCAGCTATTTTTATTTAGCTTAAATCAGACCACATACTTTTGAGAAAGCACCATTCAGCACGTTAAAGTGCCACTTTCTGCTGGACTGAACAACAAAGATAGCCATTTGGCACCATAGCTGTGTCGTTTCTCTTCAAGTCCATGTGTTTATTTTGATACAATGTGTCTAAGGCTGCTTGAGTGAACGTAAATTGTAGCACCTGTGTTGGCATCCTGCAGAAACAGTTCTGACTCATGACACTTAATTTTTCTCATATCGTTCTTGGCTGCTGCTTTTTTTTGTAATAAAACTAATGAACTGTAAGTGACTTTTATTTTATGAGCTACAAAGTGTTCACACCAGTGTATCCCCGTATAGCATCTTTGTGCAATGATTCTCACCTTATAGTTCATTGCCACACCATGAAGCGCAGACCTTATGTGGGGACAGCTATTGCCCAGGCGGCAGACCAGGTTGTCCTCTATTTGGAAGGCTAACCGTTACGCTGAAAAGGAAGTTAATTTTAGATAAATCATGTGCAATGTGTCTCAAGGGCCACATTTACCTTTTGTTGAGGTCTCCAACTGCATGTTTAGTTTCAGTGAATAAAGCTGTTCAAGGTCTGTGGTACATGAAGTAGGCTGACCTTGAGTTGGGATTTTTTTTTGTCACATCCTCACCACATGGTCCAAAATGAAAAAGAAAACTGTTCTGAGCTCACCAGTTGATCTGTACCCAGGAAGGGAGGCCGCTCTTTCTAAGATTCAGACGACAAGTCAATACTTGTCGTCTGAATCTGACAGCTTCACCATTGCAATTGTTACTCAAAGATGTGAACTAAGAAAATCTAAGAGGAGGGAATAGTTTGTTAAAGGAAGTGTAAGGTATACACTTAAATACACTTACTTTCTGTCGTATCCACATTGAGATGTTATCATTATTTGAGTCTGGACTGGAAGCTGACAAATTGCTACACTATCTCCAGAGGTAAAAATGGACCAGTTTAATCAGTTGAAATGTGTCTTGATTTAGTTTGACAGGTGCAGTGACTGCATGCACAGACATCAGTGCCCTTCTCTTCTAGGCAGCGAGGCATGCACGCTGTCAGTGCTGTAAACAAAATCCTGGTGATTGCTGGTTTACAAGATATATCAGATCTGTTTCCTCTGCTTCCAGTCTTTGAGCTATGGCAAATAGAAGATGTCCCAGACCTGTGTTTGTACATGTTTTCGTGAACCTGTAAACCAGCGTACAGGCATAGAGAAATTAACTCACCCATTATTATTAAGGTAGATAGGTTGAAATCGTTTTAAGTTTAATCAACTTTAAGGCTTGCTCTAGCGACACTCAAGTTTGTTGTTTTTTTTACCCTGTTAATGTGTCCACATGATCTTTTTAGAGGCCTAAAGACACACCATGAGCAACATAAGCATGAAATGTCATGGCTAAGTATTTCCACCAAAAATCTACCATATACTGACAATAGTCTCGAAAGCACACATTGAGATTTCCATGGTCTCATATGTAACAAACCTAATGAACCAATCCTGTCAATTTGCAGGGTGGGGCTTTCTGTGTTAATTAATCCTCAAAATCGGTTTCTGGTTTGAACATGTACTGTATGTATAGATGTACTGCAATATCACAAATGGCCACTGTGTAAAGTAGTTTTACTGTGGTTGAGCAGAGATGTTGGTGAGCTGGTGTGCTTAAGCTACAGCAAGTGGGGAGGTGTGGGTGGAGTGAGAAGTAAGGGACTTCATACTAGTGCATCTCAAAAAATTAGATAACTGCAAAAATGTAATATTTTCTATTAGTTATTTATGACAGTGGAAATTTGATATTTTCTAGACTTATTACAAGTAGAATATTTTAAGCATTTTATTCTTTTAATTTAGATGATTATGGCTAATTACTCCTGAAAATGAATAAATAAAAACAGTATACCAAAATATTAGAATATTTATTTTCGAGCTTGTGTAAACTACTATTCAAACACTAAAAATATTATCTAGTTCTTGATGTACTTCAGTACACCCCACAACAGTCATGGGGAAAACTGCAGACTCATAAGTTGTCCAGAAAATGATCGCTGACCCCCTCCACAAGGAGGGTTGGCCACAGAAGGTCATTGCTAAAAATGGTGGCTGTTGGCAGAGTGCTGTATTAAAGCATAATAATGGAAAGTTAATTGTAAGAGAACAGTGTGGTAGAAAAGGCGCACAAGCAACCAGGACAAATGCAGTCTTGAGAAGATTGTCAAGAAAAGTTGATCAAAGAATTTGGGAGGGTTTCTCAAGGAGTGGATACCGCTGTTGCATTCCTAACATCTAACCACTCCTGAACTAGAGACAATGTCAGAAGCTTACCTGGGCTAAGGAGAAAAAAAGCTGGACTGTTGTCCAGTGGTTCAAAGTAATCTTTCAGATGAAAGTAAATTTTACATTTAATTTAAAAATCAAGGTCCTAGAGTCTGGAGCAAAGGTGGAGAGGCACAGAAACCCAGTGTGAAATTTTCCACAATTTGTGGACATTGTAATTTTGCTGGTTGGCATTGGTACACTGGTTTGTCAAATCCATAGTCAACGCAGCCATCTACCAGGAAGTCTCAGAGATCTTCTTACTTCCATCTGCTGACAAACTTTATGGATATGCTGCTTTTCTTTTCCAACAGGCTTTGGCTCCTGCCCACAATGCCAAAACCACAACCAAATGGTTTGCTGACCATGATATTTCTGTGCTTGATTGGTCAGCCAACTTGTCTGACCTAAACCCCATAGAATCGCATATGGTGTTTTGTCAAAAGGAAGAGAAATACCTGACCAAAAAATACAGACGATCTGAAGGCCGCGATCAAAGCAACCAGGTGTAACAAGCCAGATTAACCCCCCGGCCAAAGTATACCCAGGTATAAACTGGCCTCGGCCAAAGTATACCCCGGTATATACTTTGGCCGAGGCCAGTTTATACCTGTTGACACAGAAAGATAAAGCATGTTAAACTCTTAATTGTTAAGTTATTTAGTTAGTTTTTTTAAAATTTTTACAAAGAGGTACACTTAGCAAGCAAATCATTATGAAAGAACATAACTAGAATGTCCTTGAGCTAATTACAATTTAAAAAGTTCAAATCAAAGGAAAAACTGAATTGCATACTAAGATATGCTGTAAACAAAACATTATCAAAGAAGATCAAAATTGGCTGCTAATTTCAAATGTTGAAATATGTAACGTTTGTTCCACTTTCAAAGAGAAAGTTAGAGATGTTAGAGGGAACTAATCAAGTTTTGGGAAATATGCTAACTTTTCAAAATAAATTATACTTATGTAAATTACATGTTATGTATAATTATTGCAGGACATCTCAACTAGCAGAAGCTGCATTGACACACCCAAAATTCCTTCAGAAATTTTGTAATTTTAAATTGATCTTAGTGTATTTTCAAATAATTTGAAATACTGGATATCTGAATATTTTACATTTAATGAATACAATATATATGAAAATGAGATAAGATGAACTTGATTGATCCTTCTCTGGGGAAATTTAAATGCTACAGCAGTTAGATACAAATGAGGTATGAAGGAAGCAAGACAAAAAAAATACAAAGCACAATAAGACTAAAAAAAAAAAAGATCGACTATGTAAGACAATGTACACATTTTACATGTACATAAATGGCATAATAAACAAAGTACATATGGAAATATACAGGTATGACATGATTATTATACATATGGATATGTACAGGTATTATGAATTATGAATTATGAATATACATATGGATATTGTTGCGGTGCCAGTCTTTTCTCTGTTGCTCTTCTCTTGCAGGTCTCTGGCTGGGCAAAGTCTGTAATCCCCTAACCTGGTACACCTGGCTATATAAGCCAGCCTGCTGAGCCAGAGCTCTCTCTCCGCTCTGCTCTCTTCACTGCTCTTGACATCCAGCCACCCATGCTGTCCTTTCATGTACTTGGTTTGCTTTACACTGACAACATGCACCACACATTGACCATTGCCACTGTACACCCTCACACACCACTGATGCTTACTACCACACCTCATGTTTACCTTAATAAATAATCTTTTGTTGAAGTTAAACCATCTGTGCATTTCCTCTTTTGTTGCGGCCTAAGAGCCAGTCATAACAATATGTACCCAATTGAAGGACATACAGTGTAAAGAAGTGTACGTTTTTACAGACTAATAGTGCTACATTTCTGTTGATGCAGTCAAAAAGTTACTAATCTAACGATGTTATCAATGCAGTCCCCCCCCCCCCACTTTCTTGCTCGAAAATATCAAAGCTTAAAGCAGTGCTTGGATGAAAATTCTAAGCCCGGTGCTGCTTTTCCAAATCAAGCTCATCCCTCCACCCTAGCATCCCCACAGTACTTCTGGTGCAGACATTTGTGCATTTTTCTTTTTGGATGTGTTTTTGTTATTTGTTGCATTCTTGTATTTGGACTGTGTTTGTGTTTTCACATTTGTATGTGCTTGGCGCTTTAGGGGCCACTGTTGCTCTAGATTTACAACAAATCCTTCTGACTGGACAACATCATGACCGAGTGACTGTATTTGAAAAGAAAAAACTTTAATAGAAAAAACAATGTGCTGTTATAGAAACTATATGACATTTCAGTTTACATTCTTAATTAAAACAGTGACAGGATGATTAAAAAATCTGGCTAATAAGAATCTTAGAGCCTCCAGCAAATCAGAGCTTGTGTGTATCAAGGTGTGGTCTCCCAGCATCTCTGTCGTCTGTAAAGATCAAAGGTGGAGTCCGCAGGGTGTGACGATGGGCAGGGACTGCCATTGACTGGCTCTTCCTCTAGTGGGAGGGGCTTCTGTCTCAGCAGGTCAGAGGTTATGAAGAAAAGAAGGGAAGGACCTTTTGCTACCTTGCTCTCATAGTAGCAGTGGCGTGGGGCCAGCAGCAGCTTTTCATGCAACACCTGACTCATTAGCTGATCCTCCTGCACATCAATGCTTACCAGTGAGGTGAAGAGAAGCTGAGAGTGCGAGACATTCACTACTGCAGACATAAAGACACACACACACACACACAGAGAACAAACTTAAATAAGGTTGTAGAATACAAAAAAAATATATGGCTTAACATTACTGTTTCACAACACACTGATACTAGAAAGGTGTCACAATGCCCTGCTATTGAAAAATGGTACTATACTGCATTCTACTAGAACTGACATTTAGCAAGATACTAAGAATGATAGTGTTTTAATAAGTCAGCAACAGTAGGGTATGTTTGTGGCATCCTACAGTCATAGCGACTCAACCACACCAACTCAAATATGTCAAACCATGTGATTGATTTTGTAAAAGGACAACTTACCTTTGGACTTTGACAAGGCAAGCAAGGACAATGACAACTGTCCAATTTGACTTTATTTGTGTTGCTTACTTAAGAAAAACACCTATTATAAATGATCTACTAAATTCCTGCTAAAAGAGTGAAAGTGGGTGATTAAAATGTGCAGTCAGTCTAGTACTGCTGCACTCTGATGTCAGCAAGGAGTGAACCTTTCATAAACAGCAGTGCAACGTGATGGTCAAGAGACAACACATTCCTATAGTCTGGCTGCATGTGAACATGTAAGAACACTGGTACAAAAATTCACACCTGTCAATAGCTTATTTTCACATCCTCCACTGTGCTGCCCTGCCATCTTCAAAACATTTTTAGTTTATTAAATGAAGAATAATAATAATTAGAAAATTTATGATGAAATTTTTCAGTGTGTTAATGCAGCTTCTGCCAGCTGTCCATTTTATTTTGAAAAGTCAGCGTACTTCATAAAACCAGAACAGTTCCTTTTAACATCTCTGGGCTTTTACTTGTAAACTGTAGTGTACTTCACAGAGTCCCATTAGCTGCCTGTAAATACCAGTGCTTTTCATGGGCTACGGATATGAGACTTTTAAAAAATCTAGGTTACAATAGAGCTGCTCATTAAGGTCTGTGTACGGACTCAAAGCGAGCCAAAGCATGCAGAGGATTTGTCCATCAATTTGACATTAGGTAGGTTATATCTTGACAGTCTACCATAGTGGGAAGCCACAAGGCAGTGTTTTTTTTGTTTGTTTTCTGAAAAACCAGCATATTTCAGAATCTCTGGCAAAACTTTTTTTAAACAATTCAGAACTTTTATTATGATAGTGTACTGTACCTCAATGCATCCTGTTAACGCTTGTTTGTAGTTAATTAAGGATTTTACTGTGAAAAGCCCACATACATGAATTTCCTCCTGTTAGTCTTGTTAAAGTCTTAATACCTTTTAAAGAAAATAATGATAAAATATTCAGCAGCTATAGATTCTCAAACCAATATCACCTATTAGAGACTCTTATTTTTAAGTTCAACCCAACACAATTGGAGGGCCACGAAAAAGGTAACCTTTATGGTTACTGGTCCGGGACTTGTTAGTACATTTATCAAGGGTTTGTTAATATAATTAGTCACAGCTGTGTTGATTTGCCTTAAAACTGTTGTTACATATGTCAAACTGATAAAGCACACTAAAACATTACACATTGCTGATGGAGGCAGCCCTATTTGGAATCCTTCTTTCCCAGTCCAGCATCAATCAGCTAATCAGGCCATCTGAAATCATGCATTCATTCCCTATTCCTTATCAAGGACACTACTTGAGTCTTGGTGCTATGGAACTGAGACTTAAAGAAAAAATCAATTAAATCCAGGTTACAATAGAGTAGTTCAGTAAGCTCTGTTGCTGTGTATAGACTCCTATTTTAAAAGTGAACATATACAGATGGTTTGTTCATCAATATGTGTGTGAGACAGAGCCAGAAAGAGGTACTGTTCGGGGAGCTCCATTCAACATCAGGGAGATTTGGTTTGACAGTCTAGCAATGTGTGAAGTCATGAGACAGAATTTATGTTGAAAAGCAACCATATTTCAGAGTCCCAGGTAAACCTTTTGCAATATGCTTTTTGACAGTGTACCTCAATACATCCTAACTTTTGTTTTTTTTCAGCTGTCAACTTTTATTTTGAAAAGCCTACATATGTGAACTCCATTCCCTGCATCTTGTGAGAGCCTTGCTCCTTTTTTAAAAAAACAAAAAACAAAAAACAACATCCTTAAACCACTGTTACTTGGAACTGACTATTATTTAGAAATTTAACAGATACGGAGGGCTATTAAACACTCTATGGCTTATAGATACTAGTCTATGAGATGCTAGAGCACGTATCAAGGCTTTGTTATCAGTAACAGCTTTGCTGATTTTCTTTGAAGCTGCTGTTAGATATGTCCTGCTACTAGTTAGACTAAGGATTAGCCTCTTGAACAAATGGTCACAGGTTAAAAACTACAAATCAACTAAAACAAAAAAATTCAGTGTGTGAAGCACAGTCTTTTTTGAACACTCTATGTGGTATTTTTATGTATATACTGTCTAATATATAGATTTGGTTGCAAGTTAGAGAGATTCACGGTTTCTGATTTTCACACAAAACTTTGGAGTTTCCATATAATGGGAGTCAATAAGAGGTTTGGTAGGCACGCTGTGCTCTGAGGTGATGTATGAAAAAAATTCTGATCTAAATTGAAATTTCTAAAGGAAATTTCTGGATAAAAAAAAAAAACTAACATAAAACTTGAACTGGCACAGCCTGAAAACTGTAAAAGATATCAGAGCAGAGATCTAGATAAATAACATTCAAAGTCTTGTGACCCATTTAAACTTTGAATGAATTCAACTGTAAAATCTGCAGGACCTGCAGGGTTCCAAAGACAGCAGAGTGTTGGCAGTTGTCCAGCAGACTTTGCATGTGTGTCAGTGGGGATTTAAATTAAAAAAGAAAAAGAATTTCATAAAAAACTATGCTGAATTGCTACTAAAAGTCATAGTACAGCATTCCCAATTGAGCTGCACGTTTTGATTTTAATTTGGATGGGTTTTCTCAAAGGTGCGGAAAGAGTTAAGGGGTGAAAATCATATTACAAGAATTTATAAGAATAAGCCCAAGGAACAGTATTAACAGTATTATATGCGTCAATGCTTACATATGGACATCACATCACTGACTGACTGAACTGGCCTATGAATTCTGCTAAAATAAGGTAATTAACAGCTAAACACTGTGCCTGAACACACCCCATGTAGACAAAACGCAGCACTGGCCCTGCTAATATGCTACTCTATTCATGCCTTCTGTGTAAACATGGACGCCACATGAAAGTCAGTGATCAAGTCATCTGTCAACTGAGATTCTTCAAGTACAGCATGACAATAATTGGGTAACACTGAGATAAGGTTACAAAAATTATAATATAAATAGGGGGAACCATAAATATACACTTACATTCTAGCAAGGGTGCTCTATGGTAAAAAAAAAAAAATCCTTCTGACAACTTACACTGGTGGTTAACTGAAAAGAGAATCCTGAGGTGGCGTAAATTAGGCTAAAACCATATCTCAGATGAGCTTCATAGTATGGCCGCATTTGAAACTTTCAGACAACAACCATAATAATGTTAAGCAAACTGAGTGCAAGAGTTCACTAATCATTCAACAACACTGAACCACTTGAAACAAGTAAGTTCATGTCAGGTGTTTCAGTGCAATGCTGTGAATGTATTTTAAACAGTTTATTTTAAAAAAACAAAACTCATCTACACCTGTTTAGTCTTTAAAGTGAAATTTAAAAATCAGGCTATAAGAGCTTGGTGTAAACAGAAATACATGTGCTGCCTTACTCATTATTTCGACAAGTCCAAATGGTAGCCTGACAATATATTGTATGTTGGCAATTCAACCAGGCACACTTTAAACCTTGCATCATATACAGCCGTCTCTTCGTAATTTTGAAATTGTCAAAAATATGTCCCCAGGACACAACTGCATCTGACTACAGTAAATCAATGTAGCAGTAATCACTGAAACTAATGCCACTGGATTATCTGATTGCCATGTGGTCTACGGTACACCACAGAAGTGCAATACCACATAAATGTTACATCTGAATTTTGAATTATTTGCCAGAGACCCTTATCATTGGGACTGATGCACCAATGATGAAATAAAAACAAAGGAAAGTGATCATATTGCAGGGATTTTAATTACCCTACACTGGCTGCCCATTTGTCTTAGGGCTGATTTTGAAATTTCACGTACTACTTTGGAAGCCCTTCATAGGCCTAGAAAATATATCAGAACTGCTGTCCCCTTATCACTCATTCACAGCCTCAGATCTTTAGGAAAGAACCTGCCAACTGTTAGCCACAATGCTTAAAATTCAAGTGTATACCATTAGGGCTCTTTGGTTGTGGAACAACCTGCCTGAAACACTCTGGCCTGCTAAATCGGTATCCTCTTTTAAATCAGTTATTTGTATTAAAGCACTTTCGCATAAGGTGTGATTCTTGTTATTATTATGTTTGTCATAAATATTACTTTTTTCACTGACTTGTCTTTTCCTTGTGTGATGCTAAGGATGCGGAGTATAGCAGTATAAAGTATACATAAAAAAAAGATTTGAGAAGAGACTAAACAAGCAATCAGGAAGTCTTTTTTTTTTTTAAAAATGAGACAACCTTTACTCTGAGTCTTTATTTTTAGATATATTCTGTTTGTAAAGTCATTATGTAAAAACTGTGGTACTAATGAGAATGTCTTGTATTAGATAAATGTGTAGCATATACATATTTTTTTACGTAAACTGGAAAATAAATACACTTAAATACACTTTTCTATCTCATGCATGTGAATTTTCAGATTTATAGAAAATTATATCCTTTTATAATAGTACTTACTGTACAGATTAAAAATGGTCAAATAAACAACGATGAAAATAATGAGTGAAAATAGTGAAAATAATACTTATTTGTCTTAGATAAGATCAGTGCTGAAAAACATGCAGGGAATGTTAAGTCAGTCAAAGATGCTATTAGCTTAACGTTACCGTGTAACTTGCATACTGAAACTTTAGTCTATAGCTTAACATGTTCTCTACTGCTGACTACTGAATTGCAAAAGCTTATGAGTAAAAAGATACAATTTCACTGGTCTTCATTTGTCTGATTCTGAGATATTTAATCTATTTTTCAGCTAAAGCTGACAAGCATCAAGTCTGAGTGATTGCTTTCATAGACTAGTCCTCTTGCAACAACTCTAAAAACCAAGTGCATTATTTATCTCTCATGAGAACAAAATAGATTTAATCACATTTACGTAAGATATATTAACTTCAGTCTTGAATGTCATTTTTGGCAGTGTAAAGACTTGGGTTTGGACAGTATGAATGCTGTTGGTGCAGCTTGTCTGTTACTGAAGATTTTAAAATTTTATGTCTTATTTAAGTGTCTTCATGTTTTTGTTTGAAGATGTTTATTACTACACAGAATTTAATTAAATATTCTATCGTTTGCCTTATTGTAAGATGACATAGCTTGTAAATAATGTCAAGTTTTATATACTTTTACTTCACTCAGAATTTTCTTTGTATTTGTCATTTCAAGATACAAATTCCTAGATGCTTGCTGAGCCTAATGGTCACCACATAAGTGCAGCATCCATAGTTTCAACTCTTTGCTGGCTAGAGTGCATGTTACCGATAAGACATCCTTCACAACAGAGAACCAGAATACTGGCTGACCCAGAGAGCAAACATACATGAAATGAGGAAAATGAGAAGTACCCTGTGTGTTACCTTCAGTAGCTCTGGCACGGATTAGGTTTTTGGTTCTCTCTGAGCTCTGCAGAGTCTCCTGAATGGCCTTCTGGGAGTTAAACTCGGCCCCCTACAGGAAAACTGACAGGTGACCATGGAAACCAGATGCTAACCAGTTGGTAATGAGCTCAGGATTTATTGATAACCTATTAATAAACAGTGTGAACCTGCAATGACTGAATCTCTGCTTTCAGGGTCAGAGTAGTATTTAACTCCGCCCTCTCCAGACATCCTGGCTCTTCACTGGATGTTGAAACCTGAGGCTCCACCAACTGTCTGAGGGCTCCACCAAGCACTGAAGAGCAAGAAAAAAAATGCTTTTATCAATCAGACTGACTGATGTGGAGGAGAAAATAGAAATAAATATACTAAACTCTACTGGAGACAACAAAAGCCATAAAAATCTTGGTTGGTTTAATGTACAGAAAAGTTTGAGTATTTACAGATTAGATAATAAAGTTATACAGTCATATATATACAATAAATAAGAATCCACCATGTTTTGGGGAGGTGGTTTTAGACTTGCAACTCTGCAGAGCACATTAGTATCATTACATTAAAATTGTACAGTGGGTCTAAAAAGTGGATTAAATCAGTTTTTATGTCATTTGTAGAAGCCTAACAAACACAGATGTGGCAGAAACAGAATATTAAAATGTATTCATGTATTTTTTTTGTTTATCTCTTTATTTTGATTTATTCGAACACTGTCAACTTATGACTATGCTGGACTCTGCTTCTCTTCTGACCTCTGACTGCCTGCTGAATTGGGGTGTGTCTTGTCAGTGTGACGCGGGGCTCCGGTGTTACTGTGACCACCACCGGATCTTCAAAACACACCTGCAGGAGACCAAATGAGACATAAAGATGAAATCACATACACATCAAGACTTCAGGATAGTGTTATCACACACTACACAGCCATATACACTTGCACAACCAAAGCCATAACTACAACCTAAAGTTTAGCCCATAAGGCCGTGCTCAGACTACAGGAGTTTTACATTTCTAACTCATTAACTGGGTTGCAACTCACACAAATGGATAAACTTTGCAACTTCTCTGTAATGCAAATCCAGTAACTTAAATGTGCACCTGTATTGTGCATCACACAATATAGAATAGTATTAAGATTATTGTGTCACAGGGAGCAGTCAGGGAGCAGAGCACCATTTCAAGTAATCTCACGGAGACGTAAATGTTAACAAGAGAGCGACTGTGGTGCAACAACTTGCTGTAAACTTTATAGTTTGAAAAGAAGAAGAACAACTACAATAACAAAAAGCAGCAGGTTAAAGGTGCCTGGATAAGAAAATGGTTCAGGAGATGTGGTCAACTTGGGTTACTTATTCTTCAGCAAGACCAGATCAGTCTTTATTCTGTAGTTTATATTAGTCTCAAGAACAAGAATGTTAAGTGTTGTATGGCAACAGGCACTGGCACTTTCTGTGCTACAACTAACGCTTTTTACCTTGTACATGCTCCTAATATGAAGAAATACTACATAAACTTTTACTGCTTTTAGGATGACATCCAAATATATCTATCTATTAAGCTGAACAAAGCACATCAGTTACTCAAAATACAAGCATGTCTTAAGAACATAAAGGCCTGGATGACCTGTAATTTTCTTCTCCTAAATTGAGACAAAATTGAACTTACTGTGTTTGGCCCTAAACATATTGGAAACACACTAAGCTCTGGATAGCACTGCCTTGGCCTTAAGTATGACTGTGAGGAACCTGAGTTATTTTTGACCAGAATATGTCCTTTGTCTTACACATAATACAAGGCTGCAGAACAACCTTGTTTTACCCACACACACTGATCAACTAGTCCATGCATTTTTAACTTCTAGGCTGGACATCTGAGATTCCTTCACAACATGCATTGCTTAGAAAATGCTGCAGCCAGAGTTCTGACAGGAACCAGCAAGAGAGATCACATTTTGCTCATTTTAGCTTCTCTTCATTGGCTCACTGTAAAATCCTGGATCAAGTTTAAAATCTCTTTCTCACATACAAAAAGTTTTAAGTAGCCAATCCATAAAACATTCCTGCACCACATTATACCAATAAAGCACTCTCAGATTGCATGCTTACTTGTAGTTTCTAGGGTTTAAAAAAGCAGAATGTGTTGTAGGATTTTAAAACTGAACAAATTGCAACAACTAAAAATATGATTAAGTTAGACTTAGGTACAATAATGAATAATCCTGTGTGAACCTGTAAAATTACAGTCCTCCCTTGGCATCTGATGGACGTCTGATGGAGGTCCAGTGGGTGTCTAATAAACATCTAGTAGGCCCAGGTGCAACACACCAGCAGTCCCTCGAGAGAGAGGTAGCACAGGATGACTGGTCCCCCTCAACGTCCAGTAGGCCGCAGATGCAGCCCGGTGGAGAGTTTTTTTTTTGTTTTTTTTTTTTTTAAAAAGAGCCGTTTGGAAGTTTACCACGATTACGTCACACTCTCAGATATGAATGAATTTAAACATAATGCTGGCAGAAATGTCCGGACTGGTCTTTTTAAAAAGTAGAGTTAGGGTTAGGTTGTGGTTTTCCAGAAGAAAGAGGAGAGTTGGTGAAGTTGCAAAGTATATCAGAAGTAGTAACACATTGTTTAAATCGTTAAAATCTCGAGAATTATGCTCATTTTAGTTCTTAAAGCTTGTATTGAATAAACATTATTCACATCAGACTATGAAGACTGTTTGAAGACTTTTTCTTTAACAACTTTAAAGATATTAATAGTTGATCCAGAAGCGATTTTTAAAGAAGTTGGTGGACGAAGCTGCCAGATCATCACTGGCCCCCATCTAGCAGACTGAGACACAAATAAAGGGAAGCAAAGCCTACAGCTAACAGGCTCCTCTGCTGTGGAACAAGCTCCAAGTATGAGTTTTAGAGGAGGACTCTCCTCTCTACGTTTCTTATTATAGCTAAAACATTCCTTTGTGAGAAAGCTTATAATTAGAGCTCGCTCAGGTGACCCTGAACCATCACTTAGCTATTCTATCAGCCTTGCCTGCTTGGGGACTTCCCATGACTCACCAAGCACCTCTCCCTTTTCTCTCTCCATACACGTACCAGTGCATCTCAAAAGATTAGAAAATCGTGAATTTAAAAAAAAAAAATTTTGGGTGACAATAGCACCATGGTGTCTATAGGCAGTGCGGACGTAAAAGGAATTTTTATATTTTTTGCAGTCTGTTAAGTGCAAAGGTGTTCAGTGAAGAGCTGAGTTTTTAGTAATTTCTTAAAGACTGAGTGAGGCTCTGCAGATCATTACAGAGTTTGGTAACTCCTTCCACCAGGGCTCCAGACTAACTTTCTTTACTAGGAGCACAGTGGCCCCAAACTTAAAATTTTAGGAGCTCAAGCAGAAAATTTAGGGGCACACACCACAATCGACTTGCAAAGTAATATTCAGATTTCCTCTCATTTTCACTGTATTACTGATAAATACTTGGACAATAAATGCAGAAACTATAACGTTTTCAATTCACATTTTATTGTGCAGCAGTTGACACAACATAACAAAAAACGCACTCAGAGAGCGCAGTACTCCGCCAAGGCTGCTCAGTTGATGTATTATTTCCGAAGGATGAAATCTTTAATAAGAAATAACCTTGTGCTGAGCACATGCATGTGTTATGCATGTGCACGTTATGTATTTATACTGAATTACGTGTAAATTAACCTTATAAAGGTCTGTTGATCAGTTCATCACTTTGGCAAGCCTTTGTTTTGCTAAAATAACCGTTCCCTCCAGGCTTTTATTTTGAAGGCGTATTTTTAACGTTACGGGCTTTTATTTTGTAACCATTCCAGCGGCACAGGAAGTGTATATCTAAGAAGAGGTTTCTTGACATGACGAAGACGCTGTCGAAAAGTCCAAAAATTCACATAAAGATGAAAGAAAACGGTTCCACGCTGTTGCTGTCTAGCAAAGGATGTGTCTAAACTTAGAAGCACCTAGCTGGAATGGGGACAAGCTCTGACGGTGTTTCCTGAAGAAAGGAGTGAAGGACAGAAAAGTGAATTTAAGTTCAAAATAAGGCTGACGGCTGAACATAAATAAAGGCTTTGTGAAACATCAGGAGCTTCGCCGTCATTCACCCCCGATCTCACACACATTGGCCTGCCTTCTTCTTCTTTTGGAGTTAATGTCGGTTGGCAAACCAGCTCATTTGCACATTACTGTCAACTACTGGGCTGAAGTGTGGAGCAGAAGTTTGTCAGCAACAAAAAAAAATATTCAATAATAATTTTTTTTAAAAATCTGCAAATTTACTGGTTGCACATGCGCAAGTAGATGAAAAATTTACTCGCACTGTCTCAAATTTTAGTCGCAAAATGCAACCATTTAGTCGCAGTCTGCAGCCCTGTCCACCACCTGGGAACCACAGAAGAGAAGAGTCTAGCTATCGACCGGCTCTGTTGTGGTGGTTATATCAGGCGCCTTTTGTTTGCCGAGCGTAGCATGATGAGATCCAGGCATAAGCAGTGTGGTCGTATGGGGGGAACGACAGGAAGAGCAGGATATCATCAGCATAGCAATGGTACGAGAAACCATGGGAGTGGATTATTGCACCATGTGAGGTTGTGTATATTGAGAAGAGAAGGGGACCAAGCACTGACCCTTGAGGAATAGGCTGTGCAATTCAGACACTTCTCCCCTCCAAGATTTAAATACTGTTCAACAGTTTGGACACATCTTCTCACTGAATGTATTTTCTTTATTTTCATTTACATTATAGATTCTCACTGAAGGCATCAAAACTATGAATAAACACATATGGAATTATGGAGTGAGCAAAAAAGTGTGACGTAAGTCAAAATATGTTTTATATTTTAGATTCTTCAAAACAGCCACCCTTTGCTTTGATTACTGCTTTGCACACTCTTGGCATTCTCTCAATGAGTTTAACGAGGTAGTCACCTGAAATGGTTTTCCAACAGTCTTGAAGTAGGTCCCAGAGATGCTGAGCACTTGTTGGCCCTTTTGCCTTCACTCTGTGGTCCATCACATCCCAAACCATCTCGAATGGGTTTAAGTCAGGTGACTGTGGAGGCCAGGTCATCTGATGCAGCACTCTATCACTCTCCTTCTTGGTCAAATAGCCCTTTACTCAGCCTGGAGGTGTGTTTGAAGTCATTGTCCTGTTGAAAAATAAATGATGGTCCAAACGCATCCCGAATGGGATGACATGTCGCTGTAGGATGCTGTGGTAGCCATGCTGGTTCATGGTGCCTTCAATTTTGAATAAATCCACAACAGTGTCATCAGGAAAGCACCCCTACACCATCACACCTCCTCCACCATGCTTCACAGTGGGAACCATGCACATAGAGACCATCCACTCATCTTTTCTGCGTCGCATAAAGACATGGCGGGTAGAACCAAAGATCTTAAAATTGGACTCACCAGACCAAAGCACAGACTTCCACTGGTCCATTCCTTGTGTTTCTTGGCCCAAACCTCTTCTGCTTGTTGCTTTTCCTTAGTAGTGGTTTCTTAGCAGCTATTTGACCATAAAGGCCTGATTGTCGCAGTCTGAACAGTTGATGAAGAGATGTGTCTGCTACTAGAACTCTGTGTGGGATTTATCTGGGCTCTAATCTGAGGTGCTGTTAACATGCGATTTGTGGGGCTGGTGACTCGGATGAACTTATCCTCAGCAGCAGAGGTTACTCTTGGTCTTCCTTTTCTGGGGCGGTCCTCATGTGAACCAGTTTTGTCGTAGCGCTTGATGGTTTTTGCAACTGCACTTGGGGACAGATTCAAAGTTCTTGCAATTTTCCGGATTGACGGACCTTCAGTTCTTAAAGTAATGATGGACTGTTGTTTCTCTTTACTTAGCTGATAATATGGATTCTAACAGTTGTCAAATAAGGCTGCCAACTGTGTACCAGCTGACTTCTGCACAACACAACTGATGGTCCCAACCCCATTAAGAAGGCTAAAAATTCCACAAATTAACCTTGACAAGGCACACCTGTGAAGTGAAAACCATTTCAGGTGACTACTTCTGAAGCTTATCGAAAGAATGCCAAGAGTGTGCAAAGCAATAATCAAAGCAAAGGCTGGCTATTTTGAAGAATCTAAAATATAAAACATGCTTTGACTTATTTAATACTTTTTTTGTTTACTGCATAATTCCATATGTGTTCAATCATAGTTTTGATGCCTTCAGTGGGAATCTACAATGTAAATAGTCATGAAAATAAAGAAAAACCACTAAATGAGAGGGTGTGTCCAAATTTTTGACTGGTAGTGTATCTTCCTGAAAGGTAGGACATGAACCAGCGCAGGGTAGATCCTGAGATGCCACACTCAGTGAGTGTGGAGAGGAGGATTTAGTGGTTAACCATGTCAAAAGCAGCTGACAGATCTAACAGAAACAGAACTAAAGACTGTCCAGCAGCTCTAGCAGAACACAGCGATTCTGCTACCAATACAATAAAGTGCAGTCTCTGTGGAGTGACCCTGTTTAAAACCAGACTGACTCGGATCATAAAGGTTGTTTTTACAGAGAAAAGCAGAGACTTGGATGAAGACAGTTTGCTCAAGTATTTTAGATAGGAAGGGCAGGAGCAAAACTGGTCTGTGGTTTCGACTTTGAGTGTAGGTTTATTACTCTGCCAAGGAACGTGGTGGAGTTACGTGACGATCAGCATAGGTTTGTCCTTCCTGTCTATGCGCAGTATTACTCAAAAATGGAATGGCAGATTTGGATTAAATTATCACAGAAGGTGATAAATTACAGAAAGGCCAACTGATTAGATTTTGGCAGTGATACAGCTTATAGTCTGGATCCACAGAAGAATTCTGTGTCATCAGGAAGTAGCAGCACAGCGTCACTATAACTATGACAACAAGTGAATGCTACGTCAGCGATCTGCTGATGATCACGTGATTGCGATCCTACTACAAGTCCACCGCTGCGGACTTATTGGGCCTTATCCGTCAAAAATTATACAACGACTGAGCAGCCTTCGCGGAGTACTGCGCTCTCTGAGTGCTTTTCTTGTTGAATATTGGAGTGACTCGAGCTTGCAGTGCGCAGAGTGGGGATGGGGGAGGAGGAGTGAGTTAAAAGCAGAGAATATTTTTCAAGCACCTGATGTGCCACAAGTCTTGTTCTGATGGAATCTGGTCTCAGCAGTTTTTAAATTGGAGGAGAATAATGTTAGTAGATTTTGATAGTCAGCAAAGTCAGTGGGATCTCTGGATTTATGCCATCTTCCCTCTGCTGCTCTGAGCCCTGCCCTTTGTTTTCTTGTGACTTCAGTGAGTCATGGACGGGGGGGGGGGGGGGGGGGGGGGGGGGGGGGGGGGATTCACTATCAATAAGGAGATAGTAAATTGAATAAAATAGTGGTCTGACAGATGAAGCGGAATGACACTCAGATTTGTTATGAAGCAGTTTTGGCAGAAAATCAAGTCAAGTGTGTTTCCTGCCTTGTGTGTGGTAGGGGTGGAGACCTGCTTCAGGTCAAATGATGCCATAAGTGACAGAAAGTCAGTTTCTTGGGCTTTCTCTGTGTGAATATTCATGTCTCCCATGAAACAACTGTGTGTCATAGTACTGAATGGCTGAGAGTAACAAGTCCAGTTCAATTACAAAGTTGCCTAGTTGACACCCTGGAGGGTGGTATACAACAATAACAAATAGTTTAACTGGTGCAGTGCCACTGATTGCATGGTATTCAAATGTGGAGTTATTGTTTAGTAGAGAGAGTTTAGTGAACTTGTGTTTTTTGAGGATTCCTGTACCACCTCCCTGTCCAACAGAATGGGCTGTGTGTGAGAAGATGGAGTCAGCAGAGAGAGCAGCTGGTGTGGCAGTGTTTTCTGGATGGATCCAGCTTTCAGTCAGGGCTACTATCTGAATATCTGAAAATTAACCAGTGTTTGGATTAATTCTGTTTTTTGTCTTGGATAACAGGGATGGTATTGTAGCACATGGTAGGTGAGGCAAGTTACATGTATAAATAGTGGGAAAAGACTACCCAGTCGGTGTCCTTGACTTGCACAGGTAGACTAGCAGGTCTTTGCCCAGTTCGGTCTTGGCACAATGAGCGCTGACACTTCCACTGATGCTATGGCGGACCATATGTGTTTAAATATTATAGCTGAACCCGGCCTTTTCAGATTTTCAGCCAGGTAACAGAGAGTCCCATGGGACACTTCTCATCAAATTTTGGCAGGTCCCAATCAGAAGCTGCCACGTCACAAGTGGGCGGGACTTTGTCCAAAGGCGTCCAATCAGAGGCTGCCACGTCATAATGTGGGCTATGGTATGGTTTCCAATGAGAGACTGCCACGTCAGAGTCCCTCCCTTAGCCCCTCCCCACCCGCCATATTTGTAGTTTTTTTTTTTTAAAAAGGAAACGCCGCATTTAAAAAGGCTGGAAATGATCATTTTAAAAAATCATTTATAAAACAATAATAATAAAATTCCTGTGCTACGGTCATCCAATGAGGTGTGAGGGGAAGGGTGAATGAGAACCAATGAGAAGAGGAGTATGGGGTCTTCTTCATCTATAAAAGCCGGTAGGCCACTCCATAGACCACCAACGTTGAATAGAACTCACCATGACTCAGAAAATGTTGGATGTCCGGGGGTATGCGGTTCCCCGAGCGAGCGGCAGCAGCAAAGCTGAGGCCTGGAATGACTGGTTACATGTGCTCCTGTTAAGCGCTGAAGACAGAATGTGCATCTCCTTCTCTCCACGCCCGGGTCAAGGAAGGAGAGGAGAAGAGGGGAGGTCAAAGTTAAGGGAATCAACAGACCAGGCCATGGACCCATTTCCACCTTGACCTTACAGGTCATTTCCACCATGACCTTACAGTTCATGGTGTCAATGACCGGATCTGCACAGTTGAGCTAATGGATCCATTTCAAATGACCATCCAGTCATTTGATTGCAAATGACTGGATATGCATGAGCTAATTTATCCATTTCCACCATGACCTTACAGGTCACCACCACGGTCATAAATGACCGGTTATGCAAAGTTGAGCTTAAGGAATTGGAGGAATGAGAGAAAAAAACTGTGCGACACGCCAATACTTTATGGACCTGACAGAGGCAGACACTGAAGAGAAAGCAGGGTCAAACTCAGGCCACAGCGCTGTATGAACATACACAAATTAATTGGTATTAAGTCTAAGTGTAACTTCAAAGTTTTAAACGTTGAAACACCTCACCTTTATACAAATATTGTGAAGGTCAGTTGACTTTATTAGGTTATTTTTTTTATTTTTTTTTTTTTTTTACAGGTCCTTGATTTGTTTGCCTTGGTTGCTTGATTGCATGCACTAACATCATGCACTTTTCAGTTACTGTAACATGGGGAACAACTACTTAATTTTTATATTTGCATCACCACTTCACAAATATTAAGAAATATGGTTGAAATATTTCTAAAGTAATATCTTCAAATGTTTGTAACTCTTCCTGACAAAAAATTCTTTGATTTTCATTTAACATTAGGGGCTCTCACATTGTGCTGTGCTGCTATGAAATTACTATGAAATGAAACGTGTGAATTTCAAATTGAACCTTTGTATTGCCTCTTTATTATTTCATTCCTGAAGGCAAAATGTTTCGTTTGAGGCTCTGATTTAAAAATTTCTCCAACTACAGTTTATTTGGTCTAATGAGCATCTTTATGGCATTCATTTTAGAGTAAATACTTATTACAACAATGTCACAATAAAAAATGCAAATTATTCTTTCTCTAATCAGGACTATTGCAAATACTAAAATTATTTTCTATCTATGTATACACACTGGGGTGTTAATGTCACTCTATGCTACCTAAAAGGGCACTCGTGTCATTACAGACTATCTAAGAGAGGATCCCTATCATTCTGTACCACCAAAGTGTGGACCCTAAAAATCAATAATTTTTGTCAATAAATTTCCACTTTATTTGAAAATAGATTGAGGCAACTAAGATATTATTTAGCATTACACTCACCTTTCTGAAGTAAGATTTTTGAAAATAATCTGCGTAAGAGCAGATGCTGCCCCACATATTAACTTTCTAATGCCCAAGCATTTATATTTTAATTATGTCACCAGTCAGAATAACAAAAAGAATAATTGCTGAATAAAAACTGTTACAAGTATAGGTACTACTAACTGCTCTGAAAATCTAAATGGTCACAATCAAAGATAAATTTCTCTTAAACTCTGTAGCTTTGGTTTAGGTCTGTTTCAGCTGTTATATCTTTAGGAGATCCTAATTTATTTTGTTAATGTTCTGATTTGGACAGATAATCATTGCTTCCCTTTATTCAAAAAGCTTTCTTGACAACCATGCTGGTTCTACTCCCCTAAAAAATATTTCTAAAAACAGCTATCCAAGAGGGAACCTGTGTCATCGTGTTCCTGCGAATAGAGGGACTTCTTTCATACATCAATTAAATAAGAAAATTAAATATTTCAAACTGTATATGCATATTTAAACAATCATATAATTAATATCTTACCTAAATGTGAACATGTCCACAGTTTAGAATATACTTATTGTTTTCATACTTTTTTCTTCTCTTTTTTTACTTCTTAATGTCTTACGCTTGTGCAGTACACATTAGGGGGTTGAGTCAAGACCAAGTACAGTATTCAGCAATAGTGGGCTGCTTGTACTTATGTGACAGGAAAAAAATATGAGACTAGAGGGAAGCGAGAGAGTGCAGACTGATAAAAATACAGGTAAAACGTAGTACCTCGGTGGGCCACAATTTTTTTCTTTGTTTTGTGTTTTTACTTTGGTTTTAATTTAATGTAAGAATACAAATAATTCTGCTGCCTCAACAAATGTAGCTTCAAACAAAAATGCTGGACTGTCAGGACTGTATACAGTACCAATCTGCTGTTGAATTCTCAAAATTAAAATCACAACAACTTTCTTTCTTCCTCCAGAAATTATGCATGCATACATTCACAATGGTCCAAGTAATAAACACAAAGTCACCACAGCAGTGTACATCGGAGGAATGTTTTTATTGTCAGCAGTTGGATCTGGTCAAATGGATCTGGTCTCTCAGACAGTGGGCAATATTAGTTAAAAATAGATAATTTCCCTGAGGGCTTAAAAGAACTTTATCTCTCAAAAATAGTTCAGGCTTGCTGAACACTATTTCAGTATGATAAATAATGCTCCCTTGAACACACAAACCAAAATTACCACACAACTGCCATCACGCTGTTTACAAACTTTCACACTTTATCCACTTTCACTGGTGAGGCATGTCTCCAGTGGCGCCTCTGGTTAATTGAGGAAAGTATTATTTTCATGTGAGGATATTGCACATGGAGGTCTCACAGGTCTCTCTTCATAGCTTTACTTATCAGGATACTTTTTACATGTCTGAGGTCTTTGCCGCTCCAGTGAATGACAAGCACATCTGCAGCAGTTCTTCCTTTAAGGCAGTGATGAAATAAGAGAAGGAAGTCACTCCAACACATGCCTCCCTTGCTGAACCTGAGAATAAAACCTGGGAATTCACACCAAGATTGTTCCCCATGGTCTGCCTTGCCTCTTGTGCACCACGCCGAATCCAGAACTTGCACACTGCTTATAGCAAAACAGCACAAAAGAAATTATTTAAAATACGCAGCAAATGATAGGTAGGTAGGTAGGTAGGTAGGTAGGTAGGCAGGTAGGCAGGTAGATCAGTGTATTCACAAATTTGCTGTTCAAGGTGAACTCTGTTAATGTGCAAGATTTGATATTTATTGTGTCTTTGCTTTTAATAATTGAGCTGTTGCATCACAATTACCAATAATAATTTAACATGAACAGTTCTTAACATGAATAGCCAAAGCTCATTGGCTCAAACTTTAAGGCTGAAGCATAAATTATAACATATAAAATTGAATGAACATTGTACACACCAAAAGATGTGCTTATTTGGAACAAAATTTCAATGACAACCAAATTTTAAAAATATTAGGCAGCAACATACCTTTCTCTTGAGGTGTAAATTTCCTGATTGACGTCTGCACTCCTTGTTGTTTAGGGTGAACAACATGAATAATTGGCATGAATTTTCATCACGCCGGGCTTACAGTCAAAGTTTTCTCATGAACTCTTCCAACGTGATTCCTTGAAAATACAGAAAAACAACCATTAAGCATTGTCATCATTTCAAATTTTGTACAGCATGCAAAAAGAAAATAAATAAACCACATGGGCTTTGATTTACTACTTTTCCTGAAGCTCCCTGCATGAGGAAGTAATGGTTTTCTCAAACAAATTACATCAACAGGGTGATGTCAGTAATTGAAAGTGTGTTTTACTATATCACTGACAATGTTTTTCATAATTTTTAAGAACAATTTTGGTGAGGATTAGAAACATCCACATTGCTCAATTAAATGATAGAATAGCAAAAATATAGAAATAGAAATACCCGTCTCCAAAGGCAGTCAAGGTCTCTGCAGTCATACACAATTTCTTCTCCTGCACTGATATTTCATTTTGAAAATGCACACAGATGTGGCATTTTCTGCTCATCCAATATCTTTGGGTCACACACACACAAACAATAAATTTTCTATTACACCAAATAACTAAAATGCCAAATGCTACTTTCATCTGAGGTTGCACAAATGATATGAGTAAAGCTATTATGAGGAAACAATTCAAAGACACACGTACTATTTTAATTTTGCTGTTTGGCTTGATGTGATCATCATTTATGAATCTTTGGAGTCGTGCCGTATGTTTATTGCCATCAATGCTACATGATGAAAGATTTTTCAGTTGTAAAACATTTAACAAAATGCAACAAATACCTTAAGTTAGGACATCCATTTATTTAATCTTCCCATTGTCCCTGAAAGCAGCAGAAGTACAGAAATGCTGCAATGTCAGCTCACTGCCTCCCCTTCAGATCCAGTGATGTGTCTTCCAACATACTCGAGCAAGTATTCTCCTTGCTCAATGTTTTTAGTGGCAATCACTCCATAACCTGATGAACAGATAATAAATAAGAATAAATTAATAGTATGATACACTATATTGCCAAAAGTATTCACTCACCCATCCAAATAATCAGAATCAGGTGTTCCAATCACTTCCATGGCCACAGGTGTATAAAATCAAGCACCTAGGCATGCAGACTGCTTTTACAAACATTTGTGAACGAATGGGTCGCTCTCAGGAGCTCAGTGAATTCCAGTGTGGAACTGTGATAGGATGCCACCTGTGCAACAAATCCAGTCGGGACATTTCCTCGCTCCTAAATATTCCACAGTCAACTGTCAGCTGTATTGTAAGAAAGTGGAAGTGTGTGGGAATGACAGCAACTCAGCCACGAAGTGGTAGGCCACGTAAACTGACGGAGCGGGGTCAGTGGATGCTGAGGCGCATAGTGCGAAGAGGTCGCCATCTTTCTGCAGAGTCAATTGCTACAGACCTTCAAACTTCATGTGGCCTTCAGATTAGCTCAAGAATAGTGCTTCAGCAGAGAGCTTCATGGAATGGGTTTCCATGGCCAAGCAGCTGCATCCAAGCCATACATCACCAAGTGCAATGCAAAGTGTCGGATCCAGTGGTGTAAAGCATGCCGCCACTGGACTCTAGAGCAGTGGAGACGCGTTCTCTGGAGTGATGAATCGTGCTTCTCCATCTGGCAATCTGACGGACGAGTCTTGGTTTGGCGGTTGCCAGGAGAACGATACTTGTCGGACTGTATTGTGCCAAGTGTAAAGTTTGGTGGAGGGGGGATTATGGTGTGGGGTTGTTTTTCAGGAGCTGAGCTTGGCTCCTTAGTTCCAGTGAAAGGAACTCTGAATGCTTCAGCATACCAAGACATTTTGGACAATTCCATGCTCCCAACTTTGTGGGAACAGTTTGGAGCTGGCCCCTTCCTCTTCCAACATGACTGTGCACCAGTGCACAAAGCAAGGTCCATAAAGACATGGATGACAAAGTCTGGTGTGGATGAACTTGACTGTCCTGCACAGAGTCCTGACCTCAACCCGATAGAACACCTTTGGGATGAATTAGAGAGGAGACTGAGAGCCAGGCCTTCTCGTCCAACATCAGTGTGTGACCTCACAAATGCGCTTCTGGAAGAATGGTCAAAAATTCCCATAAACACACTCCTAAACCTTGTGGACAGCCTTCCCAGAAGAGTTGAAGCTGTTATAGCTGCAAAGGGTGGACCGACATCATATTGAACCCTATGGATTAGGAATGGGATGTCACTTACGTTCATATGCGAGTCAAGACAGGTGAGCGAATACTTTTGAAAATATAGTGTATAAATTTAGTAAATGCTCATGCGTTGCAGGCACACCCAACAGAAAATAGGTCAGCAGTTACACTATTAACAATACTTTGAAACCTTGTCATTGTAAATATTTAGATAAAAGATGTAAGTAGGGTTTGGACATTGACATGGTGGACACATACAAATACCTGGGTGTTCACCTCAACAATAAACTGGACTGGACACACAATACAGAGGTCCTGTACAAGAAGGGCCAAAGTTGTCTCCACCTGCTGAGGAGACTGAGGTCCTTTGGAGTGTGCAGGACTCTGCTCAGGACATTTTATGACTCTGTGGTAGCGTCTGCTATTTTCTATGCAGTGGTATGCTGGGGAGCAGGGAGCACTGAAAGGGACAGAAAGAGACTAAACAGACTGGTCAGGAGGGCTGGTTCTGTCCTGGACTGTTCCCTGGACTCCACAGAGTAGGTGGGTGAGAGGAGGATGTTGGCAAAGCTCACATCCATCATGGACAATCCCTCTCACCCACTGCATGACACTGTGGGGTCTTTAAGCAGCTCCTTCAGCAGCAGACTGAGACATCCACCCTGCAAGAAAGAGCGCTATCGCAGGTCCTTCATTCCATCTGCTATAAGACTTTACAACATCAGCATCACTGGCTGATGTTAACATAAACTGGACTATATCATTACCACCCCAAACCATAAAATTTGCACTGACATTCTTGCACTGCACATCTTTGCACTTTTAAACTTTATTTTTATTTTTTCTGTTAAAAATTTTTTTTCACCCTTGTATATATTGTAAATAAAGCTGCTGTAACAATGTAAATTTCCCCTGGAGTGGGGAGAAATAAAGAACTTTATCTTATCTTTATCTTAACATTAACTATGAGGCAGAAGAATTACAGTATCTGCATTTTCATAACAGTGCAGCAAAACTTATCAGTTTTTTATTGCTATGAGTTCTATCAGAATATCAGTGCTTCCCACACATTTAGATGTAAATATTAAATCAGACACCCATTTAGCTTAACATGACGGATATTGGATTTTGTTTGTTTCTCATGTGTTTTGTTAAGTGGAACAGATCTTCCCATCTAATTTCAAATAAGAGAGCAAATAAGTAAATTGACATTTTGCATCTGCCTAAACTACTTTAAGGCTGCTTACATGGCAAAATGGTTCTGTACATTTTCATAACTAGCACAGTGTTAATACACAATTTCATGCATGAAAATACATTAGCTGCTAAACTGAGTTTTAATTATGATTTGAACAGACATATAGTATTGACAACATGTGCAACCATACCTTTCTGATGATGGATGAATTTTTTCTGAAAAGAGTCTTTATCTTCCCCAGAAGCAATGAAGTGCAAAGCTTCCATTTCAGGACAAACTTTTCTGGGTCTCATTTTCCTGTGAAATATTTAGTAATATTTTATGTGCAATATACTGCATAGGTCAAAAAAAGCCCATCTAAACAAAACATATTTAAGTGTATTAATACAGCAACTTACATTAAATGAATAAATTACATGATTCCATTGATGCTTGTATGAAAAGATGTATAACCGAAAATGTTCTAATCATTTTACAAACTAACTGAATAGAAATCATGCTTGTATACCATGCCGGTGCTACATGTTTACTTTTTAAGTGGACAAAAAAAAATTCAAAATCATTATAAATTGTTAGCATTTACATAGAGGTTTTAGAAAATGAAAGTATTGCAACTTACCTTACATCTTTTTTTGCTTGAAGGAAAAAATAAACTTGAAGGATGGTAGGGTAAATGTTCTTCTTGCGCAGTACCTCTTCAATATATTTACCTATGTAACTATTATGTCTTTATATATTGATAGAAAGATTCACAAATAAAATAAATATTCAGGTAGATAAATATCTAATGAAGGAAAAAATCGTCGAAATGCTAATCAGTGCAGCCAAACCAGACGTAGGCACATGAAGAGCTACACTTCAGTGGATGTGACTTGGACTAGCAATACAAGGACTTGGCTGAAGAAGAACTGACGCACACACATGCTCAATTCATCTAGCAAACTTACAAAGACTGAAGAACATACAGAGCTGTGATAGAAAAGGAATCTTTTTAAAGAAGTTCTTGTCCAACAAGTATTGATCCATTTTGTTTTTGTAAAGAAATGTCCTGCTCTGCATTTCTGCAGAAAGTAAGAATGAAACTTAAAAAAAACAAACAAAAAAAAAACCACCCACACTAAATTTGTGAAGTAAAGAAAAGATGGGACCATTTGAAGAGAATTTTTGTCATTGCTGTATCTTGTAAAGGGATTTACGTAAAACAGGTGAGAAGTCTGAATCTGGCTTGCTTAACCCGAGGCTTACAGTAAGTCATCACTCAGCAATTGACTCTGAAGTATGGGCCAACACAACTTTATCATAAATATGGGAAAATATATTATGGCACATCATGTTTAATGGTTTTCTACATATTAATACATTTGCTGCTCCTTCGTTTTTAGAAGGGTGAATGGAGAAAACACTCGAAGTTATAAATTCAGGGGTGGTTTAAATATAAAGTTTCTGAAGCTGATGTTTACTTCCTTTAAAAGCCTACAGAGAGGCATCAAATGCAATCATTCCAACGTAAAATCTCATTTTAGAAAATGTAACTATTATCAATTGTGGGCTATAGGACAAAAAAATAACAGGTGACTCTTTCACAAACATCTGGAAAAGGGATATAAAGTAAAAAATTATGGCTATTGTGACAGTTACTGTTATTAGGCAAATTACAAAATACAATGAATTAACATTACACGGCTTCAACTCTAACAGAAAGAATAAGTACTGCATTTGTACGTCTGTTGTACTACTTTGTACTACTACAATCACTAAGGTGAATCTATTCCTAGTACACTCCTAACATTTCAGTGTAATTTCCCTGTGCCATTCCTCTGTTCTCTGATTAGTCCCACATCTTCAGCATCATCTCAGACAGAGAGGAAAAATAAAAAACAAACGAGCATGCAAGACGTTTTTAACTTTAAAAATTTGTTTCAGAAATTCAATGTAAGTGCCTATACACTTTACAATAGCATACAGCCTGACAGATAACAAAGATATCTTAAAACATTTTAAATACATCTTCGGTACAAACAGCAATTTTTGCAAGACTGTGCTGTGCTACTGAGAGAAGACCATTTCATCTACTATCTAGTATGTGCCAACTGCACTCATTTTGATCTGTCGTGCTTGTTATCTGGCTATGTTGGGTTGTGTTACCAAAACCTCTATATACACGTCTCTTGTTCCAGGTTACAAAACAAAGAGCCTTTCATAAACCCACATACAACAGTCTACTACACAGCCTTGAGGACATGAGGTCACATTGTATATGGAATGGAGTACACAAGCTGTCGATGCCTCGGTATGTGAACGATGTAGTATCCCTAGTATCATAGTATCAATGGTATTAACGGCTGACTGTCTCTCCTCTCTTGCTGTGTGTTCACAGCATTGGCTGCGGATTGGATCAACTGGAGTGGATCCTGAGTCTAATCTTTTACGTATAGCACATCGTATCCAAAAAATATTACACTACAAAAAACTGGAGAGGACCAAGGTAGCCAAGATATTGGAACAGATCTTTATGGACACTGGCATTACAATCACAGCCTTCCTTGGACAGCAGCATCTATGAACTAACTCCCAAGCGGATAGTCCAAATGCTGCCTGCGTTTGCTAGGAAACAAATATTGCCTACGTATCTACAATAAATAGATGTACAACTACAACACTGTATGAACTGTCTTTATTGTGTTACGGGTCAAACCCCGTTAGCTACTGCCCACTGAACCAGCAGAGTGAGTCTGCTGGTTTTGTTCGCGATATCCTTTATGAGCCCCAAATTTGTGATATGTGTATGATATATATGTTATTGGAGGCAGAGCCGGCATATGTCCTCACACCTTTCATTTGTTTATATCTGAGGGTGGATTGTACAGCTTTTTCATGATGCATCTATCAGACACGTTGCTCGCAGGTTTCTCTAAAGTTTTTGGAAAAGAACCAGGAAATGCACACATTTAAAATAAAGATTCATTATTTCTCACTCTTTTTATTGACAAACAATAAAAAACAAATCATCAGGAGGTCATCAACAAATAGCAAAACATTTTATAAAACATGCTAAAAATTTTTGACAACTTTTTTTTGTTTTTTATGAAACAAGTACTAAAGTAGTGCTTTTTAAAAACAGTACAGAAAAAAAAATTACTTGATGCAAAATTTAAAATTTTTAAAAAAAAATGTCTTTAAAGGTATCTGACAAATCAGGATTGCTGACAGATACGGTATGACGTACAATCTCACCCTAAGGTGGAGAAAAAGAGTAGGTTCTAACCATCTCCCTCATATTTTCCAGTCTCTCAACGTCCTCTGCTGTAACCCTCAATGTGTTCAGTTTTCTACCGATTGAAATTCTGTTCTCAGTCACTTGACTCAAGAGTTCTATGAGATGAGACAGGGTCGTGTGTATCTCCACTTCAGTCACAAGCTTTACCTCGTAATTCCCCATCACTTCAGATATTCAGGTATTTACGGTGTTGTAGGTGTTGCGGGTTGCTTCCATATGTTGGCCACCATTGCAAGGTCTGCCAATTTGACAGTGTTGTGGTTTTTCATCAGAGTGCAGAACATATCGTTGATGGTATGCTGGACGTACGCCTCTGATCTCAGGTCAAACAAAACAGTTCCAGCAGAAGTTCTGATGCGTTGCTCCTCCGTGCGGAAGTTATGCAGGGTTAAGAGGTGCTGGATGGTGGGGATAAAGTTGGGAGCGTAGAGCTTGCTGATGATGGTGTAAAAGTCTTGGTAGAAATGAGACGTAATTGTTTCCAGGCATGGGTGCTCTTTCTGGCTAGGATGGTCGGTAGACATCCGTAGCAATTCTCCCTGTATGTTTCCAGAACTTTTCGAGGAGATAAAGTATGGCTGCTTTCACCACGCTGAAGAAGGCCTTTGACAACAGCCCGTCAGCCTCACCCCCCTCGCTACCCTCCCCTGGTGGTGGTGATGGGGGTGCTGCTGTTGCTGTTGTTGCTGCTGCTGCTGTTGGTGGTGGTGGTGGTGGTGGTGCCGCTTCTGGGGCTGCCGATGCTGCTGCTGGGGCTACTGCTGATGCTGCCGGGTATCCGGGAGGAGCTGGCTCAGAACAGCCTGCAAAGAGGGTCGGTATGCTAGGTTCTGGAGAGCTGTCAAGCCCCATCAAATCCTCCTCCTAAGAGTCAGCAGAACCAAAGACCCTTCTGGGACACGGGTAACACGCTGGCTGCATAGCGGTCGGTGTGAGATGTTTTTGGGGCTGCTGTTGCTGCTGGTTGACCGCGCTCATGTTGATCAGTACGCAGGTTGCAAGTCTCAACAACAAACAACAACAACAACAACAAAAACAAAGAATTCTGCAGGTTTCTTCTTCCCCATTGATCAGAGGGTGATTCTGAAGTACCATCTACCAGACCCCACTACATTGGATTGCCATACCATGCTGAAGACCGCTCGTTTCAGGAGCACCTCTGTACAAGCGGGGAGGTTTTCCAACCTCAGCCATTTAGTGGGTACAGGCTTGGCTATATTTTCCTGAGAAGTCTCTCGGAGATGCTGCTGCATGACCATCTTCAGTACGCTCCAGTTATTGGAGGTCAGCATGTCTGAGACAGCTAGGGGCCTCGGCGTTTCACCCTCCTCCAGCTGATAGAAGCAGAGCTCCCCCGTCTTATACTTGTAAACGTAGCCCCAGGATCCAGGCATTCCGTGGGCTGTTCCTCCTCCAGAGACTAAGCCGGGGGCACCTGGGTCCGGTGGAAGTACATCATGGTTCTCCTAGGACCTCGTAGTATCGAGGGCTTCTCACGGAAGATGGTGATGGGCGTCTCGCTGATGACCGCTGGCTCCGGACGCGGCAGGGCCTCAGATTTGCCGCTGCCACTCGCTCGGGGACCCGGACATCCAACATTTTCTGAGCCATGGTGAGTTCTATTCAACAGTGTGGCCTACACAGAGGCCTACTGGCTTTTATATATGAAGAAGACCCCATACTCCTCTTCTCATTGGTTCTCATTCACCCTTCCCCTCACGCCTCATTGGATGACCGTTACACGGGAATTTTATTATTATTGTTTTATAAATGATTTTTTAAAATGATCATTTCCAGCATTTTTAAATGCATCATTTCCCCTTTTTAAAAATAAAAAACTACAAATACGGCGGATGGGGGAGGGGCTAAGGGAGGGACTCTATGACGTGGCAGTCTCTCATTGGACCCCAAAACTATAGCCCGCCTTATGACGATGGCAGCCTCTGATTGGATGTCTTAGGACAAAGTCCCGCCCACTTGTGACATGCCAGCTGCTGATTGGGACCTGTCAAAATTTGATGAGAAGTGTCCCATGTTATTATTGTTTTAAAAATAATTTTTTAAAACGATCATTTCCGGCATTTTTAAATGCGTCATTTCCTGTTTTAAATTTAAAAAAAAAAAAAAAAACTACAAATATGGCGGATGGGGCGGGGCTAAGGGAGGTAGTCTATGACGCGGCAGTCTCTCATTGGACCCCATACTATAGCCCGCCTTATAACGGACAGCCTCTGATTGGACGCCTTTGGACAAGTCCGCCCACTTGTGAGGTGGCAGCTTCTGATTGGGATCTGTCAAAATTTGTTGAGAAGTGTCCCATGTTACTCTCTGGTAACAACAGAGGGAACCACCCAACTACTGGAACTCAGAGAGTGACATCAGGAAGTGCTCTGCGCAAACAAAGTCTGACTACTACCCAACAACAAGTCCTAATCAAAGATTAGGATGCAATGTAGGATTAGGATGTGTGTACAATGTTGTAGATCTCAACTTGCTCTGTTTGGAGCTTGCTGCAGTCTCTCTTTAAAGGCTATTGGTGAAAATCTCACCGATTTCAGATTTTTAGCCAGGTAAAAATAGAGAGAATGACCAACCCAGAGAATTAAACTAATGGCACTGTTTGCATATACTGTTTATAAACTAGCATGGAATTTATAAAGGAACTGATAAAGCAAAATCAAAATTGAACTTTCTTAATCATAATTTTTAAATCAAAACTTGAAATTGGTCCAAAGTTGGAGCCAGTTCCTGATACCAAATAGTCCTTGGGCCAGGACCCAAAATTTCAGGTATCGGTACCACCCGAGGTGACCAATTCTTTTTGGTATTTTTAACTAGCAATATGTCTCTAGTTTGCATTTTGATATGATAGCCCTTGCAGACTCACAGCTTAATATATGTTATCATTCATTTAATGGACATGCCCCCATAATGAAAGGTGAGGGGTCTGAGCCAAAAGTTCTAACAACATAACAGGACGGAATTTGATAGGATTTTTCCTCATTATGAAAAAATAAGAAATGCCACATGCTACACATTATCATCTGTATAATCACTTTACAGCACAGAACAATATTATAAAAAACTTGAGACTGAGAAAGATTTCGTTGCTATGGTAACAAAATTCACTTGTAAGCAGGACGGAACAAAAGAATAGCGAAAATTTGACAAACAGATTCAAAGTTAAATTCTATCGAAGTTAAAAACCAAAGACTAACCATCTTGTGATTTTTGGTCAGTGTGATACAGCGTACTATAACTTTCAGTTAAACATTCAAAATACCTTTTTAAATAGAGTCAAAACAGCCAAAATTGTGATGAAAAGTTCAAAATGTAACCCAATTATAACAGACTGCTACCGGAATTTATCATATGCCAAAAACACTGTTACAAAGATTATTTCCATTACTAAGCTGAATTTTCAAATGCTTTTGCAGTTTTAATTCTAATTACATTTTTAATCAGTTCCATCCCGTTGTGCTGTGTGGACACTTCAAAGGTAATTTTCCGAGAACACTACATGGTCATAATGAGAGAAAACATAAAATACAGGAAAGAGTCATTTCTTCCATGTACCAGTATCTTATAAAACAAAGGTCATTCAAGTTCATTCAAAGTTAATGCTAGAAAAGGAAAGGATATTACCATAGTTAACTGATCTAATTGAGCTTAATTAACCTTAATTAGAACTGTAAAAGACAAAATAACTAGACATCTCAGCAGTTTCTTCAAAGGACCCGAAAACAAATGTACACCTACCCACCAATAACTCTTTCTACAGGAAAGAATAAATGTATGCAAATACACAATTATTATCAAATAAGCATGAAAAGATGCATTCATTTGAGTCTGACATTTAATTATAATATATTATATAGATAATATATTTCTCACAGTTTTATTTGATTACTGACTTATTTTAGATGTGATCTTTGCACACTGTAAGATTTAACCCTCTGAAACCCAAGCACTGATGATATTGATGTAATTTTTTTTCCTTTTTAAACTGTTTTTACCACGCCTCTAATCAAGAAAACAATGAGACTTTTTCATTTTTGGGATTTTTTAGGATTTTGTGAAAACGTTGCAAAATTGTAACAGTGGCTCTTAGTTTAGGCAAATATTGCAACTTTATTTTAAACAAAGTCCACAGATGATTAGGCATTGATGATTCAATAGTATCAAAATATGTATCTTAAAATGAATTGTATTGATATGAAATAGTTGAATATGGCACAGTAAAATGCAGCTTAATTTAACAAGTCAAGACTCTAATTGCCATCCATGCTAGAATGCACCTCCACACAATAAAAAACTGTAAAAAAAATTATGTTATTACAACTTTCTTTTATTTTTTTGAACTTGCAAATGTGGGATTGTATTACATCAGTCCTCTACAATTAGTTCATATTTACAGTTTGGACTTTGCTTGAACATCAAAATGATTTCTGGTGTCTGAAGACTCTTAATTGGTGGATGGCATTCTCCTTAGTGTCTCCTTATATGTGAAACTGTTTGTGCTTCACAGATCAAACTGCTTCCTTCAAACCATATTCATATCATACTGCAGTTGATGTATGTACCTGTTAATATACTGTTAATCGTATACAAAATTAATCAAGTTAACCTTTAACCTTAACCCCATAACATATATATATATATATATATATATATATATATATATATATATATATATATATATATATATATATATATATATATATATATATATATATATATATACAGCATAGACACTGTATATTTATTATATAGATGGTACAGTTGATAAATATACTCATGACCCAGTGATGGGGCCTTCTGTGTGAATAAGTAGCACCCAGTAAAGCCCAGTGTTGCATTTTTGCGTCATTGAAAGAAATCCCTAAAACAGACAAAATTATTAGGCCGGCTATGAAATTTAAGGTTTGGGGTTTTTTTGGTGCTGTTTAACAGGTCAAGGAGTTTTTAACACAGCTTTTCCAAACATCCTAGTTTTATTTTGGATGCTCACATTATTTTACTTTGCTCACAGAAACATTTAACACTATTTAACAAAAAACAAAAACTACCAGGATCTAAATTATTAGTCCTTGATGCTAATAGTCAATTATGTTTCCTTTTTGCTGGATAACAGCCTGCAGCTGTTTATTGTAGTTTGTAACGAGTCTATGACATCTCCTGAGGAATCCCAGCCCATTCTTCTTTCACAAGTCTCTCAAGCTCCTCCAGATCTGATGGTCTTCTGGCATGGACCCTGATCTTCAGTTGACCCCACAGATTTTAATGGGATTCTAGTCAGGGCTTTGTGCAGGCCAGTCAGTAACTTTGGTCTTCTGGAGGTAGATCTTCTCCAGGAGCGATGTATGCTTTGGGTCGTTGTCATGTTGGAAGACAAAGCAATGACCCAGACCCAGTTTTGCAGCTGACTACTTGAAGTTTTCTTTCAAAATCTTCATATATCTTTCTTTTTTCATGATTCCTTCAGCCTTTAGAAGATTCCCAGTTCCAGACGCACTGAAGCATCCCCACAGCATGATACTGCCACCACCGTGTTTAACTGTGGGGACAGTGCTCTTTGGGTTCTACGCCTCTCCTCCTTTCTCCAAACATAAGCAGGGTCTCTAGTTTGGTCTCATCTGACCAAAGGACACACTTCCAGTCTTCATAATCTTTCTCCAGGTTGCCTTAGCAGACTTCAGTCTGGCTTGAAGGTGTCTCTTCTGTAGAAGTGGAGGGTTAGGGTTCAGTCCATTTCTGCGTCTTCTTTGATCCTGACTTGGTTAAGTAATTAACTAATGTTCTGGTGGTTGTTCTAGCATCTTTAGACACATCTCTCACATGTTTTCTTTTCAGAGTCTGAAATTTTTAGCTTCCTCCCTCTACCAGACGTGTTCTGTACCGTCTGCCTCTCCTTCAATTTCTTGATGAGACTTCTCATTCCACTTCTTGACACTTGGAAACGCTGTGATAACTTTGTAGACCCTTCTCCTGCTTTGTAAGCATCAACAATTCTTTTTCTCTTTTTGTTTTTGTGATGATGCTTTCTCAAGTGACAGCTCAAATCCTTCAGGAAATTTTTATACTGTGTGTAACATGTAGGACAACCCTCAGTTTTAACTTGATTGATTGATTGATTGATTGATTGATTGATTGATTGATTGATTAAAAGCTGTGAGCATTACAAAGTTAAAGCACATGATTGCACAACAGTGGTTTGTGTTTTGGCTCAATAAAAAGGTCAGTTCTTAAGGGGGCTAATAATTTTGACCCTGGTAATTTTTGTTTTTTGTTGAATAATTTAGTTTTTTTGAGCAAAGTAAAATAATGCAAGCATCTAAAATACAATTAGGGCGTTTGGAAAAGCTGTGTTAAAAATTCCTTGATCTGTGTCACAGCACTTTGGAATTTTTTGAGAAAAAAAGGGAAATTTCATAGGAGAGCTAATAATTTTGTCTTCAACTGTATTATACTTGTCTTCAACCAAATTATACTTTTAAAAAATAATTTGAGTTGTCTATCACTAAACATCTTTAAGGATGAAGAAAAAAAATACTATAGGTCAAATACTTACTTGGAAAATTATTGAAATTGTTCCAGAAGAGAGAGCTTGGGGGTCAATGGAAGACACGTTGTTTATAGTATTAATATTTTCCTGCCAAAAATATTTGTTTTGCAGTTCAGAGTGTGGGGGGCTGGGAAATGTAGTGTTTGTCTACATTCAGTCAGATATAGGTACAGCTAGACAGCCTTAAAAAAAAAATGTTGCAATTTTACAACTGTGGGCCTCAGAGTTAAATGGATTGCAATACAGCGGTTATGGTGAATGTGACAGTTTCACAAATAAGTGATAAAGCTGCCAGTGTGGAAAGGCTATCACATCCTAATGTACTTACATGAACCCATTGTACATTTTAGTACCACTTAGGTTTGGTCACCTGAGGTGGTACCAATATCTGGTCTGGCCCATGGACTAAAACCTAGTACACACATACCAGTATAACCCTATAATGTCCACAGACATGTACCGACTCCTAGACAACAGGATAATGTCTTCACGCACACACGCATGCATCCACAAACCAGCACTACAGGGTGTCATCACCTGCATGTTCCTCTGTCTTGTTGTCTGTCCTTGGCAGTGTGGCTTCGCGTGTATTTGGTCAGTCTGCTGACTCTGCTGCAAAGGCTTCAGCTGTGCATGGCCAGTCTTTGAGGTGGGGCTGAGTGCGACCGAAAGGTCGAGGTCAGGACAGCAAGTCAAAGAGGAGGGGGAGAGTGGAAGAGGGGCAGGTTGAGGAGATGGGGAAGAGGAGTGGAGGGTGAAGAAACTCATCCTAACAGGAAACAAGAACATGATGCTGATATTTACAAATGAGCAACCCTAATCATCACAGCTCTTAAGTAATTACCTGCTATCATTTTTTTTCTAGGACAATGTATGACACTGCACTAGAGACCAACACACACCAAGCTAACATAAAGAAAATTTTTTAAAAATGTGTAAATAAGTAAATAAAATAAAAATCATGTAACACACGCAAAAAATTCTGAGTTACATGTTGCTTGTTTTGAAATTTTATTTTATTTTGATGGAGTTGTTCTGCAGCCATTGTTCCCCTATTAGATGTGTGGCTGCTCCTCAAGTTTCCAGCAGAACATTCCTTACTAAATAGCATTGGGTTAGTGGGAAACATGCCATCAGAACTATGTGAATGTGTCACAGGTGCGCTTGATATTCTAAGTAAAGAGGGGATTTCTCAGCATCTAATCATGGCTGGACTAAAGGTAACCAAGGGGACAGTGTAAGGAATTTTAAAACACTTGTGAAAACTTGATCAGTTATTTGCAAAGATCACCAAGAATGACCATAGGGTCATTCACATTATTCAAGATAGAAAAGCAGCTTCATTATAAAATTTTTTTTATATTAAATAAAGAACTCAAGAATTCAATCAGCAACAACTTTGTGCCAAGAAGGCTCTCTGGTAGTGGTTTGACAGGACAAGGGCTATCTCTAAACCACTAGCCAGAAGGGGAAACAAGGACAAACACGTGGGGTGGGCTAAGACAGAGCAGCATTTTAGAGTGGGTCATGCAAAAGTGGTCCTTTTCACAATTGGATGCAAGGTAGTGATCAGTGATGAGTAGGCAGTATCATGTAAAGAGACCAACAGGGGAGTGAATTATACCACAGTGGATCAAACTCTCAGTGAAAGATGCTGCTTGGAATATTTAGGTGTGGGGGTTTTACCTGCACTGATTGTGATAAACAGGCTTTGTGTTCAAGCTGATTAATTATTTGATCTTCACTTGTGTTCTCGGACTTCTACACTACTTCTATAAATATGCTGACTTGTTACCTGGTGGTCCCACGGTTTGAAATGCAGGTAGCAAATGAACACAGACGTTAATAAAATAGCATTTAACCAAACATAGTTAACCATGCTGCTAACAAGTAGAGCATAACGTTATCTGGTGAGTCAGTCAAAAGTGTAGGTAGCTGCTACTAGTTAAACAGCTGTTGTAAACAGAAAGGGAACGCATAGAGCTGCTGGCTCCAACCATGTTTTCAACTGACTCTGTAATTAGTGACTAGTCACCACCCGTAACTAGTCGCGAGTAAACAGTCATTATTAGATACGAAACACTGTACTGAACGGGGCTCAGTGCCCTGGTAGCTAACATTAGCCATTTTCCGGTTGCTAACAGTGTTTCTAGTGAGTAGTTACACGTATTCACAGTCAGACGTATCTGCTTGGTTTTACTTGTGCTGTCTCTGATCAGTTTCACGGAAAAGCTATGAAAAACAACCTCAACCCACCATTACCCCTATGTTACCTGTTTTATGTCGATCAGAAACAACACATGACAGTGCCAGGCTCCTTCCACTTGAACAAATCCGCCTCTTTTTTCAAGCTACCGCCTCAGTAAACTGTGTTCCGCTTCCGGGTCTTTTCACTCGGTTTTTCCTCCGTTTAACCGGAGCAAAAAAAAATAAATAAATAAATAAAATATATATATATATATATATATATATATATATATATATATATATATATATATATATATATATATATATATATATATATATACATATATACATATATACATACACACACACACACACACACACACACATATATATATATATATATATATATATATATATATATATATATATATGTGTGTGTGTGTGTGTGTGTGTGTGTGTGTGTGTGTGTGTGTGTGTGTGTGTGTGTGTGTGTGTGTGTGTGTGTATAATCTTCCGCTTCCGGGTCTTTTCACTCGGTTTTTCCTCCGTTTAACCGGAGCAAAAAATAAATAAATAAATAAATAAAAGATACACACACACACACACACACACATATATATATATATATATATATATATATATATATATATATATATATATATATATATATATATATATATATATATATATATATATATATATACATATATACATATTTGATATTGTAAAACTGTGTACAGTAGTGTAATCTGATGTTATCAGTGGCTATTAGGAATTACAAATTACTTTATCCTGTAGGTCCTCTTCTGATAAACAGAGGCTTACCCTGTTAGTGACATTTTTTTGTGTGTGTATTGTTATAGTTGTTGTATTGTGTGTGAAGCTTGCAGATCATGTCACTATTACCAGTGCTGTTTCTATGCTGTGATGTATTCTAAATCCTGACTGAAAATCTTGAAACATGCCTTCTGTTTGTGTGTATCACATATTAAACTTCAAACAAAATTTAACATAGAACAAAAAGCAATCTCAGTAAACCTAAAACATCAGCGTAAAAGTAATAGCACCCTCAATTTAATAGCAGTTTAAGCCACTTTTAGACAACTGCAACCAACATTTCCAAAAACTGTCTGAAGTGTAATTTTGTCCCACTCTTCTTTGGCCCCACTGGAGATTTTGCAAATGAACTGCTCTTTTCAGGTGCTGCCATTGATTCAGCTCCTTAATTAGGGTCCTCAAAAACTTTCACTTTATACCTTTTGAGCCATTCAGAGGTGAACTTTAGCTTGGGATCATTCCCTTGCTTGCATAACACCCGTTGTGCCTAAGCTTTAACCTATTCAGTGATGTCCCAAAATTCTCCCAATTTCTAAAGGAGAACAGAATTTCTGTTTCCCTAAATTATGGTAAGTTGCTCTGGCCCTGAAGAAACAAACCATCCCCACAATGCTACACTGCCACCTTCATTTTCGTGGAATTCTGTTTTGGGTTTTCACCAGATGAAACTGAATCCATCTTCCACATGGTTGAACCTTTGACCCATCAGTCCATAGAAGATTTTCCCCAAAGGTTTAAAAGTCATGGCAAGCCACAATTATCTTCTGGGTTAGAAGTGGTTTTTACTTCATGGAAGTCCCATGGATGCCAATTTTTTCAAGTGTCTTTTGGCCAGTGGAGACATGAACACTTAGACTGAAGTGACAAATGCCTGCAATTCTTTAGATGTTTCTTTAAATCTCTCACTTTCACTGTGCTGTTTGAGAAATTTTGGAATGTTGACTGTTTCTGGGGGAGCTCATTGTTCTGACCTTCATTCAGTATGTCTGTTTGATACTGTAGCATTTTTTTTTTAAAAACTTTTTATTTATAACATTTTTTTCAAAGGAACAACGAACAGGGGAATCGTATTCCCAACATCAACAAGCAAAAAGATACTGTAGCATTTTATGCACAGCATTGCTCTCTGCTGGTAATGCGTTACTTGTGCAACAAAAGCCAGTACATGTTTAAAGACTGAAATTCAAATATTTTGTAATTTCAATATTTCATATTTCTACTAGTGGTAGGATGCGATTAAAAAATTTAATCCAATTAATTACAGGCTTTGTAATTAATTAATTGCAATTACTCACATTTTTGTCAAATAACAATATTTGACACAATAAGTAATTATTTTCAGTTCAAATAAATTTTGGTTGACAGTTGAATCAATGAATAGACATATACATGTTTATAATTTAAAATTTATAAAATTAATACAATTTTAAAATGGGACATATAAAAAAGTGATTTGGATGATTTAAAGCCTGGATTTAGTTTGTTTTTTTTCCATTGTATGGCACATAACATCAGCATAAGTAGTTCAAGGACCTTCAGAAAGTTGAAAATTCACAATTCATTCTGTTTTCCTAGTTTTTGGGTCTAATAAATGGTGTCATTTTGATGGACCTGTGTTTGGGAATATAATTTTTTATTTATAAACTAAAATATTTTTCATGAACTAAAAGTTTATAATTAAGTTGTTAAAAAACAGACATTTTTGTGGTTCAACTTATTACTCTGCCGAGGCTCTGCCTCTTTGGCAGTGTAATGACTTAAACAACAAAAATGTTTGTTTCATTTCTATTTATATGCATTTTTCATCTACACTGCATTGCCAAAAGTATTCGCTCACCTGCCTTGACTCGCATATGAACGTAAGTGACATCCCATTCCTAATCCATAGGGTTCAATATGACGTCGGTCCACCCTTTGCAGCTATAACAGCTTCAACTCTTCTGGGAAGGCTGTCCACGAGGTTTAGGAGTGTGTTTATGGGAATTTTAGACCATTCTTCCAGAAGCGCATTTGTGAGGTCACACACTGATGTTGGACGAGAAGGCCTGGCTCTCAGTCTCCACTCTAATTCATCCCAAAGGTGTTCTATCGGGTTGAGGTCAGGACTCTGTGCAGGCCAGTCAAGTTCATCCATACCAGACTCTGTCATCCATGTCTTTATGGACCTTGCTTTGTGCACTGGTGCACAGTCATGTTGGAAGAGGAAGGGGCCAGCTCCAAACTGTTCCCACAAAGTTGGGAGCATGGAATTGTCCAAAATGTCTTGGTATGCTGAAGCATTCAGAGTTCCTTTCACTGGAGCTGAGGGGCCAAGCCCAGCTACTGAAAAACAACCCCACACCATAATCCCCCCTCCACCAAACTTTACACTTCAAAGTCAAAGTCAGCTTTATTGTCAATTCTTCAATATGTACATGACATACCAAGAATTGAAATTTTGTTACTTGCTCTTCGTGCAACAGTTGACATTAAATAAAGACTTAGAAAATAAGATATTAAAGGGCAAAAAAGAACAAAGGAAGCAAAATTAGAGCCGAGCAACAACTAAGAACTAAGAAAAGCAGAACTGAGTGAAATGTAAACATGACCATTAGATAAAGTGATGGATTTAGTGCAGAATACTCAGAACGGTGCAAATAAGTAACAGTGCAATGTACAATGCAGTCCGACAAGTATCGTTCTCCTGGCAACCGGCAAACCCAGACTCGTCCATCAGATTGACAGATGGAGAAGAGCGATTCGTCACTCCAGAGAATGCGTCTCCACTGCTCTAGAGTCCAGTGGTGGCGTGCTTTACACCACTGCATCTGATGCTCTGCATTGCACTTGGTGATGTATGGCTTGGATGCAGCTGCTTGGCCATGGAAACCCATTCCATGAAGCTCTCTGCACACTGTTCTTGAGCTAACCTGAAGGCCACATGAAGTTTGAAGGTCTGTAGCGATTGACTCTGCAGAAAGTTGGCGACCTCTTTGGCACTATGTGCCTCAGCATCCGCTGACCCCGCTCCGTCAGTTTACGTGGCCTACCACTTGGTGGCTGAGTTGCTGTCGTTCCCACACACTTCCACTTTCTTATAATACAGCTGACAGTTGACTGTGGAATATTTAGGAGCGAGGAAATGTCACGACCGGATTTGTTGCACAGGTGACATCCTATTAGGGTTGCCACCTTTCAGAAATGAAAATAAAGGACGCCCACCTTGGCTCCTCGGTGCCACAGTTCAGTAAAGTTGGAAAGATATTCACAGATTCAGACTTCCAGCATCAATAACTCATTAGATATATGTTGTGAAAATATAAACGTTGCCTCTTTTCCATCATTATAAGGTGGACAATGTGCTACAAGCCCAGTTTTATCAAAAGTAGCTGTCTTTCAAGTTGCAGGAATAACATTGGTGTCAACAGGAGCCAGTTGAAGGCTGCAGTGATTTTGGTGACACTACAGAGTACAAGATTGAAGTTATTGAATATTTGTGTCTCTCTTCGCTGTTGCAGCGGTTTCGCAGACAGTGCCTGTGCATTCATAACACAGCCGGCTGCACATAGACATCAATGTTATTTGCGCAGCTTGAAAGACAGCTACTGTTGACAAAACTGGGCTTGTAGCACATTGTCTACCTTACAATGACGGGAAAGAGGCATTGTTTATGTTTTGATAACCTATATCTAATGAGTTCTTGATGTCAGAAATCTGAATCTGTGAATATCTTTCCAACTTTACCATACTCGGGGTCACTACCACCCAAGGAGTGGTATATTTAATTTTGAAAAAAACATTTAGCCATACTTAAAGCTCTAAGTGCTTTATTAACATGAAACTAAGAGTTTTGTATTGTTGTATGATCACAGGTCTTGCCTGTACAGAAGTGGCATCATTTTAAACTGTGAAACCAAACTAATGAAATAAAATGTAATGAGCAACCAGTGTGCAATACTGTATCCCGCAAAAACATAAACAACTGAATGCAGAATACTGGACAAAGAAATTCTCTACAGACATTTTTTTCATCGAAATCTAAATCTTAACACAATGAATATATTCACTTATTTATGTGTGTATGCATGTATTTATTGATTTATTTAGTGCTGTTAGCATATCAGAGTTCCGAGTGAATTTTTCTTTAGATAGGCAAAGTCCATTTATTGATCACATATAGGCTAGTAAATATTTATTAAAAACTAAAAAGCATTTAAAAATAATGAACAACTTAAGTATTTATTGAGTCACTAAAATACCATAGAGTCTATGACCACATCAGCATGATTATAAGCATCCTCTGGTAAATTCACAACCATATACTGATGTCCCTTACTGTACCGACTTCAGGAGATGATTGGGGGATGATAAACTGTGACCTGCTGGTTGGGTTCTCTCTGTTCTCATGAATCTTACATGTTGGTCTCCTGATGCTGCCTTACTTCAGCCAGTCCATGAACTACAGAAAACAGAGTTTGCCTTGTACTGCGAGGGGTTCCACTCTTCCCACTCACGTCTGTACATTTGCAAATGTTTTTGCTTCTGTGGACGTGGTGGAGTTTTGAGTGTAGACATTTGGTGCAGCGTGATCTGCTGGACCTCGCATCGGGTCCTCGCTACATAGGTCCTACGAAGTTTAAATTGGCTGCCCTTAGTATTTCCTGTGCTTTATTTTGTTCCTTATGCAGTTTTGATGACGTCAGACGTGTATGGGGCATTTATAAAAATACAGAACAATTTGTGTCCCGTATTGATTCAATATGGGACGCAACAATTAATTGTCAAATAAAGGACGAATCCGTAATTTAAGGGATGGGTGGCAACCTTACATCCTATCACAGTTCCACGCTGGAATTCACTGAGTTCCTGAGAGCGACCCATTCTTTCACAAATGTTTGTAAAAGCAGTCTGCATGCCTAGCTGCTTGATATTATACACCGGTGGCCATGGAAGTGATTGGAACACCTGATTCTGATTACTTGGATGGGTGAGCGAATACTTTTGGCAAAATAGTGTATCTACTACATTCACAGATTACTGCAAACTCAAAATGCAATTATAGCGATTATTTTCAACATTTTACGACTTTATGTAAACTAAAGCACTTTCAGTGTCTTCTAAAGTGCTCTATTATGGGATGGCTATGCCGTTAGCCGTTAGCGGGACTGTCATAGCTAATGTTAGCTCTGGTGCTAACAGCAACATGTTTTACATTGACATGATACCGTTGGCTTGAAGTGCTCCAGTGATCAGAAAATTCTTTGTTGCACAATTTGCACACAACCACACTTTTATCCAAGCTGACATCGGGAAGATTTTTCAAAGAAAACTTTCCTCCCAACAAGCACTGCGTTCTCGACTTCCATGTACTTCTTCATGGCTGCAGACCATAGACTGTATGCTGCAGACAGACTTTAGGTTCATTACCGCCACCTACTGGGCTGGAGTGTTCATCAGTGTTACCAGTGTGCCATAAATTAGGGAACTGAGAAAGGTGCGATTAAATGTGTTAATTAATTTAACATTATTTCCTCTACAATTAATTAATCGAAGTTAACGCATTAAAGTCCCAGCCCTAATTTCTATATTTATTTTTGGTGACAGACTCAATCCTTCATTTCATGGAGGATACCAGTATTACTGTTAAATTTCTGGTGAAATATTCTGCCATTCTTTGGGAACACTGTTTTTCATCTGCTCTTTGCTGGAAATGTTGTGTTGATCTAGCTTTCTTTAAACACCCCCCCAAAAGTTCTGTATTGGATTCAAGTCAGGAGACATACTAGACCAGATTATAGGTTTGAGTTCTTTATCCTTAGGAACTCTTATTTGATCTTGAAAGTGTGCTTTGGATGCTTATCATACTCTCATACTAATAATCCTCTTCTGCCGAGCTTCTGCAAACAAGGAATTATCTTGTCAGCCTGAACTTTAGTATATCCACAGGCATTCATGGTGCCTTGTGTAAATGTCATGTCTCCAACACATTTTGCACTTATACAGCCCCATATCGTCACCTCATGTCCACACCTAACATGTGGGATCTCATCTGAGGGCCGGTGAACAAGATTATCTTGGTATCAATTTTCATGTGTTCTTTTTTAATATTATTATTTTAGATTTTTTTTTTTTAGCAAACTTCATTTTTGCAGTTTGGGTCTGATGAGTAAACAACGTTTTTCCTCTCGGGTTGTTGTTATACAGTGTAGATGCAGAAGTCTGGTTTCCCCACAGACAACATGAAATACAATATACTGAAAGGTTAGTATCAAATTTTGCCAGCTGATACAATAAAAAAGTCTACCCCAGATTTAATGAAACTTGTGTTCAAATTATTTATTTTTGTGTTACAAGGTTAAAAATTTACTTAAAAAAGAAACATTCTACAAAGTTACTCAAATCTTTATTTATCACATTACATGGAAGGACTGTTTTACAGACAACAGTTAGAGCAATCTAACATTATTACATCAATAGTCATTTATCTCAGACCACAAGAGCAAGTAGTTAATATCAAAATTCTTTTAAAGAAAATTATTACAGATACTCAATGTAATACTGACCGACAACATGGAGACAGGGACTGTTGTCATCATCACAATTGCACAATATCTGCAACATGCAACAGCCAACCAACCCCTCCCTGCTTGCTTCATTACATGTTCATTAAAATTTATGTTCAATATTAAGTCATACAAGACAAACTAACCCTGGGAACAAATACATATATATATATATATATATATATATATATATATATATATATATATATATATATATATATATATATATATATATATATATATATATATATATATATATATATATATAGTTTGCATTGGTAACAATAAAAAATAATGTAGTAATGTAGTAACACAATTTATGAATCTGAAAAATCTCCATGGAACATTCACAGACACTATTGAAGGTCTCAACTGTTATATTAAATCAGCTTAAGCAGATTTACAAACTCAAAATTCAAGTATTTTCCTGTAAAGTTGTTTGAGACTATACTGCAGGTTTACATTATCCATTATCTAACGTATTTATGGACCACCCTGTTTGACTAACCTGTGCTTAAAGCTCAAGGTCGGCCATTTTGCGACAGTTAGCTTTGTTTGGGTCTGTCTCACCCTCCTCATGTACCCTGGAAAAACTCAGCGAGTTGCCTGTTCATCACTTTAGATCACATATCTAACCTTTATGTAACTTACCGAAGTTTATTTTTGAGTCTGAAATGGGCTCATTCTCATTTTTGCCCATTGTTGCCATTGTGGAGAGAGAAACATCCACTAAATCTGCACAATGTGAAGTGTTTTAAGTGGATAAGACAAACCCAAAGAGTAACTAGTAACAAGCCTGACTTGTAATCTTTTAGTTGTTATTAACTGCTGACTCTGTCAGCAAATATCGTTAGACATCCAGGTCATGGTATACCACATGACTAAAAGCAATCACTCTGAACTGAAGAGGCCTTTTTGATGACAGTGAAACAGTTCTGAGAATCTAAAGCCAATTAAAAATTCACAACAAAAAAAAGTGAGACCTGAAAATGAAAAGTAAATGAATTTCCAAGAAAGAAAATCTGATTACCATTTTTCTGGGCTACAACATTTCAAGCTGAAAATTAATTTCTATTTAGAGCAACACAACAGTCATTATCTCAACATGGACAATTCTAATGGACAGCATTAAATGACATGCAAGCTGAGATATTAGTTTTATTGTGTGTTCATATATAGCATCATCACTAACACTGACACAGAATTCTGTATCCAGGATGACTGCTGGCCTTCGTACAACAAACTAAGATCACAGTGACTGTGAGTCAGGCAGAGATGAGATAATGTCAGCAAATGAGTAGGAAAAGAAGCTGCATTTAACATTTTGTTCTGAGCCATTAGTAAAGCTTCATTAGGGGTTTGGATATTAACTATATTATTTAAATGTATCGATTTTTGTGGTATCTGTTAAAGTGAACAGACTTAAATGTTTAGCCAGGTTCCAGACCTTTAAATCTCATACATCTCAGACTTATTCAAAGATTCCAAAAAGTCAGAAGTTGTGCACTTTGATGGTTACTATTCCTACATGGAAAAACATCCAAACCATCCCGAGTTTTGTAGGCCAGATAAAGAATGGATACGTCATCTTTATATACCAGAATCAGAAAATTGACAACTGAAAAAGTGCCACAAAAATGATGCAATGAATATAGCTTTACAGATTGCTTTAAGTTGAGTTACAGAAATACCTCTTAGACCAGCATTTGTTCAGTCAAGAACTGCTACCACAGAAATCTGTGAAGTTAAATGACAACTCACACTGAATTTTGAAATGCTACATTTTGGAAAACGAGACTGTCAACATACAGACTTTGGCTAAGCCTGTTTTCTGAAATGACTGTTGATGTTGATGGGGACAGTAAAGGGCGTGCTAGACTTACTGACATGATGGGAACAGTTGAACAATACTGGAGTTATTCCAACAGATTTATTTTCCAGAAACATGAACATTGTAATAAGTCTCAGCTACTGTACCTGCTTTGAATGGTTTTCTGGGTACATCTTTGTGGATGCACAAGTAAGAGAAATTGTCGTGATTTCTGGATAAGGAGATGGCAAATATTGACTAATATAACTGGGTATAAATCTGGAAACAGAGGTTTGATAGAATATGTGATTGTGTAGATTGTGCTTATCATGACATAAAGACTGTCTAGAATTCCTTTCCTTGCATTCTGGATTAACTCAGGCTTAGCCTGTTTTAGTCATATTTCTTCAGGATCAGAATTTATTTGTGGTTGGCCAACACATCATTAAAGATGTTGAGCAAGAGATGAACATGGTACTCCTTGAAAACAAGCGCTGGACGGAAACGGATTGATCGATCCCCACATCCCCCAAGGAGGACACCTTTCAATGACAAACAGTGTTACTACAGCAGTGTTCAAAGAAAATGCATATAAAATATTTATTGTATTTAATGGAAAACAAAAAGAAAAAAGTTTTCCACGACCTATCCTGTCACAAACATGGAATGACTGGAACTCTGCAGAATGTGTATTATGTTATCGCTTACACTTGTCAGTCTTATCTGATTCTTGTCCTTGTCTATACTATACTACTGTTCAAAAGTTTGGGGTCACCCACACAATTTCATGTTTTCCATGAAAACTCACTTTTATTCACGTGCTAACATAATTGCACAAGATTTTTCTAATCATCAATTATCCTTTCACCATGATTAGCTAACACAATGTACCATTAGAACACAAGAGGGATGGTTGCTGGAAATGGGCCTCTGTAACCCTATGTAGATATTGCATTAAAAATCAGCCGTTTCCAGCTAGAATAGTCATTTGCCACATTAACAATGTCTAGACTGTATTTCTGATCATTTAATGTTCTATTCATTGAAAAAATGCCTTTCTTTCAAAAATAAGAACATTTCTAAGTGACCCCAAACTTTTGAAGAGTAGTGTATATGAGATGGTTTCAGTGACTGCAGAGAGAGAGAGATTTTTTTAAATCTCTGTGTTCAGCTCTTACCGGTTTTGTGTATTTAGTTTTGCCCTGAATCTGCACAGCTTAAAGCTTAGTTTTGCTCCTGTGGTCCTTAAGATAATGTTTGCTTTACTTTTACTTTCCTACACTTTCATACATATTAGGGTTGTGTTAAGTTACTGCTGATACACACAGAATTAGAACAATGTAATTTTAAAAATTTGGCCAAATGTAGTCAGAGGAAGAAATGGAGAATCCCTCTATCATCTCTTAGTTTTGCAAAGGTCATAGTACTGCCATTGTATCCTAACATCAGGGAAAAACCTGCAGGGCGAACTATGACGGTATACATCCCAAACTAAACATGAGAGTTCACAAGAATGAATGAACAGTAGCCCCCTAAACAAGCAAAAGAGAATGATGATCTATAGTCTTTATACCTTTGTCTCTGGCCTTGACCAGGATCGTATCACGTGTTGCACCATCACAGATGTCAATGGCACAGAAGGTCCCCTGTCCTCGAGCTCGGCTCAATATGCCGGGGTACTGAGCCTAGGGATTTGAAGCATGTAGGTCATGTTCACACACATTTAGGTCATCCAAGCATGAGCTGAACTACAGTAAATGTGTTTATGACTGAGACAATGAAAATTCAACATAGCTGCTCTGACTTACAATTCAATACACCATGACTTTTACACAGCCAGAGGTATTCAGGGAATAGCTATCTCAGTAGCAATAGTCAGGCAAAATGTATGGGTTTGGGATGGGTATACATTGACTGATATAGGCTATTCATACAAGCAGTTGTATTGATAGATACAAGTGCTTGTATGAATAGCCTATATCAGTCCGGTACTTCGTTGATATGGTCCTTTTTAATACTGTGCAGGAAAATAAATTCAGAAAAAAATGTGTTTATATTTTTATAACAAAATATTCTAAAAATGTAACAGCTATGCTTACAATAGAATATGGTGTATAGTATAAATGCAAAATCTATAATGATGTAAAATATGAATTGCATAATTCACTATCATTCCACCTGTCTTTTGGTGCTGCAGATTTATTGTTTGACAGGTGTTTGACAGATAGCACAAGCAGAGGAAGGAGAGGCTTGCTGGATAGTCATCAAAAATCCCAAGAGCCAGCATTCAAGATTCAGTCGAGATGAGGTGAAAGAGTATGAGGAATGCATTTTCCAAAATATATGAAAAACATATAACATATTTACAGGACATAATACATCATGCATGCTTAGCTGAATTACATACAAAATTAATAAATATATTTGGACCAAGTGAATTAAACAGCAACTATAAATATCACACACACACGAGCAATGTACCTGTAGCTCATAAAGGCCATTTAGCAAGGCTTTCCCTGAACGGGTCACCTCCTCCAGAAGGTTTTCTCTACGAATCACATTGAGAACCTCAGACAGGAACAAGTTCTTTGATGGGTCACCCATCCATGTGTTAAAGATGCGGTATGGCTGAAAAGTATGGAAACAAAATAGGATCAAAAATACTGTTGCTGTGCAGATCTGAAAGCATGAAAACATTTTACATTCAGAAACAAGAAAATATTTCTAATTAAATAAATTCAAATGTATTAATGTACAAATAATATCAGAATAAATTAATTTCATTTTTTAATCTGTAAGATCTGTAACTGTGTATGGCATTTTGTGAATAAATCAGAAAGCTTTGCAAACAAAATTTTTTAAATGAATCCTTTACATCTACATAAAAAGTTGGTCCTATTGCACAGAACCACCCATGTTCAGACTGTAGCCTAGAATGGGCCTTAAAGATGGTTTTCACATTTTAATTTTGAAGTGGCAGCCAAAGTAGGTTCTGCTACACGCTTGGAAAAGGAGGGATTAAGAGGTGTAATTTGCTAGTTGCAATCTGAAACCATACCACTTGATGCCACTAAATCACACTAGTCCTTTAAGTACAATTACAGAGTTTTGACTTTATATTTATTAGGTAATATTCCGAATGTGGTCAAAAAGGTCAAAACGGAGACTTGTTCTAATTCACCCTAGGTGTGTATTCCAGTTCGAGGCAGTCACTTAATATGCAAGCCACAGTGCAGGAAACAACTACAGATATGGATAATAAGAGGAGATAGAGAGGCCAATGTGCAGAACAAGATCTATTTTTGGAACGATCAAACCACAGCCAAACCCAACATGAGAAACACAGTCTACAAGAGGGAGAAAGTCTACAAAGTTTGTTTGATTGTATTTCTAAGATAAAGGATTTTTGTGTTCCAAATTTTGTAAACAATGTGATGTGTGGCTTGTATACTGCGTGCTGGCTCCACCTTGGGTCCATACCCAGTTGGAAAGTCTGTGTGGAGCTTTTTGACTACATGCTGAATATTAGTTGTATTGGTGTGCAGCTGACTTCTGTTTTGAGACTGAATTTTAATATAGAATAAAAACAAACAGAAAATATCAAACCTTATCTGCCTGCAGTTCATCCTTGTGGTAGTAGCCACCAGTCAGAAGCTTCTTGCTGAAGGAGACAATGTCTGCAGGGTCATCCATGCCCCAGTGCTCATGGGCCCAAAACTTTCCTGTGCCACCCCCACCAGTCTGGACTTCATCCACATGAAAAGCACAGCCATGCTGGTGGGATGAAAAGTAAAAGACTGAGCATAGGAGTGACTAAGTTAGACAGTTCATGAATACAACCATAATGTAAATTTTAGTCTAATCCAAATGCTGCGGCTATGATAACAGAAGATCTGTGGATGGATTGCAGCCGTCACAAGATTAAAATGGGCATGGAATTTTGAGATTTACTGCAGTAAAGTCAAGTCAATTTTACACACATAATCCAATACCAGAACTCAAACTTTGTTCAAGGAACTTTACAATCTGTTAATGCCCTACAGTCTTAGATTTCTAGTAGTGGGAAAGGGGGTAAATGAGCCATTGTAATGACAGTGTTCTCCAACTTGTGTGCAAATGTTCAACAAAAACAAATCCCGTGTTTTCTGAATGATAGTGAGGTGCAGCCATTCTGTGTTGTAAAATTGTTCAGCAATGTGAAAATAATACATTAAAATCTAAAGAAGTGGAGAAGAGATGCATTCTATGTTCAGCAGCAAAAAGTTGCAAACGGTGAAATTTTGAGCCTTTATTCAATGTTGCAATCACATTATTAGCTGCTTGATGGCATAGCTAAGCTGAAGGCTCATGTTATTTATTAAATGTTAAATTACAGCTAACATCTAGTAAAATCACACAAAAAGTACTCATTTTCATGTCAACCTGTAAAACATTGACTAAAACTACAAATAACGTTCACATCAAAAAAAACACATAAAAAAAACATAATTCATTCTTAAAATAGATATTTTTTTCCACAGACATTAGCCATTAGTTTCATGACTATTCTGTATCCTCTAGTGTAGTAAAATAGGGTATTACACAAGAAGCTAGTTACAAAACCAACCAACATAGTTATAGCACTTATAGTACTATGTATAAATGTGTATTGTTGGTTTTATTGTTGTTTTAACTAGTTGGTTTCATTAAGTTGATACATTTCTATACGAGTACAACAGGCTAAGGACTTTCAAAAGCTCTGCTGCTTTTGTATCGGTTACCTTGCGTGCAATGTCGCGGAGCCTTCTGAAGAAGTCTGGAGAGGCATGGTTGTCTCCGCCTTCAGCCTGAATTGGTTCAATTACAATCCCTGCCACAGGCTTCCCCTTCTGCCTCCACTTCACAATCAGATCCTCCACCTTAACATGAAAACAAACATACCAATTTATTCCTATTTTGTTCAAGGAGACATTTTTATGTTTTAAGAATTAAAAGACAAGGGGCAACACTGGTGGAGTCAAACATCCACTGGAAACATGTTTGACTTTCTACCGAGAACATGACCACAGCTCTCAGTTTAGTTGTACAAGGATGAAACGCCTCGTAACAATGGCCCTGGTACCCTAAACTCCTCCAGTTTCCCCTCACAGCTCCCCTCGGGAGACCCGGTTGTAAGCCTTTTCCAAGGCCACAAAACACGTGGACTGGGCGGTCAAACTCTCATGACCCCTCTACAGCTCTGAAGGGGTAAAGAGCCAGTCCATTGTTCTGTTGCCCGGATGGAATCTGCATTGCTCTTTCTTAATTCAAGGTTTGCCATCGGTTGCAACTGCTCTTTGAGTACCATGGCAAAAACCTTCCCAAGCCAGCTGAACAGTGTGTTGCCTGATAGTTAGAGCACACCCTCTGCCCCCACTTTTTAGACTACTCCGGTCTGGCACTGTATGTCTCCAATCTCCATGTGAAATTAAAGATGTGTGCCAGGCAAAACAGCCTAACAATGTCCAGAGCTTTCCACATCCCAGGTAAAATCTCCAGACTTTCTCAGCGACATCTGTCACAGACATGGGTGAGAGGCTTCCCTCCGAGTCTTCAGAATCGGCCTCTTCAATACAGGATATTATGATTGGGTTTAGGAGTTCCAACAAGGCTGATCTGTGTACAACAACTCTCAATGAAAGAATAGAATATTATTTAGGGTGCAGAAAACTGGAAAAGGGAAAAAACAAAACAAACAAAAAAAAACCCAAATCCATGATTGGAATATACAGCCCTTCGTCTGCCGGGATCCCCCTCTCACCTCCCTGTCCTGCGAACCTCCCACCATACAAGCACAATCATATGCACACTCTCTTGTCAGAAAAGTTGAATCACAACTTTTATTCTAAAATGTTTAGGGTTTGAGCCCAGAAATAAATACTGAATTGAAAGACTTATTACATAAACTAAAATATTGCTGTGACTGCAGTCAGGGAGTCTGCACACACACACAGCTTACCTCCTCCAGACAACGAGCCTCTTCCAGGGCATTCTCTCTAGTAAACTCCTCCAGTGGGTACTGCAGTTTAGGAAATGGGGCAATTGGCCAGTCAAATGATGGCACATCCAGCTTATGGATTACTTTGGAGTGTGTTGTGGCCAAGCAACCTTAACAAGGCAAAAAGATTGTGTCAGCTGAATGTACCATGTGGGAATAATAACTTGTGTTGAGTCAGTGAATCTACGAACCTTTACCCTTAAATCAGCTTATTCGGATATCAGATTTTTGTTTTCTTTGTTACATTGCAACTCTAGTTAAAGAACAGGTTTCACAGATGAACAGTCTGCCTCTACATTTTCCCCTCATGTACTGTCATATGCTTTTAAAAGCAGTTTGAAGAATTACTTACACACATCCTGTCGCTAATATATAACTAACAATATGGAGACCTAAAACCTAAGACCCAAAATTGTCACCAATGAGACATGCAGTGATTGTTGTACACCTAAGATACATAGGTACGATATACACCAAAAGCAATGGTAGCATGTGAGTGCATGTGATTAGAATGGAGTTTGCCCAACATAGGTTTGGTGCACCTACACAATGACAACACTGAAATGTAAAGGTTGCTGTAATTTGGTTCTTTCATAAGCAGAATGAAATCTGTCATAGTAAACATTACATTTCAAGCTTGATGTTCAGAGTCAGTAGAAAATAATAAACATTTCTTTAATACATCCACCAGCCTGGAAGGCTGAGCAACAGCAAGCATGTGGCTTTCAAAAAGAAGCCCCCTTTACAAAAACCCTCAGTCTGGCTCTATTCAAACATATCTAGGCTGTAACAGGGAGAGCTGTCCACAAAACATCTGCATTATAGTACAAGAGCGGAGCTCCTGTCGATTTTTAAACTCTCAACACAGTAGCAACATTAGTGTAAAACACTGATGTTTGTGTTTATGGAAGTATTTAACATACCCATTGTTCTTCCATGGAAAGCTCCCATGAAAGACAAAATACTGAGGTCTGGACAACCTGGGGCCTTAGATAGAAAGTCAAGGGATAAAAAGACAAAGTAACAAAGTGACATAGAAACAAAGAAACAGAAAAAATGTGAAAAAGAAGCACATATTTAACACAATACAGCTAGAAATATCTAAATATTATGATAAGTTGTGAGACCTGGTTTATCATGCAGGTGCTGTGGTCTTCATCAGATGGTGTCTTGTAGCCTCGTTCCTTATTCTAAAAAAAAAAAACAAAAAAAAAAAACAAATGCACTATTAGGACCTTCATACAGAGATGAAGCTGATTTCACATTTTAATATTTAAGGGTCAGCTGCCAGTAAATATTTTTTTCATTTCAGCTACAAATGACAAGATGTCTACTACTTCATTGAAAGTCCATTCTCAGTGTTTGTCTGCAGGCTTCATATTTTCACTTCATACAATAAGCTGGCCATTGAAAAAGGATTGGCTCCAAATTAGTGCTGCAGTGTTTTCACATAAATTGTATGACACAAGGTTTGAATCAATAAAACATCAGTGTAAGGTTAACATGTCTAACAGCACATTAGATTATATGAGGTAATACTTAGATTTGAATGACGCTTAAAATATTCAGCTTCATTTAGTGTTGCAAGAATACTTATCACAGAGAATACAATCAGCCATCAGAAATAACGTTATTGTCATGCAATAATGGGTATTTCAGTTTGTGTTTAAAAGAAAACAGCACTATTCAGATCCATTATGGGAAATGTTAAATCTAGCATTTCTTTGAGCCTTTTACTTTTTGCCGCCTGTTTTGGATTTAGTTTAACCTTTTGTAGTGAGATCAGAAAACATTACTGACGAAGACAGTTATTGAATGAAAGATGCTTCTTATTAAAACATAGTGCAACAGGTCAAACAGACAAGTCTGCTTCTGAATAAGAGTGATTTTGGGCTGCACAGGCTGCTGTTTTACTAAGTAGGAGCTACAGTCTGAGATTCTTCAGGTCCTTGAAAAATAATGGCTTTGCAATAAAACCTGTAATTAACAAATTTTTCTGTCTTTCACATTTTTCCATTTGTAATCGTGGAAATAAAATGTCACATTATCACTGATGACTGTGTGAAAGTTAAAATAAAGTGACCTTTGCTATGTTGATTTGAATCTTCTTTTATCTGCCTCTTGGAAGTCCCTCAGCATTATGCCAGTTTGATAGATAATGCAGCTGGAAAACTAGTTTGCACTTTATTTATTGCTTTTACTATAGTCATCTAGTTTAAACCATGCCAACCAGGTGATGCTTAATATACCCTGGGTATGTACTCACTCTGTACCAGATAAACATTGCTTTGTAAGCATTCTCATTGGAGCAAGAGCCACAGGCCATTGTCTGAACACGAGTCATTCCACTAGGAGCCACCTGATGGACAGAAAGACAAAATGAAGGAGGGAGATAAGAAGGAAAAGCATGTGGAGTGTAGTCAACTAGCACTATCTACAGGAAGATTAATAAAAGCTAGAAAATGATGTACAATTTAATTTAAACCAAAGTAACAGCAACGATAGCAATTCTTTTACCCTTGGTGTTCAGTATATTAAATTCTAAGTTTTAAGAGCCTGTGTGTTTGTGTGTATGTGTGTGTGTGCGTGTTACTAACTGAGAGAAGACTTTCAGCGATTTTGTCTGGAAAGTTCTCAGGTGGCAGGATTCCCAGGGCAGGTCGGTTCACAAAAGTACTCTTAAGGAAAGACAGAAAGCACCAACAAATTCAGAATTACCCACATGCATGCACGCACACACGTATACAGTCATTACATGCACTTGTAAAGATCATGTATATCACAGCAGTCTTGAGTTTCCCATGATTCCAATAACTGAATTTTCTATGATGGAATCTTTGAAACTCATTCATCTCTGGCACAAAAAAACAACATGTATTTTGTCTCTTTTATAGATTCATATTAGGTCTTCTGTAAATATGACAAAATCTGATGGTTCAATACGGTAAAGCTTATATTTGGTTAAAGGTCCCTTGCCCATTTTCACCAAAACTAGGAGCTTGTAGTGGCCACCCACAAGCTTTAGGTTGTATCTTTGACCACTCCTCTTGACAGAAAGGTTTCTAAATCACAGTCCACAGGTTCTTGATGGGGTTTAAGTCAGAACTTTGGGGTTTAAGTCAGAACTTTGGGGAGACCAATCTAAAACGATTAGTCTAGCCTGGTTTAGCCATTTCTTTACCACGTTTGATGCGTTTGGGGTCATTGTCTTGTTGGAACACCCAACTGCATCCAAGACCCAGTATTCTAGCTGATGATTGGAGGTTTTCCTGAAGAATGCAGAGGTAATTCTTAATTTTTTTCTTTTTACTTTATGTAAAGCATTGGTTTCATTGGCAGTAAAACAGCCCGACAGAGCATACCGCTACCACTACCATGATTGACGGTAGGAATGGTGTTCTTGGGGTTAAAGGACTCACCTTCTCTCCTCTAAACATATTTCTGATCACTGCAACTAAATAGCTCAGTTTTTGCTTTATCTAAATATTTTCCTCCAGAAGCTTCAGTTGAGCCTTAAGGTGCTGTTTCTAGAGGAAGGGCTTCCTTCTTGCACTGTAACATTGCAGCAGTTTCTAATTCATTGCAGCCCTGCCTTTTAATGATTCTTTGTTGATGCATGACCATCCTGACTAACTGTCTCTCAGCAGCAGGTGACAGCTTATGTTTTCTTCCAGATAATGGCAGTGACACAACTACGCCATGCACTTACAAACAAGCGTTTTACACACATGATTTTTATGATCCGTAGCTGCTTTGAAATGGCTCCAAATGACTTGTTCAATTCGGAGATTTGCTTTTCAGATCTTGGCTGAGCTCCTCAGACTTTCCAGCTGTAGTGTGTGTCGCTGAGTCTGATGAGTGTATTAAATGGGTTCTATTTACATCGACTCAGAGGAGTCAGCAGCTGTACTCAATCATAATCACTGACTAGAATTTAAGAGGCTATGCCTCAAAAGAAGATTGATTAACACAGCTTTCTATATCACCAAAATGGAAAATTTAAGTTGCCCTATGCGTACTTTTGACCAAGCAGATTTTGGCTTATTTTCAGAAGACCTACAGCAAATCTATGAAAGAACCAAAATTATGGCTGTTCGTTTTTGTGATAAAGATTTCCATGATTCCATTATAGAAAATTCAGTGCAATAGGAGCCAATGATATCTCAAGTCAGCCGTGATATACATGGTCTTTGTAAGTGTATGTAAATTTTTGTTCACTACAACCCACAGACAAATTTCAATGGTCTAGTTTACACTGTAACATTAAACCCAATGCCATACATTCCACACCTTTATTTGATGGCACAAATTATCTTGTATGTTGCCAAGACTTACCAGATTATTGGGATTGGTCATCAGTTTGAGGAGAGCAGGATGGTTGTAGCCTGAGGGAAGACAGAGGGTTTTACAAAGTGAGGCACATCTTCTAAATAAAACAGAGTCAATGCCTTTCATAATAGATATATAATAAAACTCAGTAAATTCCTCTGCCTTATCACTAAAATGTAAAACAATTCAAAACTGTATTGTAGAGGCTAATCTTTGGTTCGTTGCTTTCTTCATTTTCTTAATTTAACCTCTTCTTTGAAATAACCGACACAAAGACTTATCTTTTACGCGTGTGACAACTTTCGTCATCGCACCACGGCCGCTCATTCAAGTCAAAGAAACAACGTCTTCTTCGTTGGTAATGACAGATAAAACATAAGTGCGCCCTCTACAGCAAAACTGCATACACTCAGATTTTCTTGTAAATAACCATGAAATTGAATCGAATACATATGAAATGTAACATTTCCTTTTAACCAAAAAATACAAATCCATGAACATATCAAAAATGAATATACAAACTGATCATTCATGAACTACGTAAACCTTATACAATGGTGCTTACATTCCGGCCCCTAATTGTTACTGCTGAGGCATAACAACTATCAACTTACATAAGCGACATTTTCAAATCTTTTCTGTAACTTGAGCATTACTTTCAACAGTAAACATGTTACATTCTTATAGTTTTAAACAAGAATGACATTACTCATCCATTTCTAACAAAAGACACAATTTGTCTACTGGTCTTTCCAAAACACTGCATTTTGTCTTAACCAAGACTCTTCTCACATGACCTTTTGAATCACAGATTGTCTTTTCAACCTTTCCCATTAGCCATGAACCTCTTGGTGCACTGTCATCTACTATGAGAACAACATCACCGGGTTTTAGGTTTCTTTCCACGTTGAACTACCACGTCTGAAATACCACGTCTGGTTTGTGTCATTGGTTTTTCATTGATTTTGATCTTTAAGGAGTCTGTTTCAATGCACCAATTTACTCCTAAGACTCGTTCATCTCGAAGATTGTCATGACAGAGCTATAATGTCTTAACCTTTGATGCTCTTTCTGTTTCAGGAATGGGGGCCAGAACAACTCTGCTGTTAATGTTCCATTTTGTTAGATGAAAACCTCCACTTGCACATAGTTCTGTTAGCTCCTTTACCTTATCAGAGGCCTCACTTTTGGTTGGCATCGACATAAGACAGTCGTCTACATAAAAGTTATTCTGCACTGCACTAATGACCATGGGTGACACCTTGTGTGTGGCATCCTTTGCTGTTTTCTTTAAGGCAAAATTGGCACAACTCGGTGAAGATGTCACACCAAACAAACGCACAGTCATTTTGAACTCTTGCAATGGTCCATCCAGGTTTCCATCTGGCCACCAGAGGAAACGTAGCATGTCTGTGTCTTCTGGTGGAACCTTCACTTGGTGATACATCACTTCTAAGTCTGACATTAGAGCAATGTGGTTGTGTCTGAAGCGAGTTAAAACTCCGACTAATGTGTTTGTCAAATCAGGACCCTGTAAAAGTTCTTCGTACAATGACTTGCCCTGAAATGAGACTGTACAGTCAAATACACCACGGAGCTTTCTTTTCTGTGGGTGGTATACCCCATGATGAGGTATGTACCATAATTTTCCATCATTACATTCAAGTTGTCCGTTTGGCACAGGTACAGCATATTTCTTGTCTATGAGGTCAAACATGAATGCTTTGTACTCTTTGTGAAAGTCTTTGTTTTTCAGCATTTTTCTTTTGAGACTTACTGCTCTCTGCATAACTAACTCACGGTTGTTGGGTAGTTTGACAGACTGATCTTTAAGAGGGAGGCCTATGCAATAATGACCTTCAACTTTTTTAACAGTGTCCTTGACAGAGTCCATGAATTGTACATCCTCGCATGACAGCTCATGGCGCTCTTCAGAAGCCTTTTCCGGAAAGTCGTGGTTAAAGTGTTTCACACACAATGTTTCAATTTCTGACATTGATATGCGGTTCACAGAAGCACTTTGCTCATTTTCAGTCATTTCCTTTCAAAGGGCCATTGATAACCCAACCTAGCATCGTGCAAACTGCATAGGGAGCATCATCTATGCTGTGAATGATATCCCAGGGTTCCATTGCCTTGTGAGCGTTTGCTCCTATCAAAAGTCCAACATCTGCATCTATTTCAGGCCATTTTTCTAAGTCTGTCTGCATGGGAATGTTCTCTCTTGATACTGGAATGTCCTTGTGTGTGTACGTATCAGGTAAATCAACGTACACATTCTCTTTTACAGCGCATACTTCTAAGCCTGAAACAATATAACTTTGCTCTAGCTTTTTCTGACCCATGGTGTAGAGAAGGATTTGTGTTTTCTTCCCTTCTATGCCAAGTTGTCTCATAAGTTTCTCAGAGCAGAAAGCTGCTTCGCTGCCATTGTCCAAAAATGCGTAAGTGTCTATTGTCTTGTTGTTTTTCTTGAGCTTAACTAGGATGTCTTCTACAACAGTAGTCACACTGGATTCGTTTCTTGCAGTCTCTACTCAAGTGTCCTTGTGTCAAGCATGAGAAGCAAAGTCCTTTTCCCTTAAGGAAGTCTACTCTCTCCTTGTGAGGCAGTTTTCTTATTTTCTGACAGTCTACAAGTGATTGGCTTTTCTCACAATACACACATGGTCTCTGAAAGGCATCAACTGTCTGACGCATGGTGCCTTTATTTGCATCTGGCAACTTTTCCTTTGTTGCAGGCGCCACGCTGGTGGCAAATGCACTGCCCTTGGGTCTAAATGTCCTGTCTGGTTTTGAGTATTGGTTGCCTTTGTCATTGGCATCTTTAATGTCACCAAATAAAGGATCTGAAGCTATCTTAGCTTGTCTGTTTAGGAGTTTCACTAAATCTGAAAACTTCGCTCTTCTGCCAGAGTTTTCTTGAATGTCAAAAGCAGAGACTCTCCACCTTTCTCTTATCTTATAAGGTAACTTGGAAACTATGACTCTGAGATTTGTGGGGTTGTCTAGTTCCTCAAGGTGGTTAATGTCCTGCATGGCATTGTTAAAACTAGTTAGAAAGAGTGATTAGCTATGGAGAGCTTCAGCATCGTCTGCTTTAACCTGAGGCCAGTTTACAGCCGCTGCTATTTTGATCTCGTTGCCATAATGATAGTTTAAGAGTTTCATTGCCTCGTGGTAGCATTTCTGGTGGCTCATATGTTGGCAACTTCTGACTAAGTCTTTAGGTTAACCTCTTGTCAACTGCTCAAGACAATAAATCCTGTCACTGTCATTATCAGTTTTGCTACTGATTGTATGGTCAAAAGCTCTAAGGAATAGTTTGAACTCTAAAGGATCACCACTGAAAATGGGAACATCTCTCTGAGGTAAATTTGTGAGTCTTTGTTACTTAACCAACATCTCTGTAATGTAATTCTGCTTTAGCATTACTTCACACAAATCAACCTTACTGTCCATTTCTACCTTTAGTCTTGGAATCTCTTGTTTAACATGGTACTGTGGTCTGTTGAAGTGAGTTTTAGACTGTTCATAGGTAACAACTGGGGGCAAACTGCTTTGCTGAGCATCACTGAGTTTGCATACTGGTAAGTTACACTTCTGGTTTCACTGTCCTCATACTCCTTCAACACATTTATCTTTGTAGTAGAAGCAGCAATTTGGGTTTCGATTTCTAGCTGCTCCTTCCTTGCCTTTAATTGCAGTTCTTCCATCTCCATTGTTTCTCCATTAACTTCTCTGCCTTTGCAATCAGAGAAGCTCTTTCTGCTTGTTCCTTGCGACGTGCAGATGATGACGATGTAGTTGAACCACAGCGGCTGTGCCCGGCCCCAGACGTGCAGGATCCTAGTCGCTTTCCTCTTGATCCACCTGTCAAAGACACGCTGTCATCCGGCCCCACGTTGTCATCTGGTCCCACATTGTCCTGTTGTTGCTGCCTTGCATCAATTGTCCATTTCTCAGCATACATCACGAAATTGCTGAATTTTTCCCATTTAGGTCGATACCAATATGCCTGGTCAGCATCCTTCTCTTCTTCTGATAGCAGTTGTACAACATTCTCATTTGACTGGACAAAGTCATTCATGAGTTTTGCAAACTCATTTAAATGTTCATTAACAGTATCAGGATCTTCATTGTTTGTCATCAAACCACTTATTTTATTCAGTTTTTCAGTCACCTGAGAAAGCTTTACTCTTCTTGAACTGATTTGTCTTTGTAAAAGGTCTTTCAGGCCTTTTTCTGTGTACCTCAGCACCCTCTTCTGGCCGTCTTCAGTAGAGCAAGCATTTTCTGTCGCGGGTTTCTTGCGCGTCATCCACCATTATGCTTCTTTTCCACATTTCATGTATCAACAACAGTTCTAATATGGTAGTCCATGACACAAAGCATGCATTGCTTTCTAAATAAGTGCCATCTTATAAAGACTACAACATTCTTGTTGTCTTATATTTCTTTGCTTGGCTCATTTCTGCAAGTTACCAGTTCGTAGTTGTTCTCGTTGTGACTGCAGTGGTTGGGTCTCATTCTCTCGCTGAGCATGGTCTTTTTACTTAATGTAGAGGCTAATCTTTGGTTCGTTGCTTTCTTCATTTTCTTAATTTAACCTCTTCTTTGGAATGACCGACACAGACTTATCTTTTACGCGTGTGACAACTTTTGCCATCGCACCACGGCCGCATGTTAAAAAGACCGCGTTGCTCCGTCGGCCATCATTTATTCTCTCATTCAAGTCAAAGAAACAACAATGTCTTCTTCGTTGGTAATGACAGATAGAACACAAGTGTGTCCTCTACAGCAAAACTGCATACACTCACACTGAAATTGAATCGAATACATATGAAATGTAACATTTCCTTTTAACCAAAAAATACAAATCCACGAACATATCAAAAATGAATATACAAACTGATCATTCATGAAATATGTAAACCTTATAAAATGGCGCTTACATGTATCATCTGACAATATTTGCACTATTATAACACAACAGTGTGATTGTAAGTGTAATTAAAAACAAGGCAGATAAAAAACGTTGAAAATACAGCCATCAAAGCGAAATTTCAGCACAAAAGTGAGTACACTTTTTATTGTGAAATATTTGGTCACAAAAATGAAAATTAAAGTTATTTTCTGTTCATAACTGTCTGAAAAGGTATGACAAGCTGTACCACAAAAACAAAAATATTATTGGATACCCTAATCCAAGTAGAACAGATTCTGAGCTTCAAAATGGCACTAAAAAATAATTAAGGAAAATACATTTTGAAAACAGGCATATAATGTTTTTAGTCTTATCTATTGCTTTAGGAGGTCCAATGAGCCAGCAAGGCCCGAAAGGTCTCCTTCTTCAGCCTGAATAGCTCCTTCAGCACTGGTGTCCACCAGCAGGGTTTTAGGTTGCTGCCACGACAGGCACTAGTGACCTTCTGACCAAAGTTTCTAACAGTCGCTTCTCCAATGGAGGCTTTTTATATGACCCACTCAGAGCAGGAGAAACTCATCTGTATGTAGGAGTTGAAGACTCCACAGACAGGGTGTCCTGGAGAGAACGTTTCCAGTTCTTTCTAGGAGTTGAGTTTGAAAACCTTTGCTTCCACTCCTGCACAAGCTCAGGTTCCTCCCCCACCAGTGAGATGAAATTCCACATCCCAACACCTTGTATACGCCACCAGGAGGCCGTACACTTAGGTGCCCCTAAGGTGCAGTGCCTGATCCTTTAACTACAGCTACTCTGCTATAAGAAATGCAGACACACACAGACACATATGTATATGCTCACACAGACACACACACTCACAGAAAAAGAGAACAAGAGCTACACACACACAGAAAGAGAGAGAGAGAGAGAGAGAGAGAGAGAGAGAGAGAGAGAGAGAGAGAGAGAGAGAGAGAGAGAGAGAGAGAGAGAGAGGGGGAGAGAGAGAGAGAGAGAGAAGGAAATCAGGGCTCCTCTGCCAATTCCATTTTCCATGTCATTTGAATGCTGGAGGGCAAATCTCTAGTCCACAAACCTCAAGAACTCCCATCACACAGACAACGACATCACAAGCAAGACATATATTCTTTCTGAATATTCCTATTTTCATGTGAATTTATCTTTCTAACATTTGAAACATTATTACTCTCCTGTGACAAGGATATGGCTAAGAAATAACATCCTTCTCACAGTGGTTACATAATGGCCAGATATAAAAAGCTTTTAATGCTTTGTTTTGAATGCATTCCTGCAAAGCTTCTGCGTGTGAGTTCCTGGCTACAACAAAAACCCTTCTGTGATGGAGGCCCTGGGTGTTGGAGATGAAACCATTGACTTAAAGGCTAACCTCTTACTGGCTGGAACCGTGGGCTTGGTAATGCAGCAAAGCTGGAGTCGTGGTTTGTCTTTGCATTGCTGGGTGCTCAGAGTACATTTTTCGAAACCTTGATATTAGTATCTGAATGAATGTGTCATCAAATATCATTCAGTAAATTCATTGAAAATACCACAAATGAAAAGGTGTCAGCAGATTAAGAATCCCTGTAAGGTTGTCACTCATAGAGCAACCCAATCCAATAAGGTTGACTGATACCCCCGCAAAATGTAAGAAAGTGACTAATATCAATTTCTTTGCTTGTCATTCCAGGCAAAGTTTCATATGCTTTAGCAGGTTTATAGTAATTTTAAACCTGTATCATCTTTGCATCGATGTGACTAAAAAGAAAAATGTTGGAAATTCATTCCCTGCTTTAGATAAAAATCAGTTATCCCTCTTTCACTATTCTATTATATACAGTTTCTGAAGTTATTGTTCAGATCACTGACAATCTCATGAAATGTAACAACGCTGCAATATTAAGTAAATTATACTGTGGTGGAATATTTCATCCATATTGCTCACTTCTACCATCCATGTAGTTTTGATTGGAGCTCTTGTTACTGACCAATTGGGATGGAGGAGATCTGAGTGTAGATATCCAGCATGCGGTTGCCGTCCACATCCACCAGGTAGTTCCCTCTGCTCTCCTCATAGTTACAGAAGAAGTTGACTGCACCAACATTCTGGAAAAACACATTTTTTATTAAGATTATTCTCTATGTGCTGAGTATGTCTGAACGAAGCTGCGAGGAGCATTAACGTAAAGTGACCATCTAAATAACAAAATGCCATCACTTAAACAGACTAATGAAGCAGAAATGTTTCTATTACACATCAGAAAAAGGCTATATCATAAATAAGGATCCTATCTGGTCACACACATACATAAAGAGGCACTGTGTAGTCTTTATGAAGCGTAACACAAGTTCAGCTCTGGAAAATTTACTCTTGTAATGTGGTAACTTGTACTCATGTTTAACTTCATACAATTGCATACAGACACACAGCTCACCTGGATGTCTCCCAGTTGTTTTGTCAGCTCCTACAGATGGAAAATAACAGTTTGGGATTGTCAGTAAGTACATGGGGGGAGGGGGAGTAAATGTACTACTGTAACTCTATACATGTTACTTGTGATCGTGGTCCAGGGACTGCAGTTTTCATGGAAGGTCCATCATAGTCAAACTCCATCTGAGCTTTAGCTGCTGCCTTGCTGACATATCTGCATCCTGATGAAAAGAAAACCTGACATTAAATAATCAACATACACACAAATTACACAGAGCGGGAGACTGTAGTGCGTTAGTGTGTGTACACTCTCGCTAGTATCCCCGTTGTGCTCAGGATTTTGAGTATACTCTAATACATTTATATTTGATTTCTTGTTTCTGATGACTTCCACCTGCACAGGTACTTTATCAATTCAAGTTAGGTGGTATTAAGTCAGTAAAATAAAAATATGAGCGATGAATGCACACTGAACACATTAAACTTTGACACTATTAATGCAGAAAATTGTTCTCTTCTCTATCATTACTGGTTCCTGGTTCAGAGGGGTAGGGTGTAGGCAAACACATCCAAAAGGCTTATTTAGGCGCTTGATTAATAAACGAATTGAAGGTAAAAGTTAGATGAAAGATCCACACACTGTTGCTCTGGTAAATATTTGCCAGCAACCCTTAATACAATGTGTGAATCTTTTGCCTGGACAAATCCATCAAATCCAGCAGAGTGAAAAGCAGTAGAATCGATTTAGCCCAAAGTAAAGGGATATCATCTTCAGCTGCTCAGGAGTAGTAACTGGCACAGGAATAACCAGCTGTTTCCACATGGCTACATGTATACAACTAATCATATACTGTAAATATAATTCATAAGCATACTTTAAAAAGCATTTGGCCTCACCAGAAAACATCACAGGAGATAGACTGATCTTGTATTATTTTTCAACATAGTTTCCTTTAACTATAATGCACTTAGCTCAACAATGTCCAAGCTTCACTACCCCTCACGGAAGAAGTCTCCACAACAGCATGGATGACTTCATCATCACTCTGAAAATGGTGACCATGTAAGTTGGATTTCAGTTTTGGAAATAGAAGTCAGGTGGTGCCAGGTTGGGTAAGTAAGGTGCATGGGGCAACAGTTCAATGCCACATTTGACTTCTGCCACCAGTGCAAATGCCAGTTTGAAGCATTCCTTACTGTTCTTCATTGATTGCTTCACACATTTTAGTTTCTGTGGACAGTGACATGAGGTTTTATAATGCATAGTTATGCTTCAAAATAGGAGTTATGCCCCTTGTTCTGGGTAATGTTTAGAACATTTTGTAGTACTCTTGTATATGACCAAAACTAGGATAGCAGTGAGCCTCTAGGTGAAAATCTATGTAATTGACACCTGCAGGACTGAGCATAATCCATTACATCATCTTTGTGGACCTCAAAAGTTCAGTGGACCCTCCCAAGCATGTTCACACTGGCCCTAATACTGTGTATTTACTGCATGTATCACCCATCTTGTCCCATATTCCCTGTTCATACTGTTCATATTGTGCATATATTGCATATATCTTCCATCTCATATTCTATCCATTGTCTGTACTATACTCGTACTACTATTTATCCATGCCTGTACATTTAGGTTATCTATTTTACATTGTATTCACATTTATATACTCATACACCTATTGTATTCACACCACTCTGTCCATACTCTTTATTCTATATCCTACAAGATACCCATACTGTACATAATCCACCTTACTGCTCTTGTTGCACTTGTGGTTATACGCTGAACCACATGTTGTTGATTTAGTGCTTGTCCTCTGCAATGACAATAAAGTTGAATCTAACTTATCTAATCATATCTAATCTGGTCTAACGCAATCTAACTAAATTTAATCCAGTCCAATCCAATCCAATCCAAAGATCCGTTTCACTACAACTGACTGAGATATTTGCCCTACATTCTACTACTTAATGAGTAAAACCATCATCCACATGGGTGAACACAGTAGAGTAAGTTAAGAATACATGCACATTCTGTTTGCAAATCTGTTTAGGTACATTCACTTTTTCACAAGATAGACCTGACTAAAATGGCAGCATAGGATCAATATGGAATTCCATTTTAATCAGTATTAAATATTGAATAAATAGATAAATAATTAAATAGTAACTTTTTTCAAGGGATTTTTATGTCATGACGTTACACTTACATTTAGGGAACCCTGTTTCCTAATGCCACATTTCTTTTATTTCCAATTCTAACATTGTAATGAGGTGGCGTCATTATGCCACAGATTCAGCCCAAAGCTGTAGAGCAAGATGGACATGGCCTTCATGCACACCCGCCTGTACCAGCCTGACTCCTGACGCTGCCTGCAAAAATGTTGCCAACAAAGTTAGCTTCAATAATTGAAGGTAACTTTCATGGGTAAGAACTCTTTGAAAGTAATTATATGCATATCTGCATTCAGCAATATTACACATAAAAGGAGGAACCTACGTTATTGTAGCTGAAGTTATAGTGTGAGTGAGTGGGTTAACAATAAACTGTGCAGAACCACTTATGGTGTTTTAAATTTTGTTAAGCAAGTCTAAAGTTACATTACCAAACTTAGCGAGTGAAAAAGGGGCTGTTCAATTATGTTAGACGCTAGCCATAACCAAATTTCCTATAGATTACTTAATGTCATAATGAAATTTTAGTTTTACTAACTGTTGCCATCTCAACGTGTGGTTAGGTAATGAATAGCAGACCAGTAGACAGAAATTAGCTCATTAAATTAAGTTAGTGTTACACCACAGAACACTGTTAGAGAATAACATGTTTTCTCTCAGTTAAATGAATGACGTACAGTTTGCTGTTAATATTAATGTTCTTTGGTTGTTTGGAGCATCGACTGGAGGCCATTTTTAGCAGGCCCTCTTCATTTTGTTACTGATGACTAGTGTCAGTAACATCTGTTGGAATAATTCTTTATCTCTTTAAGAAGAAATACCATTACTAAAGGGCGAACCATGATGGACCCACACTTTACCACAGAGGTGAGGATAGTTACTTCTTTATTGCTATTTAATGTACAAGAGTACAACAGACTGTTTTTCTACAACTGAGCTGAAGGAAGAATGTGCTGTCATAAAACTATATGAAGCTCATTTAATAAGAGTGATGTTTCTTTTCCTTTTTTCTATAGCCTACAGTACCATGCAATAAAATAGAATAAAACTGAAGAAACTTTATTGTCAAGCCAATGGAGGGAAAGGATATTTCCATAAGATTAAAAAAACATAACAGGATAAAAACATCACACTTCCCACACTGCAGTCAATGCACTGCATTCATATCCATTGTGTGAAAAGTCTACATTCTCATATTTAACACTTGTGACCATAACACTGTTCAGTCTGATCAGCTATATTTATTTAGCTTATTATACTATGTATAATTGTGTTTGTGATAAAGGTCTTGAATCTTGAATCTATGTTCTACTTCTCTCCCTTCACCCTCACCTATTCCCATTGTCTTATTCTTACTACCCCATGGTCTATGACATCTGCCTACAATGACAGGTCTACCTGCAACAAACTGTAAATAGTTCATATTTACACATTTGAGTTGTTGAGTTGTACAATTAGAACAGCATCACTTATTTACAAAGAGGTTCTTTACTGTAGCAAGTTTACACTAAAACTAATAAACTGTTCAGGATGAAAAGTAGCTCCTGGACTTGCCCCTTACCTTCATTACTTAGTGTGCTAACTTTTTCAATTATGCAGTGCAGCAAAGCTACAGACTGTTACACTATGCTAATTTTATTGTCAAGGCAGCTTTTAGTCCTTTACCCATGACTTGGTCACTGAGTGTACGGACTGCTGCATCAAGCACAGTAAGCTGTAAAGTAATATTTCTATATTCTGGTTACTCGTATTTACAATTTGTACAGCAATTTATAGTTGTAAGTAAAAATTATGTTGCACTGAGGATTCTGTTCCCTCTCATGACGCAGACTTGTCATGTGCCTGGTAAGTATTTACACTTCACTGTAAGTGTTTGCAGTGCATTATTTAATTAATCCATTTAACACATTATTATATGCATCTTTTCAATAAAAAATTCTTTAAATTAATGTAGGTTTTAGCGTACAATACAATATTTCTGAAGTGCTTGTCCTGTATAAGATGATATATTTTAATGTTGCATGTGTTATAAATTTTAACACCAACATGCACAGCATTGTAATTATACAAGACCACACTGTAGATTTAACTGAATTTAGGACTAAGTACAAGGCTATTTCACTGTCATTTTTAATTTCAAACATAAACAAATCAAAATTTTTATTGAATATTGTCAACCTTGAACAGTGACAATGAAGAACAAATGGACAGATAACAGAGTTTTACGCTCCTTATATAAGTAATCAGTAGGTTAAATTTGTCAGGTTTTCGCACAGATTAAAGAGTCTGTATGCCCAATGAATATTACGAAGTGGTAACAGCGGTGCACTATCCAACAACATTAGAAATTAGTCAAAGGCAAAAAATTAAACCTGTGAATACTAAGAACAGAGTTCATCTGCCTTTTCATCAAAGGAAACTGAACTAGAAGTGATTTTCCATCATCATCTCATCATCATCATCATCACTCATTTGAAAACTAAGGATGTTGTCAATGCAGTCTCCCTTCTTCACACCCAGATGAATGGCACCCTGTGAGATCTTCCTTAAAATAGTCCTCTGTATTGACAAAGGGTCCTCACATTGATTATTGGACATGCCTGAGTTGAAGAAAATATCAGTGTCAGCATCAGCTAAGATTAACCAAGATTCATTTCACAGTAACATAATGGAAAGGTTTCCTAATGTATGTTTAACAGGGCTGTAATAACTTCACATTTATGTAAGAGTATTTTTATTTATTTATTTTTGGTCTACTTTGATCTTATTTTGGAAGTTTACTCTCACAATCGACATCATATGTTCACAATTATTACAACGCGGAAATTTGATTTAGCTGTACATTAAACTTAGGAAGAAATGATTGTGATAAATAATGATGTATTCAGTCACTTACTAAGCAAAATTTCACATAAGCATGTAAGGGGAGTCAGACACTTAAATATCAAGATATTTTACTGCTACACATAAGGAGACTAAGACTGAAGTTCTATCAGACAATCACGACAACACTTGGAAGGTAGAACAGCACAACAAACATCTGACATCACAATTACATAACCATTATTCCAGATTATAAGAACATTTACGGTAATTGTACAGTATCTGGATCACAGAACACATCAAAATAACAAGTTATAGTCAACTGTCCATCTGCCAAACTAACATGCTAAACTTCACCAATTGCCACGTGTGCCAGAAACAAAACACACACTAGCTTAACATTGCTACTTCTTATCAGGCTTTGACTGATGAAGTAGCATGGTTAGTACAGTATGTTGGTAAGTAACAAATTAATTAACTGAGATGCTAAATGTCTCATCTTCTCCGTTAAAAACATGTAAGGAAAAATGTACCAACTTCTAGGGCGCATTGAACATGCTATATTTAATGCCAAAATTGTATGCAGAGTACATTAAAATTGGAAAACATTAAGAAAATAAACAGTTACCTACCAAACTGGATATTGAAATCTCTTAAGCGCCCCTTGGTACAGTTAGCCAAAGATGCAACGAACAAGTCATTATTACAGTGACCTGAAAATAATTTCAACAGACTAACGCACGGCACAATTGTTTGCATATTGCTTAAAATAGTAGTGATTAAATGTGTCACAAGTTTACCGGTAAATGAGTACCAAGTGGCACTGTCAATAGCTACACACAGCACGTAAATCATGCCAGCCAAGCGTCTCCACCAGAATATTACAGTTAGAAATAAAGAGCCATGAAATTAAATGTTGGGGTAGGAAGTAAAAGTCCCCTAAAATTAAAAAAAATGTGACATTATAAAATAATTTTTTTTAATGATCATATTTATTTACATACTTATGACCTATCTTATTTATTTGGAGATGTATTTCACACCCATTTTTATTTATTCTACAGAAATATTTATTTATTCAATATTGAATAAATTGGCATTCCATAGACATGAGGATGATATCTTGCTGTTGTAATTCTGTTGGTTTCATAAGACCATAGCTTGCAGCAGGCATTTGGATAGGGAGTGCTGAGTGTGATGCTGCTAGGGTGGTGTGGTACTAGCAGTAATTAGCTGTGCCCAAAGGTAACTCTGAATTTATCTGTCGTTCCCTATTGTCATGAACTTTGGGTAATGACATGGATACAAGCACCCAAGGCCCCATTGAGTCATGCAGGCCTTAATCTGATTGCAATTTAACATGTGTAAAGTGTCCTGGTCACCTCATAAAAGTTACAACAGTAATCTCATTTCATATGTGAGACGTTATCATCATTATTTTAAACTGAAAGCAGCATTAAATATACAGCATGAAAAAAAATCGAAGATCACTGTAATTATCGTTTATTATTATATATTTATTACATGCAGTTAAATGTTTCATATCTGCAAAGGGTTTTAGCTGCTGGAGGAGAGAAAGTGAGGCCTTTAACTACCAAGAACACCATGCCTATTGTCATACAGGGTGGTGATACTATCACGCTCTAGGGCTGTTCTGGTGTCAGTGGAACTGGTGCTTTACACAAATTAAATGGAAATTATGAGGAAGGAGGATTACCTCCACAGTCTTCTGAAAAAAAAAAAAATCATCAGCAAGAAGGTTGGGTGAACAGGTGACAACGATGACATAAACATGAAAAGTTAATCTCATATGTTTCCTGATACAATAAAAAAGGTAAACGTGCATGCAAATTGTGGCATTTTAAGTTACATAAAAGTAAACAGCTAAGATAAATAAGAATACAAACATATACATACATGTTCCTATAGACCTTTAGGTGTAGTAACATCATAAAACACTGTTGGCTTCCATATAACCCAACAACAAAATGTAAAACTGTGTTCTCTCCTTACAGCTTTTTCAAATCAACAACAAAACATAACACTGTTCTCTTATAGCTCTTCATGTGCAATAATAACATGTAAACACAGGACATTTTTCTCAGCAACTTTGTGACTGCAATAACAGAAATTTTAGCACTGTTTATCGGTATAAAGTACCATTCTATACACCCTGTGTGTCCTTCAGTTGGGTACATTTCCCATTGCTTTAAGTGTACATATTCATGTGTAGATTTAAATTCATCGAGCCTCATCTCTACTTGTAAAGGGTGCACATTGTCTTTATTATTATTATTATTATTATTATTATTATTTTTTAATTAATTAATTAATTAATTTATTTATTTATTAAGCTTTATTGCACTTTTGTAATTCTTATCATGCTTCTTCCATGCCTAATCTTTATTAAGCTGCTGTAAAATATACATTTCCCTGGTCAGGTACCAATGAAGTTTGAGGATCTGTCCTAGACTAGCCTATTGATCATTGACAAAGAGATGACCTTCGACACAACACTCAGTGAGCAGTCTCTGAGAAGCATGCACACACACTTTGATAATCAGTCTACCATTTACACTGATTATATAATCCTCTTCTGTTTTCTCAGTTTTATGCCCACGTATATCAGCATTCTTACTTTATATCTAGTGGTTATACGTATGTGAACGCTGATCAAAAATGAAAAATACACAAGCTTACTTGGACATACAGTTTGAAGTAAGTTGCAACATATGCGTCACAGTGTAGCAAACATGGGTTAGAAGTTGTAGGCATAGGAACAGGTATTTGCACTTTTTTAAAATATGATTGGGCAGAATTTACAAATAATCCGCTTTCTAAAGAGTCTCTTTGTACTTAATTTCTAATACCTATTCAAGAACTTGAAAAAAAGGAAATATGTTTGTGGTGGTCTGAACTGCCTATTTCAAAGTAAACAGTTGCAAAAAAAGCTGTAAAATAACTGACGAGATAAATCACACAAAAGACAATTTGTTGCAATGAGAAACAAAGTAGATGAGCAAACATTTACATTAGTCTGCAAGAGGACATTTGTGCCAAAGCAACATATCCTTATCTGGCAAAACAGTGCATACGGACTACGGATTTAAACAGACGTGAATATTATTGAAGTGTGTCGGTAGAGTATTTACCTGGAGCACTGAGCCACAAGTTTTTCTGTAAGGAGAGAGTGAGCTGGCGGCTGATCCATGAGGCTGCCATGACAGACGAGACGAAGTGTTGACAGAGAGGCAGAAACTGCCCTCAGAGCCTAACCTCACAAAGTCACCTACAGAAAGAGAGAGGTACGTTAATGATTAATGATCCACACCTATGAATTGGAGAAGAGAAAACCAATGACCTACCAGTGAATATCCACCATCAGTTCATAACGTAAACCTCAAATGCAAATGGTTTATGCAGCATGACAATGACCCAAAGCACACAAGCAAGTCAACTTCTGGATGTCTCAAAAAGAACTCGAAAACCATGTAATGTGGCTGAATTAAAAGTATTCTTCAAAGAAGAGTGGGCAAAAGTTCCTCCATGGCAATGTAAAAGACTGATCACAAGCTATCACTAAAGTTTAGTTGCAGTTGTTGCTACCAAAGGTGGCCCAACCAGTTATTAGGTTTAGGGTTGCAATTACTTTTCCATAGGGGTGATATAGGTTTTCAGTACATCTTCAAAAAATGTATTTATTTTAGTGGTGAGACGTGTATAAAAAAATTTAATCTAATTAATTACAGGCTTTGTAACTAATTAATCACAATTCATGGCAGTTTTGTCAGATAGCAATATTTGACACAAGTGAAGTTTTTCAATTCAAATAAAATTGTGGTTGACAATTGAATCAATGAATAGACATATACGTGTTTATAATTTAAAATTTATTTTAAAAAAGGAAAATGGGACATACAGGAAAAAGCAATTTTGATGATTTAAAGCCTGAATTTTGTTGTTTTTTTCCACTGTATGGCACATAAAATCAGCATAAGTAGTTCAAGGAGCTTCAGAAAGTTGAAAATCCAGAGATTCATTCTGTTTTCATCTTTTCTGGGTCTGATGATGGTTCTTTTTATAGGAATATCAATTTTTATTTATGTAATTTTTTTATAAACAAAAAGTTTATAATTAAGTTATTAAAAGAGATATTTTTGTTGTTTAGATTATTCCTCCTCCAAGGAGGCAGAGCCAGGATGGAGTAAAAACTTAAACCACAAAAATGTTTAATTTCTATTTATCTGCATTTTTCATCTATCTGTTACATTCACAGATTACTGCAAATCTAAGTGCAATTATAGCAATTTTATTCAACATTTTAAGACTTTCTGTAAACTCAAGCACTGTCTAGAAAAGTGGTCTATTATGGGATGGCTACACCGTTAGCCGTGTACAATTTGCACAGAACCAGGCTTTTATCCAAGCTGCCATCGGGAAGATTTTTAAAAGAAAACTTTCTGCCCAACAAGCTCAATCTCATCTTCCTTCACAGTTCACCAGTGCCTGACTTCACTCAGTGCTTCCTGTGCTTCTTCTTCATGGCTACAAACAGACTTTAGGTTCATTACCGCGACCTACTGGGCTGGAGTGTTCATCGGAGTTACCGGTGTGCCAGAAATGAGGGAACTGAGGAGGGTGCAATTATTTACGTTATTATTTTTAATGCGTTATTTTCGCTGTATTAATCAAAATTAATGTGTTAAAGTCCCAGCCCTAATTTATTTATTTCATTTAAAATCTGCATTTTGTCTTTTGTGAGTTATCTTTGTCTAACATTAAAATCACTTTGATGATCTGGAACGCTGAAGTGCGAGAAATATGCAAAAATAGAATACATCAGGAGGAGGGAAAGTACTTTTGGCCATATTCAGAGGGAGACATGATATTGTTGAAATACAGGAATGATACTGCACATTTGCGCAAAGGTTTTCACAGTGCTGCACTCAGTTCTCCACATGAAAATAACAAACATTGCTTTGTAAAGAACATTAAACAAGCACTTCTCCTTGAGTGATGACATATTACTTAATGATATTAAAAAAAAGAATAATGGGCAGAGTAAGACAAAGACAAGCATGGTTACCTACTCTTTCTCTTTGCTCATCACCATCTCTTATGTAATGCTGGCAGTACGAACAGGAAAATTCCAGTTATCTGCCTTCACGCAGAATAAAGAACCCTGGCCCTTCACACAAATGCGAAGCACACACGCACATGCACACAAAAATACAACCATACACACATGCATATACACACAGACGGTTTCTTAGCAACACCTCATGAACTGGATGGAACTGGTTTAGGTTGTGAGAGTTACACAAGACTGCATCTTCGTATGTCCGGGAGGGGTGGGTTTGCTATGTGAGGGGGGTGTATAATGAAGTAATGGAGAACCGTTGAAAGAAGCTATCCTAAACTGAAATTTGGCCACAAACAGAGTGCAACAGCACAAATACCTTTTGAAATACTTTTGTGTGCTGCTGGATCAGAAGTCAACCAGTATGTTGTGTTTGAAGTAAATCTTTCCAAGTTTTTCAGACACATCAGCTACATACAGAATAACATCGGTGTTCTGCCTGTTCTTTTTCTCTCTTTTTGATGTGCTTTTTTACCAAATCATTTTGCTGATTTAATAAATCCTACAGATGTCCATTACATAATTCTCTGTCAGCACAGCACCAAAAGTGTAATCACAAAACTACTGATTTAACAATGTGGATTTAAACATGCCGTGCTTTGACAGTCAGTTCTGTACTACATATGTGGCTGCACCACACTATCATTCTGCTATGTAGGAAAATGCTCTGACTTGTTTGTATTTCATTAAAACAATCACTTTGGTGCTCCCTCAATACAGTAGAACAAAATCAGTGGAGTTTTGAATGTGATGTACCAAAGGTTTTAAGATGACAGAGAAATTTTTTGCAGTGTTACAGGTGAATGATGTAATACTGCTGCTCATGGGTCTGAGTGGTGCTCCTTCCCTGTGCTTCTTTGAAAGTCTGCACACATGGTGTGGCTTCTCCAAGGTAGCTTTACTTTCGAGACGTTGATATGATGGCTAGCCAATGGCTTTCTCCTTTTCTATCTGTTGTAAGCAGTCTATGATCTTCTGCTTATAGTTGGTATCGTCACTAAGTAGCATAGTTATTTTGGTATAGCAATCAGCTGTATTGAGTACCATTGTGCATCATCCCCTTTGCTCAAGTCCAGTCTTTACTTACAGTTGCAGTCATTTCTTGATTGTGTCAGGTGCATTTTGCTCTCCATTTGTCATTTACAGTTTTTCTCAGTCGCTTTGGTACATTTCTCAAATCATCCTCGACATTTGTAAAACAGTAAGTGCATTTCTCAAAACAATTCGTACAAATAGCAAACCATGGATTACCCGCAAAAGCCAGTCTCTTTCTCAAAATCCTTAGTTCATCTCTCAAAAGTAAGTATCTGTGTCAATGAACATGTCAGTACTATCAGAATGACAAGTGCTTGTGTCATTGTGTGGATAAGACAGAACAAATTGCTTAGTCATGTCATTATAACAGTGTACTCTGGAGGGATGTTTGCATGTAAACTACGGCTAAAGTTTTGATGACAATAATTGTAAGTTACACCTTAGTGCATGTAGGAGATTGCAAGAGACTGGACAAGATTCACATTTACGCTTTTACTGTTGTAATTTGTTGACAGACCATGTCATTGCGATACCGAAAGGAAAACAGCGCTGCATAGCAAAAAGAAACAAACGAAAAAACAAAAATAGAAATGTGATGATAGGACAATCTCCTTAGGGAAAACATACTGTAGATACTGTACATACTGTAGGAATTACAGTGCAGTTTTCCTACACATCCTGGCGTTCCTGTCTGTTGAGCCACAAATTCTCATCCAAATCACGAATATCTTCTCTTGCGTCTTTGAGCGATTTCAGCAAACTCTGACCCTTCACACATTTCCCTTTGTTAGAGAAAGTCGAGATTCACCTGGGAGCAATTTACCAATTCAGGACAGATTTAGAAAAAAAGTCTAATGGAAATGTACAGAAACATCTTTGACATATTATGACAACTTGTTCAACCATTTTGCATGTAAAGACTTATGCAATGAACTAATTCTTAATTGTTGTGGGGGGGTAAGACTATTAAACAGAGACCCAATATAACACATTTTGATTGACATGACACAAGCAATTGATAATACAGTAAACAGCAGAGATTGTACAAAATCATTTGTATGGATGTACCAAAGCATTTGCCAACTGCTTTTTTGATGTACACAAGTGACACAATGATGTGAAGACTGAACAAGCAGTTTTGAGAATTTCAATTCCGATCTGAGAAATGTACCAAAGCAACTGAGAAAAACTATAAATGAATAAACAAGACAATACAGATCGACTGACATGCTTTTTGTTTTGTTTTAAGACCAATGCCAGTATTGATAATTGGTAATTCAGAAAGATCAATAACTGATATCTGGAAACAATATACATTAAAAGTTATTTATTAACAGCATGTGATAGCTGGGAAACTGTAATTTATAACTAGGTTTGTTCATTAAAAAAAGATACTCTGAAGCAAGATCAAACTTCTCGAAAATGCACCCGTTTTTTTCATTTCCTGTCTGCTACGTGTTGGATATGTGTGTGATATCTAATGTTCCCACACGAACACAGATTGTTGTTGCACCAGAAGGCTGGCATTAAACAACACGTTACGCACTACACTGGTGTCATATGTGTCTCCCGTATAACGTTAAGCCAGATAATGCTACCGTATCATGGTGTCAGAAGAAAACTGACAAAAATGAGCCAGGAGGATGCGGCGCGAAGGCAGCATGGAGATGGCGGAGCTACTGTGCCCCAGCTAGCGGCGCCAGGCAGGTTCGACTTTGCAAAAATTTCCGAGTGGCCAAGATGGCTGAAGCGCTACAGAATAGCGTCGGGACTAGATAAGCAGTCTCAAGAGTTTCAAGTACGCTAACATAACACTACGTGTGAAGAGTTTGTGCCGCTATGCAGCCACAGTTCGTATGTGGTCATGTGACCGTAGGGCGACGTCTGGTGAAACAGAGTCACGTGATTCTTGTTGCTTCGTCTGATTGGTGAAACACAGTCATGTGGTAGATCACTGGGGGCATGTCTCTGGCAAAATAAAGCATATCTAATGTGGTAAATAAAAAAGTAATGCATCGAGTGTAGCCCAGTGTAGCGGAGTAAGAGTAGTGCTTCTTCACAAATTTACTCAAATAAAAGTAAAACGTATGGCAGAGTAAAATTACTTTCAGAAGTACATTTTTTTTCAAAATGTTACTCAAGTAAATGTAATGGAGTAAATGTACCTCGTTACTACCCACCTCTGTTCATAAGAAGCCTTCATTATAAATGAGAAAGAAAGCTGAATATGTACAACAGAAATAGCAGTTATGACATCCGATGCTGTCCATTTACTGTGAGATCAACTGACTTGAGTTCAATAACAGTTTGTCTCTTGCAGTAATGTCTGCTGTTCTTCTGTTTTGTTAATCTTTGTCAATTCTATCACTTTCTTTAACCACTAAGTCCAGATTTTAAAGCTTTATTAGTGGGTTTTTTTCAGACATTGTTTTGAGGTAATTTGTGGCTGCCTCCTAACGTAGCCGCTAGCGTAATCTTAGCCACTATGAAAGCAGCTAATATCCCGACTTGTTTCTTCTTCTTGTTCAATGTTGCAGGTTGTGTGTCTGCTAGAGAGATGTGTCTGTCAGAGTGTTGAGCTGATCTGATTTTAGAAAGCTGTTACAGGTACTCCAGATAGCATTAGCCATAGGCATAGCAAATCTCTTGGCAATAGAGGTAGCCTAGCACCGCTGGCAAAAGAAGTTACACCTACAGTTCTACAATTTCATTTAGCAGATGCTTTTATTCAAAGCAACGTACATTGAGAGTAGATAGAACACAAAGAAGGCTCTCGTAAAGAGAAAACAACTTGGATAAGAGCCATATGGCAAGTTCAAATGTACTAAGACCATGGTCAGGCAACAGGCAGTGCAGGAGGTATTAGGATTTTTTTTTCTTTCTTTTTTTGCTTCTTACAGTCAAGTGCAAAGTTGGTCAGTGAAGAGCTGGGTTTTTGGTCTGTCCTTAAAGACTGAGAGAGACTCTGCAGATGGAACAGAGTTTGGTAACTTGTACCGCCACCGGGGACCACAGAGGAGAAGAGTCTAGATATCGACCGGCTCTGTTGTGGTGGTTGTATCAGGTGCATTTTGTTGGCCTAGTGTAGTGAGCGGGAGGGAGTGTAGACATGAGAGCTCAGGTAGGAGGAAGCTGTTTTCATTGTAGTTATGAATGAGCAGGATTGTGGACCTCGTCTTCAACTTGAGCCTGAAGCTGGGGAGAGTACCACAGCTGTGGAAGACGTCCTGCGTGGTACCGTTGCCGAAGATATCGCACCCCAAGGACCTCAACCATTACAGACCGGTGGCACTAACATCCCACCTGATGAAGACCCTGGGGAGGCTGGTCCTTTGTCATCTGCGAACCCTGGTGAGCTCATCATTGGACCCGCTGCAGTTTGCCTACCAGCCCGGCATTGGGGTTGATGATGCAGTGATCTACCTCCTGCACAGATGTCTCTCTCACCTGGAGAAGACAAAGAGCACTGTGAGAATCATGTTTTATGATTTCTCCAGTGCCTTCAATACCATCAAGCCAGCACTTCTGGGGGATAAGCTGGAGCAGACAGGAGTGGACTCTCACCTCATAATGTGGCTGCTGGATTACCTCACCAACCGGCCACAGTTTGTGAGGGCAGGGGACTGTGTGTCTGACACTGTGGTGTGCAGTACGGGGGCCCCGCAGGGGACTGTCCTTGCCCCCTTTCTTTTCACCCTCTACACAGCAGACTTCTCCCATCACACCACAAACTGCCATCTTCAGAAGTTCTCTGACGACTCCGCCATCGTCGGCCTCATCACGGACGGAGATGAGGAGGAGTACAGAGAACTTAACCAGGACTCTGTGGACTGGTGCCTGCTGAACTGCCTCCAGATCAATGCGGTGAAAACCAAGGAACTGGTGGTGGACTTTAGCAGGAACAGACACACTTCTCCTTCACCAGTGAACATCCAGGGAACGGACATTGAGATTGTGGACTCTTACAGGTACCTGGGTGTTCACTTAAACAACAAACTGGACTGGACTACAAACACCAACGCACTTCATAAGAAAGGTCAGAGCAGACTTCACCTGCTCAGAAAACTGAGGTCCTTCGGGGTGCAGGGAGCACTTCTGAGGACCTTTTATGATTCTGTTTTGGCATCAGCCATCATGCATGGAGTGGTCTGCTGGAGCAGCAGCTCACGGCTGCAGACAGGAAGAGACTAAACAAACTGGTAAAGAAAGACAGTTATGTCCTGGGCTGCCCCCTGGATCCTGTGGAGGTGGTGGGAGACAGGAGGATGATGACAAAGCTGTTGTCTATCATGGAGGACACCTCCCACCCCCTGCAGGAAACAGTTACATCACTGGGCAGCTCCTTCAGTGACAGACTGCTTCACCCGCAGTGTCTAAAGGAGAGATACCGCAGGTCCTTCCTTCCTGCTGCAGTCAGACTTTACAATCAAGCCTGCTCTCAGCAATTCAGTTCACTCACCTACAAACTGTGCAATAAAAATGTACATAATGATGCTGTGCAATTTCATAAGAATGTTGCTGTAAATATTGTATTTTTCTTCTAGAAGGAGAAAATATTTATATGTATGCACTGTGTGCATTGTGTGCTGCTCTCTTTTTTATTCTGTTCCATCTGCTGCTGTTACATTGTAAATTTCCCCGCTGTGGGATCAATAAAGGTTTAATCTATCTATCTATCTAATGCAAGTGTCAAGAGTTTTGAATTTTATGCAGGCAGCAATTGGAAGCCAGTGAAGTGATCTGAACAGTGCGGCGACGCCCTGCTACATTCTGGATCATCTGCAGAGGTTTGAGCATGCATATGGGGAGGCCTGCCAGTAAGGAGTTGCAGGAGTCATTATGTGATATTACGAGAGCCTGTACCAGGTGTTGTGCTGCATGTTCAGCATGCATTACAGGAATGGTCTGATCTTCACAAAACTACCGATTTTACAATGTGGATTTGAGCATGTACACTCCCATAGTCGTGCTTTGACAGTCAGTTCTGAGGAGTTGCAGTAGTCAGTATGTGATTTTACGAGAACCTGTACTGGGAGTTGTGCTGCATGTTCAGCATGCATTACAGGAATGGTCTGATCTTCACAAAACTATGCAAGACAGGAATGGTCTGATCTTCCCGACGTTGTACAGGGCGAATCGACACAACCGAGCAACAGAGGCCACATGAGCTACATCACTTGGTAACACCAATACTTTCCATGTAAAGTATTGGGATCTTTTCTGGGTAACTGGCACTCCAGGAATTCTACAGTGTTTATTAAACCGCCAGCAAAATTTGCTACTTCATCTTTAAAACACAGCTCCACTAATTCAGTGGAGCTGCTTCTCTCTGCAAATGCATTCTCTATGTAAACAATAGTTGTGATTAGCTGTGATGTAAACAGTGCTGTGGGGGCGGGACCCAGCTTGAGATCACAGAGTGACTGCAGAGATTGAGCAACACGGCTACGTCAGAGCCAAAGGAGTGCATTTAATGTACTTTGCAACAATCGGTCAAAAAAAAAAAAACATGGCAAATATCTGTGTTAATACTCAGTTGGGCCGATAATCGGGTGAAGGACGAAATGATAAAATTATAGCATTTGGTAACATTTCAGCCATCAATGTCGTGTTTACCAAAACTGTTGTACAAAAGCTGCAAATGCCCATTTTGGAATAATTTGAGGGCACCTGTCTAATATCAGTTAGATTTTCCTAAATCATTAATACTTTTTGTCTACATTTTCATTTGAGGCTTAGCATTAATGTAACATATCTTCATGAAAAAGGGTAAGAGAGTAAATTTCCTTGGTAATGCACTCTTTGAAGACCAGTTTATATCCTCGAGTTTGAGGGAGTTTCAGAAACCACACTACAGCATTATTTCAGAGAAGGACTTTACAGTGCAGCTATGTAAAGTTACAGCAGCCATGACAATCATAATCATAATGTATAATTACTTATAAATGTTTCCTAAATGCCATTTATAGTAGTTCTTGATCTCAAAACCACATGTTTAACAAAAACCTTCAATAAAAAATTCTAAATAAACAGTGCCCATGCTGGGCAGCGTGGTGATACAGTGGCTAGCACTGTCGTCTCACAGCTGGGTTCAACTCCTGGTCCAGGGATTTGCTGTGTGGAGTTTGTATGTTCTTCCTGTGCCTGCACGGGTGTTCACTGGGTGCTCTGGCTTCCTCCCAAAGTCCAAAGGCATGCTTTGGTTAACTGGTGATTCCAACTGACCAGCTGGGAAAGGCCCCAGCTCCCCACAACTATACAGAAGATAAAGCAGTGGATAGAAAGTAGATGAATGGAGAAACGGCATCCATCTAAGCAGCTAGATGTTAGTTTTTTTCAATTGATAGGACACTGTTCCTGAAAAATAGCACACATTTCCCAACACACTGCACATTATTTTCTTTATTTGAACACAATTCACAAAGCACAGCACACTTGTGTCAAAAGCGCACTTTATTGTCAAAATTTGAACTTTGTTTTCAAAGTTAAGACAAACGAAGCAAAAGTAGGACACTGCACTGCTAAATACAAAACACTCTTCTCTCACTGTGTTTTCACATGAAGTGTAAAAAAAATGATATAGCCCTCAAAAATGACCACTTAAACACAAATGCATCCTATAAATGACTCAGAGGGGGGCATTGCAGTACCTGACTGTACATTATAAAATAAAAATAATGTTAGATAAAAAAATACAGCACTGTATTGTACACAGTACAGTATGCAAATATTTACACCATGTCTGCATCAATTCTTTCAGCCTGATCAGGCCACAGGACCACATCAACATCACAAGCTATGTTTTCTCTGAAAAGAAAGACCTAGTGCGTCTGATCCAACCCTGACATGCATCAACAGAAACATCACCACATGCTAAGATCAATGATTGATAGAGATTTTCCCAAAGTATGGCTGCCGCTCATATACCTTCCACCTCCATGTAGAGAAGAATTCTTCTATAGGATTCAGAAAGGGAGAATATGGTGGCAGAAAAACCACAATAACTTGAGGGTTCATACTGAACCATTCCCAAATCAATAGTCCTCTATGAAAACTAACATTGGCCACGTTTACATGAAGTTTTTAAATTCGGAATTATTAATTCGGAATTAACTCATTCGGAATTAGAGTTTTGTGCTTCGCGTTTACATGGAAATATTAATTCCGAATTAAGGTTTACATGGACCGCACGTTTATCCCCTTCCGTAATTCCACTTTAACACTTGGGCATTGGAAAGGATTCTGATTGGACAGGGAGTGGACATGACGTATCCCTGTTTACCAGAAGAAAACAAACTCCATTTGCCGTGGCATTTCTTTCCCCAACAACATGGAGGGGCAACTAATAAGCACGCTTTTCGCTTTGCTTTTTATTGTTGTTTTGAAACAGTAACTCAACAATGGCGTACTACTTCTTTTGCGTCACTTGAGAAGGAGAAGAGAGATAGAATACCGGAGAAGGGAGGCAGACGACCAAGCTGTGTACGTCGCTACGTCTAGCTACGTGAGGAGCCAAGCATGGACAAAATGACCGAAATTAACTAAAGCAGAATTAACTGTATACATGAACAGAACGTACACAGGAATTAGTTTATTCGGAATTAACATCGGAATAAACCAGGTACTTTATTCGGAATTAAGTTTATTCGGATTTAACTTTTTAATTCGGAATTAAGTGTTCACAAGGAGATTTTAAAGCAGAATTAACTTTAATTCCAAATTAAAGAGGAATTAAAGGTCTCATGTAAACATGGCAACGGTCCCAGATGTATTCATGTGTATCATCAGAATCCAACTGAAAAACTCTCTGGAACAAACACACACAAACAGAGAAAAAATTAGTCATGTACACTTTCTGTAATTTTACTAGCATTTGTGAACCAGAATTATGCATTAGATTTTTTTTACAGTATTCTCAGAAAATTTCTGACTACTCGTGTTGTTACAGTATAGACATGTCACTGAAGTGACAAACAACTAGGGCTGCAACTAACGATTATTTTAATAATCGATTAATCGGCCGATTATTTTTTTTCAATTAATCGATGAATCGGATAAAAAAAACAACACATTTTTAATCTCCGCCGCTTTATTCAGAAAGACAAGATTTGGACTGACAGAGCAAATAAGATCATTGTAGCGAAGCCTTCGTCTTCAACCATCGACAGAGGCCTCATGTCAGTGACCATCATGTTGAGGATGCTCTCAGTCAGGACAGCTGCTTACTGTGGTGGACATGATGTCTTTCTCATCATGAAGCCTGTCATTGTTTGCTGTTGGTGAAATGAGAAAGATAGTATAGTTTGAGTATGTATTATAGCACAATTTACAACAACTCAGTAATTATCTTGTTTTATTGCAGTATTAGGTTAAGGCAAGTAAGTAGTCCAAAGAGCAAAACACAAAGTACGCACGCACACACACATATAGATAGATAGATAGATAGATAGATAGATAGATAGATAGATAGATAGATAGATAGATAGATAGATAGATAGATAGATAGATAGATAGATAGATAGATAGATAGATAGATAGATAGATAGATAGATAGATAGATAGATAGATAGATAGGACAAGCGCCATAAAAAAATACTAAATACTAAATAAGTTACTTTAACCCCGGTCTAAATGCAGTTCATCCTGCCTCACTCCAACACAGTCCAGTGTCTTCACTCAGACTTTGTGAGAAAATTAAAAATTGAGGCTTAATCTTCAAATTATTATCACCATTGTAGGCAAGTTACGTTTATTTATAAAGCCTATTCAAACCCTGCTTAAGCTGATTAAAGTGAAATAAAAAGTTTCACACGCGCGCGCACACACACACGTGCCCTATCACTGTCATTAATCAGCTAACAAACAAACACTAGCATCAGGAGAGCTACCAGAGAGACTAACGTTCCGTTTCCTCAATTCAAAACAGAACAAACGTAGGATAATGTAGTGACTTACCTGCTGTTGAACTCCTTCATCCTCATCGGCGACTCCGTGTTTCCGTTTCAGGTGCTGCATCATCATCGTGGTGCTCCCGTACATCATATCACTTTTGTAAAGCTTGCATTTTAGGCATGTTTTTTGTTTTGTGAAGCGTGAAATGCTGCCACACTTTTGAGGATTTCCGTCTGACTGTTTTCTCCGTGTTGGTCATGTTTGGTTGAAATTACTCTGAATTTACTTTTACTTTGCCGCCACCTCGCTCTGTTCAACTTGCTCCACTTGGTGGAGTTATTAAAAAAAAAAAACAAAAAAAAAAAAACTTTATTTCCGTCAGCCAGCATTGACAAAGCTCTGCAGGTGAAGTACACGGCTCAGCGACATGGCGAGTGACGCATGAATTGCGTGACACAATGAACTGATAATGAAATTCGTTGCCAACGCTTTTAATAATCGATTATTATTGATTTTATCGATTCGTTGTTGCAGCCCTACAAACAACCACAATAAACCTGAAACTATTTATGCACCATCCTTACCATCTGCTGACCTTAAGAACAGATTGCATTCTGAACAGCTAATTTGGCTTCCCAGCAGGTTTTATAGTGTGCAGTTCATTGGCAACAGTGTTTTCAGTTTTGACCTGTTGTGTGTCTTAATTGTGACAGCAGTGTTGGAACAGTGTCCCAATTCTGCTTCCTAGTGTTCACTTTTTGAAAAATGTGTGCACTTTTTGAAAAATGTGTGCTATGAGTGAAATAGTGTGTCCAAATGAGCAAAAAACGTGTTCAGTGTTTTGCAAAAAGAGTGCAATAGTTTGGGAAACTGTGTGCAAATCATGAATAATGTCCAAAATTTTGACAGCAGAGTCCTGTTTTTGAGAAATGTGTGCAGTCAGTTGGTGGCTGTGTGCAGTGAATGAAATTTTGTGTCTTATCAATTGAGAAAAACTGTAAGCAGCTAGATCCTGAATCTGGCTGCTTATCGTAGGCTAGCGACAACTTCCAACTAGACTTTTAACGCTACACAAATAGATTCCGCTTCTTTTTCAGCTGTCTAGCCCACATCTTTACTGTTGAGGTTCTCTATTACCACTCTAAACATTTTGGGTCTCACAGGCTGTTGGAACAGCTGTTTGGACAAAAAAACACTACCTACTATTGTCACTCATTATTTTTATTTTATAGTCAAGTGTAGTTTTAGTGTATGGTTTGATGGCATTAACAAGGCTAGGCTTCTTCACATGACACTAAAAATATGAGACTATCATAGATCATCCCTTATACTTTCAATCATTGCTATTCCACAGTGACAAAGTAAAAAAACAAGTTCAAATACAGCTGACATTGCCAGCCTATCACCATGGTAACTGTGCAGGCACAAAGGGAAAGAGGTTTCTGTCTATGAATATGTATAAAACAACAAACCAGGAAGTGAACAACACACATTACTAAACTTGTTCCAAATCGCTTCAATTGCACCATATTGTGTCAGAGTCACTTGGTAGATGGTGAACACTGAAATATTTAAACTGAATGGCATTTGACTTAGATGGATCTTAAAGCTAGTGAGGTCAAAAAGCCTGTTCTGGATGTAATTTTTCTCTCTTTGAAGAAGCTCCACCAGTTAGTGGAAGCTAACTGCAGAAATTGCACATTTATCATATAAAAGAGACGAAACAAACACATCATTTTAAACAAATTGGACATTATGAGTAAGAACATCAGGAACACAGGAACTGTGATCAAGAGCAACATGAAATGTAGAAATTGAGTTTCTGGGGGCTGTTAGGCCCTGCTGTTCACAGTATGTTTTCCTGGTTTACTTGTTTTATGTTTGTCTACATCAAAGTTTCATCTATTGTACACAGTCTAGAGTATATTGGTCATTATTTTAACACATAAACCAATCAGATTTTAATGTAGGCAGAGCAGACAAGACTCTGTCAAGTTGGTTGCGTCTTTACATTAGTTATCACAATCTCGTGACTAATCTCAACATAGTACCATGGAGCTTAGCAGGCTGCCACAATGTTATTAACAGGAGAATAATGCTTACATATTTGAAACAAAAAACAAAAGAAGACACAGCTTTCTTTAAGGAGACCCATTTCAATGACGAGGGGTCCATTAATTGAAACAGAGACTGGGTGAGTCCTGTTTATTACTTTTTCTAGTAGGCAAAGAGGGGTGATCATATTGATTAAGAAGAGGATAGATTTTGAAGCATTTAAACATTATGCTCATCAAGAACTTACATGGGTAGTATGGGATGCTGTTTTGTAGTATGGCAGATTATCTGTTGCAAACAGATATGACCCAACCTGAATTTTTCAATTAAGTCTGAAGCTTAATAAGACATGTAAAAAGAAAAAAAAATCAAAAATGATAACAGCCTTGTTGAAGGACACATCAGTCAAGATAGGGACCTATTCTTCCATAAATCCTCCTGGCCTAGACAAATAAAGGACATGTCTTGCATTTCAATAGATGTGATGGCAGTGGAATTGAGATTAGTAGATTTATGGAGTATATTGTATCCTCAGGAAAGCAATATACTAAAGGAGAATTCTAATATGTGTCACATATTGACAAATGTTGATCTGGTACTAGGGCTGCCACAAACGACGCGTCGACGAATCGCCTGAGCACGATACGTCATCAAAAGCGGAAGTGAGCGCGCAATGCAACAGAAATCACCGTCCGAGTGGAGCGCGGAACACGCATGGACATCCGCGCTGTATCGAGCATTTATAGTATATGCACGATGCGGCGCGGATGTCCGCGCTGTATCGTAAACGCGGATGTCCACGCTGTATTGTGCGTATATAATATATGCATATACTATATATGCACGATACAGCTCGGATGTCCATGCGTGTTCCGCGCTCCACTGATGGTGATTTCTGTTGCATTGCGCGCTCACTTCCGCTTTTGATGACGTATCGTGCTCAGGCGATTAGTCGACGCGTCGTTTGTGGCAGCCCTATCTGGTACCCAGCTTTCTACTCTGAGACTCTTGATACATCTAGACCCTGTGCTGCTCCTGAGTTAGTCTGCATTCTTAGTTTTTACATTACTGCGCTGTCCATAACACTGCTGATAGCAGCAAATTTTTCATTGACTTTTATTATAATTGCCTATAGATAATTGACAGAAAAGAGGACCTGTGACACATCACTCAGTCAGCAGTCTCTGAGAAGCAAGGTCATAAATATTGATAAGCACCCCCTGCTTGAATGCAGTCAAACATTTACACTGATTACATAATCCTGTTCTGTTTTTACAGTTTTATCACCATGACCATTAAAAGTGTGGCAAAGATGTAGCAGGGTTAGGCACAGGCATTTATATTTGCCACTTTTCACTCTTCTGATGGAGCAGAATATAATAATAATGTGCTTTTTGATGCAAACATCAATGGCCGAGAGACATTTGCATGGCCCACTTCAGCTTCACTCATGCTCCACTTCTTTGCTGATTGAGCAGACACACATGAGCCAGCCCATGTGCCAAAATCAGAAGGGCTTCAGAGACATCAGTGGAGGTTCAAAGCAGGGGCAGCATACAGGCACAGTACAAGGAGGAGGTGCCAAATACAGTGGGATGTGAGGGCTGTGCTAATAGGGCTTAAGACTCAAATGTTTTTAGCGAACAAATGAATCCTTTACTATCCAGTGGGTGTAGCATATTTGGTACTAAACCCAAATCCTGTTTTGAACAGACTAGTGGAGGCAAAGCACTGATGGATCATCTTGTGTATAGAGGACCACCCAGTAGATTTTAAAGACTCAAGCTTTTCTCTCTCGACAGTCAAGACACTAAAATGAAACAAGTGATATAAAAGCAACACAGGTAACAGTTAAGCAGTAAAAACATAATAATGTTAAAATTTGGCACACATCACACTTCTAAGTTGGAAGTGTGATGTGGATAATTACATATGTTATGTATGTCAGCTACAACATTGAAATCAGTGCCACACTGCAAAAACTGCTCAGGAACAGGTGAAGGAACTGAGCAAAGGCTCAAAGCTCGACCTGGTCTCTAACCTCCCCACATCTCAATCCAACCGAGCATCAATGAGACACACTGGGACAAGTCAAGCACATGGAGACCCCACTCCACAACCCACAGGATCCAAACATCCACTGCCAATGTGCCAAGACTGGACACCACAGGACATCTCCAGAAGTCTTGTATTTACGTAAACCGCTTAACACTGGAGGCTGCTTCCAAATTTGAGGAATAAAGTAAGCATGTTTTTGCCAGTAATGGCAAGGAAGGTCAGTAATAAAAATACATAAGGTGTCTACAAATCTGAAAGACATTGTTACAAACTTGCAAAAGCCTGTAACCAAATGAAAAACGATGAAATTCTTACTTGCTGATTTCAGTTATCCAGCGAGTTCAGGGACATCCACAAGCCCTCAACTGAGCTACAAACGAAATAAGCACATGACTTAATCAAAAATTCTCATGTCATTTCCTTTCTATTTAATGATGACCATCACGACCATGCTGAACCTGAGTTATATCTGCAGTGGTTGTTAAACCACCTTTGAACTTCTCCTATTACAATGAAGACTGATTTGCATTCACGAAAAAGGCTAGTGCTACAACCTAACATACGCAATAAAGCGAATATATGAATTCAACTGATGAACATTGATCAACTTATTTAAATGCATGCTGTCTGATGTGTTTGTTACGATTCTGGTCCTTCTCTGAAAAATCCGGTTCCGACTGGATCTGGCTGGCTCACCCACAAGAGGTAATGGTGAGCAGGCTATAGACTGGTTAGTATTCTAGCCAGCCTATTTTAATAGAATATACTGAGCCAAGTGTGTTATCAAACGCTTTTCTGTCGTGAACGCTGCCAAGCGCAGTGTGTCTCGATGCTGCTGGTTCTGCAGTATAACACGATCACTGACGGACGACTGTCAATGCAACACAACAGTCATCCAAGCTGCTCATACTGCAGGGCCGGTTGTATAGGAGCCGTGTGTCAGTGAGAAAGGTTTGGAGAACACTTACCAATGATCCAGTGGCAGCAGGAGGATGTGCACGTAACAATTCCGCAAGCAGTGTCTCACAGTCAGATGGAGTCTGGTCTGAAAACCAGGTCTGCTCTGACCAGGGGGAGGGGCTTATTCTCCATCTCCCTTCCTCTCTCCTGACAAAGAATACAAGATGAAAAACTTTCCTGAAAAACTGTTTTGAAGAGTTAACTGTTAGGTTTGTGAACATTTGCGGTTTGTAACGTGTATAAGTGGAGATAAGTGGTTAGAATGAGATGGCTACCTGTACCACGAAGCAAATCCATCTTAGTCTGACTTGGGTTTGTTTGTTTGTTTGTTTGTTTGTTTGTTTTTACTTAGCATAACACTGGTCGACCCTGATAACACGCATCCCATCTTATAAATATAGTCTACGCCAATCTGGTCAAGCATCTGAACTGTCAACTGAGAGTTCAGCTGACAAACAGACTAACATAAATTCCTCTCAAACACTAAATACAAGAAATTTGGAAATATTTTTATAAGGGTACACAAACTTTTCGTTTTACTGTTAATATGAAAAAAGCAGAAGTGTATTAGAAGTTTAAAAGAATATGCCATACACACTTATTTTTCACTTCCACAGTAACAAATGTGATGTTTCACCATTGGCTGTTCAGATGACCAATAACACAATAACCACCCTAAAGGTGTTGCATGTTTTTGTTAAGTGATTGTCTATCTTGCAAACATCTCTTAAAACACATTTGAGGGGCTTTTGGTTCTTAATTAATGGCCCTCCTCCGGCCTTCATCAGGATTTACATTCAGACAAGCTCTTTATCCAAGACAAACATAGGTAATCATACCATGAGAAAGCTTCATTCAAGGAGAAGGACCAAAAACACCCAAAAATCCCACTACAAACAACCCTGTTTATTGTTTCCACCAGATTGCGTCAGGGGTTTTTGTCAGTTTGGTTTTTCATGTTTAGTCAGTGGAGCATTTTTTTTCCACTTTTTGCTGGATAATACAACACTGCAGGCCAGTGGAATAAAAGTATCTAGCTAAAATGATTAGAAGGGGTTGGTAGAAATTTCAGTGTGGTGTGTATGTGTGTGTTAAGAAAATATGTTTAGAACTGCAGAAATTTTAATTGAATGCAGATCACAAATTCCACCCTCCTGTCTCTTACCCTCTCTCTCTCTCTCTCCCAACCATCGACTTCCACACATTTACAAACATTTACCCTCGCACTCAAGGTTACAGACTCAAAGCAACACAACAGGTTTTCGAGCTTTAAACATGTGGATGTATGTGTGTCATCTTACACTTTGAAGACATGTCTGTACATATGACTGTGTAGGAATTTGTATGGTAGGGTGGTGTGGGGCAACTTTTGGGCTCACATGCACGTGTATGTTGAGCTGTTGACATAATCAGGATGAATATTTTTGAGATTATGGAAGGATATATGCTTCAGGCTAGATTTTTTCTGTGGAAGAGTAAGATCGGAGAGAAAAAAGTACAGGGTTCACTGCGTCATGGTGATAGCTCAATATGTATCGGCCTCAGTTCTATCAATCAACTGTGCAGAAACATTATACACCCTTTTATTTCCACTTTGGCACAGGCACTCATTTAAATCCAGTGGGACTGATTTAGGTGGATCTATAGTAGAAAGTAAATATATATGACATTGAATAGTTGAGTTGTCTTAAGCTTAGAATAAGCCATTCATCATCTGCATAGGGAGTGGGTTGGGTGTTGTGCCAAAACGTTTCTACAGTAACCGAGAATGCATAAACTGGCTCTAGAGAGGATCTGTCACATTTTACAGATTTTCTCAGTTGCTTTGGTACATTTCTCAGATCAGAATTGAAATTCTCAAAACTACTTGTTCAATCTTCACATCATTGTGTCACTTGTGCACATCAAAAAAGCAGTTTCTCATTACTTTGAACAAGTTGCAAATGCTTTGGTATATCCATGCAAATGATTATGTATACACGTGGACAAAATTATAGGTACCCCTCAGTTAATGAAAGAAAAACCCACAATAGTCACAGAAATAATTTGAATCTGACAAAAGTAATAATAAATAAAAATTCTATGAAAATTAACCAATGAAAATCAGACATTGCTTTTGAACCGTGGTTCAACAGAATTATTTTAAAAAATAAACTCATGAAACAGGCCTGGACAAAAATGATGGTACCCCTAGAAAGGACTGAAAATTATGTGACCAGAGGGACATGTTCAATCAAGGTGTGTCCTCTAATTAGCATCACAGGTGTATACAAACTTGTAATCAGTCAGTTGGCCTATTTATAGGGTTACAAGTAGTCACTGTGCTGTTTGGTGACATGGTGTGTACCACACTAAACACGGACCAAAGGAAGCCAAGGAGAGAGTTGTCTCAGGAGATTAGAAAGAAAATTATAGACAAGCATGTTAAAGGTAAAGGCTATAAGACCATCTCCAAGCATCTTGATGTTCCTGTGACTACAGTTGCACATTAGGGTGATGACTTTTTGACTTTTTTTTCTCAAAAATTATTTCCTGTAGCACTAATGAATGAACTTTTGCCTATTAATGATTAAAATGACATTTATTCTGTTGAAATATAGAAAAAGGTCACGCACAAACCACTTTGAAAAAATCACTATTACTATCAATGGGACTAAATTCGTTAAGCCCAAAGAAGCATTCACAAACAGTACCAAATGCACCAACCATAGAAAAGTAAATGATTCAATACCTTAAAAGATAATCTAAGTGTTGGTAGTTGTTTTGAAGTTGATAAATTCTGGCCAAAAAGCTGATAATTAAAATTTTTAAAATCATTTTGTGCGTGAGGTTTTTTTTATCGAATCACCTTAAAAGTAAGATTTTATCTAATCTTTAATAAAAGTTCATCAAATTATGATACAGGGATATGAGGTTGTAAAAAAGTCATCACCCTATTGCACATATTATTCAGTAATTTAAGATCCATGGGACTGTAGCTAACCTCCCTGCACGTGGCCGCAGGAGGAAAATTGATGACAAATCGAAGAGATGGATAATAGGAATGGTAATAAAAGAGCCCAGAACAACCTCTAAAGACATTAAAGGTGAACTCCAATGTCAAGGTACATCAGTGTCAGATTGCACCATCCGTGGTTGTTTGAGCCAAAGTGGACTTCATGGGAGACGACCAAGGAGGACAACATTGTTGAAAACAAATCATAAAAAAGCCAGAATGGAATTTGCCAAATTGCATGTTGACAAGCCACAAAGCTTCTGGGAGAATGTCCTATGGACAGACGAGATGAAACTGGAACTTTTTGGCAAGGCACATCAGCTCTATGTTCAGACGCAAAAATGCAGCATATAAAGAAAAGAACACTGTTCCTACTGTGAAACATGGAGGAGGTTCTGTTATGTTCTGGGGCTGCTTTGCTGCTTTGCTGCCAAGCTTTCTGACACTGCCCAGTGTCAGAAAGCTTGGTTTCAGTCGCAGGTTATGGGTCTTACAACAGGATAATGACCCAAAACACACAGCTAAAAACACCCAAGAATGGCTAAGAGGAAAACACTGGACTATTCTGAAGTAGCCTTCTATGAGCCCTGATCTAAATCCTATTGAACATTTGTGGAAGGAGCTGAAACATGCCGTCTAGAGAAGGCACCCTTCAAACCTGAGACAACTGGAGCAGTCTGCTCATGAGGTGTGGACCAGAATACCTGCTGAGAGGTGCAGAAATCTCATTGACAGTTACAGAAATTGTTTGATTACAGTGATTGCCTCAAAAGATTGTGCAACAAAATATTAAGTTAAGGGTACCATCATTTTTGTCCAGGCCAGTTTCATGAGTTTATTTTTTAAAATAATTCTGTTGAACCACGGCTTATAAGCAATGTCTGATTTTCATTGATTAATTTTCATAGAATTTTTATTTGTTATTACTTTTGTCAGATTCAAATTATTTCTGTGACCATTGTGATTTTTTCTTTCATTAACTGAGAGGTACCAACAATTTTGTCCATGTGTGTACAATTCTCTCCTGTGTCCTACATTATCAATTGCTTATGTCATGTTGATCAAACTGTATTGTAGTGGGTCTCTGTTGAATAGTTTTACCCCCACAACATTTAGGAATTAGTTCATTGCATAAGTCTTTAGGTGCAAAATGGTTGAACAAGTTATCATAATATGTCAACAATGTTTCTATACATTTCCATTAGACTTTTTTTCCGAAATCTGTCCTGAATTGGTAAATTGTTCCTAAGTGAATCTTGATTTTCTCTAACGAAGGGAAATGTGTGAAGGGTTAGGGTTTTCTGAAAATGCTCAAAGACCGAAGAGAAGATATTTGTGATGTGGATGAGAATTTGTGGCCCAACAGAGAGGAACATCAGGAGGTAGGAAGACTGCACTGTAATTCCTACAGCACTGCATGTACAGTTTTCCCTAAGGAGATTGTCCTATGCTCACATTTCTACTTATGTTTTTTTTGTTCTTCTTTGTGCTATGCAGCGCTGTTTTCCATTCTGGATAGCAATGACGTGGTCTGTCCACAAACTACAATACAAAAAGCGTAAATGTGAATCTTGTCCAGTCTCTTGCAATCAATCTCCCACATGCACGAAGGTGTAATTTACAATATACAATAATTGTCATCAAAATGTTAGCCATAGTTTACATCAGAACATCCCTCCAGAGTACACTGTTATGACAATATGACTAAGCAATTTGACTGTCCTATCAAAACACACAATGATACAAGCACTTGTCATTCTGATAGCACTGACATGTTCCTTGACAAAGATATTTACTTTTGAGAGATGGGCTAAGGATTTTGAGCAAGAGACTGGCTTTTGCATGGTGTTTTGCTATTTGTACGAATTGTTTTGAGAAATGCACTCACTGTTTTGCAAATGTCGAGGATGATTTGAGAAATGTACCAAAGTGACTGAGAAAAACTGTAACACTGATGTGACAGCCACCATAGGTTTTCCTATGCACTTGGATAAAGAGGCATGAGGGATTGGTATTCCGTTGTTCTCAATCTACAACTTCACCACTAGATATGCACTGGTACTGTGATGGTACAAACAAAAAATATCAAATTTGGGATTTCTTACATGAAGTTTAAGGAGAACATTATGGGCCACACTCTCCTGCCAAAAATGAATTATCTCCTGACATTTTCTCAGTGTTTGAGTTGGCACATTCCTTCAGTGGAGTTGCCATAAGGGTTCTGCTCTTTACTAACCTCAGATGTCTGGTGATAAATGAATTCTGACTTAACGTCTTATAATGCAGTATAACTGGATGCTGTCTCTGTGGGTTCTGACTTGTTTGCCTGAAACTTATCACCCTCATGACTATTGAGGCCTTGTTTAGGTCTGTGAAGCTGTAGTAACAAGTCATTTTTGCTCTGTAGTGGCACTCTTCTGCTGCTGGCACAGTGTGTGTATGAGTTTTCATGCACCACCAGTCAGCCAAACACTTCATGAATTCTAACCCTTTCATTCTCTCACCTGTTCTCCTGAGGATTTACAGATTATCTGAATAAACTGATGAAGCTTGTGTTTCTTGACCCAACATACTCTCAACAGTGTCTGACCATCAGAGGAGGAAATTATCGCTGAGTGGATGTTTCAGTGAAGTGACAGCCTGAAGACAACCGTTTCTAGAGCATCAGCAAAGTCTCGAGTATCCCCAGTAAAAAGCTTCAGGATGACCAGTCAGACCTTCTATCTCAAGATCTTCATAATCACAACTTAGATATCCAAGAAATTTAAGATACAAAATGTCATTTTGTGTAATTAGTTTAAATATTTAATGTGACGGTTTTCTTGCTAGATTTATTCAAATATACGTTTTACTCATTCAGCACTTTGTTCAGCCAGAAAAACAATTAATAAACATCAACATTTAATGCTTTAGGTAGCATGCATCTATAATTATAAACACGCCAATTCATAATTACAAACACGCCAATCCATAATTATAAACATGCCAATGAACATGGTATAACATAAAATTTTATTCAGTCTTGTAATAAATGAGACTTAATGTACAAACATGTACTGTACAGACATTCAGGTCTAGTTACTGTAAGTTAAAAAAGTCAGAGAACTTCCATCAACTCAAAATGGCTTCAACTACCAGTAATCTGTTAAGAATACATAAATCAGGCTTCAAAGCAAATTATACTACATTCACAAAATGAACCAATGGGTCACTTCTGGCTTCTAAGTTTCATCAATTTCATTTTTTAAACTAAAGCTGTTGGATCAACTGCTTGCTAAGTCCTGCGACAGTACTGAAGAGTGTTCAGCTGTTCTACCAAGTTAAGATGAAAGTAGTTCATCTTAACTTGGTCAGGCTTGCTCAGAAGAAAGTGGAGTTGTAGTCACCTTCCAAAGCTCCTGCAGAAATGAATAGCGGTTATTAAAAAAATGTTCTCACATGTCTTGAGGAAAATTCTCCATTCAAACTATGTAGGAATGGGCAGTCACAGGGCCATCAGTTGCCTTTGAAAAAATTCAGACCTCTTTCATATTTTATTCTGTTGTATATTAAATTTTGAATGAATAATATACAGATTAGTATTACTAGTCAGAGCCACAGTAGTGTCACCCTAAAATGACACCACTGACACTGCGATATTTAGACAATCTAGCTCTGAAAAACAGATCAGCAAGAGCTGCAAAGTTGTCACAGGTTATTTCTTTTTCACTGAGGTTATTGGCACAATTGTGGGTTCCCTGCTTTACTCTCTCCACCCACTAGAGGTCCTCAGTGTACCTCTGCGTCATCCCACCAAGATTCTTTGCCGTTGCTTGCCGTCAAATTCGAAATCACTTTCCTTGTGTTCACGCTTGTTTAATTTCCTATCTCCTTGTTTTCACTGCCAGTTTTGTGTGCCACTGTTGTCCCTCTATCAGTCGCCACCAATCAGTCCATCATGTGTACAGGCGCATCTCAAATAATTATATTATATTATATATATAATTAGATTAGATTATATTGTGAAAAAAGTTTTATGTCAAGAAGAAGATGAAAAACACCTGACTCAAAAGTGCAGACGAGCTGAAGATGGCTTTCAAAGCAACTTGGGTTTCAATAACACCTCAGTAGCGACACAGGCTGATTGCCTCCATGATGCATTACATTAATACAGTAATTTGTGGTAAAGAAGCCAAAAGCAAGTATTGAATGGTAAAGTTACTTTTCATAAGTTGAATATTTCTGTATCTGTATTCTGTAAATCCCTTAGTGAATAAGCTTGGGAAATATTCTAATAATGATGCTGGATTTCTGATTTATATGAGCTATAAGCTATAATCCTCAAAATTAAAACAAACGAGGACCTGAAATATTTTAAGTGCGATGAATATATCTTTTTGAATTAAATTACAAAAAAAAAAACACATCATGATGTCATTTTTTTAAAATGTGCTTGTATTTATTCCAGAGTAAGAGTCACAAATAGTTCAGAGTATATGTAGAAATGCTTTCGACGCTGATTACTTCACCCGTTATGGTAACTATTTTGCTGTAAATTTGCACAAATTTCTGGCAAAAAAATCGTAGAGTATAAAAGTGTACTGACAGATTCCTAATGGATCTTTTAATCCTACTCAGAATACTGAGAAACCATGCTTGATTGAAGATGAAAATATAGGAAAAAAATTAAATTTTTGTTTTTTGAGCAAGACGATCATTAGTATATTCCTTTAACAAAGGCAAAATAATTGCGTTATTTCGTGAATAACTGCAATAAATGTGATAAACAGAGTGTGTGCACCTTCCAAAAGATTTTTGGTACAATAATCAGGCCATAACAGTATCTTACTGGTAAATCTATTGTGATATATTTCCTTAAATTCTTCCCAAAGTGATTTAACATAATACAGCAATACTGCACAGCTTAATTATTAATAGTATTTTTGTTCTACGGAGCATCACCGTAAAGACAGTAGGGTCCATCACTGGCTGCAATGTTGCTATCACATTACCATAAAATAAGTTACACAATGTTATGCTTATGTGCTCCAAGAGTATCATACAATAAAAGCAAGTGCAGTATCATCTTCTGTGGAGAAAAACACATTTATGGTACATTACTGCGAATAGGGCATCACAGCATGATACTGGCAACAGTGTGTTACCTTAAAGTGACTATGACAAGCGTACAACGTAGGAGCTGGATTCAGGATTTAGATTAAAATCAGGTTAGACATTAATGGCTCAGTTTGTTTAAAATTAAACAGTAAATACAGTCCACAAGAGGATATAGTAAGTGTTTCTCTTACCAGCTGCTCTACGCGTTCGTACAGTAGAAACTGTGCAAAGTTCGAAGGGAGTTGTTCCACCTTGTAGCGGCACCACCCATCCACCAGGTGCTTGAGTTGGGACAGACAGTGTCTGAAATGATGGTAAGCCTCACAAGAAATGTCCATGTGTCGCAGGGTGAAGTTCATCCTTGTAAGACATTGAAGCACAGCAAGATACCTGATTATTGCTTGAACTCAGGGCTGAGAATGCATCCCACAAGAAACATAACAGAAAGTTTGGCTGACATACATCAACAAACCTGAGCATGACAACAGGATTGGGAAAGATCACGGAAAATATCCTCACAAATATTTAAACATTGCCAGTTTTATGCTGTAGTGTTTCTGATAAATACATTTTATTGTGGCTGCTTGCGATCAAGTGAGCTGAAGGGAGGAGAACTCAACAGAAGTGAGTGTAGAATAAAGTAAAATAGAATAGGAAGCCTCTGTTGTCATTGTTTTAAGGATAGAATGAGATTAGGAGTGCCATTCCTGCTTGGTGCATTAGAGTAAAAAGACATATATTAGATTAGATAAAATTAGATTAGATACTTTATTCAATTTCAATTCAATTTTATTTATATAGCGCCAATTACAGTCAAATTGTCTCGAGACGCTTTACAGAACCCATATGCCTGACCCCCAGAGCAAGCCAAAAGGCGAGAGTGGCAAGGAAAACGCCCTTTTAACAGGGAAAAAAACCTCGAGCAGAACCCGGCTCTAATGTGGGGGGACCCATCTGCCTGCTGGCCGGGCGGGTTGAGAGGGACAGAAGAGGTAGAGAGGTAGAGATAGAGGGGTAGAGATAGAGATAGAGGGATACAGATAGAGGGGTAGAGATAGAGAGGTGGGGGGGTGGGACACAAGGACCATAAAACACAGCCACACATCTGAAGCATCCAGCATCCAGCTCTGGGACCAGGGACACTCGGAGAAAGGACACAGAAAGAAACAGAGTGAATGTAATGCAATAATGGTATATATAGTAAATACATAGGTAGTTAGAGAAGGGCTCAGTGCATCCAGAGAGGTTCCCCAGCAGCCTAGGCCTATAGCAGCATAACTAGGGGCAAACTAAAGGGACGTCAAGAGGGGAAGTCAGTTGTGCAAATGAAAACACCAGCTCACCCCGTCAGGGTCACCCAGTCAGCCCTAACTATAAGCTTTGTCGAAAAGGAAGGTTTTAAGCCTGGTCTTAAAAATAGAGAGGGTGTCCGCCTCCCGAACCCAAACTGGGAGCTGGTTCCACAGGAGAGGTGCCTGATAACTGAAGGCTCTGCCTCCCATTCTACTTTTAGAGATTCTAGGAACAACAAGTAGTAGATTAGTAGATACTTTATTACTCCCTATGGGGAAATTCAAAGTTTCCAGCAATATCCACACATGATAGATAAAAGGCTTGCAAAAATACAATAACAAGAATATAAGTTAAAAGTGCGACATAATGCAGGATATAAAATTTAAGGTGCATGATGATCAATGTGCTGTACAGTTCCTAGCTCCATTCCCCTCCTGGTGGAGTTGAAGAGCCGCATGGCTCTAGGGAGGAAGGATCTCCTCAGTCTGTCAGTAGAGCAGGACAGTGACTTTAGCCTATCACTGAAGCTGCTCCTCTGCTTGAAGATGATGCTGTGCAGTGCCCATTGAAATGAAATGTCACTTAACTGTCAAATGATTCAAAACTGTATCACCTCTCAATACTCATTTCTAAGTTGAACAGTGGGGCATCGAAAAAAATTAACAGTTTAGATGTACTATATTAATTACTACTACGGACCCCAAATTAAGGCCTTTTATTTTCAGTACAGTCGTTCTGAAGTGTTTGGTCTTTATTGTACATAAGATGGATCACTCCACTTGTCAATTAGAAGTAATATTATTAAGAGGTAATATAATTCTGAAACATTTGACACGCAGTGATGTACTTCACTTCTGTTGTATACGGCATACTCAACTCAATGCTGGCTGTCCTTACAGAGGACTTACTTTCCTACTGTTAAATGACATTCCATAAGCTGTGGTACAAAACTAGCTCACCAAACAGAACATAAATATATCTGCAAAAACATGACTTTCCAGAATATGCTAAAAGGAATGCTGATGGCATTACACGAGTTCCTCAAGTAAAATCTGTTCTTCAGAATAACAGCTATTTTCTTGCGCTATTTTAAATACGTTATTGCCATACCTTTTCTCTATGGAAAGAAAAATTGTGCAGGTGTGATTAAAGTTGCTGCAGAGTTGGTAGAGTGTTCGGAAAAGGCCGTCTGTCAGATCATCATCATAGCAAACTGATGACACAAAAACAATTAATATGCTTGTCAGTATGTGTTTCTGCATTGTATGAAGTGATTTACACAGCAGCTCCAAGGGCGAAACTTAAAACAGCAATATGCAATTACTTTCTGTCCTGTTAAAAAAATGTACTGCCTATTCATGAGCTTAAGTTACTTTTAAATGTTAATCTGAATAGACTGTATGTCTTTAACTGTGTACCTTTCCTCTTTCATAATCCGTTTTTTTCCCTCTCTGACTCAAGTACGGTTTGTTTCTAATATGCGGTTATTGGCCCAACAAACCTGTTCAGCGTATACTGTTGTTGCTCTATGCACATTACTATTGTTGTTGTTACAAGTGTCATTATTATTACTGTAGAATTGTAAGCATCTATATTATTATAACTATGTTAACAACATTACTACAACAGCCAGGCTCACAGATCTCACTTCATGACAACCTCTATTATTTAACTGCATTAAAAACATAAGGTTTGGGTTCGGAATTCCTTCCAACAACAGGGAGGAGAGGATCCCAGGCGCTCACAGGATGTCCTAGGCCCTCCCACCTCTTCGGATCAACTGATAAAATAAATATGAACCAGATCTCTCAAACTCTGGGAAAAGAGCTCTGTTTTGACAAGGTAATAAACTAGAAGCAGGATAATAATTTAATCTGAGTTTTGAAAAAACACTTAAAAGAGCTTAAGTTCAGTTTGTTGCTTTCAGCTGTTTGTAAGAGTATTTTCTTTGAGTTCACTAAATACTTGCAGCATCAGACAGCAGAAAGATCCATGTAAGTATCTCCAAAATGACGGAGTTTATACACTTTGAAAAACAGCAGTAACTTTAATAATGACTTGGAATTATAAATGATCCCTAACATGTAGACAGGATCGATCAAGATCTAACAGCAAGTCATACAGGGCACATGATGGGACATTTTTGTTTATTGGCAGGTAGTAGTTAAAATATGTCCAAAGACAGAACTTTCAGTGTAAAGGAAATTATAAATAAATTTAGCTCATGGTTATTTTTGACAATTTTATGAGCTGTTGTTAGTTAAGATTTTGTCTTCTTTTAAATGACTGCATTATTATGCAAAATACATCACTTGGTGCAATGTTCAACCTCGTGTGTATGACAAATATCGCTCATGTATGGCACTTCTCTCGGTTACTGAGGTGGGGGGGTATTTCTAAATGAAACTAAAGAGAGAGAGAGTTGCGAACAAATACACATGGAGAGACAATAGTAACTTAATTATTTAGGTTAAAGTATATAATATCCTTGACATGGAGAAAGGGCCGATCCAGATCTAACAGCAGTACTGTTCTTCACCTGAGACAGGTTAGCTGTCCAACAGAGTCAACAGTTTTTTTTAGCTGCTATTTAATATCTTGTCACATTACATTGGCTCTGAGTCCTGAACTTTCAGTTTCACTGTTCAAGATATCAGAGATAAACTGGGTTGTTAGTTACTTGGACCCTTTGATCAGCTGCTATTAATTTAGTTTGTTTGTTATTGCATTGATACGTATTATACACCACCCAGTGTATTTAGTCTGGTGCGAATGACAAATATAGCATACATATTGCATCGCTCTCAAATGCTGTATGTGTCAGAATGCAGCCATAAGGAACAAGAACAGAAAAGCAACCTATGTCTGAATGACTAGACTGATGTCACATAACAGACTGATGAAATCAGCAGTGTTTCATGCACCATGTCTGAGAAGGGCTTAAGATGCCTGATTACCTTTGCTTTACTCTCTTGTATTTATCGTCTTATTGATTTTCTGCATTTTTTTAACGCATGGCTTATGTTTTCTGTTTGAGCTGCTCTAGTTTTTTTCTGTAACCGCTCACTAACTGCTTATTTCCTGTTTCCTTTTGTGTGGCCTGCTTATAAGAACACCAGGAAGTGCATCAATCATAAAAGACTGTTCACTATGTGATCCTTGCCTGCTGCTCTAGGGGTTCAGGAGAGTGGTGCCTCCTTGGAATTTAGCATAAGAAGTGCAAGAACAAAAAAAACAATCTTGGGTCTAACTGAAAGCTTTTGATTTGATTTGAGATTCAGCTTGACAAGTGAATCTTCAGAATTAGATTTTAATTAGGCCCCAGATGCAGACTGGCAACAAAAAGCAGCCTGGAAATTTGCTGCCACGCGGTCCAAATTTGATTCACTAATTGTAAATTGAAACGTGTTTTCCAATCAATTAATGACTAATTTAAAAAGACACAATCTGTTAATTTTTTTTTGTTTGTGCTTGACTACAATGTAAACTGATGAAAAAATATTTCCCATGGTTCTCCTCTCTTGTTATGTGTACAGTAATCAAAAATTCTGCATTCTGAATGTTACTGTGTGATGAAGTAAATCAGAGCAGAATACATCATTCATATGAACAGGTTGGACTTCATTCAAGTTATTTATTGCTATATTACAAGGAATACAATGAATAGCAAGTATGCAATGTTCTAAATACCAACTATTAAGTCAAATTAGATGATCATTACATTAATTCAACATTGAATTTTTCCTTACTATGCACACAACATTGGTGGGGAATTTCATTTTATTTGCACTTTAACCAAACACAAAACAATGCAAATGAACAGACTGCATTTTTAATAATTTGGTCATCAACAAACAAGTTGTGTAGTTTGAATTTGGCGCATTAAATTAGGGCAGCTTGACAGCAAATTCCCAGGCTGCTGTTTGTTGTCAGTTATCCCTGCAAGATACTTTAGGAAAGGTTATTGTGGAGAGAACAATTCACTGCAATAACCAGCTTTCTAAAATAACTACCTTTTGACTAGGACTTCAAATGCATCGCAGTTAACCCAAAACTGTGATGTCTTTCCTGTGTATTTTGAGAAGAGAATATGGGAAAAGAGGACAGGACTTCACTTTTGGCCAGTAATGATTGCACAACCAAACACCAATCTGTAACTTCACTGCATGCAACAAGACAAAATTTACCAAGCCAAGATTTTATTTCAGCCATAACACATTTTCAGTTCATCCTCAATTTCATTGTGACGATTCTGTTTCAGTTCAACGGCAAAGAAAAGAAGTGGTATATTCATCAGCTTCAGAACTTACTGTCAGCAGCAATGATGAAGCTTGTGCTGTTATGAAGATCAGCTACTTCCTCTTCTGTCCAACTAAACTCCATATCAGCATCTACAAAGATGAAACAAATGGTAAGAAGCTGGTTAGTTCCTAATATAGCAGCAACTCATATACCCAAACTGAGGTCAAACAGACCAATGTTTCAAACCAAGAATGAAAACTGCTGTCTCTTTTTTGATGTTACTACTATTAGTATGTACTTTGTGTCAGAGTCCTAGTCTGGTTCCCTGTCTTTCTTCTCCTCTCTGTCCCTCCTTTTCTCCTCACTTCTTGCTTTCTCATCTGTCTGTGTAGTTTATCTTGGTTAGTAACCACTCACTCTCGGTCCCGCCCCCCTCTGTGCTGCGCCTCTGACTGCATCAGTGATCAGGGCTCATGGGCTCCAGCTGCAGAGGGAGCGCAGCTGGATCAGATCCGCCAACAGCCGGGGATAAAGCCGGGCTCGCCCTTCACCTCCCTGCCAGATTCTAGCGTCTGCTACGGGGACAGGTTGCCCTGGTCTTTTGGTACACTTCTTTGTATACATTCTCTGCCTGAGTCGTGTTTAATCCATGTCTACTCTGCCTGCAGTTTCTGCTGGCTGCACTGCCTGCCAGCCTCTGTCCTGCCGACCCAGCCGTTACTGCAGGCCTCTCTTGCCTCAGTTAAGGTCAGTGTTCATGACTCAACAAGGAAGAGACTGGGCAAAAATAGCATCCATGGCAGAGTTCCAAGTTGAAAACCATTGCTGACAAAAAAGAACATAAAGGCTCATCTTACTTTTGCAAAGAAACATCTGAATGATCCCCAAGACTTTTGGAAGAATATTCTATGGACTGATGAGACGAAAGTTGAACTTTTTGGAAGGTGTGTTTCTTGTTACATCTGGCGTAAAAGTAACACAGCATTTCAAAAAAAGAACATCATACCAACAGTCAAACATGGTGGTGGAAGTGTGATGGTCTGGGGTTGCTTTGCTGCTTCAGGACCTGGACAACTTGCTGTGATTGATGGAACCGTGAATTCTACTCTCTACCAGAAAATCATGAAGGAGAATTTTCAGCCATCAGTTTGTGACCTCAAGCTGAAGTGCACTGGAGTTCTGCAGCAGGACAACGATCCAAAACACACCAGCAAGTCGACTTCTGAATGGCTTAAAAAAACAAAATGGAGGTTTTGGAGTGGTCTAGTCAAAGTCCAGACTTGTATCCAATTGAAATGCTGTGGCATGGCCTTAAAAAGGCCGTTTATGCGCAAAAACCCTCCAGTGTTGCGAAATTAAAACAATTCTGCAAAGAAGAGTGGGACAAAATATCTCCACAGAGATGTGAAAGACTCATTGCCAGTTGTAGAAAATGCTTCATTTCAGTTGTTGCTGCTGAGGATGGCCCAACCAGTTAGCAATTACTTTTTCACACTGGGCCAGGTAGCTTTGAATATTTTTTTTTCTTAATAAAAAAATCATCATTTAAAAACTGCTTTTTGTGTTTACTTGAGTTATCTTTGTCTGATATTTACATTTGTTTGATGATCTTAAATGTTAAAGTTTAGAAATATGCAAAAAAAAAAATTTAAGAAGGGGGCAAATATTTTTTTTTACTGTACTGGATATTCATAGGAGGTTGGTTATGTATAATATGTGTCTGTTACCTGTACAAAGGCCATGCTGAAGCCAGTCCAGCTTTCTTACTTTCACCTCCCCACCTGGTAATGAGAAAAGATGGTATTAGGCCTGTGTTAGACTGTCAGAAGCTTATCTTTTGTTTCATAAATCGATAAACAACATTTTATAAATGAGCATTTAAATAAAACAAATAAATAACCAATCGAATGTGTCAGACATGAGAAATCCTACAAATAAATGACAGGGTAGCAGAGTGGTCTAACCCACAAAAAATCCAAACTGAGTATTATATAATTTCTGTAATGTTTTCTTCTCTACATTTTAGCTGCAAAGTGATCAAACCCAAAACCCAAATATAGCATTACAGTGGCGCTTTGAATGTTCAAAATTTTAAACCCATTTTCTCAAAAACTACAGAAAGTGGGTTAGACCACTCTGCTTTCAAGCCTTTCAAATAGATAAGCATTCAAAAATTAATAAATGTAGGAAAAAGTAACAAACATCTCCCTCTGACTTTAAATGGCAATTTTGACAAACCAGAAGCTGATGAAAGCACACATCAGGTTAGCGGCAGGGTAGATGGGGGACATGAGCTCAACAAGCCATTTTGATTGGTGCCTCATACTGGATGGTGAGCTGAATTAAACTGAACTGCCTCAAGGATATGAGTTTTTCACCATAAGAATACCTGGTTAATTTATGTGCTTAATTTTTCTTTGCTTTTGCCAATGCCGCAGCATAGTGGGATTCAGTGGAAAGTAGAAATATTTGAAGAGGAAATGAGGGAATAACAGAGAGTAAACTGACAATCTCATCTTACCTGCAGGCTCCATTTTGCATTTATTTAATGTTACATTTCTTGTGCACATGCCTAGAAGATCTTCACCCACATCTGTCAAAATTGGAAATAAAAGGAGACAAACAGTGTGATGTCTGTTGTTTGATCAAGTTCCCTGCAGAGAATACAAGAGAATGCCTAATCATTAACATCTGCTCTACAGCAGCATTTCACTTGCTTGTTCGGTACAATCTAAAAGCAAATATTAGCAAATGTAGCGATCCGAGCAATCTTCTTTGCTTGATTATAGGGTGATTTCTGTGTGAAAAGGGGTAGAGACAGTAGTCAGCAAGTGAGGAGGGAATTTCAGGAGGTGCAGCTGGTTGAAAAATTTCTCTGAGTATGCCCACAGAGTCGTGGTGAAATTTGTAAACACCCTTTCCTCACAATTTCAGCCATCCATCCTGACCAAAGATGTGTTCTCCACCCAACATAGAGATTTCTACACTTCTGAAGTGTGTAGAAATCTTAAAACCCTGGCTTGGAGCAGCACACGCAAGAGTTTGGGATTGTGTGCCAGTAAAGTTAGTTCATGACTAAGGTTTTCTCAGTTTATATCCCAAGAATAACAGAGAAGGAAACTAGTAGTGTTTGATCAATACTTAGGTCATTTACATGTAATTTTGTCAGTTACATTGTCCTCTACCTAACGTTGTAAAAAAAAAAAAAAGATATTTCTGAGCAATGGTCGGGACTTGTTAAAGACCATCTAACCAACCACAACTTTATGTGCTTAAGCTGATTCGGTTACATTAACAGAATTCTTATTGGATTAAGAAGATAATCAAACATACTGAAGACAGCAGCCAATCAGTGTAAATAAAGATAGCATTGACAGGATTATACCTGTGCAGTACACTTTTTTGGCTATGGTTGCCATGATGATGCTGGTTAAGCCTGTTCCTGCACCTAGCTCTAGGACTGTAGCTCCACTGAAGAGGGCCGGCTCAGAGAGGATGAAGTCAGCCAGGAAGAACGCCCCCCGCCATACCTGATATAAACAAAAAAGACACAATGCTTTAACGCCTTCTTAATACAAACCACCACTTATGCGCAGAATTCACAGTACAGTCCAGAATTAAGCTTTTGCATCAACACAAGATGCAATTCAAAAGGAGATACATTTAACTCAGCCAAACATTTTTAACAGTCTGTATTTCCACTTCACAGCTTGGTCATTGTTTATATCAGAATGTAGATGTTTATCTATATCACATTCTCTTTGGTCAGAAACCTCAGATGAAAAAAGTTTGTGTGACAAATCTTGACAAAGGATGAATACAGTGAGGTCACAATGTCTGACCACGATTTGTTGATATATTTTTTTAATTCAAGAAATGGAATTATTACCGACAGAAAAATCTCATTTGACACTTGCATTCAGTGTCTGGAGTAAAATATTCTGCATATCGTGACTTTTAGACTGTGTAAAAAACAGAGGCCTACTTCATGAAAACAATTTGTGAGCACTACTGATGACTACTTGCAAATCACAGATAAATTGCAGATACAGTGGTCCCTCGCCATATCGCGGTTCACTTCTCATGGTCTCACTGTATTGCGGATTTTTAAATTGCGTTTGGTACTGTGGATGTTTCGCTATATTGCGGAATTTGGCGGTGCAGATATTTTTTCTGCACTTATTATGGTATTGCATTGAAAAATATCACTGGAGGACAGATATCTGCTTTTTATGCACTATGCAACTACTAAATGCTTTTATTTTGACACAGAGACTTCGGTACAAATGTGGCAGGAAGTCATCAAACACACTACACTTCACACTCACGGTCCTGACAAAATAACACTTTACCAAATTAACTAGACTGACTAAACCACAAAAACACAATAAAACACAAGCACTAGTAACACTGAAACACTAACCACATGATGACATTTAAACCCCCAACACCCCAAACTCCCATGGCACATTGCAGCACCACAGTTCAGTCATAGACGGCTCTGTGATCGTTAGATTATTTTAATTATTTTTGCGGTAAAATACGCATTTTCTAGCCTAAAAAACTGAAAACAATATAAAAAAATATGTTGAAAAATAAATAAATAAATCATTAAAACATATTAAATATTGGTGGAAAGCACTGGAAATCACAGGCTCCCAATTAAAACCCAGTATACTCTCCCCAATCTGGCACAACCCTGATTTTGCAAACAACAAAAGAGCTCTTTATTTCAGCACATGGGCAGAGAGAGGAGTCACTCACCTCCATCACCTTCTTGATGATAACACATTTAGGACATATATAAACTTATTCCAAACATTTGAAGTAAGAAATGGAAATTATCTCCAGTACCTACAGGTAAAGAAGACGATTACAAGTAGAATTCCGTTGCTTCAGACTACTTTACAGCCAACGGATTTACAGCCACCTGAATTTGTCAAATACATTGTGAAATTGTCTCCAAGAAATAAGAAGAATCTCTCAAAAATTTATAGTTCACTTTCATAGACACACTCTATACACCTACCAACTCAAAAATGGGAAAAAGACGTATCCAAATCCTTTGACTCTGACTTTTGGACCCAGATCTGTGAAAACACATTTAAAATGACTAAAAACACCAACTTACAATTAATTCAATTTAAGGTGCTTCACAGAATGCATATAACGCAATATAAACTGTATAAAATGGGCTTCTCGCGCTCAGACACATGTACGCAATGCACCCAAAACATGACTGACACTTACTTTCACGCTCTGTGGCTTTGTACACCCGTCTATCAATTCTGGGTAACAATCACACAGAAACTCTCCAATATTTTGGACTGCGGGATTCCGCATTCCCCAAACGTTTGCCTCATTGGCGATCTAACGCAAACAGCCCTACCAGACATTCATACCCAACCCACACTTGCAGCTATCGCCATTGCCAAAAAAACTATTTTCGTTAACTGGAAAGATAAGAAAGCCCTCAGCATCATCCATTGGCTGAAACTCCTCACAGAACACATTTCACTTGAGAGAATATCTGCTATCAGAAAAAACCAATTGGACTCCTTCAAAGAAAAATGGTCTCCATTTATTAAATCAATAAATATTAATCTATAGCCTCCGCTTGTATGTGGGCGTATGCCACTTCCCTCATAAAATTGTAATTATTATTCTGTCTGTGTGTATGGTCTGACTTCTGTCTGCTTTATTTCAGTTTATTAACCCTCTGCCTTTTTAAGTAGGATGGCACCATGGACTTCGAGGCTGTGTACATGCACTGGTGGTGTCCTTTCCCTATTGCTCTTGGGGTTGCTCTCTGGCTCTGCGGGGCCTGCGTGGCTCGGGCCCCTCTGCCTGGGGGTGAGTGTCCCCGATGTCTCTCCCTTTGAGCCCTGGTTCTGCTGGGTCTGTGCGCTCTCCCGGGGCCTTGGGGGTGGCGGCGGCTGGTCTCTTCTGGGGCGCCCTGGCTGGCCCTGGGGTTTGGGGTGGGTCGGCCCTCCGGTCGCTCCCCTGTCCCTTCCTGCTCTGCTTCCCTCCTCCTCCCTCCTCTCCTGCCTGGCCGCTCGTCCTCGTCCCTCTCCCTCCCCTGGGGGGTCTGGGGGTCCTCCGCTGCCTGGGGGTCTGGCATGGGGGCCTGGTGGTCTCTCTGGGGGGGTGGCTCTGGTTCATCTGGGCACAGGCATTGGTACTTGTCTGTGTGCCGCCACTGGAGATCAGTTTCTGCTGGCTGGGAGCTTCTGTCCGGGCCCGGTGCGGTCCTGGGGTGTGGTGGGGTGGGTGGGGTCTCGGTGATGCTGCGGGGTGGGCGCGCCGGCTCCGGGGTGGGCGTGGGGGCTCATGGCCCTTGCTTCCTGGTGATGCGGCCTGGTCCTCCCTCCGGGGCAGGGTGCTGCGTGCGGCTGGCCCGTGGTGGGGCTGTGGCGCCTACCAGGGCGCTGCTCTAGCGCTGTGACTTCTGGGGGTTTTGGTGCTGGCTGGGCCGGTCGGGTTCATGTGGACCCACCTTGGCCTCTTGCCTCCGGGCTCTGGGGGCCCTCTGCATCACTACCGGTGGTCTTACTACCTGTCTCCCCCGCTGCTCTGTCCTCTTGGGCCGGATCCACACCAGACTGCCTCTTACTGTGCACTTCACATACTTCACACATCACTGTACATAGCAACTCTTAGGCACATATAGGGACACGACAGTTAGGGCCCTGAGAGCAGGTGGGGGCGGGAATGATGGGCTCTGTGGTGGGGCGGATGGCAGGGCTTTATGGCCTTGTCTCCTCCCCATCACCCTCTTGCTTGCCTCCCCTGCTCTCTAATTTCTTTTTAATGCACCACACACACTCACACCTTAGGGGTAGGTCTGGGACGGCTCGGGGAACTTGGGTCAGGGTAGGCTGCAGAGTAGCCATCCTCTGTGGTCCTCTGGCCTGCCCCCTGGACGCCTCACCCAGCCTCTCCACTTTTAACGCACCACATGACACTCAGGGTTACACTACCACGGTGCAGGGATAATGTCTCCAGTCTGGAATCGGGAGACGTATTAATAGGGAGTAATGGGGGGATTTCACTAATATGGCCTCGCTGGTGGGACCCGGCCCCCTTATGGCTATGGGGTGGTGGGGGCGGACCATCATCCGTGTTGCTGTGGCTGGGGGGTCCCCAGGACCTGGGGGCTTTGGTCGGGGAGGGTTTTCTTGCGTGCCCGACGGGTCCAGGCTGGTGCGGTGGCTCTTGGTGGGCTGCGAGGGCTGGATTGGCCGTCCTGGTGGGCGCTGTAGCTGTACTGCGGGCTGGTGGCGTGTGGTGGCTCTGTCCTGGTGGGTTGTCAGGACGCGTTGCGGGGAGTGGGGGCCCTGGGTGTACTGCGCTCACCTGGGGCCTGGTGCGGGGTGTATGCGGGGTGCCTCCCTGTCGGCGTCGCAGGGCCCCACCACACTGTCCATTTTTACCCTCTGGACTCGCATCGGGTCCCGGCTCCGATTTCCTCTGGCAGGCTCCCGGTGGCGGCCTGCTTTGTGCTGGGCTGGTTGCCATCCCTTCGGCGGGCCGCTCAGCCCCTGTGTCTGGCTTCCTGGCTGTGTGGGGCCGCTGGCCCCCTCGGGGGTGGGGGAGGGGGTGGGGGTGGGCGGGCGGGATGGTGGGGTGGGTGGTCTGGTGGGGGCTGGGGTGGGCGGGGTTGGGGTTTGGGTGGCGGGTGGGTCCTTGTGCCCCGGGCTGCCTGGGTCGGTCTTGGCGCGCTGGGGGTGTCGGTAGCTGCTCCCTCTTGTTCTCCGGGTCCGCGTCGTTCACGGTGGCCCCGGTGGCTTTCTGGGGGTGCCGCCCTGTGGCTCCTACGGCCCGGGGGGAGGGGTGCCCTGTTGGCTTGGCCCTGCCTTGCCGTGATTGCTGTTCTGGGCTTCGGGGTCCTTCACACTTGCATGTTTGACCAGGTCTCGCCAGCTACTGCCGAGTCCCATTTCAACGAATGATGGGACCCGCCAGAATGTGCTGAGAATCTCTCCAGACTCTCTACCCTAAACTTATTCTCTCCTTCACTAGTATCCTCTTCTGGCCTATTCTATTCCATCCTATTCTATACTGTCAAGACATCCACAATTATGGTGCTCAGTACTACTTGTTTATTTATTTATTGAATCTCTTTTTCTTTTGTGTTGGTTTTCTTTTTTTAGTTAATTTTTTTTCTTTCTTTCTGTTTTATTGATGGGCAGTTAGTAGTTGGGAATAACACACCACCTTACAATCTTTAATTGCAATAGCACCACCTGTTATTTTCTATCCCTTTTCATCCTGTTCGTCCTGTTCGTCCTGTCCAGTCTTTGTTTCCCCCACACATCACTGAGGTGTAGCACTGCCCTCCCTGGCTCATCATAGGGAATTCTAATAAAGAATATCCGCTTAGCTTTCAGGGAGGGCCGGTGATGGTCACACACACGCACTAAATATTAAAATATTTGGCTGCAAGACTAAAATGTGCATCAATCCCATACAATGTTGACACCTCTTTTGTGGAGTTAAACAATGAGAACAAATGCAGACGAAAAAAAAAATTAAAACATATTAGAAGAATATTTAATCCAAATAAAATGCGTAGCGTACAGAGCTGGGTTCTGTACGCTAGTGGAGAGTAGCTCAGCGGCCGTAGCATCAGTCTCCTCTGTCTCCCCTGAGTATAGTGCATATGGTATAGCCGCATTCAGTATCTGGCCTTGTCCGTTTCACACAGACGTCTGATCGCTGCACATAATGTTGCTCTGCGGTGATGTGCAGTGCGTGGAGAGGGTTTATAAAGTCTTAAAATATATATCAAGAAAAGCACACAGAGAGTGAAATACTCCACCAAGACTGTTCATTCTCTGATCTTGCGCTGAACACAGGCGTGTGTTATGCATGTGTGCGTGAATCGCCTGACCTAAATATGTAGCGGGCGGCGGGAATTGATGGGACTCAGAAACACCCCCACAATTTAATCAGTCAATCAACTGTTCCTTGTATCATTTCCGGTAAGTTGGCAACGGTGGATTTGTAGTAGGATCACATGATCGTCAGCAGGGAACTTGTTCACTTGTTGTCATAGTTACAGTGATGCCGTGCTGGCCGCTGTATCTTGCAATGGGAAATCCTTAACAAATCCGGCGATCCAGACAATAAGCCGCATCACTTCCAAAATCTAATCACTTGGTCATGGTGTCATTTCTGACCTTCCTTGAAAATTTCATCCAAATCCGTTGGTCCGTTTTTGAGTAATGTTGCACAGGACAGACAGATTCACAGAGAAACGTAGCTGATCATCACATAACTCCACCGCGTTCCACCAAATCCATTGCATCAGATTTGTGTATGATTGTGTTCATTTGCATTTACTTTATTTTGTTTATTGTTTTGGTGTTTATGTTGTGCCTTGGATCTTATTTCCTTGATTATTTGGTCAGATATTTTATTGTTTTGCATTTGCTTACTGCCCTGCTCGGTGTCCCAGATGTTGGTTCTGCATTCTTATTGTTTTTGGTACAGCTGATTTAATTGTGGTACAGCGGGAGAGTCGGTACGAGGGCGGTCTGTGTTTGTTGTGCTGAGCGGTGAGTAAAACCTGCAGAAAACTGTCCTATCATGCTAGGGAGGTTTAGCATGGAAGACAGCAAAGGACATTAGCATAAAAACACAAAATAATTCTAACCCGCCTGACCCACAGCCCTGGAGATGGGTGAGTCGACCAATATTTAAGGGTTACAATATGGTTGCTACTTCGTGGATTTTCGTCTACTGCGGGAGGGTCTGGAACGTAACCCCCACAATAGACGAGGGATGACTGTATATTTTCATGTACATCTTCCAGCCCTCTTGCATGCTCATGGTCGAGTCACAAGCACAGTTTTTTTTTTTGAGGAACTGAAAATGTTTAAGGTGCATGATGCCACAATAGAATTAAATGGACGAAATTTTACTCACCTGTTTGCCAACATCCTCCAAGGGTGTGGCCATAGTGTGCTCTGTAAATAGATTGAATTCATAGATTAAACACAAGCAGTGCCCAACTTGATTCCTTATTAACTGTATGCAGCACCACATATACTTCATATATAAATGATTGTCACTCTGTGTATCCTTTCCAGTGTCTCTCCATGTCTTCCAACTGTCATCAGATGATACCAGTTTACTGCTGTATGTGTATGCATTTAGGCTGTAAAACGCACATATGGGTTGGCATTGCATGTCAACGACAGAACACTATGATAAAGTAAATTTATATATAAACAAGTATTCTCAGCATCCAAACCAGAAATGAACTTAGATTAAAGCTACAAGCAGCGTTGAACGGGTCCTCGCATCCTTGCTGGTCAGTGAATCCAAGCATGTCCACCAGGTGGGGCTGCGACCGAGAGCGTATGTCAGCCTATGGATGTGATGAGGGCTGGACTCTGATCAGATTTGTAAAGTTTCAAGCTGACTGGAACACGTACAGGCTAGAAATGCAGCACGTCGTATCCATGCACCAGGTGGTGCTATGATTATGACTGTATTTCAGTATATGGATGTGATGAGGTTTGGAGTCTGATCACACACGTAAAGTTGGAAGCAGATTGGAGGATGTACAGGCGAGTTACACTGCATTTCCTGTGTCATGGCAAGATGTTGAACTTCCACCAACCGCCATGGCCACGCCCTCATACTTTTGCGGAGCATTTTGATAACTTTTGATCACCCATGACTGGTGGACATTGTGGCCAAATTTCAGCTCTGTTGGAGTTACCCTGTTTGTGTTTATAGCTTTTGAAAATGTGCAAAAATTGGAAAAAAAGTCGTCCAAAAATTTACACATATTTTAAAATGGCTGACTTCCTGTTGTACCTTAGGTATTGTTGTGAGGTAAATTTTTGTACGTCTTGTCTGTGAATGTCATCAGGACTGGACTCTGATCAAACATGTAAAATCTGAGGCAGAGTGGAGCATGTACAAGTTAGTTACATGGCACTTCCTTCCATCCACCATGTGGCGCTATGACTGTTACTGTATATCTGCATGTGAATGTCATCAGGGCCAGAATCTGATCATACATGTAAAATTTCAGGCAGATTTGGGCATGAACAAGGCAGTTACACAACATTTCCTGTTTCACGGCGAATTCATGGTGAATTGTCAAAATCCAGGGGCTGCCATTTCCACGCCCTCAGACTTTTGCGGAGTATTTTGATAACTTTTGGTCACCCATGCCTGGTGTACTTTCTGGCCAATTTTCAGCTCTGTCGGAGACACCCTATTTGAGTTTATACCTTTCAAAATGTGCAAAAATTGCTCCAAAAATCGTCGAAAGTATGACACATGTCAAAATGGCTGACTTCCCGTTGGGTTTTGGGCATAGGTGTCAATTACATTTTTGTGTGTCTTGACGAGTTATATGTTTATATGTGTGTATCAAATTTTATAACTCTAGGTGACACGTACTGGCCGTAGTAAATGTTTGAAAATTTCCAGGTGGCGCTATGGAGCCAATTTGACACACACATGTGCAATTTCCCTAAAATATCAAATATGCCGCCGGTCCTGATGTGTGTGGAAATTTGGAAGTTCTTCAGAGACAAAAATGGCTAAAACAACAAACCTAACGCAAGAAACATGCCTGAAGATTTATTTAGAAGATACAAATTCTCAACCGGGAAGGGTACAGCTGTCGCCAAATGGCCAGGAAGTGCAGACGCAGTCCTTCAGCACTTGGATACACTCTGCAGAAATACAGACAAACCAACAGCTTGGAAGACAAACCAAGAGCTGGGCGTCCAAAGGTTTCTTCAACAAAAAATGGTTGCATCCTGATTCGCATGTGCAGGGAAAACCGCCAAATGACATCACAGGAGCTTCAGCAGTAGTGGTCAAACAAACTGATGTCCAGTGTTCCACCTGCATCATACATGGATGACTTTTGGATCATGGCTCAAGGTCCTACAAGGCTGTCAAGAACCCCCTGATCAATGAGAGAGAGAGGTTAGCCTGACGTCATTGGGCCCAAACACACAAGAATTGGACAGCCAGAAATTGGAAGAAGATTCTGTCGTCAGATGAATCCAGTTCCCAGCTTTATCTTCCTCCTGCGAATGTGAGGGTACGCAGAAGGCCAGGATAAGTATTATGTCCAGCATGTACAGTACCTACTGTCAAGCATGATGGAGGCTGTATCATGGTGTGGGGATGCATTAGTGCTGCTGGTGTTGCTCATCTCACTGTCTGTGATGGTGCACTGAACTCCAAATCCACATGCTCTCTTCTTCTTCAAGGTCAAAACTGGATATTTCAGCAAGATAATGCCCCTTGCCACACATCCAGGGCCAGTAGAACTTGGCTGCAAGAGCACAGTATTCCGGTCTTAGAGTGGCCAGGTCAATCCCCACACATGACCCCCATTGAAAATCTGTGGTGGATTATCAAAAGGTCTGCTTCAAAGTGTAAACCAAAGAACTTAGAAGAACAAAAAGAAGTAATTCAAGGAAAATGGGAACAGATTACCCCTCAACAGTGTGAAAGGCTCCTGAGGAACATGCCAGCCAGGATTAGAACTCTACTGCATGCTAATGGCAGAACTACTAAATATTAATATGATGATGTGATGGTTAATTTATTTTTTGTTCAGTTTTGAACACATTGTCTGTTATTTGTTGACTTTGATACTGACAATGTTGAGAAATGACATATTTAAACTGTCAAGAATTTAGTTTTGTTAGTTTTTCTTGGAAACAATCAATAACAAAAAATCATTTGTATTTGTTTGTGCCTGTGTAATGCAGCCCCACCTTTTCAAACACAATAAAGATTTTGCCACAAATATTTCATGATAATATTTGAGACTGTAAAAAATTATAAGGGTGTCGGAAAACTGTTGTCCACCACTGTATGTTCTCTCCTTATTGCATTCATCTATTGGCATTCTTTTGATGCCATTCCCATTATTGCATTGATACTCTCTACACTGTTTTACAAAAACACTATAAAATTGAAGTTCTTACCAATCCTTATAACATCTTTGAAGCAATGACCTTCTTCATCGTCTGTATTTTCCTCCTCTTGTTCCAGTACAGGACTGGACTGTTTGAGAATGACTGGACAGACCAAGTCTCGGTCACTAGCTTCCAAAGGGTTTTTCCGCGGTCTGAAAAATCAAAAGAACAGCATCAAATGCATCTATGAAAGGAAAGAATATATCAACCAAAGCTGTAAATGCCATTTTTACTCAGCAAATTTTATTTTTAAATATAATTCTATTTTTATCAGCACTGTTCTAAAGTAACATTTCATGTTAACAAGGACTGCGCTTTTTGGTCAGTAGTTATTGCAGTAATAATTAGCTTAAAACATTAGTTAGATTGAGATACATTCAATATAAATACAAAAAGCATTTTATTTTCACCAAAAACTATTCATGCAAATACTGTTGTATGTTAATGACACTAAAAGCATATGAAGCAACATGGTTGTATGATTACAGTGCAGCTACAGCACGTTAGACTGAAAACAACAAACTTAGAACCATTGCGTTTAAAGTCCCTATTAAACCCCCAAAGACTAATATTGATGTATAAAAATTTCATATTTAACTTTTTATTCCCTCTTGAAAATAATTGATTTTGGCTTTAAAATGGCTTAGTCGTAACTCTACATTGTTGCATCCCATAAAACAGTGGTTTCCAACCTGTTTGGCTTGGAGCCCCCCCCCCCCATAAGCTGCACTCCAGCCCCAGCGCCCCTCCAGCGCGGCGCCTACCCTCCTACCACCACCACCACATAAGTACACTACAAACCATAAGAGGTAAGGTATTGAATTGTATTACTAATAGAAAATTCCCTAAAATTACAAAAATATATTTTATATCAAACCAAGAGTTCAAGAGTTGTACTATGATGAGGAGGAGAGAGTTTATGGCTGCAGTAAATTTGGTGACACTACAGTGCATAAGAGGTTTTTTTTTGTTTGTTTGTTTTTTACTAAAAAAATCCTTAAAATTATCAGAAAAAATATTTAATATCAAACCAAGAGTTGTAGTATGACCAGCAGGAGTCAGTTGCTGGCTGCAGTAAATTTGTTGAATATTTGTGTCTCTTCGCTGTTTGCAGCCGTTTTGCATTTTGCAGACGGTCCCTGTTCACTCGTCGCACAGCCGGCGGCTCATAGACACCCATGTTATTTCTGCAGCTAGAAAGACAGCGACTTTTGATTTAACTGGGCTTGTAGCACAACGTCTACCTTACAACCAGGACCCCAGGTTGGGAACCACTGCCGTAAAATATGCAGATTCACGACGGCATACTTTCTTAAAAGTGATTTAGAAATTTTTGATCAGCATAAATTAGGGTTGTGTTATTCTGTCAACATTTTCTGTTATTTTGTGTGTACTGCATTCCATATAATTGTGAATTGAGTTGAAATAAATTTACTAACAAAACCTAATTAAAAAAAACTTAAATAAAAGATCTTTTTCTTTTACTTATTGACACTCTCAGAATATCTCCCTGGATTTTACTACTAAACTAATCAAAGGTTTTTTTCCATACCGATGCATGATGTCAAAGTCCCCATCCTCATCCAAAAATGGCACATTTTCTTCCCCACCTTCAATTGCATTTTCTCCATGAGTGCCTGTCTTAGAGTTTCCACTGGATCCCCCTGGGTTCTTGTATTTCTCTTCTTTTACCATACCTTTGCCTTGGTCATTATTGTGTTTTTCTCCCAAGATCTTGAATTTGGACATGAACACTGGACAGACAAATACAGCAACATTGGAGAGCAAGGGGAAACATAGACACACATTTTCAGAAATACCCTTAAGATTGCATTTAAAAATGCAAACATATACTGTTCAACCTGAACGCAGCATGGCTCCCTCACAGCGTTACTGACAATATTCGGTGCACAAAAGCCTCATCAACTAGGACACATGATAAGATCAAAATCAGCATTTGCACCTAGTCTGTAATTTGCTGTTGATTCAACAATTAGAAAGTTGTTGAAGCTCCCTAAATTGATACCTGACTATGATTCATGATATAAATGTGTCTCACATGCTTTCATTTTTCTACTTACCTAGCTACCAACACGCGCATGTGACAACACTTAATAAGAGGTCTAAAAATAGAAATGTAATCATACACACCAGGCTGTCCAACACCGTTGAGGCGTGTCATAAGGTGCTGTGCACTAGGCAAGAGCATATGAACCTCTGAGAGCACAGTGTCATAATGAAAAGTGATCTGGTCCATAGCTGATCATTCATAGTCTTGGAACAGTTGACCACTCCAACCAACTGCTACTCCTCACCTGGGAAGACACAGATAAACTGACAGTTAGAACTCAAGTTTTCAGTTCCTGCAACCTTGAGGCCAGCTACTGCTTTCCACATCCATGTGAGCATACCATTCTGGACTTTGAAAACGGATACTTAAATAGGTCTATGCTGGTCTGTACAAACCGTTTCAATTTTGAACTTCCTACTGTGTTAAGATTCTGTACGCCACCTCCAAAGTCTGGCAGTGACTATTTCAATTAGATGTGGACAATGAACAGTCTCCTTGTATAGTCTCTCCTCCAAACAAGCATTTGTATCAGGAACCATTTGTTTTCCTTGCATTATGTGCAGTCAGCATGGTCAAGAAGTTTGGGCTGCACATGGACGTCCACAGAGGGGTTCGACCTTCAAGGAAAGTTTTTGTAATCCGTACCTTTGTGAACATGTGCAAAGCATGAACTGGCCATAATATACATTGATTAGCCACCAACTACTAACAGGGAAGTTGTTGTTGCATTGAAATGCTCTACTGTAAAACCTTGCATCCTGGCATTCATAGGGATGCTGGATCACACTACACACTAAACATCGTTGAAGACCACGCACAGTCTCCAATAGCAGGAGAGAACAAGAAGAAAGAAGACCTCGCCAAAAATGATAAGTGTAAATCTGGTCAATATCATCTACCAGACAGTAAAAGGAAATGTGATGGACAAAAAAACTCATCAAGTACCGTCACAGGACTTGAAACAATTTAATCCTGTAACAGAAATAGGACACTAGCGTCTTACTCAATGTGCCACCGACTGGCTCGATGGATGTCCTGCTTCATCTCTATAGATCTTTCTGTCATTCTGTCAGTAGCTTAACACCTGGTGATGATTCAAAAAACACACCCATGTCAACTGGTGATAGCCACAACTTAACACAGACAGATGGTACCTTTTCATTAATGAGGAAGAAAACTAATTATTACCTTACAAAGCAAAACAATCAACACAAAAGCATGTCCACTGTTGCGTTGTGTGTTAGTACATTCGCTGTAACAGATACAGAGGAAAACTTCGAGCTTTACTCAGGTTGAGAAACTGATGTCACATTGTCAAAACTAGACACACAGCAGTCTATGTAGATCAAACTGTAAATCATTTCACGGCTTTCTCCCAAGTTTCATTCAATGACCACATTTAAAAAAACTCCTAAACTCTTTTTTCATTCATACTTCATCACCTGCATAACACAGTTTATGTGTAAATATGCAGTACATTTTTCAAATATTGACACATTGTTTTAATAAACTGAAATATGTAGAAAATCTTAGCAGTGTATTTACAGTAAAATGTAATAATAATAATTCCAATAATGGAATGATTTTGGCATCACAGACACTGCAGTTAGTTTAAAAATCAACAGGAGACCTTTCAAGATACACCACCAGAAATGAACTGATGTTGCAGGACAGAGAGGAAAGTTAGAACCCTCACACCATTGTACAGTATGAGTGATTGTACTATGCCAGTGTTTTATTATTATTTGTGCATTCCTAGAGTTTCAGGAACTTATTTTTTATTTCATCCTTCTAGTTTGCACAAGTAGATTACTGTATGCAAACGTGTGTGCGCGTGTGTATATATATATATATATATATATATATATATATATATATATACACATACATACATATACACACACACACACACACACACCACACACCACACACACACACACACACACACACACACACACACACACACACACATATATATATACACAGACCCTTTCCAAAAAATTTGAATACCATGTAAAAGTTTATTTATTTCCATAATTCCATTCAAAAAGTTAAAATTTTATAGATTATAGATTCAGGGCCCACAATTCAAATGATTTCAAGTATTTATTTGTTTATTTTTACATAATTTGGGCTTCCAGCTCATAAAACCCACAAAAACAGGAATTCAAAAAATTAGAACACTGTGAAGCAATCAGCCCACATTTTGCAGGGCATGAATGTTTTAAACTGAGTGTCACACACTAATCATCTACTAAACTCAGAGCACCTGCACAGGTTTCCCCAGGTGTCATTAAATTGTTTCAGTTTGGTTCAATCGTCTCAGTTTGGTTCAATATGGGGAAGACTGCAGACTTGACAACTGGCCAGAAGACCATCATTGATACCCTCCATAGGATGGGTAAGCCACAAAAGTTCATAGCTAAGGAGGCTGGCTGTTCACAGAGTGCTGTGTCCAAGCATATCAATGGAAAGTGGCAGGCGAAGATGTACCAGCAAAAGAGATGACCGTGGACTTCAGCGGATTATCAAACAGAGAAGATTCAAGAATCTGGCAGAGATCCAGAGAGAGTGGAATGAGGAGGAGTCACAGCTTCAAAAACGACCACATTCAGACACATCCGGGAGATGGGCTACAACTGTCGGGTTCCTCGTGTCAAGCCACTTCTGAGCCTGAGCCAACGTAGGAAGCGTCTCAACTGGGCCAAGGAGAAGAAGGACTGGACTGTTGGCCAGTGCTCCAAGGTTCTCTTTTCCAATGAAAGTAAAGTGTGCCTTTCATTCGGGAATCAAGGTCCAAGGGTTTGGAGGAAGACGGGTGAGGAACAGGACCCAAGCTGCTTTAGGTCAAGTGTGAAATATCCATTGTCAGTCATAATTTGGGGTGCAATGTCCAGTGCAGGTGTTGGTAAACTCTGCTTTCTTAAATCCAAGGTCACCGCAGAACTACCAGAATGTTTTAGAGGACTTCATGATTCCTTCTGCTGAGGATCTGTATGGAGATGCAGATTTCATCTTCCAGCAGGACCTGGCCCATACTGCCAGAAGCACCCAAACCTGGTTTGATGCCCATGTCATCACAGTGCTTGACTGGCCAGCCAACTCGCCAGACCTAAACCCCACTGAGAATCTATGGGGCATTATCAAGAGGAAAATGAGGGGCACCAGACCCAAAAACAAAGAAGAGCTGACAGCAAGCAACACGGAAATCTGGGCTTCCATAACTCCCAGGCAATGCCACAGGCTGATTGCTTCAATGCCATGCCGCATCGAGGCAGTGATTAAGGCAAAGGGATTCCCAACCAAGTACTGAAGATTGACATATCGTTTTGAAGGTACCATATTTTGATTGATTTGATGTGATCCTAATTTCTTTTCTGCAAAAACTGAGAAGTAAATGGTGATTTCTTCACAGTATTCTAATTTTTTGAATTCTTGTTTTCATGGGTTTTATGCGCTGGAAGCCCAAATTATGTAAAAATAAACAAATAAATACTTGAAATCATTTAAATTGTGGGCCCTGAATCTATAATCTATGAAAGTTAAATTTTTTTGAATGGAATTATGGAAATAAATAAACTTTTCCATGGTATTCTAATTTTTTAGAAAGGGTCTTTATATATATATATATATATATATATATATATATATATATATATATATATATATATATATATATATATATATATTTATATATTTATATATATATATATAAAAGAAAATTAAAGCAGTTTAGTGACTCATGCACGGTATATACACTTTAGTACAGTAAATGCAGTGAAAACATGTATTCCTATTCAAGAAAGAAAACACTGATGTCTGGTCTAAGTGTTTTTGGTCAGTGTGTTGTGAGTGACAAGTTAGTGTGCAGTGACTATTTACAAAAACCTGTTTGAATGACTTTCTGTCCATATTTCTATCAGGACAGCTCATTGTCCCCTATCTTGGCAAGCCAAGCACCTTCTGTTTGAGTTTATTCTGTGATTGTATTACCGTATTTTATATGGATTGTGTTTGCCGAGTATTGCATAATTTTTGTGATGTCGACTACAGTGCTTAGATGGAGTTTTGTTGATCTGATGTGCTGCTCTGAATACACAATGTCCTAAATATAACTGTCGTAATATATATTGCTATGTGAGCCAAGATAATTCATACAACCAAACTGGAAAAAAATCTGCAAGCACAATAATATTGAAATCCTGTTGTAGTTTAGAATCAATTACCAGCACTTGTCATTTATAAGGAGACCCGGAGGCTGCATTCTCTGCACTTCTAGGACTGTGGTGTTTGTGTCACCTGCTGAGTCGATGGTAAAGAAAGTAGCAGGATTTCTCGCCGTGATGGACGACAGCTCATTCGTGAGTTCTGATCATGGATCATTTTATTATTTAATGTTATAAACATTTCTGATGTCTTCAATTGCACAACAAAGCCAGAAACAAACTATGCTTGGATTTGTCATTAAGCACTGCAAACATTTGTGTTTTTGCTACTGATAGCTGCTGCAAAACCAACTCTTAGCTTGTCAGGTTATTTGTTAAATTGATCATGATTTTTGGCAGCCTAACTCCAAGATGATAATTATCTACAGCCAGCATATTGATTAATACTTCTTCAATTCATATAAGCATGCTGAAATGAAAACTGTCTGTCAGTACATTAATGTAGCAATAACCTTCAGCATGAATGCTTGTTTATCAAGCATTGCTTCACTGTTTTAATGATGTTAATAATGTTGCAGGTATCTCGACTGGTCCCACTTTAAAGCAGGGATGTATTAATGCTGGCTGTAAAACTCCTAGTAGAGCTGCTGCTGTTGTTGTTCTACTGGTTCTCTGTCATAGTTTACTAAGAACCTTTATGGACTTCAGTTATTCCATCTGTGACGATTCCAAATGTCTGCTGTGAATAAGGTTAAACAGTGAAAGTACATTTTCCTCTACAGTATGTGTTTTCATGGTTAGTCTTTGAATTATGACATTGTTTTGTAATGTTGAAAAAATTAGCCTTGGTCCAGTTCTAAGATTAGGTCTATTTCAGGTATATGTATATTAGCAAAACGATCTAAAAGAGGCACAATCTTTTAAATCTTTTAAATTATAAGCATATTTTTTGTGAAATCATCCTTTAAAGCTCAAAGTCGGTCACTTTACTACAGTTAGCTCTGTTTGGGTCTGTTTCACCCTCCTCACGCACCCTGGAAAAACTCAGCGAGTTGCCTGTTCATCACTCTAGATCACACATCTAACCTTTATGTAACTTACCAAAGTTTATTGTTGAGTCTGAAATGGGCTCATTCTCATTTTTGCCCATTGTTGCCATTGGGGAGAGGGAAACATTCATTAAGCACGGGTTAGTCAAACAGGGTAGTCCATAAATACGTTAGATAATGGATAATGTAAACCTGTAGTATAGTCTCGAACAATTTTACAGGAAAAATTTATAAATACTTGAATTTTGATTTTGTAAATCTGCTTAAGCTGGGCTGTGTGCTGAGCCCCCTCCTGTACTGTCTCTACACCTATGACTGCAGACAGACCCACAGAAACAACATCATCGTCAAATTTGCTGACGACACCCAGTGGTTGATCTGATCTCAAAACGGTGATGAAACAGCCTACAGAGAGGAGGTCCAGAAACTCACAACCTGGTGTTCAGTAAACAACCTGACACTAAACACCTCAAAGACAAAGGAGATCATCATGGACTTCAGGAGGAACAGAACTGACCCTCCCCCCCTCTACATCAATGGCGAGTGTGTGGAGAGTCCACACATTCAGGTTCCTGGGAGTCCACATCTCCGATGACCTCTCCTGGACAGACAGCATCACGGCTGTCATAAATAACGCTCAGCAGCGGCTACACTTCCTGAGAGTCCTCAGAAAAAACAACCTGGACAGGAAGCTGCTGCTGGCCTTCTACAGTTCATTCATAGAGATCCTGCTAATGTACTGTGTTTCCACCTGGTACGGGAGCTGCACTGAGGCAGTCAAAGCGAGGCTTCAGAAGACAGTCAAAGCAGCACAGAGGACTGTTGGTTGTCCTCTCCCCTCCCTCATGGACATCTACTCCACCCGGTGCCTCAGCAGAGCTCAGAACATCATCAAGGACAGTTCACATCCCGGTTCTCAGCTTTTTGAGCTGTTGCTCTCTGGAAGGCGCTACAGATGCATTAAAGCGAGGACAAACAGACTTAAACACAGTTTCTTTCCAAGAGCCATCACCACCCTGAACTCTCACATCTCACACAAAGCCAACAACATAGTGTATCTGTGCAATATACACCACTGTCTCAGTCACTGTTATTTATATTCACTCCGTTATTTATCTCTGTTATTTATACTGTATATATGTATATACATTGTTTTTGCACTATCTTTAAGATCGCCTTGCGCTGAACAGGAGAAGCTCTGCAATCTCGTTATACATTGTATAATGACAATAAATATTCTATTCTATTCTATTAATATAACAGTTGCGACCTTCAAGTGTCTGTGAATGTTCCATGGAGTTTTGTCAGATTCAAAAATTGTGTTTATACACCCACACACACTATTTAGTACATTTGCATCTCTTTACACTCATTTTGCATAAATTACATCCCATCTGATGTATTAAAATATCGTTCCCTGGGTTAGTTTGTCTTGTATGAGTTAATATTTAATATTACAACCGTAAGTCGTGCACTTGTCTTGAAAAGAATGCTCTAATGTGCTGTCCTAGAAGTGCGGTCCAGAGAGTGCAGCCTCCGAATTTGCAGACACATACTAATGTTTAGAAGACCAAAGAGGATCGAATCCCGTTCCTTTTTTTTTTTTTTTTTTTTTTTTTTTAATGTTGCTAACGGTTTACACTGTGTGAAATAAGAGGTTAAGGCGTGGAGAAGCAAATGCGTGTTTTTTTTAGTGTTCTCTCATTTTAACCCGTCAGTTTCGGCTGCCATCATTTTAATGAATATAACGAATATGCCACCATAAACTACTAAATTCTGCTACTACGGCATATGCTCCCTTTACTGTATATAAATAGTGTATGCTGTTTATAGTCTTCATCCTGCCTATCCTGTACATGTACACCATATATATCATAGTGTTTATGCAGTTTATATTATTCATACTATGTATACTGTTTACACTGCTCATGCCACTATTTATATCTATATATCTTTAACAATATATTCATATATTAATGTGTTCATAGCGTTTTGTCCATACGGTAGCATACTGTAGGTACCATACGTAACTAATGGATTTTACTGCTACTTTTGCACTACTGTTTAGACGCTAAACTGCATTAGTACTTGTTCTCTGCGCAATGACAAACAGAATCTAATCTAATGTAATCTAAACATTTGGAGTTCGTTTCACTGGGTTTAACCATTAGTGATCCTAACCAGTTAACATGATCACCAGCTAAACTGAAACACCGGCGAGAGCCTAACCTGTGTATGCTAACTCAACGGGTGCATAAGAAATAAAGAATACAATAAAAACTATCAATGCTTCATAGTGAATTGATGACTATGTCCAAAGTACATTTAAATCACAAACAAATGGTTTGACGTTAACTCACCAACACCAGCAGACGATGCACGCGGCCATGATAGGAGGGCGTTATCAGTGTTGCGCATGCGCAGTCTGGATTGTCTCAGGAAGTTTTGCAGAAGTTGGTGAGGAATTTCCGCCACCTGCTGGACAGAAGAGGATGTTCATTTAAAATGTTCTGTACTCGTAATTATAAATGTCACGTTGTGGATGAAGTTACTTGTAAAAGTATGTTTTCCTACCTCTGACCTCTCCGCTTGCGCAAGCCCACATCGATAAAGGAGGTGAAGGGTCGGCGGAATCGGTTTCGCCTGGTAACCGCTTCTGATTGGTGGGAAAAACTACAAGGCAGGCAGGTTCGAATCAGAGCATATAAATTAAGATTTATATTCATGCAAGTAAGTAATAATTAAGATTCACTTTTAAATTGCATTGGAATTAATATTAAAAATAATTTAATATTAAAAATGATTTCATGTTTTTGGACTGTGGGGGAAGCTGGGGAACATGGTGAAACCTGTGGCGCTAAAAACATAGACAGTACAGGCTGTTATTGAAAAAAACGAATGTTATTGAAAATAAATTTGTCATTGAAAGCTCAGGCAACACAGCCCTGCCTCATTATGTTTAAATGTGAAAATAATTGATATGTATGTATTTTGAGATTTCTAAGATCCTTATGAATCTTTATTAAATGTTTCAGAGGCCTTGATTTGTTGACAGAGGTAGTTTGTGATGCAGTTGAACTGTACCGTCTTATTCTCAGTTACATTAGTGGATTGACATAAACAGGATACACCTCATAAACAAGGATGGATGATTTCATAATTTTATTATTAACATTGCTAAAATAGATTAGCCTACATTGTACATGCATAGCTGCTGTTTGTCTTCAAATCCTGTGTGTGTGTGTGTGTGTGTGTGTGTGTGTGTGTGTGTGTGTGTGTGTGTGTGTGGGTGTGTGTGTGTGTGTGGGTGTGTGTGTGTGTGTGTGTGTGTGTGTGTGTGTGTGTGAGTGTCATTGAATACATTTTTAGACCACCCTTGTCTTCTTCAATTTCTTGTTCATTTTAATGCAAGGTACAACTAAAAGTACATTTGTTTGGACAAATATAAAGATAACAAAAATAGCTCATAAGAGTTTAATTTAAGAGCTGATATCTAGTCATTTTCCATGGTTTTCTTGATAATAACCAAAATCACTTAAGTGCTTAGATCAATAGCTATGGCATTGTACTGCCAAAAAAACTGCTTTTAGGCATTCCATGTATGTAAGTAAGTTGGCTGGAGTGGACATCAACCAAAAACTGGAATCATCACTTAAGAGAACCTTAGCCCGATCATAAACAGTCTAATCCTTGTGATCCCCAGCAAAGAGTAACCGGCCTTTCCTCTGCCTTTCGTGGATGAGGGGCTTCTTCCGTGCCCTGTGTGACTTCAGACCAGCTTCAAGAAGTCGGTTTCCAACCGTCCTTGCCGAACAAGTCACATATCTCCACAGTGCCCACTCATTTTTAAGGTCCCTGGAGGTCTGACAATGATTCCTGACAAAGGAACGGATGAGTGTGCGGTCATCTCGTAGAGTAGAAAAAGGTTTGTTGCTGCGACCAGCTAGTAATTTGGTAGTACCATGTTCGGCTTGTTTTTTCTTGGTGTAATGAACTGCTGTCTTGCAAGATCTTCATTTTTTTTTGCTATCTGTCTCTCACTCGTGCCAATTTCCAGCAGTGCCAAGATAGTTGCCTTTGTGGCTTCATATAATTCTTTTGTTTTAGGCATTACGTGAGAGCTGACAATTTCTGAGTTGCGCTACGGCTTGAATGTAAGCAGGACACCACTCTGGGCCTTTGCATGTGTAGTGCTGCTTATGACATGAAATGGTCTCTTATATACCCTGGGAATACAATTAAGTCAAGCACGTCAAATAGGACATAAAGTATTATGTAATCAGCTGCATTTATTTTTTATTTTTTTGTCGTGTTCATTGCATTCTTTAAGTAATATACCCTTAGTGGTACCAGGCATTAAAATGAACAAGAAATTGAAGAAAATAAGGGTGGTCTAATAATTTTTTCCATGACTGTATTTAATGTCAGATCCTTACACCATAACAATAAATTTATGAATCGGTTTCAATGTTGGCTTGTACTTTGTATGTGTCATCTGTGTTACTCTTATCATGCATGTATCCCAATGTGTGTTATATGTTTCCTTGTCCCCCACCCCACCTCTTCTACCGTCTCCCTCTCCCTCCCCCTCCCCCTCCCCCACCCCTATCCCCTCTACCTCTTCTGTCCTTCTCAACCCGCCGGTCAGCGACAGATGGGTCCCCCCATATGGCCTGGCATGTCTTTGGCTGAAATGGCCAGCTTTATGTGCCATGTGAGTTCCCTCACACAGTGACTTGAAACAGCTTTTGCTTTCACATTTATCATATTTAAATATAATATTAACCCAAAACTTGTTTGTAAATACTGAGTTTCAAAAAGTAATGTTGCTGTTTTTCTGGTCTTAAACAGCAATTCTCAGGCAGAAGAAAAACATCCATCCACGGAGCAGGCCATTTAGAATAATCAGCTAACCTCAGCATATTTTTGGACTTTGAGAGGAAGCTGGAGTACCCAGAGAAAACCCACGCATGCACAGGGAGATCATGCAAACTCCATGCAGAAAGATCCTGGGAACCGGGGATCTTCTAGCTCCAAGGCGAAAGTGCTAACAACCACACCACTGTGCAGCCCCTGAAAAAACATCCATCCATCCATTATCTATACACCGCTTAATCCTCCCTAGGGTCGCGGGGGGGTGCTGGAGCCTATCCCAGCTAACTCGGGCGAAGGCAGGGGACACCCTGGACAGGTCGCCAGTCTGTCGCAGGGCCACATACAAAGACAAACGAGCACTCTCACATTCACACCTACGGGCAATTTAGAATAATCAATTAACCTCAGCATATTTTTGGACTGTGGGAGGAAGCCGGAGTACCCGGAGAGAACCCACGCATGCACAGGGAGAACATGCAAACTCCATGCAGAAAGATCCCAGGAAAGCCGGGACGCGAACCAGGGACCTTCTTGCTGCAAGGCAAAAGTGCTAACCACTACGCCACTGTGCAGCCCCCTGAAAAAACAGTTCAGTGAAATTGTATGTCCCGTGAATTCCTTCAAACAAAGTGACTTGAAGCAATTTCTGCCTTCATATGTATCATATTGTTAACCCCAAATTCGTTTGTAGATACCGAGTTTCAAATACTGCAGTGTTGCTGTCTTTTATGCTTTCAGCAGCATTTTTTAGGCTAAAAAAAGGCTAGGCACAGCACATCTCTGAGCAGTAACTCTAGCCACAGCCATTGGCTGTTATTTGTGACATGCAACAGTCAATCAGTTACTGCTATGAGCAAAACATGCTAGAGACCAGAGAGTGACTACAGAGAGAGAGAGATAGCGAGAGCTGCATCAGAGCTACAGCAGTGCAGTGAAATTTGTTTTGTGGTAAAAAAACAAAAAAAAAAACAAAAACAACAAAACAAAATAAAACAATAAAACAACGATACCAATAATTGTAAAAATGCCAAATATTGGTTTCATCTAGTTGGAACAGTCTATTTTGCAGCACGTAAATTTCACAACATGTAAATTTGGTTAAGTTCTACGTCAGTTAAAAAGGAATGTCTATGGTAAACAATGATGTTTTAATTTATTAATCTAGCATCCTCAAGCGTAAACATGTAAGTGGAATCATACACCTCAGTAACAGGTTGCTTACAGCCGCATATAAAAAGACCAAGACAGAAGCTCTGTCGGAAGCTCTGCTTTCAGTTCTTCCTTCCCAGTAGCATAATCTGACACTGGTCACTGGTTTATGGCACCAGCTACCCCTCCAGTTTCTAATTTCCTGCAAAATTCTTACAAACTAGGCACCTTCCCCTTGGGCCACGAAGTCTGTTCATTTACAAACAAAATTACATCCCCTTTTATTCAATTGGGTTTAGGTCAGGTGACTGTAGAGGCCAGGTCATCTGACACAGCACTCCATCACTCTCCTACTTGGTCAGATAGCCCTTACACTGCCTGGAGGTGTGTTTGGGGTCATTGTCCTGTTGAAAAATAAATGATGGTCCAACTAAATGCAAACCGGATGGGATGGCATGTTGCTGCAGGATGCTGTGGTAGCCATGCTGGTTCAAGGTGCCTTCAGTTTTGAATAAATCCCCAACAGTGTCACCAGCAAAGCACCCCCACACCATCACACCTCCTCCTCCATGCTTCATGGTGGGAACCATGCATGTAGAGACCATCCATTCACCTTTTCTGCATTGCACAGACATGGTGGGTGGAACCAAAGATATCAAATTTGGACTCATCAGACCAAAGCACAGATTTCCACTGGTCTAATGTCCATTCCTTGTGTTTCCTGGCCCAAACTTCTGCTTGTTGCTTTTCCTTCGTAGTGGTTTCTCAGCAGCTACTTGACCATAAAGGCCTGATTCGCGCAGTCTCCTCTGAACAGCTGATGTAGAGATGTGTCTGCTACTAGAACTCTGCGTGACATTTATCTGGGCTCTAATTGGAGGTGCTGTTAACTTGCAATTTCTGAGGCTGGTGGTTCGGATGAACTTACCTTCAGCAGCAGAGGTGACTCTTGGGCTTCCTTTTCTGAGGCGGTCCTCATATGAGCCAGCTTTGTTGTAGAGCTTGTTGTTTTTTGTGACTACATGTTCAAAGTTTTTGCAATTTCTCGGACTGACTGACCTTCAGTTCTTAAAGTAATGATGGACTGTCATTTCTCTTTACTTAGCTGATTGGTTCTTGCCATAATATGGATTCTAACAGTTATCAAATAGGGCTGTCAACTGTGTACCAGCCCATTCAGAAGGCAAATTAATCTTGTCAAGGCACAGCTGTGAAGTGAAAACTATTTCAGGTGACTACCTCATGAAGCTCACTGAGAGAATGCCAAGAGTTTGCAAAGCAGTAATCAAAGCAAAAGGTGGGTATTTTGAAGAATCTAAAATATAAAACATGTTTTGACTTATTTCACACTTTTTTGTTTACTACATAATTCCATGTGTTCATTCTTAGTTTTGATTCCCTCAGTGAGAATCTACAGTGTACATAGACATGAACCATTAAATGAAAAACCATTGACAATGAGGTGTGTCCAAACTTTTGACTGGTAGTGTAGTTTGTCTTTCTCTGTGAGGACTCAATATTTATTTAGAAAAAGGGTTTCAATTTCAGCAGAGAATGATGAGAGTTTCTCTTTTCACCTATAGTTGGGTCGAATATTGCATAGTTCCTCAAGGGTTCATATAACCAGCCATGTAATGGAATTTGAGTAACAAGAAAATGGACAAATATATATAAAGGTTATTTGTTTAACAAATATTGTTGTTTTTTGTGCAATTTAATGAAGTGGCTAGATATCAGTTAGGTAAGAAGTATAAATTACTGAACTGCTGTGAAATTGAAAATGAGAGTGTAGAAAAGCTGATGAAAAGCAATGTCTTGTGTGGTTTCCCTACTGACATGGCTAGATATTGTAAATTCTTTGAGAGGTGAGCGGATGTCACTGGCTGTGTCAGAGTTAAATGTCAAACCACATTTTAATACACACACTCCCTCTCACATATACCGCCGGGACCACCTGACAGGACATGTAAACACTAAAAGCTGCACACAGAATCAGACCAACCCAAACACACACAACTGAAGCTGTCTCCCACCCTCTTCAAGTTGTTTGTTGCCTACAACAGTAGAGGCCTACCTCTTAGTCTCCAATCTGCAGTGACACAGGAAGTCAAAAGGTGACCCATTTCTTGCTGAGCTTTTATTTTGTTTGGTCCTTGCACAGATGTTACTTTGTGCAAAATGGAATATACTGCATGTATGGAGATAAAAGTGGCAACATGTATCACTGAATTCACTGATTTACAATGCACGAGTCTAAATTAAGCAGTCTAAGAAATTAATCTGCTATCCTTTTAAGCACAAAAGTACATTTGTACTGTCAGTACAATAGACAGAAGTGCAAAGAACAGAAGTGGCACAAAAGAAACAGATACTACCAAAAAAGTAACTGGCAGACAAAGCAGTAACATAAACCAGCTACATTTCTCTTGACAGTAGATCAGTGTAGATTAAAAATAGTTAGCTAATCCAATGTTTTAGTGTATAAAATTTCCAAACACTTTAATATATAAACATATATTAAAGTGCAGTTGTTTCATGAATTGTTCCTGGAGGACAGTTGCATACCCTTTATTGAAAGTTTTGTTGCTATTACTTTGTTATAGAACTGGGTGATTCTTCACCTTCTATTTACTGACCCAGCCCTTTAACACTATATGAAAGACCAGGTTATTCTTTTACACATGCTGTGGGAACATGTATATTTTTTCAGAATAATCTCCTCATGAATTTAATTAGACTGTGATTTGAATGATTACAACAACAATCACAACACAAGACAAGATAGCACTAGAATGTCATCGACACCTGCATTGGTTATATTTATCTTTGCTTTCGATGGATTGTTTTCTATTTAGCTCTTTCTTACAGGCCACTTGATTTGAATGGCATAACATTTTAATAGTTAACTTCAAAGCTGCTCTGGTCAAACTTTTTGTGCTAATCATTGTTCAAATAACTACTAGCATGTGTAAAATCAAAAGGATCTTTTGTTGAGAGAACTGAATGGCACAGAATTATCTCACAACTTGAAAAGGTCAAACCAGTTCAATAAAAGCTTCATTTCCAACAGCAAATGAGAAAGTTATTGACTAGCTTGTGGCCATATTGAAGCATATAGTAACTATACAGCCACATATTTTTCTTTGATGTTGGTGTATGGAAATAATATAACAAAGAGAAGAGTCAACGTTAGACTTGTTTTCATCAACATTACTGTTTGTTGACAGGTTTGCCATAAAAGCTTTTTAAGACATTGTGTCATTTGTGTTTTCAGTTCTGCTACCCCTAAGTGGCCAAAAATGTGTAAATTCCTGTTTAAAGCATGCACAAAAATAATCTATTAAGCATTATTTTTTGTTGTAACTGCACAAGTGTAATATTTTCAGTTTGAGATGCTTACATCTACAATTCAATTATAATTCATTAATCAGGTTGCTTTTGATGTAGACAGATGTTGAATTTAAAATGAACACTGATAGATTCTAATTTTAAAAAATTAGATGGATTTATTGCTGAATGTTGTCTGGAGCTCTTTGAGTGTCAGATAACCATTTTTAGAGGGCTCGACAGGCATGGAAGAAGACCTGCAAATTGCGCCAGCCATAAGCTGTGCAGAGGTAACACCAGCAGCTGTCACAGATGCATCCACTTGTTGGCTGTCATGGGATATCTGTACTACACTGGCTGGATGAGAAAGTATGGGAGAAAAGGGCGGAGGGCAGATCTGGGAAGGAAGATGTAGAGGGAGGATGAGAAAATGAGAGTTGTGATCATCCAAAACCTGCTCCCCATCTATGCCCATGTCCCTTTCATCTTCCTTTTCATCTTTTTTTCTGTTGCCAAAACTAGAGTCTGGGCTTTGAGGCTCGCTCTTCAAACTTTCATAGGCTGGACAAGTGGTGTGTGAAGGGCAGGGAGAAAGCTTAGGCTTAAGGTTGTTGCTGTTGTTTGGATTGTGGAAATCATCCTGATAGGGTGGCTTGGGGTCAGCTCGAGCTAATAAACTGGAAGAGCTAGACATGAAATAGCCCATGTTGGAGAAACTAGATGAAGAGGAGGAATTGTCAATAACCCCCATGGTGTCTGTGTTAGCAGAAGGGTAGCTCTGGAAGTAAACCAGGCTGCTGATGAAGCCAGAAGAGGGAGAGGCTGAAGGGACATCCCAGTCCTCACACACCTCTACGGATGAAATGTGGTCACATGGCTCAGCTGTGAAGAATGGTTCAGAAACTGACAGAGGATTCAGCCATTTCTAGAAAAAAAACAAACAAAGAGAGATTCAAGCTCCAAAATACACCTGAACCTAGTACTTTCATTTTCAGAATATTGGGGAGCTAACGCAGGGAAGATTTTTAAAAAAAGACAATTCAAAACTGAAATAGGAAGGGCTGAGAAGTTCTAACTTTTAGTCTCTATTCAGGGTCCAAAAAGTCTAGACCCTGCATTTTTAATAATTCAACCATTAACATCTTAACATCTTTTCAAAATCATCTAACTTCCATGTAAATGCTTATATCTTTAAAACAGGTCTTCTGTTATGTAAAGGTTAAAATCTAACACTTTGTTCTTTCCATAATTTCCATTGATAGCTGATGCAGATGAACGGTTCAGGTACTAAATGTCAATCGACACCTTTGTAGCTATCCGAGTCCAGAATTTTCAGTGTTTTGGAAAAATATGATTGTTGAATTACCACTAAAAATTCTGGCTGTCTGTGCATGTGTGATAGAGAGCACTCTGTTACTTTATCTCTGCTGGACAGAAATAATAATATCATGTAAAAGAACATTTTGCTATTCTCTATTATTGAGACTTGGAGCAAAAGTGAAAACTTCCCTCTCCCAATTTTAAAATTTGTGAGGATTACAAAACCACTGAAACAGTCATGCAGATCCCTTCCTGCTCAGTTGGATGTTTCCCAGAAAAGCAAATGACAAAAATTTTGAGAAATATATTTTGTGTTGTTAGAATTGAAAAGCCAGATCAAAGTTAACTATATATGTAAATAATGACTGAGTGCTATTGCATATGTTGACAGGTGACTGAAGCATAACATAGAATTCAACAGCTGTTTGCTGAGAATTTCCAGTCAGATTTTAATATATTAGACAATTTGTTCCAGTGAGAATTTTTTTTAGTAATGTTACCTATATTTTACCCGAGAAATTACATTTCAGGTAACTATACACTTGTAGTTCTATATGTAAAACTTTTCCCAAATTTTTCAGAGCTATACATTCTTACTATAGAAATTTACTTTTCAGGATACAAGTTTATACACAAAACTGAATAAAGTTTTATGTAGAACTTAAATTTAAAATATCTTACAGTATGGTATTACTGCTTTTCTGTACATAGGCCATTTCAGTCTTATACCATTGAGCCATTGTTGCCAGACATACAAGGTGGTATAATGTACTTGAAAGCCAAAATATGCCATTGCAGGGAATTAAAATGGGCTAGCAGTAGTTAGATAAATTACCATTACATTTGTATTTTCTATGTTTAGGAAATGGGACTGTGCAGTGGATCAGTGGTTAGCATTGTTGCTTTGCACCTTGAAGATGGATCGTCCAGTTTGGACAGAATTTGATTGGCACTGGAGAAACTTTACAAAATCTTTCTGATGTCACCACCATCCATTACCACAGGCTATTGACTAGAGCTAGAGCTATGCTGCATGGCCTACTGCCTTAGTTGTGGTACTGAATCCACTTTGACAAACGCCCTTTTTCCATTTAACCTAATGGTTTTGAATAATATGCCGTAAATAACACATTGTTTTACAGTAAAAAGCAGGCTAAAATATGGCATGACACTGCTGCTTCTGATCTAGTTGTAGTAGTTTTGGTAGTTTCATTCTCTTTCAATAATAAAACTTAACAAAATATGAACACTTTTGCTCAGTGAGGCCTTTTTCTTCAGTTGTGGTTGGATTTGTGACCGAAAAATCTTCACTTTTTAGGTTGAAGCATGTTTGAATCAGTTGCTATGGTAAAAATGTTAAATGAGGAAGTGCAGCTGAAAATTACAAGGTGTTACTAACTCAACATTGATTTTATGCATCTGACATATTATTCCAACAGGATTAAAAGAGACATTCAAGAAGTGCAGTTCATAATACTTCAGTGTTGTAAGAAATATGAACCCCACTGAATTGTAACGCCTGCAAGCTCTGATGTGTCAAAATGATACATTTGACAGAACGTTATGGTAAAAGGGTTAATTTTTGGTAATGTTCGAAACACTTATTCATACTTTTAGATTTCCTTCTTGGACAGAATGGAGAGTGCAGAAGTACTTTGAAGGGTTTGGTACTGGCATCCTTTTGAGAAGCCTGAAACAACATGAGTAAGACATTAGATTAGACGTACTGCATGTAAAGACACATATTCAGACAAACACACAAGACTACAGCGTACTCACCCCCTGGTTTTGCAGCTCCTGTTAACAGCCAGCATTGCAACAATGATGAGACACAAGGTGAACATCAGTCCACATATTATCAGTGACGTCTGATCCAGCCAACATTCTGAAACAGAGGGCTGATGTTGTAAAATGCAAGCATTTACCAAACTGCTTCCAGAGTCTACAAGGAAGCAGCCCCACATATTACTTTGTTGCCTGAGCTTGATAAATGCCCTGAAACAAACTGGGTGTCTATGTTTTCCAACTGATTGAAATCAGAATTATTGTGCTGACATAAGAAAAGCTGGGTTGGCACTTGAACCGCCTGAAAATCCCGTGGTTTCCTGTTGTTACCTTGATTATCTGATGTATCCACCATGCCTGTCTCCCCCACCCAGGGTGTCGTAGGACTCCAGTTGCTCCAGTGACTGTTGTTTCTGTTAGTGGGCTTGACCCTCGCCCTGACTTGCCAGTGCCCTATTAGCTGCCAGGCAGGTATTCTTAGCTCTTGTTCCTGTGTGGACAAATTCCTGGCTTCCTGTTGGCAGATGAAAATTTGGCACATCAAAATCAGAATGCATCTTAACAACCACAATCTCACATTAGTTGTCATAGTAATTTATATCATGAGCAGGATCGGTTCTGTCATAGAATTTATATGACCCATGCGTAACAACATACACTATAAGATCGACCTAGCCACTTGCTCTGAAAAGTGAACTGAAAATGAAAGTGTAAAATGTAAGACAATTAACGGCCAATAGGAATGGGTCCCAAGACAACTCTTACTTCCATTGAAACTGCATCACTGTGACGAAAGGCCAGCTTAACAGACAATTAAGACATGGGTCAATCAGAGGCCACTACACTCTGCTGATCTGCAGAGGAAAACTCTCTTTCCGTTTTCGTGAAAATTTCAGAAGATAGTGTTTGCTGGGACTGTGCAGACATACATTTGGTGTTGACTGTCATTTGTTCTGTGTGCGTACATTCTACCGAACCACCACATACACCACCACATACAGATGCATATGTGTAACCTCTTACAAATAAAAGGAAAAAGGGAACACCTTGTATTGTATTCTAACCGATGCCCCCCTGGCGGCCACAACCCTATTGACCTGTGAAATTTTATAAAGTCTTTGAATCTGCAAAACAATCACCTTCTGTCATAAAGTGTTATATCAATACATTTTTCCAACAAATCACTCTGATGGCATTTTCTAAATTCATTCACTTTTTTCAGTGCTCTGGTGATCCTTTCAAAAATAATATAGAAGGAATATCCAAAGTTGTTTAAATCAATCCAATTGGACTTTAAGAAAGTTCCTTGAAGACGTTTTCACCTCTCATCCAAGAGGCTTCTTCAGTTCTGAACTGAACTGGACTTTAAGAAAGTTCTTTGAAGACGTTTCACCTCTCATCCAAGAGGCTTCTTCAGTTCTGAACTGAAGAAGCCTCTTGGATAAGAGGTGAAACGTCTTCAAAGAACTTTCTTAAAGTCCAGTTGGATTGATTTAAACAACTTTTGGATAACCATGACCTGGATGAATGAGAAACTACACAGACACATAGAAGGAATAATTAATTTTGTTGTCATGTGCTGGTAGGATAGGCAACACAAAGTTGTACTAACAGACCATTATGGGATTATGGGATGTCAAGTTTGGTAAGTAATCGTTTTTTTCTCAATGGTTTTTAATTTTCATGAATTTTATATGCAAATTTAGTATGAAGCATAATGTGTACAATGCATCCACTGGTTGGCTGTTTTTTTCTGCATGTTTTGACTGTAGAATGAGAGACAATTAGCATCCCAGTTTATTGCACTTGACTTGAATTATGGACGGACCTTGCCAACCAAGCTACCTTGATACCTAGCTAACGAGGGACTGTCAGGGTGTTAACATAATGGTATCTATTAAATAAAAGCATGACAAAAATTTTTAAATAACCAGCACCAAGCAAAGAACTTTTGATTTGTGTTTTTGGAATATGTGACCAAGTTAAGGTATATTGGGTTGGTGTAATCCACCACCAGTATGTAAGCTGATAAAACTGTCCATGGTGGTGGTCAGGTTAATGTAACATATGCTTACATTGGAACCTTGGTTCTCTGAATGAAAAGACTATCTCTCCACTCAGTTACATATTTCATATGTACAGGGAATGCCCCCGCCCCCACTCACCAGCGTATGTGAATATTTCCTTAAGACGCATCATAGGTTACCTGTAAAGCACCTGTGCTGGTGTGAATTCACTGATAGTTTGGCCAAAACATGTCTCTAAGTGGCCGATAAAGGTGGATCTTTAATCAGAGAACCAAGGTTACAATTAAACTATATGTTCTTTATTGTTTCAAGACTATAGTAGTAAAGATGGTGGCACGTGCGGACACAGCGGTCCCTGTCTCCGTATTTAGTGGCAAAAAATGGGTGTTTTAGAATGTGTTTGTGTGTTTTACGACTATGGATGTGTGCGTGTAATTCTGAAAAGATACAATCGTCACTGCCTTCTGTACATATGGAACAAAGCAAAACACAACAACTTGGATCAAGAAACCATAGAGGTATTTCAGGGCCTAGGACTTCTTTGCCAGACCACTACATCACACCCATAGAGGAGGCACCGGAGGCATTGTGGAAGAAAGTGGAAGCAGGCAAGCGTGGAGGCATCCTGGTTAGGCTAGCCACTAGCCTAACCCCTGCACAGACCTGCTATACCAACCCACATTTTGGCCAATGTACGCTCACTAGACAGCAAAATGGACCACATGCAGCTCCTTGCATCTGTGCAGTGTGATGCGAGGGAATGCTGTGTATTCATTTTTCTGGAATTGTGGCTAAACAACAACAACCTGGACTCCGCTATCCATCTAGCTGGGCTAACATGCTAATGCTCCAAGTTTTCATGGAAGGTGGTAAGACTTGCAGTGTTGGGCTTTTGTGTTTACATAAATGACACTTAGTGCCATTATGCTGCTGTTGCACAAACACCGTTCTCCGCTGGCAGAGTTTATCATCATCAAGTGCCATTCCTTCTATCTACCAAAGAAATTTACATCAATTCTGCTCATCGCTGCTTACATCCCTCCGATCGCAAACGCCAGAGATAGGAGTGAGACACTCAATGAACTGTATCAGTCTGCCATCAGTGAAAAACAGACACTGCACCCAAACGGATTCTTCATCACCAACTGGAGATATCAACTATGCAGGTTTAAAGGCTTTACTGCCCAAACTACACCAAAATGTGGACTTTCCAACTTGAGGAGACAATTTACTGGACCTGGTGTACACAACCTGCAAGGGAGCATACAAGGCCTCCCCTCTTCCCCACCTGGAATTCTCAGATCACATCACCATCATGCTTAAATCTGCATACAAACCCAGAATGAGAGCCATCAGGCCAACTCAAAAGGAGATATGTATATGGCCAGAGGGGGCTTCTTATGCTCCTAAGGACTGTTTCAACACTACAGGCTGGTCCATTTTCAAACAAGCAGCCACTCATAACAACCACACAGACAAAGAGGAGTACACTGAGGTTGTTACAGCATACATTGCAAAATGCATTGATAATGTCACTCAAAACCATCACTGTTCATGCTAACCAGAAGACAGGAGAGGTTCACAAGTTCCTGAGGGCATGAGACACAGCCTTAAGTGCAGAGGTGGGTAGTAACAAGTTAGATTTACTCCATTACATTTACTTGAGTAACTTTTTGAAAAAAATGTACTTCTGAAAGTAGTTTTACTCTGCCATACTTTTTACTTTTACTTGAGTAGATTTGTGAAGAAGAAACGCTTCTCTTACTCCATTACACTGGGCTACACTCGACTCGTTACTTTTTTATTTACCACATTAGATATGCTTTATTTTGCTAGAGAGAGATGCCCCCACTGGATCTACCACGACTGTGTTTCCCCAGTCAGACGAAGCAACAATAATCGCGTGACTCCGTTTCACCAGATGTCGCCCTGCAGTCAGTCACATGACCACATACGAACTGTGGTGGCATAGCAGCACAAGCACACACATAGCAGACAAGGAATGAAAAAAACGGGGGGATTTTCGAGAAATTTGATCTTGCTTCGGAGTCCGACAACATTAGCATAGCATTACCATGGATATCTTCAGCTTTTGTCTTCTGTTTACTAACACGGGTGAAGTGAAGCGTGACATCAGGTTTGATAGGTCGCGTGATACAGGAATACATAAAGCTTTATGTTGTGAAAAACTGAGATTTGGAAATTTGTGTTTCTTGTGCCTTAACTTGTCATTTTGCAAAGATGTTTATTTTTGCTTTTTTATTTTATTATTTGGAAATACCAGAATTAGCACATTATTTTACATTTTTTGTCTGTCTGATCACATCATTTCCAAAAAATAAATCGGACATTACAATCAAACAGTTTGTCAAGGCTCCCTCCTCAGTCCCTGCCTCAGCTCCCTCCTGATCACCTCCTCCTCACAGGTCCTCCACTCACTCTCTGCAGCAGCTGGCGGCAATAACCCATCACCGTCATCAGAACTCTGGGCAGCCGTGATGCAGCACACCTGTTCTCCATCTCCCTCCATAAAAGCCAGCTCCACACTCAACACCCTGCCAGATAGTTGCTTCAGCTCCAAGGTTGGCCTCTGCACATTTTTGTTTGTGTTCACCTGCAAACCGTGAACTAATCTTTTTTCTCCTGTTCCTGCAGTCTCCGCTGGTCACGCTGCCCGGGCTCCCCTGTCACTCCTGTCCACCACCAAACTCTGAACTGGCATTCACCTCTGGAGGAGGAGGTGTCTCGTCCCTGCCTGCCTCAGCCCGTTTCCCCTGCCCCTGCCTCTGGATATCCAGGACTGCCACAACCACTCTCTGCCGCTCACCCACTCCAGCAGAGAACTAACCTGGACCGCCGGTCTCCGGTAGCCTGTCGGCCCCACTTCCAGTCCGTAGTGAGTTCCTTAGTTAGAGTTTTTTTCTGGCTTTAGTTTCCCGTGGATTTAGTCTTTAGTTTCAGTCACTCACTCCCCCTTAGTTCTTTTGCACACCTAATTTGTAGCCAAAATAAATTAATTTCTGCCTGATCCCACCGTGAGTCTGTGTGTTCTCTGCCTGGGTTCACCACTGACCGTGACACAGTTACTCAGTACTTGAGTAGTCTTTTCACCAAATACTTTTTTACTCTTACTTGAGTAATTTTTGGATGACTGCTTTTTACTTCTACTTGAATGCTATTATTTTGAAGTTACATTACTCTTACTTGAGTACAATTTTTGGCTACTCTACCCACCTCTACTTAGTGCCAGTGACACTGCAGGGATAGCAACAGCCACAGCCAACAGGGAAGCAAGCTGACAATGCAGCAAGAAAATATATGGTCGCTTCAGCAACACCAGAGATGCATGGTCTCTGTGGTGCAGCATCCGAGGACTTGTAGAAATTCTGGGAACCACAAGTAAGCCTGCAGTCTGAGAGGGAAGAATTCTGCTAGGATAATGTGGTACTATAAGGTCTTCAAGATATGATGGAGATTGATCGTTAAGAGCTTTGTATGTCAGGAGAAGGATTTTAAATTCTATTCTAGATTTTGCAGGAAGCTAATCAAGAGAAGCCAGTATATATTCCATTTGCATCTGTATGCCAGATCTTTTGATTGAATTGCTCTTTGTTGTTTTGTCTTACTCTCTGTTACTGATAACTAACTATATGCAAATTAACCACTATTCACCCTTGTGTTTACATATGGCCCCCTCCCTACCCTCTGATCCACCCTCTGACATCCCATAAAAGGGGTACTCTCAAAATGCTCTGGGTCGGCTTACCTTCACAGACTCATGCTCTGTGTTGGTAAGCCCACCGTATGCCAGAATACCAATAAACACCCCACTACAGCAAACTTCGAAAGACTAAGAGTGAAATTTCTTCAACATTGCTCTTGCTAAAATCCCATCAGTACTCTCGCTGCAGCATTTTAGATTCACTGTAGGCCTTTCAGCAAGCTATTGGGACATCTTGATAGCAACGAATTGCAATAGTCCAGTGCGTCATCTGCATAACAATGAAAATTAGTACAGTGCTTCCTAACAATTTTGCCGAAAGGAAGCATGTATAATGTGAACAGTACTGGTCCTAAGACAGAACCTTGAAGAACCACATGATTAACCTTAGTATGCTTAGAACAGTCACTGCTGACATGAACAAACGGGAACTTGTCTGAAAAGTAAGATTTAAACTGGTCCAGTGCTGTCCCTTTAATACCAATCAAATGCTCTAGTCGCTGTAATAAAAGTTTGTGGTCGATGGTGTTCAATGCTGCACTAAGGTCCAACAAAACAAGTATAGAGACCAGTCCATTATCTGACGCTATGAGAAGGTCATTAGTGACTTTCACCACAGCTGTTTCTGTGCTATGATACACTCTAAATCCAGACTGAAACTCTTCAAATGAACTATTCCTTTGTAAATGTTCACATAATTGATTTCTTTCTTTTGAATTCTTTCAAGAATTATAGAGAGAAATTGGAGGTTAAATATAGGTCTGTAGTTATCTAAAATATCTGGAGCGAGAGTAGGCTTGTAAGTAAAGGTTTGATTACAGCAACCGTAAAAGCCAGTGGTACATAGCTTGTTACTAAAGAGAGACTGACCAAATCTAACATAGAAGAATTAATTCAAGGTAAAACCTCCTTGAACAGTCCAGTTGGGACAGGGTCAAAAAGACATGTCCGTGGTTTAGATGAAATATTTGTTGAAATTAGGTCAGAGAGATGTATAGGAGAGAAAAAATCTAAATATACATCAGGTCTTAAAGCCAATTCTAAAGCACTCTTGGAGTCACTACTTTCCTAGGTAAAAGTATTGCAAAATATGTAATGAAAATGAGCAAAGAGGCCCATCCTTCTTGACCACAAAAAAGATTCCAGCCCCCAGAGAAGAGGATTCCAGCTGCCAGTGACTCTCTGATATAGTTCACCATTGTGTATATATATAGGTGGGAGTCCCCCAGGCAATAAGTCAATGGAGCAATCATAGATATGGTGTGAAGGTAGAGAAAGAGTGTGGTGCTTACTGAAAACCAGGGCTGAGTTGTTATATGCTTCAGGGACTCCATAAAGGTCTATTGAATCTGTGGGGGCTTGGATGACTGTAGAAACTTGAGTCGAAGGTGAGTGAAGCATCATAGTGGCAGCTCCAGGTTAATCTTTGCCTTGGGACAAGTTGATATGGGGATTATGTCTCCTTAGCCACAGGTAGCTTGGCACCAGGAAGAAGCTGGAAGAACCCATTAGTTAGAAGGCTGTGCTCTCATGATGATTGCCAGACAGATGTAAAGTAACAGGAACTGTTTGGTGGCAGACTTTGGCAAGATGCTTGCTTGTGCTTCCAAGAGAGAATTAAAGGATTCAAATGGGATCTCTAACTGTGACAGCAGGTTATAGTTCATAAAATTTTCTTTAGGTCCAAAATCTACCAGGGCTGTGAGTTCTTGGGTCAGGTTATGCCAGGGAGGCAGGGACTGAAAGGCAGAGGGGAGACTGGATGGAGGTTTGGCTCACCAATATTCCTCCAGTTACTGCCTCTGCTTTTGCTGGATGAATGGGATAGGTGGCGATGAAGTGGCCCTGTTGGCAACACATTACAGGCAAGTGCTGGAAGCACAGCTGTATTCTCTTTCCTCAGAGGGGTTAGGTGAGCTCGACCAAGTTACATGGGTTTCAGGACAGAGTGGGGTTCTGGATTTCTCCAAGTGGCAGGAGAAATTTAGTGGGAGGAACTGAAGACAGACTTTGAATGAAGAGAGTAAGTTTGACATATTCAAGTAAACTTACTAATTCAGTACACTCTACTGAATGTATTTTTCATTAACTACAAAACACTCTTGCTTCTTCTTTGTTGTTAGAAAAGTACCATATGCTTGGTAATGATCTAACAGTACCTCTTAGTTGAATGATTATCATGAGGAAGACACACATACGGAAAGGACAACCTCTATCTATAATCTATTCTATGAATGTGTCGTTGTCAAGAATGGCAACATTTAATTAACATTTCTAGAATTTATGTTAACAACATTAATTTCAACAATTTTTACATATAAATACATACATATTAATAAAAAATGTAGAGCACAGTTTACAGTAAAATTTAAATAATTACTTGTCATGTGACAAATCTGCATAATGAAAAGTGATCTCCATTGCAACACAAGGTTTATTAACAAGAATACATTTCTGCAGAAATTGGTAACATCACACTTAACAATAAAAAAATGGAGCAGCCTGTACTCTCAGTGTTTAAAGTCCTGGGTAAAGGAATAACAGTTGCATTTACAGTTAAAGTGAATACAGTACAACAGTCTGTAGGATCAGCTGTACTGCGTAGTTGAAAAGCAAGTCTATTTGTGTTTCAGTCTCTTGATTTACTTAGGTCACTATGAAAGGAATGAAGGAGCAAACTCAATGAGAGTTTTTGAAAGTAAATTTCCCCAGTAACAACTTCTCTCTAAAACAGTGATGCTCTTGAAACAGCACACTGATAATCATTGTAATAACTGAGACTATGCCTATTACAGTTTGCTACAGCTATTCTTACCATTGTGTCAAAGACCATAGCGTGGTAAGACTAGAGCAGTAAGGAAATAATGCAGTGAGAATAGTTGAGAGCCTAGGAAATGAGGAAGAGCATAGCTGGTAAGACTGAACAGTGTCATGGCTACAAATATTTAAATGAAAAAATACTATTTCCACAAAAATAGCACTCATCACATAAAGCATAGCACTGCGTGGTATGTTTGGGAATAAAAAACATGATTGAGATTTAAGTTCAAGAGCTAACAAACTACCAGACATGACATTTCATTGTTGATGAAATTGGCCTTCAGTGGCCTAAGTAAAACTGTTAAATGATGAAATCAGCTCCACTGTTCAAAAACAGCCAAAGAGCATCAAATCTTTTGTGCAGGCAATGTATAAAGCTACCACATGTTCATTGTTTAATGAACATGTGTAGCCATGAAACTGTTCACAAACCTGTTAGCCTTGTGAGTATTCCCTTGACTGACACTAGTCGTTCACCTATACTACATCTCTGTCACGTCAGACAAGATGATATTTGCATTTAGATCCTGCAGGTGGAAGTGGTGCATGTCCTCCATCATTGAGAATATCACTAGAGACATCCCTTAGGTCATTCTAACCACAGCAGATGAGGAAGACACTTGCCACGCCTCTTTCTTGTTGGGACTGGCCAAAGAAGGGGTACACTTTCTTCCACATCAGACTACAGCAGCGTAACCGGTGGATGTTCTCCATGGTCTCTCTAGAAAAAAAAAGTAATTGCTGTTTTACATTAAATAGCAATAGAAAAACAACTCAACAACTGCTACTCACCTTAGAGGTATTTTGTGGGCGCACACAAAAACTGTAGTTCATTAATTTATTGGGAAATGCACATTAACCCATAACAGTGTTCTCTAGTGTGAAGTTAACGTTTCTTTTTTTTTCTTAGCAAATTCCTTTTGCTGGCTCCTGAACAAACAGTATGAGATGACAACAGTTAGCAAAACTTAAAAGCATTATTGTTCCATTGTGATTGATCTACTGCAACCTACAGGTAACTTTGTTGTGTGGGATGGCCACGACCACACCACCAAAGTGAAGCCTCTCAGAGGGCTACATACACACTTATAGAACTGGAATATTTTATTAGAATATTATATTATATCTTATCCTTAAAGTCATTTAAATTGTAATCTCAACAATGAATAAAGCCTACCTTGGAACAACCATTCCAGATTTTTTAATTCATTTGAGGGTTAAATAAAAGCTTATTAGCTCTTAATGGTGTGGACTTCTACTGCATGGTGCTATATAACCAACAAATGAGTGACATGAATTACAATGACAAACTTTGTTTCGCATTTCATTATCACTGTTTGTACTCACTAAGTTAGGCACAGTAATTTAAAACACTTTAATGTTCAATTTACACATGATAACTTCAGTCACAAATTCTGAAGGTTTTCAATTTATATGCAATATTTGCCAAATGTGGAGACATATGCAATTAACTACAAAGATTACTTACCTATAAAGTTTACCTGGACTTATGGAAGCTAACATTGTTAGCAACAACTTTGCATAGCATAGTGAGGAGCCAGGTCAGATGTGCATGCATAGTATCCTCTTCAGCTCTGCTTCTCTTTCAAATGTGGTCCCTTCCGTGTCCAAAAATCCAAGATAGAAAAATGCCAAACTCGAGGTTTCTAAACAGCTGTCCGCAAATCAGTGGTTGATGTCATGGTGCCTATGTCTATCTCTTACAGTCTGTCTAAACTCAAGCACTGTCTCTTTTTTTTTTCCTGTAACCAGGGAACTAAATAAATAACTAAATGAATATAAGTTTTCATTTTTCAAGTACAATATGTAGTGCAAGGGGAACTGACTTAATGTTAGCAATGCACTAGTATATGCAATACACAAACAGTTGTACTGATGTACTGAATGAGAAATAAAACTGTGAGGAAGGACAACTGGACCAGGCCAGTTAAATAGGCAATCAAGCATTTACCTAATTAGAGGGCATTATGCGCCGCTGCTCTGCAGAAGAAGACTCTCATTCCAAATTTGTGGAAGGTTCAAAAGACAGTGCTTGTGAAAACTGTATTTTATGGTTTATATATTTAAGGAGTGTTGGCTGCATCCTTTTCTTCAGTGTGTACGTGCATTTTACAAATAAGTTAGTATGTTGTTTGTTTAGTTTCACTTTTAATATTGTGGATAGTGTGTTAGTTGAGTATTGGTTTACTTGCTTATTGATGTTTGTACTGATGCAATATAATAGCTGATGCCTTGCTGTTGCATGGGTAGTCAGGGATGTGTTTTCTTGAAATGTGAAAGTATTTAGTTTGTCAATATTTTCCTTTATTACTGCAGATGTTCAGCTGATTTATGCGGTTTAATTTCTGTAGATGTATAATGATATGGCAATGTAGATTTGTAGGATATCTGACAGCTTTGTGATACTGCAGTTATTATTTACTTATTCAATGTATTTCTTTTTTCAGAACCACATATACATAAACCTTTGTTTATAGTAAATAAAAGAGTAAAAGGAATATCTTGTCCTTATCCATATCCTTATCCATCAATGAAATTATACAGTCCTTCTAATCATCAGAACAAAAACCTTGCTCAAAATGGCTTTAGCTGACAGACAGGACAGAGCCACAACTGTAGCAAACTCTAGGTCTTGTTATGTTGTGTCTATGATTTACTTTGATGCTCCAACAGAATGCTACGTAAAAGAGCATAATAGATATGGCATTGTATTTTTTATAGAATATCAATGAATACATGTGCACTCACCCTCCAAGACTGGTAATTCTGTTTGATCTGAACTTGGAAATCAAAGGATGTGAAAAACCTAGAGACAGGGCGACCTAGTCTCCACGATATCAGGTTGTCACTGCCATTGCTGCTGACATTGAGAACACCTGGAGGATGCATTTTAACTGTTGACACAAATGCACACACACAGAGAGATACAAATGTATAAGAAAAGTGATATAGATTCCTTTTCTAGCAATAGATGACTAATTTTATAAAATCTTTATCTTCTTCTTCTTTTTATTATTTTTTATTGTTGTTGTTGTTATGCCTTTAATAAGAAGATCTGGGAATAACTTTTCAAGAGAAACTTAAATGGTAACTACTCTGAAGAAGTAAAGGCCACTCACTGTGATTGCGTGGCATATAGTTCTCCAGGTTCTCCACCAACGTGTCATTGCACTTCACACTGATATTTGGCATTACTTCAAAAAGGTAGAATTCCTGTAGGGACCCATTAAATCATTAAAATATGAACACAGAAATTGTGTTGACAGTCCTTTGCTGGGAAGCAAAGGACTGTGGATTTCTGTTTTAATTTGTTACAGTAATTTTGACTCTATGGCTGACAAAAAACAGTGAAAAAGTTATCAATAGGGTAAGATCCATGGTATGTTTGAATGTTTTTTTGAATAATATATGCAAGAGACTTACTCTATTTTCAAACACAAAATTGCAGCCAGGTAGAGAGTTTCTGTGCTGTTTCAGCTGGCACTTTCCACTAAGTAAAAAAGAACAAATAAAAAAGATCACCGATCTACTCAGCGGTGAACAATTGTAAAACATTTTCAACTCCCAAAGTAAAAGTCTTTCTGAACATCTCTATACAACTGAGTAAATATTCATAATTTTTGGCAAGCAGTTATCCAATGGTATAGTTGCATAATAGCTAAAATATCTTACATAATTAGTTCAGGTTGTCTCTTGTTCTTCGGCTTCCAGCCTGTCTTTACACCAGAAATCCAACAGTCCCCATCAGGACCCACAGAAGATCTGTTCCATGTACACCTGACATTGTTGACAAAGTCATTTGTGCAGAAGAGTTCTTAAGTGAGAGACATAACAGACAAGAGGAAAGAAATTAGGACGGGATCGTTTTATCTGTATCACTGGACTTCAGGTTTAGATCAGTTGGTGATCCCTTTATTCACTTAGATAACAAGTTCTTTTTAACTTTGGATAGTAACAATGACGCAGAGAAGCAATATGTAAGTGGCCATACCATGTGGACCTTTGTGAGAGTGTCTTGCATGCACTGAAAACAGAACTACGAGGACGCATAGGGAGCCCAGCATCTCCATGGCTATGGACTACAATATGAGAGAGAATAAACAGAGAGAAATCATGTATTGTACCATCAGCATATATCTTTATGTACATCCAGGTATAAATATGAACATTTAAATTTAGATTTAAAACTTCTTGGCCCAAACAAATCTCTTCTGCTTGTTGCTTTTCCGTAGTAGTAGTTTCTTAGCATCTATTTGACCGTTAAGGCCTGATTGGCGCAGTCTCCTCTGAATAGTTTATGTAGAGATGTGTATGCTACTAGAACTCTGGGCTCTAATCGGAGGTGCTGTTAACTTGCGATTTCTGAGGCTGGTGACTTGAATGAATTTATTCTCAGCAGCAGAGGTGGCTCTTGGTCTTCCTTTCCTGCTCCTCATGTGAGCCCGTTTCGTCATAACACTTGATGTTTTTTGCGACTGCACTTGGGGATACGTTCAAAGTTTTTGCAATTTTCCGGACTGACTGACCTTCATTTCTTAAAGTGGACTGCCATTTCTCTTTACTTAGCGGATTCATTCTTGCTATAATATGGATTCTAACAGTGTCAAATAGGGCTGTCAACTGTGTACCAACCTGACTTCTGCACAACACAACTGAAGGTCCCAACCCCATTAAGAAGGCCAGAAATTCCACAAATTAACCTTGACAAGGCACAGCTGTGAACTGAAAACCATTTCAGGTGACCACCTCTGAAACTCATCAAGAGAATGCCAGGAGTTTGCAAAGCAGTAATCAAAGCAAGGGGTGGCTAATTTGAGGAATCTAAAAATATAAAACATGTTTCGACTTGTTTCACAATTGTTTGTTTGCTACATAATTCCATATATCTTGCTTCATAGTTTTGGTTTCTTCAGTATGTATCTACAATGTAGAAAGTAGTAAAAATAAAGAAAAAACATTGAATTAGAAGGTGTGTCCAAACTTTTGACTGGTAGTGTACATCAGGAAACAGATTAGGATTATGTGACCAAAAAATTTACACATTACTGCACTTCATCCATATACAGGGAAAATGCAATCACTTTTTTTTTAAAGAAAATGTGCTTTCTCACTAATCAAATAAGGAACAATATATTATTTAATGGCTACAAACACTAAACTACACATCATGTAGTGTGCATACATTATTCTATATATGTTAGTCTATATATTTATTCATTTTAAAGTTGTAACAGGAAAGTGGCACATTATTCTTTTTAATTCTTATATTACTGGTACATTTAACAGGATTCGATTTTGAAGTGAAATAGTACCTCATCGGTCTCAGTAGCAGGTCAACACATTGGAGTCTCTTCTGGGCAGATGACGAGGTTTCTTTTACTTCTGTGTCTTTCTGTCCCTTTTTCTATGCACTTTGTTTGCACATTGCAATGCAGTTACATAGTTCTTGCACAACCTCTCTCTCTCTCTCTCTCTCTCTCTCTCTCTCTCTCTCTCTCTCTTTCATTCTCTCTCTCTCTCTTTTTCTGCCACTCACAGTCATCCATCACTCATCCTCATTCTCACCTCTCTGTTTTCTTTCAAGTGCCCAGTGACATTTTCCACTTGAAACCACAGCTTGTGTCTGAGGCTTTACAGGAAGCTTCTTGAAGCGGTGAGTGATAGTGAGAAAGAATGTGTGTGTGTGTGTGTGTGTGTGTGTGTGTGTGTGTGTGTGTGTGTGTGTGTGTGTGTGTGTGTGTGTGTGTGTGTGTGTGTGTGTGTGTGTGTGAGGTGGGACGGGGGTGGGGGATGACAGCGAAAGAGCACCTCCTCCGACTCACTAGCAGCAACCGTTAACTGCCCCCCCCCCCCCCCCATCAACCATCACATTTTGTTTAAGGTAATAATAATTGTGCTGAAAGCAATAAATTCAGAGCAACAGCACATTCTGTTTTAATCACGACGTCAAATGGATTGTATAAACAGAGACTTACACAATATTCTATTGAATTGTTTCTGTCAATGATATTCAGCTTTCAGACAAAATTCAAATGATGAAAGATGCGTTACCAGATTTAAAACAATCAGGTTATTTAAAATGCATACACACACACACACACACACACACACACACACACACACACACACACACACACACACACACGCACACACACGCACACACACGCACACACACGCACAAAGCTGTACTGCACCAAAACCACCGCCAACATAACTGCAACCACTGCAGGCACATCCAGTACATACAATTCAAATTCATCTACAGAGACAAAACAGAAATAAGGTCAAAGCAGCAGCAGAAAGTTCGTCAGTCAGTGGTCAATAAACAAACATTGCATTTCTGAAGACACTTGCATCAAGGGATTTCCTCTGACTGCAAGATTTTTTTGTTAAGTGTTAACTGTACATGTATGTACATGATGTAAATGTATTTCAAACTCAAAATACTGTCTGGGGTCAACACATACTTTTGAGACATCTAACATCAGTAGAATTTGACTTGTGGCAAGTATTGCAAGCCAGTGTTTTAATGGTGATGTGGACTCATGCAAAACTACAAAAACTGGTGTACATTTTGTAAAATATGTGCAAATTTCCAAGTTGCCTCAGTGTTGTTTTCATGTTTTTCTTATTTTGTTTTATCACACGTCCCAATACATATACTTGAAATGGACAGAGAAACCGATAATAATTCAAAACAACAAAAATGCAGTACATGAATAAGATGGAAAGTGGAGCCTGGATTCATGGCCCACTTGCATTCCAAGTGTCCAACAACCCTCAGAAAGCACGAGAACCTTCTTCAGAGGTGGGAGTTATGGACCTCACAGACAGGGGCCTTTGGCAGACTTTCCCAGCATGCCTTCACTACATGTTTGGGTTTACCTGGTCTGTCCGGTAGCCTTCCACGCCACCTGGTGGTGATCAGTTGACAGTTCTGCTCCTTTTTTCACCTGACTGTCTGAGACATACCTCTGCAGAGCTGATGATTCAACCACAAAGTCGATCTTCAACTTTTGGCCAAAGGTTTTCTGGCACCAAGCACACTTCTGAGCTACGTTATCTTCAAACAAGTTTAATAACAGAACACATTTCTGATCAAGCAGGCTTTTCCTCCCATTTCCCCCTTTTGGGTTTCTCCAAAATTGCCCACATGATTGCCTGAGGCGAACAAAGGAGTCCCGGGGGGGGGACGACACCACCAGAAACTCCAAAAGGCAAGGCACTCTGAGCTGCTGTTTGGTTCATAAGCACAAACAACAGAGTTTTCCCCTTGGGAACACACAATCCAGTGGTGCTGAGCTGGTGGCATGTGAGTATCCAACACATGCCCTGCGAGTCCAACCCCTCTCCAAGAGTCTGGTTCCACTTTTACTGAGCATGGAGATGATTCTAACTACATCTAGTCAGTATCTCCAGCACCAGCTCTGGTTCTTTCATTTCCAGTGAAGTAATGTTCCACATCGATAAACAGTCTGCAATGATGTTGTTTTGGCATGTCATGTTAAAAAAAAAAAAAAAAAAAAGCAAAAAAAAATTTAAAAGAAATTCTATTGTCAAGAGCTCAATTAGAACTTTGGCCTCTGTTGGAATATTTCAACAATTTGGATGTGCTGGAAAATATTTTTTTGTGTGTCCTCACCAAATGTAAATGTGCTGGGGATACTGAACTCAAAATTTCTGATTTCCATGCTAGGAAATTTTTAAAACATTTAAAATAGGGAAATTCTGAGGTATAAAAATACATCAAATTCACAAAATTCATTTGAAACAATTTTGGGCCTCAAAATCACACAATTATGAAGAAACTTGAGATAGTGCAGAAACATATTTCCTGAAATATGTCTGAATTTACACAAAGTGAGCCTAATGCTTTTTATCAGGTGTCCAGTACTGGAATACCGCTTAAACCAAATCTTCCTGTGATCCACTTAACTGGCAGTAATTTACTTAAAACACAAAATTGCTTGGGGTTATACACCATTTGCTAAAACAGGAGACTCCATCACAATGCAGGGTCTAGCTTTTAATTTGAAAAGAAAGTCTGATGACAGCTTTTCTGCCTCATAACTTACAAAACCTTCACATCCTGAGTTAGTTGCTTTTATGTATAAAATTAAGTGACCATTTACTCTGAGCATCTGTGATAGGAGGGTGGTAATGCGGGGTTGTAAAGGATAGACCAAGGACCAGCACTGGAAAGCAAGGCCAATACAGTTCCAGTTTCTGTTCACAATGCCCTTCTTAAAAACCAGTATGAATTCTATGAATATCAGGATGTATTTACTGCATGATCAGACCTTGCTTTCATTGATATGCACTATTTATCTCAATTTACCTTTCGTTATACATTGAAGTTACCAGACAATTACTGAGTAAATCTTAACAAAAGAAAAGGAGGGCTTAATTTTAGGGTTGAGAAGATATATACAAGAGTCACAACTTCAGTGCAAAAGTAAAAAACTAATCACAATTTGCATTATTCAGTTCAGCTCTTTGTCTTCTGAGAGTTTGCATACAAAAATCCCAATAAATCTTAACTGTGTCCATATCTCTGACAAAGTACCACAGAAATGGCTAGAAAGAAACAGCTGAGTAAAGAAACAAGAGAACAGATTTGTACAGTGAGGAAAGAAGGATACACTGAGAGAAATCACAAAACACTTAAAGGTGTCCTACACAGGAGTTCACAACACCGTGAAGAGACTAGAAGAAACTGGAAGTTATGATGATAGAAAAGGTCTGGAAAAAAGAGGATTACTACAAAAGCAAAGGATAAACATCGTTGTCACCAATAAGAGAGATTGGCAGAAAACAGCACCACAAATAAGGGAGGAAATCAACATGACAAGGTCAAACTCTCATATCTCTGTCAAATTGCAGAGTCTATGTCTGCAGACAACACTCACAAGTGGAAGTGGTAGTGCCATGGTATAGGGTTGTTTTGCAGCTGATAGAGTAGGAGATTTATTTGAAGTAAAGGGTGTCATGAAGAAGGAACAGTACCACTCCATCCTTCAGCATCATGCATCATGCATCATGGACAAAGGCTTGTGGGTAAAAAGTTTGTTTTGCAGCAAGATAATGAACCTAAGCATTATTCCAAACTCTGTCAGGGTTACGCACACAAAACAGAAGAGGAAGGTGTTCTTTGAAAGATGGTTTATAACCCCTCAGTCGCGAGACCTCTCTCCATGTGAACTTGTGTGGGATGAATTGGATCGATCAGTCAGAAAAGTGTGCCCCATGAATCAGCAGTCTGTCATTGATGAACTTAAGAAAGCTTTGAATGCAATTCCTGGCACATACCTTAAAAAACTTGTGGAATAAATGTCTCGTATATGAAGGCATGTGAAGAAAGCATAGTCCAAGCAAGAAAGGCACAAATACCTGATAATTATAATAAAAACGTATTTTGATGACTGATTGTTTATATAATAATCATGTTTATTTTGTTACAAAGTATTCCAATGAAACTATGATTGTTTTTTGTACATATTTGATCTTGCTTCTAAACTTTTGAATTGACAAAGGCAAGGCATTTTTACTTGTATAGCGCATTTCATTCGCAGGAGTAGCTCAATGTGCTTCTCATAGAAACAAAAAAACCCCCCAAGAATTTAAAATAAAATAAATCCTGATCATAAGTACAATAAAATAAAGTACTAGAAAACATGAATGCAACATAAAAGGATATTTTGCATTAAAATTATTAACAGAACAAACAGTGCAGGTAAAAGATTAAAATGTCTATGATTTAAAAGAGCTCACCCATGAGCACATGAAAAAAGGAAAAGTTGGATTTGAAAACATGAGCATTTGGTGCTGACCTCAGTTCCCTTGGTAGCTTGCTCCATTTGTGTGCAGCACAATAGCTTAATACTGTTTCACCATGTTTGATTTGAACTCTGGGTTCTACTATCTGACCTGAGTCTGTAGAACTCAGAGCCCTACTGAGTATATATTCCATTAACATGTCATTAATGTATTCTGGACTTAAACCATTCAGTGACTCATAGACCAGTAGCAGAACTTTAAAATCTATTCTATGGCTGACTGGGAGCCAGTGAAAAGACTTTAGAACTGGACTGAAGTGTTCTGATCTCTTTCTTTGTTCTGGCCAACACTTGAGCTGTAACTTTCTGAATAAGCTACAGCTGTTTAATGCTCCTTTGAGGAGTCCAGTCAGAAAGCTGTTACAGTAGTTGATTTTACTGGAAATGAAAACATGAATAAGCTTCTCCTGGTCTTTTGTGGACATAAATCCCTTAACTCTGGAAATGTTCTTAAGCTGATAGAAGGCTATTTTGATGACTGACTTAATATGACTACTGAAGGTCAGTTTCGTGTCTATCAGCACACCAAGGTTTCAGACTTGGTCTTTCGTTTCTAGAGAAAGTGACTCAAAGTATTTACTAATAACAGTCCTTTTCTCTTTGTTGCCAAAAATTATCTCAGCTTTGTCCTGGTTTAATTGAAGGAAATTTTGGTTCATCCAATTATTTACTTGCTCTAGGCAGCGACACAATGATTCTATTGGACGGTAGTCATCTGGGGCCAGTGCTAGGTATATCTGTGTATCATCAGCAAAACTATGATAGTTAACATTTGAGTTCTGGAGAATTTGACCCAAAGGCAGCATGTATAGGCCGAATAGAAGGGGTCCAAGGGCTGACCCTTGAGGTACTCCACATGTCATAGTCACTCGATCGGATTTATAACTTCCAATGGTCACAAAATAACTCTGCTCTTCCAAGTAAGACTTGAACCACTCTAGGACTGCTCCTTTGAGTCCTGCCCAAGTTTCCAACCTGCTGAGCAGTAAACTGTGATGGTGTGTAACTGTGATATAAAGTGTCTTGTCAATTAGATACACTCAGCGCACCCCATCGAATCGCCACGGTGGAGGGGTTTAAGTGTCTCTGTGATCCTGGAGCTCTGTTGTCCAGGGCAATAGCCTCTGGTAGGGTCTCCTAAGACAAATTGGTCCTGAGGGGGAAAGACCAGACAAAGAGTGATTCAGAAAATCCTGATGACAGCACAAAAAAGAAAAGCCACCACCTCGCCTGGGTTAGGGAAACCACGGCCTTCCCCTGGAGCCAGGCTTGGGGGAGAGCTTGTCAGAGTGCGTCTGGTGGCAGAGCCTTGGGTGCCACAGGGCTCGGTTGGGCACACCTGAAGAAGTAACACAGGGCCACCGTTCAGTAGGCCGACCATCTGCAGGGCCAGAAATTGGGGTTGGGAGCCCACTGGGCAGTAGGCAGGAGTGGGCACCTGGGTGCACCACCCCCTGGTGGCTCCTGGGGATGTAGAACATCACTTCACTAGTGGGGTAGGAACCTGAGCTGGTACAGGAAGTGGAGCGATCCCTGTTAGATACAGTTGGGCTCACCTCCATGCACAACAAGGGTTCCGGAACCAAAATCCTGGAGAGGGGTTGGACTCTCCTTTTCTGGAGTTGCCCAGGGTGAGAGGTGCCAGGCAGGTTGGAGTTCTCCTCGGAAAATGAGAGGGTCACCTCTCTGCGGCTTTTGTCGCAGAGGGGAAAACTCTGACTGTTGCTTGTGCCTATGCAGCAAACAGCAGCTCAGAGTATTCGACCTTCTTGGAGTCTATGGGCGGTGTCCTAGAAGGGGTGCCAACTGGGGACTCCATAGTTCCACTGGGGAACTTCAATGCTCACGTGGGTAATGATAGAGAACCTTGGAGGGGGTGATCTGAACCCAAGCGGTGTTTTGTTATTGGACTTCTGTGCTAGTCATAGATTGGCCATAATGAGCACCATGTTTGAGCATACAGTTGCTCATAAGTGTGCCTGGTACCAGAGTACCTTCGGCCAAAGGTTGATGATTGACTTCATAGTCATATCATCAGACTCTAGAACCTTCATTTCCAAATGAATTGCAAAATTTACTTTTAACAGAAAAGAGGAGATTGAACTACTGAGAAACAGTCCAGTTCTTTTTCTCCTTAGGCCAGGTAAGATGTTTCTGTTGTCATCACAAAGAGTAGCTTATAATGTGACAGTTGTAGCTTCTTTCCTATAAATATTTGCATGATGGCTCTTGATGCACTTACACAAATCACAGTTAATGATTCTACTTTTCTTGACAGTCCCCCAAAGGCTGCAGTAATCCCTGTTGCTTGTCCAAATTTCACTTTCACACATTTTTCGTTCCAGACAACATTCCATTAAAATGCTCTTCGTTACAGCACTCAGCCAATGACCAGCCTTTTCATTAATGACCCTCGGTGGCCAATCCTTCTTATGGAGGGTGTCAATGATCATCTTCTGGGCACCTTTCAAATTAGCAGTCTTCCTCGTGATTGCGACTGTGTATACTGAACTAATTCGACAGATCCAAGGTATTTAGATCGTCCGAACAGTGATTTAAATGCAAAATAACTATTCTATTATTTTAAGATAATGAATTGATTTTATTTTTTTGCTGTCCGCCAGAATCATCAATATTAAAAATGGTCTTATTTCACTTGTATTATTTCACATTTAAAGGATATAATATACATATAAGTTTACTTGACTGAATTCAGTTATTTAAATAAAGAACTTTTCACAATATTCAAATTATTTGAGATGCACCTGTATATATAAACACACACATATGCAGTATACAGTGCTCAGCAAAAATGAGTAGATTCGTCAGAAAACTTTTACTTTCCTTTCAGAATCAACATTTTCTATTGCACACTATACTACAAAATACTTCCACAAATGTGTGACATTGATTGTGAACAAGACTGATTAATTTGCACACACAAAAAGTAATTTTACTAACAAATTAATTCAAGACCAAGTTGCAAAAATGAGCACACCCCAATAAAAGTCTTAGGAGCAAAACTAAATTGTAGACTACAAAATTCCAATTAACAAAAATTTAACCACAGGTGAGTCTTATTACTAATTAAACAAGTGCCCAGCAGACAAAAGCCTGCCTAGGATTTGCCAGCACCCATGCTGAAAAAGATGAAGACTATTGGGACTCTATACTCTGGAGTGATGAGACCTGATAAATGTTTTAAATGTCAAACCCATGACCACTGCGTCAGGGACTATAACCACTGTTCTTGGGCAGCCCGCTCAGCCAGCTGAGCTATCTGGGTTCCCACTGTTGCATTTCCAAAGAAGAACAGGTTGCAAGTGATTCAGTAGTCAAGTATGCCTCCTGATCTGAACCCAGTCGAACACCTAAGGGGAATTCTGAAGAGAAGCTGACTCTTCATTTAGCATCGAGGCTCTAAAAGTAGTTCTTGAATGGAAAATGATAGATGTTGCAATATTCTGCCAAACCTGTTCATTCCATGCCTAGAAGACTTGGTGCTGTCCTTAAAAATCGTGGAGGTCATAGGAAAATACTAGATGTAGTAGTTTTTGTCGTGAGGTGTTTTCATTTTTGCATCAACAAAGTAAAATTGTAATATAAGTTACATTATTAATATTATTCAGGTTATAAGTTAAACCAATGTTCTATAAAATGTTTTGGAAATTGTTCTTGTGTTCAATGAGATACTGATTAAAATCTTACTTTCCAAAGGGGGTGTACTCATTTATGCTGAGCACTGTATATACACTGATCAGACAAAACATTATGACCACCAGCCTAATATGGTGCTGGTCCCGTTTATGCTGCTAAAACTCCTCTGAACTAGTGGGGCATGTGGAACCAGGATGGTGGTGGTGAATTCTGTGGGTGCTGTGGGTTGCAGGTTGGGACCTATCTAGATCAGACTTATCCTGGGACATCCCACAGATGCTCAGTAAGATTTGGATCTGGGGAGTGTGGAACCCAGGTGAACACCTTAGCTCAGTTGTATTCCCTGGGCCACTCCTGAGCACTTTCATGCTGAGGGTGGCAACTGGCATAAAGGACTGTTGTTGCTATGGGGAACTGGGGGGGTTGCTTGAACCTTAATGTTTAGGTGGGTGGTACATATCAAACATCCACATGACTGTCACGACTCAAGGTTTCCCAGCAGAACATTGCATTATGACAAGATGATCGATGTTATTCACTTCCCCCCATTAGTGGTCAAAATACTGTGGCTGATTGGTGTACAAACAACATTGGCTTCTCACCTGGTCTTAGCCAGTTGTGCGTTTTTGTTAAAGTGAGGTCATACTAAGTTAAACTACTACAGATGTGAGTTGGTGAGAGATGAGGCAAAACAAAAGGTGTTACATTTCTGCAGAATGTCAAGCCTAACATGCAAAAACATGACATCAGGTTTCACCTTTGGACCAAAATCAATTGAAATTCATCTGAAAATATTGTCAGGCAACACCTTGGTGTACACACAACTGATAGGTGCACAAGCATCTGTTTGGTGCACTTAAGCACCAATGTATTTTGCATGGTTGCTGTATTGTTATTGCTAATATTGTTTTCGCTTCATTGCTATGCTTTGGTTTAATACAATGGGCCAGAATTCTGCAGCATACAGTTTGTCAGATGTTCTATGGGATACAATCGTTCAAAATGCGGTCTTTCAACTGTCCAATGAAAAATCAGTTTTGCAAGGCATTGAAAGGGTATACATCCTCAGGTACAGGATAGAAATGAAATCAGTCTAAGCAATTTCTTGATGGTGGCAAATAAAGGAAAAATCTGTATTGAATAAAAAGGTGATACCAACAATACATTGACATAAACTTTTGCTAAACTATATTCCACAATTTTTGCCATTTATTTAGTCATTTATTATAATACCACACACAAGTGCCAATTGGCTAAAACAATATAAAACATATCTTTCACAATTTTTCATTATTTATATTATGTACATACACTCATATATTTAGAAGCAAAAAACACTCAAGTGCACTTTTATCTGCTGTCCTTGCTGGTTGGGGAGGCCATTCCAATAAGGATCTTTAAGCTCTTGTTTGCCAGATAGACTTTGTTTTTGGATTTGTACAGGTTGAAATTAATTTCAAAAATTATTTGCAAACTAAATCGTGGCATAAAATAACGAAATGAATTAGACCAAAATGAACATACAGCAACAGTTTTTATTAGCTCTACAATGTAACTTCTCTCTTTATCATAGAATATTAGAGATGTCCTGATCAATTTTTTATTTTGCCATGATCCAAAAGTCATTTAATATTTAGTATCTGCCAATCCAAACTACAATCGTTTTCCTTGATAATTTTGGACTATATCATGTGTTTGTTGACCAGAACAACAATATCAGCACAGGAAAACATCCACTGTGCTTAATTTATGTTATCAATTAATAACTGACAATGTTGCATTAATTAACAAAAAGTCAAGAGGACAAAGGAAGAATCAATATTGTACTTCTGACTGCTTTGTCACTGTTGAAGCCTTCATTCATGAAATACTATCTACAATACTTCTGGGCTGTGGTGGTTTTATAAAAACTGAAAGGTAACAAATAGGTTAGATCTCATCCAACTAACCATTACACAGTGCAGCTGGGACAAGAAATGTTTTTTCTACAGCCCTGTTAATACATTAGCAAGACTTACAGTATAAATGGAGACATGAATAAGCTTAGTACTCATAACAAAACTAGAGATGGATTATACAAGAGTTATAAATGTGACACTAACAGTAAAGTTCTAGGATCATCAGCTATGCATTGACAATGCATACCTTTTTTTTGAAGACAGGCAAAATTACCTTATTAAACTTTCATTGTTTAAAAAAGGAACAAAGAAAAACAGTCTCATTTGTCACCTGTGTAATAGTATAATAACACTCAAAACTGGATTCTTGTTGGAGTGGTCTTTAGGATGGTGCCTGCCTCCTGGGTTGTTATCTCTCAGTTCAGACTGCTCAGGCGGGATACAGGCCTGTTTTCCACTTTATGTTGGGGCAAACTTCTTGGCCTGTGCCCTTACCCTTTTCTCATAGTCCATCCTGTTCTGACTGAAACAAACAGAACAGAACAAAGCCATAACAGAATTTCAACAATGCTAAAGTTAAAGGTTCCTTTTTCCATGGTATCAGTACTGACAGAAAAGAAAACATATTCTGTGTTACAACTTCCCTTTGGGAAGCTGTCTGCTTAGTGGCATGCACACACAAATGTGAAAAGTATGATTTGACCCTTACCAGTAAATTGTGTAAGCCTCTGCTTGTGCGGGGTCTTGAATGTTTGGCTCATTTAGCAGCTCCTGGATTCCCAACAGGATCTAAAAATACAGTAATTCTTTAATCAGAGTGCAGTAAGAATAGCACTTTAGTCAACCAGTTTATTAGCAACCCCACAAACTCTCCATTGTTTTCTTTGAAGTAGTAATACCTTCTGGGTCTACACAAAACAAAATAATGCTACATTAGGACACGATATGTAGACGATACCGAGAAAGCAAAAGGCCCGGTTTCAAATAACCAAGCAAATGAGCCAATTTCACTGTTTCATGGAATGACAGTGACACCATAAATATTCGCACTCAAACCTGTTTGATGGTGATGGCAGGCCTCCAGTCTTTGTCCTCCTCCAGGATTGACAGACACACAGTGCCGGATGGGTAGACATTTGGGTGGAATATTGGTGGCTCAAACTTGCCTGATTGGAGAATATTGAAAATTAATTCAGAATGTTAAAGCTTAAAACAAACTGACATGGTTAGAGATTACATTTGAAATGTGATACATATACATTACATTTCTGTATGTATATGTATTACACACATATACACAATATGGTCATTGTAGAAAACCGCAATTTCCTTGATTTCCCTTTCTTAATATCTATAAATCAAATGAAAATGTGTGAGTCTAGTATTTTTCAAAACTGTTAATGAAAAAAGGGCAATTTTCCTCACATCTATCTGCCAAGATCAAATACTGTCTTTTTCCGACAACTGAATATCTACACACTAGAATCTATTACAGGGCATTCATGAAAGAATGGCATGTAAGTGAACTGTGGCATTGCTTCACATCACCAGATAGAATATTGTATGGATATTATACTGTCATTAAAGCATATAAGATACGAGTCATTCCATGTCAAATCATCGGGGGCCTTCCACTTGACCATCTGTGATTTTCTTGAAACCTTTTAATCAGAAACTTTGAATATTTAAATGATATCTATAACAAATTTAATTATATACAAGTGTACTTCAAAAATTTCTTAGCCTCAACTGAACACAAGGGGCATAACTCCCATTTTGGGTTGTTGTTGCTCCAGGACAATGCGCCCATCAACACAGCACAGGTAACACTATGTGACTTGTAGAAGTGCCAGGTCAGCAGAGTATGGTATATTGGTTCAAAGCCACATTTCTGACTGCCTCTGCAACTGCCACCTGTGTGGACAAGCACATTGTCCTGTATCAACAGCATGCTAGCTTATGCTTTCCTCTGTTTTTTCTTTCATTGCTTCAAACATTTGACTTTGTATGGACATTGATATGAGGCTTCATAGTACACAGATATAGCCCAAATCCGAGTTTTGTCCCTTGTTTCAGGGTGAGAGTGAGAACGTCGGAGCCAACGATCCTTGTATCAAGTGCTTTTCAGAATCATTATATTTCTAACTTGTCCATCAACGTAGTTTCAGGAACACTTTTTTTTTTTTACACATTGAAATTTAAGGCAATGCTTGGTTGATGATATGTCATTAAGTATTATACTTTGCAGAAGTGAACTGTTACCTTATCCCTAACAGAAACAACAGTGATAATTACAGGCTTTTAACTAATATTTTCTGCATCCTGTCGTTCAAACCTAGCTTCAAATTTCAATGTGCAGAAAAACCTGCAGAAAGTGGGTCAACAAGCATTTTTTTTTTTAAATGTCAGAGCAATACAGTGTTTGTAGGGGTGATGTCAGTATCAATTATTGGTAATCAAGAAAAACCAGTAACTGATATCTGGAACTGATATATATTAAAAGGTCTTAATTAACAACGTGGCAGTAATGAACCTATTTGTCATAAGTAGGTTTGTTCAATAATAACGATTACTGTTACGCATTTATACATAAATATTAAGAAATTAACAGCATGTGACAACAGGAAATCTGTCATGCAACTAGGTTTCTTCAATAATAATGACTGCTGTAAATTAATATTGATTACTGTAAATTAATATTTGCAATAAAAATGTGAGTGATGACATTTAAGCGTCACGTGACGCTACACTACTTTCCTGTTTATTGGGAGATCCATTCATTGAGATCAATAACAGTTTCTCATGCAGTTTCACATGGTGTTCTTTTCCATTTTGTTGATATTTTTCTATTCTTATCCTTTTATTGTTCACTAAAGTCCAGATCTTGAAGCAAGATTTATTTTCCAGACACTGTTTTAGGGTAATCTCCTTACTTAGCTGGTAGCAGTTAGCATCGCCTTAGCATCTGTGAAACTGTGGAGATTGTGCTTCTTGATCTTTCTTCATGTTTAGTTTTTGCAGTGTGTGTCTGCTAGAGATGTATCTGTCAGTTAGAGCAGGTTACTAAAGTTAATTTGACTATAGAAAGATGTTATAGTGCTCCAGATAGCTGCAGACTAAGAGGCACAGCAAACATTTGAACACACTCTACCAATATCAGCAAAATAAGTTCCAGTGGCACCACTTGTTAACTCCTACAAATTAATTATTGAGGTATTTTCTGCATTACAGGCACTGTAGAAATGCTTGTGGAATATTGTGGTGTTTATTAAAATGTCAGAAATGTATGTTATGCAGCTTTGCAAAGTCACCCGAGCTGCTCTGCTCAGGAAATGTGCTGTCTCTCCGTGTAAACAGTAGCTTTCAGTATTGACTGGCTGTTACTCCTGATGTTTAACAGCCAGTTAGATTGAACTGTGGGCAGGACATTGCTTTAGACCACAGACCCCTTATCCCATTTCAGTAATTACACATCCTCGATTCTTTTTGTCAATTCCCATCCTCGTGTCTTTGTCCGTCCCTCCAGAAATTCGACAGGGGGAGACACAAGGAGAGAGGAATCGAGCCAGTAGGCTTTTAGCAAAATTAGACATCTTCACCTCAGAGCATGAATTTCATGCAATGTTACTTAAATATGACGTGTGTCACAGTTGCATCACATGTCCATTGCTATAACCTATAGCTGTGTGATATGATCGCTTTCAGATTAGCAGAACAGTGTGCGTGAAAATATATAGTCTATATTTTTGCTACAATTCAAGTCACAATAGAGCAGAATGTGACGAGAATGTACAGATGTCTTATTTTATTTTATTTTAAGGGGCAGTGGTGGCGCAACGGTTAAGTCTCTGGACTACTGATCAGAAGGTCAGAGGTTCAAGCCCCGATGTGGCCACTGTTGGGCCCTTGAGCAAGGCCCTTAACCCTTCCTGCTCCAGGGGCGCTGTACCGCGGCTGACCCGTCGCGCTGACTCTCCCAATTGGGGAAAGATGCGAAAATCAGAATTTCCCCTCGTGGGATTAATAAGGGATAAAAAAAAAATATATATATATATATTTTTTAGAATAGCATATACACACATCTACCAGTCCTGCTACTGACACAGTTTGTGGGTTCAACTGTGCTTGGCCTCTTTTATGTCAAAGCTGTAGAAAAGACTTCACAGGACACATTGAGGATACACCTGTGCATCCTCGCTCATAGCTCCTCCAGCAACCTCCTCGTTCCTCAATATGCAGTATAGGAAATGAGACGTCCTTTGTTATGATGTACCAAGATCGATTTCCGGGTCATGGGCTGAAGGACCACGGAGTCGAGGAGGCTGTAATTAGTGAAATGTGATGAGCCTAGAGTGACTGCAGAGAGAGAGCCAGCTGTATCAGAGCAAAAGAAGCGCATTTACTTTGCAACAATTGATCAACCGAAGAAAAAAAACCAATTATCTAAAAAAGTCAAAAATTCGTGTCAGTTATCAGTTGGCCCAATAACTGGTCGATCGTTAGCAAGTTTCACAAAGCATTTTATAAATATCCATTTTCTATGCCACAAGAATTTCAGGCAAGAAATGGTCGAGCAGAAATGGTTCTAAAAATATTCTGATTTGAGATGGAATGACCCATATGTGTTTTAGAAATTGATTGACATCATTGACACTAGGGAATGCTGGGATAGATCCTTGTGCTAACTAAACTTGACATAGTGGCTTTGTTACCATCATTTTTATTTCCTCTGGTTTTCTGCTTGTATGTTAAGTAGATGGATGCATGGAATGCATGGATGCGTGTGGTTTAAAATAACATGGAAAATATGCACAAGAGGATTGGTACTCACATTTGGGTGGAGAAGAAGGGTAGTCATCTTTGAACAGCATTCTGAGTTTATAGAGTCCTCCCTCCCACAACGTCTAATGAACAAAAAAGTGTGCAACTGTTTTAATGCACTCTCAGAGAACCTACACAAGAATACTACATAATGATAAAAGAACAAAAACAACCACACATGAACCAGATTAGATCCATGGGAATATTTAAATGTGAAGCAACAGTAAAGAAAGAAAAAAGAAAAAGAGAGACATTTATAAATTAGTACATTTTTCCTTTTTTGTACAACCCCTTACCTTTTGGGCACAAAGTCAAAAGATTAGCATTTCTGATCTAAAACAAGTTCATCATATATGACATATTTTTAGGTTGTTCTTTGCTAGGTCTGAACAACTAACCAACTAACCATGAGCTGGCTTCAACATTTTAGATAATTAAAGTAAGTATGTGTATGATTTGTTGGTCTGGTCATCATTGCAAAGTTCTGAGACATGTTAAAAAATGTGTAATGTGTGTTTGTTTAACATGCACAGTTGCCCATGCATAGTTATGAATGCCAGTATGTAATCTGTGATTGGATGTTGAGACTGGTGAGCAGAAGGTCTGCAATATTCAGGGTTTTATATGTGCAGTTCAAATGTGCATATTAAAACGACTACTACTGGTTATTTTGAAGTCACAGTCGGTGGTCCAGTTCCATATACAACTGTAGCTAACTGTGCCACATGATAACTTACTCCTTTTTTCCCTGGAATTGCGCACTCCCAGTTCATCAGATTCATGGTTCCATCTGGATTTTTAGTAGGCACAGCAACAAAACCCTGTGGGTTTACAGAAAACATAAATCATTAGTAGTCAACCAAAGAATACTTGGTGTCAGAGGCACTAATGACCATTAGTGCATTAATCAATGAATCTGAGAAACTGGACGAGTAGTTGACAGTCGAAAATATTCACAATACTGCTGCTTACAAATGGGTGGTCTTTTCTCCAGGCTTTGCGTTCCTGGGACAGTCTACTAAGAGCGATGCCAGACATTGCTGCTCATCAACGCCGCCCTGAGGAAAACAACCACATGGCTTCAATTCAGGCTGTACACAGACTGCTTATATGGTCCTGGTTATTTATACTGAAACTGCAACACATACTGATTAAATTACAACTTGTTACTAGCAGTATTTGTTCACGAGCACTGTAGTAGATACAAAGTTAATTTACCCAACCACTGCAATGCTGTTAAAGGCTGAATCTACAAAACCGGCTAATGCTACACAACGACATCGTTTAGCGGTAGACTAGTTCCAATGTTTAATCACATAAATTGCAGTGAACTTACCCTTTATTTTATCCGATTAAATATCAGAACTGTCGTCACGTGAGTTTAAAGACTAGCTTTTTTGCTCGCGAATGCTAACGTTACTCCCGTTAAGATAGCGACCGAAAAATCAGCCTTCGACGCTTAGAAACAAATATGCTAAAGCAGCTGGGGCGTAAAAGACCAAACCGTATAAAACGTCTATGGCATTACCATTACCTCAGCATTCTACTCAAAATACATCGGTGAATTTTTGCCACAGTTTACCACAGCTGTGCAAAACAATAGAACTCTCAAAACCGCCTCAACAGCTAGCTTATCTCAAGAAAAGGCCCCCAATTTGTTTATTTCGATAGGACCTTCAGGCAGTGTACGGGACATCCGAATGACAGACGTCAGGGATGGCCAGCCATCTTAGTTGTGGCAGTCATGCTGGACCGTTCAGACATTATGGTGATCCAGATATTTTCAGTCATGTCACCGAAATTAATCGATCACTCCTTGTTTGTTTATTATAATTATTATTCATTTTCATAGTAGTAGTCTAACTGGTATTTGTTAAATCTTGGTGATATGCATTATGAATGTGCATTCATTAAAGGGACTTCTAAAATAGGGCCCACATTTTAGGTTACCCCAACAGTGCATCCTCTACAGAAACAAGTTTGATACCCTGTTAATCTGTTGTATCCATACGATTTTTATAGACTCAGCACCATTGGGGACAGAGCTTTCTGCTCAGCTGCCCTAAGCCTGTAGCTCAGTCTCCCCATCCAGCTGAGGGCAGCACAGAGGCTGGAAACTTTTACAGTTTTTCCTCAGTGGCTTTGGTACATTTCTTGAATCATCCTTGATATTTGCAAAACAGTAAATGCATTTCTCAAAACAATTCATGCAAATAGCAAAACACCATGGAATACCTGCAAAAGCCAGTCTCTTTCTCAGAATCCTTAGTTAATCTGTCAAAGGTAAATAATTGTCAATGAACATGTCAGTGGCAGCAGAATGACTAGTCCTTGTGTATGGATAAGTCAAATTGATTAGTCATGTTCTCATTGTAACTGTACTCTGGAGGAATGTTCTGATGTAAACTGTGACTAAAGTTTTGATGGAAATTATTGTAAATTGCAAGTTACACTTTAGTGTATGTGGGAGATTGATGGCACAAGATTAACATTTATGCTTTTACTGTAATTTGTTGACAGACCACATCATTGCAATACATAAAGGAAAAAGACAGCACTGTATAGCACAAAGAAAAAACAAAAAAAACAAAAGTAGAAATGTGAACATAAGACAATCTCCTTAGGGAAAACTGTACATGCAGTGCTGTAGGAATTACAATGCAGTCTTCCTACACCTCCTGACGTTCCTGTCTGTTCGGCTACAAATTGTCATCCACATCACAACGAATATCTTCTCTTGCGATGCAGCGTGGAAAGAATCTTTTAATGTGTCTTATCCAGCCTCTGCAGGCATCTGGTGTGATGTCATCACATGCAGCACCCCTGGCAGCCAGAAGGGTCATCGGTGTATGTGGCTGGTGATCATACACTTTCCATATCCATGGTGAGAAAAATTCCTCAATGGGGTTAAGGAATGGGGAGTACGGTGAGAGGAACTCCATAAGCATCCTGTTGTGGGTGGCAAACCATTGCCGGATAATGTTGGAGCGATGAAAACTGACATTGTCCCAAACCATCACGAACTTTGGCAAGTTCTCTCCAGTCTAACCCCTCTCTTGTTCAGGGATGAGATCCCTGTAGAGAGTGTCTAAAAAGGTGAAAAGATGCTCTGTATTGTATGGCCCAATTACTGGAATATGAGTTACCATACCAGTCTCAGAGATAGCAGCACCCATGGTTATGTTCCCGTCCTGTTGACCTGTCACATCTACTGTAGCTCTGTGGCCGATGATATTTCGACTCCGCCTTCTGCATTTCGTTAGGTTAAAGCCAGCTTCATCCATGTAGATGAAGTTCTGCGGTAGTTCACTTGCTTCCAGTTCCATTATACGCTATATCCAGAAGACACAAAATGAGTTTTATAAATTTCATGCGTTGTCATTTTGGACAAGATATGGTTTTGTCAAATGTATACGGCACATATTGCATCTTCTTCACTACCGCCACAGCAAATGTGTAGAGGTCACATTTACTGTACTGTATATCACTATACGATGTTGTAGTGTTTACCGTGAGGAACAGTTACTGCATGCTCATACATATTTTACCTGTACATACTGGTAGCGCAGCTCCTTCAATCTTTCACCATTTCTTTCAAATGGAACAGTGTACAACTGCTTCATACTCATTTGGTGTCTTTTCAGAACCCTGTCAGTGGTTGAGATACTGACTGTTTGGATGTTTTCAAAGATGTTGCCATCCTCTAAAATGGCAATCTTTATCTCCCTTAGTCTTATGGTATTGTTTTCTGCAGATAGCCTCCTCCTGTTCAGGTGTGAAACGAGGCCCTCTGCCACCCCTGTGAGGTTGTCTTGCAGTCCTGTCTAAAAAATATATAGTAATGCAAAACACAAAATTGAGTGAGACAAAATGTCACTGTATAAAGTATACTGACTGTATATTGTAAAATGTAAGTGGAATACTGTGATATTGTATGAAGCATTACAGAAAATATACAGCATTACAGTACAATGCCTATGGTCAGATTACATACCTGTTCTCTCGACGAAAAGTCTGAATAATTGAAGACAGTTGTTCTCCCAACATTTGGCTGCACCCTTTGACCAGCCTCGGCCATTGTAAGCACATGATTGAGAACATGGTCTACAAGTGTAGCTCTTATCTCATCAGGAACACACATATGTCCTCAGCCTCTTCTGCCTCTTCCTCTATTTGGCCTTCCAACTCCTCCGCCATGCAGCCTCACTCCTCCTCCTCCTCCTCCTCCTCCTCCTCCTCTTCTTCTTCTTCTTCTTCTTCTTCTTTTTCTCTCTGGCTCGTGATCCCATCCAATTCCTTGTCCTTCCATTGTCAGACAGCGTAACATTGTGTTGTGCTCCAGCTATATATATACTTGCCAGTTGATGGTTCATGAGATGCACCTTTGAGCAATTTCAGAAAACCCTAACCCTTCACACATTTTCCTTCGTTAGAGAAAGTCAAGATTCACCTGGGACCAATTTACCAATTCAGGACAGATTTAGAAAATAAAAGCTAATGGAAATGTATAGGAACATCCTTGACATATTATGATAACTTGTTCAACCATTTTGCATGGAAAGACTTATACGATGAACTAATGCCAAAATGTTGTGGATTGTGAGACTATTCAGCAGAGACCCATGATAATACATTTTGATCAACATGACATAAGCAATTGATGTAGGAAACAGCAGACAATTGTACAGAATCATTTGCATGGATGTACCAAAGAATTTGCATCTTGTTCAAAGAAATGAGAAACTGCTTTTTTGATGTGCACAAGTGACACAGTGATGTGAAGATTGAACAAGTAGTTTTGAGAATTTCAATTCTGATCTGAGAAATGTACCAAAGCAAATGAGAAAAACTGTAAAGCAGGACTAAAAACTTACCTGTTTAAAAATGCTTTTAACTGCTGAATTTGTACCTTTTATTAGTGAATTGTTTTAAATTGTCTTTGTTTTTAGTCTGAAGCACTGAGACTCAGACGAGTGAAAAGTAATAATAACAAATATAATTTATTATTATTATTATTATTATTATTATTATTATTATTATTATTATTATTATTATTATTATTATTATTATTATTATTATTATTATTATTATTATTATTATTATTATTAACATCATGAGCAAAAGAAGCAGCCAATGCCATGGCTGAATTTCTACCTTGAAGCAGCAGTGTACCAATAGTCTCAAAAACACAGATTCAAACAGTCAGGGTTTCATGTGTAATAAATTTTAAAAATGTTCCTTAGATAGCAGACTCACCTTCGGGTAATGTTCAAAATGAGTTACTCGTTTTCTTTTGCCCAGCCATATGATGCTTGTTCTATGCTCAGCATTTTATTTATTTTACCTTATTGAAACATAGCAACAGCTGACATCATAAATGTTTAACTATGTTTAACAGTTCATTAATGGCAATATATAATTGCTTGTAACAAAACAAGATAATAAGCTAAAGATAATAAGAATAAATGCAGAGAAATACAACACAATTTGAGCCCTGTATGGCAATTTATTAATTCTTTTTTACATTAGTATGCATTTATAGAACGACGTCACTCAAACAGTGCACATGGAACAGCTCCACATGTTTTACAATACTGTAACCAAAGCTAAAATATGTAAATTTTGTTTTGGAAATTGGGCAATGTGCCAGACACCTCATGGGGACCAGACTAAACTGGTTTTGATATTCTCTCTGTCAGCTTTTCAAAGTTTTCCTCCACTGGTATTAGCAAATGCTCAAAGAAAGTCACTTTAACATTTAATGAAGTATACAAAGTGGCACACTATTCAACCCCAGAGCTGAAATATACAACAAAACAAACAAACAAAAACTGCCTGGAAAAACAAATGGCATGCAGCACAGCATGCAGCTAGTCCACAAGGTAGAGGTACTCATCTACTTTGGGTGTTGATTTACAGTAATAAATGTGGCACAGTGACTCCCCTGACTTTAGCACAGTCGTAATTTGTAGCATAAACTAGGTCTACAAAGGAAGACTTAATATACACAGAGAGATCTACTGTGGATTCACTTTATCAGTACATTCAGAACCAACACAATGAAGCACAAGTGGTACTTTACGTATTAAACTGCATCAGTGCAATAAATGTTCCGCTCATTTTGGTTACAAATCTACAATGAATTCAAAAACATTCACCTATTTTTTCCATTATTGTTTCGATGATGATTAAGTGAACATAACTCTACACAACTCACATCACTTGTTTATGTATCCCATACAGATAGTGGGTTGTGGATTGACGGTACAGTTGGCCTGTTACAAAGCCATTTTTCATCCTTTTTTCATTATGGCTAAAAGTCGTAACAAAAAGGGGCTATGTGAATAATTTGGATAACATATTTTGAATGCCAGTTCAGAGACTGACAAGATAAATGTCACTTTCTGTCTGACTGTAACTGTAGTTAGTCACGTGTAATGCACTTACTGTGAGCCAGGATGATTTGCTGGATTGTACAGTTTCATAAACAAATATCCAGCTTGCTAGTAGTGAACATCACTAGAGGTCATACAGCCAAAGCAAATCTGTGACGTGTTATATTAATGGAGCACAGCGCTAGTATTGACAAACAGTAATTGTCGTTTCGACATGTGTGACATGGGCTTGTACTGCACTAATCCATGTCTAACTGTTTAACAAAGACCAGACCAGACCAGCACTTTAAGTTAATCAGAGTTTAATGTGGGGACTTAAAGTGTGCACACAAATACTGTGCTAGAGACAACTGGCTCCATCCTCAATCCTCCATCCTTAATACTGAGATCAATACACTAAAATAAGCTTTTACAGGTTAGCAAAGCAGTGCATTGTTGATAATGACGGATTTTACAAACTGCAGTGTGACAGTAGCTGAAAAAGTGTCCAGCCAAAAGAACTCCCTTGCTACAAAAATCTAATTCAGTCACTTATATGCCACTTATATTGGATTCATTTTTCACCAAGTAATGCTTTAAGCCAAAGATAATTCAAATAGGAAAGTAAAACAAGGGCAGGAGGCAACAGTGCTTTAAAATATCCTGCTGAAAGATTCTGGCTGACTGTTCCAGATCTAGAGAATATTTCACATTTTATAGTGCCAAATAACCTATGATGAATGACTTAGAAAATAATGATTATTTAAGAAAGCATATCAGACCTGTGTATCAAAGCAACAAATGTGAGTCTGGAAAAGAAATTTCCTTTTCATAACAGCAAACCAAACAGCTCTGCATCTAAGAATCAAATGGATGCATTTTCTAGTCATACCAAAATGATGGTGCTTTTCTGCTGGTACTTCATCAGCCTGCAACATATCAGCCATTTCAAGTTTCCATATATCATAGTATATTCCATTTAGGGATGCATGTTTCACTTTTAGATTAATGTCAATGGTATGGGATTAAAAATAGACATCTACATATAACTTTGCATATTAACCTGTTTAATTACTAGACAAATGACACATGCAAGCTACAGACACTCCAAACACACACTGAATGTTTTTCACATACCCCATGTAAAGCATACATTGTGACTTCAGTCAGTACATTAATGAAGTTTTCTTGAAAATATTAAAACTCAAGCACTTTTAAAGCAAAAGAGGCATGAAACAACTTGTTTAGTAACTCAAGAATGTTGAGTTCTTCAGACACATTAACAATTTATTAACTTTTGGGTTGGAGTACATACAACTCAACATTACATTCTATTCCTTGATGTAGTGAAATGAGCTCATCTCGAAACAGTCAGCACCACAATCATGGCTATTCTGAACTGTATCAGACATGTCTGCATTCCTAACACTCTCCTAATGGTTAAAAATAACTCAAATATGGCAGATTTCATTGCCTCATCCTTCCCTTTACACATGGAACAACCAATACAGAATCCAATCTAGCCATCATAATTTACTGGACCACAATGGCATTCCTACTCTTAGCTTCATTGTTACAATGGCTTTAGGAACAGCAACCAACTTGGGCCTTCACTTTCATTTGATATTAAAATAATATTTGGATAATCACAATACATACAGCTTTCATGTTCAGAGTCAAACAGATCTAAAACTGTGTGCATCACATTTTGTCACAGATGTTCATACAGAGGAATGATGTATCAAGACAATATACGCGCATGAGAGATGATTATTTCATGCAGATACTTTTTCCAGGAACTTTATTGCAGTTTAAGATTAGCATCGACTACTAAAACAATGGTTGGGTTGACATTTCAATACCATGTTGTTTGTCAGGGATGTGGTGGCTGTGCCACTGCAGTTCTCAGCAGGCTCTCAGGATCTGAGAGTGCACAGTAAAGGGTATACCCCAGCTCATCCACTTCCTGTTCTGTCAGCTCACAAAATAAGTTAACTTTAGGGTTAAGGGCACATGGCAGCCTCCCAGCCTCTAAGTGTCCAACTAGTGCTCGTAGCAGCTGAAGGAACCGGTCAGCCAGTGCTTCCTGTGTCCAGTCACCTTCTTTTTCACTTAGCAACAAGATAGCATTGGTAAGCTGACTGGCATTAAGCTGGTTAAGGGCAGGGTTGAGCTTGCTCACAGCCTTTGCCACCTTTAGGCAGGTGCATCGGCAGCCTCCATCCTCCTGATCCAGTGCCCTGAGTCGTGCCGTATCAGCCACACGAAAGCTCTGCCGCCACAGGTTTTCATGGCGCTCTGCAGCAAGCCGATGTGATTTGGCAATCAGTGAAGTCCCATCCTCCATCACAAGCAAAGGCAAGAAGTCCACATACAGTTTCCGGTCCATCTCATACTGGATCTCTAAGGTCAGTGTTTCTGAAGGAACCACAGGACGAATGATATAGTCCAGGACACTCCCTATAGCTGGCCAGTTGATAGAGCCAGCCACAAGCTTATCAAAGACCTCAAGGACTGATTTAGGGGACAGGTAACCTCCGACCATGCAGCGGTCCCAGTAGCTGCTATTCCGTGGGAAATATTCCAAGTTCTCCCTGCGGACAAGCCAGAAACCTGGAACATTCATAATGGTGTCCTCCCCAGGGATGGAAGACCACAGATTCTTCTCCAAGATAAGAGGAACCATCAGCTGGGCATGGTCTGCTGTCACCACCTAAGAAATGGAAATGGGAAAATCTATTTTTAATCAAAAAAAAATATATAAATATAAAAATAATAAAATCTAAACAAATATGTAAAACCTCTTACTTGAAGGTCATCATACAGACTGCCACTAAGGTACATCTCTCGGAGTGGCATGTCAGGTAGTTTGGCATGAAGAAACACTCTGAGCTCAGCACAGATGTCCAGTGCTGCCTTCCTGGCCATGGCCTGCTCCTGAGTAGGGATGTTGGCATTATTTTGGTAGAACTCCCACAGATGTTCCTGTAGTGATAGACGCATTCGGACCTGCAGCATGTCTGATTGAGTGGAACCCCTTCCTCCCACAGCAACTCGACCCACTGTCCTCCGCAGACAGTCTAAGATTGAAACCAGTTAAAAAGAAGCATTTGTTAAATAGCAGCAGAATTTTGTGATCTCTTTCACAATTTCAGGTAAGGAATCTGAAGAGGAGGTAGTTGGTGAACTTCAAATAGGTGGGAGTGGCATGAGTGTTACGCTACTATACGAAAAAAACTGGGATAGACTCCAGCTCCCATGACCCTAATGAGGATTAAGTGTTGTAGGTGTATAGATAACAGATGGACAGGTTCAACTACATCATATTAATAAAAACAAACTAATACAAAATAGCTGGGAATCTAACTGCAATGCCACAAAGAGCAAACACCCACTGTAAAGGAAGAGCAAGAATCCTCCAAATAGGCTGTCTGTCAACAGATATAAACACACGCACACACAAATTACAACAAAACACCACACACAAAAAAAATAAATGACAGGCTACTGAAATTCCAAACCACCGAAGTGGCTTGACAATACTGCAGAACACAATATGATCAAACATCAAAACATTTCAAAAAATTAAGTCAGTATAAAGGGCAATTTGGTTCCCTCACCTGGTTCAAAAGCACCTGAGGCAGAGGGCAGAGACTGTAGTGACCTGCTAACTGTGGACTTCATGCCATGGTTAAGTACCCGTGGTGACGAGCCCATCCAGGCTGGCTCCTCCCAGCTTCTCTTTCCTGTCTGTTCCATCTTGGTGGGACTGGTCGGAGCACTTATTGCACGGTCATACATCTGCACAAAGAATTTGGTGGACATTACAGGTATAAGTATGAAATTCAAAATAAGAAGAGTTTTTTTTCTATCTTTACACTTACTTTTTTAACAGCTAATGTTGCAATGCCAAGCATGGCTGCTCCTCCTACCCCTAGCACAAGCTTGGCATTGGAAAGCACGAAGTCAATGGCTGTTCCAATTCCATTTTCATCTTTCTTTCCTTTATGGTCTCCATTCACCCCCGCCATCCTGCCACTGAAAAAGGCACGTGATGAAGACAGAGAATGACAGTGGAAAAGCACAGACAGAAAAAATAAAGTCTCTGTTCAAATTTTTTGAAGTCTTTTTTAAAATTTGAAAATTATATACAAATTAAAAAAAGAGGTTGTGTACATGTTTGCCCCTTTATCAGCCTTGCACATCTGCCCACTGCAATTTTTCCAAAACCTAAAACCCTACACAGACACAGCAGGTGTAATGAAGGTGGTTATCAACTTCCTTTGTGAACTCCGATTTTCTGCATCAAACTCTGCACGTTATGTGACTCTTCTGTACAAAATGAAAGAATTGTGTGCAATCACTTCAGTCAACAGGTTGTTATAATGGATAACTGAGTAAGGAAAAAATTATGAATTTAAAAAGCGCTGCTTCTGAAAATGAGGCATGACAGGAATGCTGGTATAAAACTGGTTATTATGTGTTAATGTATGTCTAATACATACATTCACCAGCTGTAACAACATTAGAGGTGATGAATATTCATAGAAGTAATATTTCATAATATTGTATAGAAGTGCATTTAGGTCTGACACTGTCCCATAATATAGCGCATCACTTATATTTTTGGCCAAGTAAGTGAAATCAATGTTGATTGGATATTCTCTGTGACAAATGACATTAGAATAATAAATTTTCTAATCTGTGTTCTAGTAGCTGCAGATCCAGCAGTGTCAACGGACTTTACAGCAAATCGGGGCCAAACATGAAGAACACATTTATGTGATTTCTGCACCACCAGTTGAATACAAACTCAGGTTCCTACAGCAACACAATGCATATATAGTGTGACACTTTGACTGCACAGCTTCATTCAGTGGTTTTAGTAACATACAACCCAACAGGCTTGCATATGTAACGTATATCCTCAGCTGAGAGTCTGTCTCACTATAGATAATTGTCAGGAAACAATTTGGTTAAAGAGGGATGCTTCTTACAACTGATTTAAATCTGAATCTCTGAACATATCCTGCTCTTGACCAGGTTAATGGTAAATGTTTCAGATCATCAAACAAATTTTTAATATAAGACAAAGATAGCCCAAGAAAACACAAAATGCAGTTTTGAAATGACGGTTTCATTTATTGAAGGAAAAATACTGTCAGCCCCACCTTGCCCTACGTGATAAAGTACCTGCTACCTGAGCAACCAGTCTACCAAATGACCAAATTCATTTGGCAACTGGGTTCAATTCCACCAGCCACAACATGTATGATTGCCAGGCTTACTGAATCTAAACATCACATTTATAAAGCCTGTCTGATATTGTGAAGTAGCTAAAGGGTCTCAAAAAGCAGCACATGTTGCCACATTCAAAACAGATTCAAGAACATATGCAAAACACTGTCATTGGCATTCATCTGTCTGGAAAAGGACAAAAAACCATTGCCTTGCTAGACTCTGGGATACCAGCAAACCACAGTGAGAAACATTATACACAAATAGAGAAAACATGAAACAATGGTGAACGTTCTCATATGTAGGCCTACCAAAATTTCTCAAAGAGCCCACTGACATCTCATCTAGGAGGTCACAAAGATCCCAGGCAAACATCAGAAGAGCTGCAGGCCCCACTGGCCTCAGTTAAGGTTAGTGTACATGATTCCACAATAAGGAAGACACTGGGCAAAAATGGCACCCATGGGAGAGTTGCAAGGCACGTGCCACTACTGACCAAAAAGAACATAAACGCTTATCCGTCATTTGCAAAAAAGAATATGTGGATGAGCTCCAAGACTTTTGGAATAACATCCTGTGGACTGATGAGACAAAGACAGAACTTTTTGGAAGACCTGGGTCCGTTACATCTGGTGTAAAATAAATGCTGCTTTCTTTTTAACGCGTGATATAGGTTTTCAATAAATCTTCAGTAAGTCATCATCATTAAATAAACATAAATATTAGTTTGATGATCTGAAACATTTAAGTGTTAGAAATATGTAAAAAATAGAATACATCAGGAAATGCTTTTTCACAGCACTGTATTTATTGCACTCTGATGATCATCATTTCACTATTTGTATGAATAATGACATCTATGATTCAATGTTAAAAAACAATAAAAAGTGAAAATTTCCAAGTGTGGTATAAAACATAGGCATTGTATGTTTGGTAAGCAGATTTTAAGTAGACCAACTGTGCACACAATTCAACCTCTCAGTCAGAGATGACTGTATATCACAGCAAAAGACGGAAAATCAATCACTGCCATCATCCAACATAGCTTATTTAGAGCCTGTCATACAAAACTGAATTTTTCACCTCCCCCTACAAAGAATGGCAGGTTCAAAACTTTATACTGCTGACAGTATTTTGCATTTGTAGACCCACCTGGGAGATGCACCTCAAGATGACCTGTAAACCACCTCCAAATGGCCTGTGATCCCTTCCTTCTACATGAGCCCACCCAGTCTACTGCTGAGGAAGAACTGACCCCTCTTCAGTGCGTCCTCCTTATCTTTAGGCACCGTCAAGGCACGGCTGCGGCGAAACTCGCGAGCTACAGCCTGACGATAGTAATCCCGATCAGTGTACTGAAGGTGACGTCCTGCACGGAGCAGTGCTCTATAGAGCTCCAGCACAGCGCTGCGAGACCAGCAGCCCATTAGGGATCACACATGGAGAGGGGGGGACACCCTGGAACCTGGACAAAGGTAAAGTTTTGTGATGAAGAGACAGACATAGGAGGCAGCACAAATGCCTTTATTTTTTAGTGAAAAAAGGCAATAAGGTATAGGCGGAGTATGAACCAATGAAGGTAAAATCAGAGTATGAATAAGTACAATGTTTGTAGTAATGCTAATGGCAGAACAAAGTCGTTATTATCCAGTCTATTCATGACCAATGCAACAACCAGCTCCTTTGCCTGGTTACATTTATCCGACGATACAAATGGCTAACACGAACACGCAACAAAAATATACCTGCGTCTCACGTCCAGTGTGAGCTCGAAGACACAGTAACGGTAGTTAACTCAAGCATTCATACCAACTTGACCAGGTGAATAACGTGGCTTACTGTCTACCTGTTTCTCCAATGCATGTTACAAAACCATTTTTCTGCTGAAAATAGAATATCTGCAATGCATATCTACGGAGTCATTTGTCTGTAGAAAATGGCAGACTCAACGTAAAGTCACACATCTCTTGACTACCTTGTTAGCTTAATGCGCTAACTAGCCGATAGGCTAAGAAAGCGTTGACCTTACTTTAACCAGCCTGACGGGCAAGATACACTCACTATAAACCACAGGCGACATAATGGATGCGAAAACAGAAATTCACAGCAAAGAAACACGAGCTACCTACGTTTCAGAGATCTTTTTTTCTCAGAAAGAGAGCTCTGTGCTCAAGCCGGGGGTAACGTTCCACAATGACAACCGGAAACATATCAAAACGAGTCTACTGCTGACATACTATATCCGGGTCATTACATACATGTTTGTTTTTGCTGTATGCAAAAACAAATAAAAATCCTCTGATGTTGTTGATAGTAATTTAGTATTTTTCCAGTTCTGATTTAAACAGTGTATTCAGGATTCACACCTCGGTTTATGTTTCTATGACTTTTTAAAATGCGAATGTTGACTGATCATTGTTCCTATGAATTCATCAAGACAAAGTGGTGGGCTGTAAGATGAAGTGACGAAGTGCTACTGGAAAAAACTGCATCTCTACCTCTAACTGATTTTTATCAGTTCCCGTGGCTTCTCAATGCTATTTTATTGTATTTAATTTATATATTTATTATATACTTTGATGATAAGAACGCTGTTGTAAAACACGCTCCTCCTTACAAGTTAACGCGATTTCACAATTTCCTCAGCACAATATTGCTCTGGTCAGCAATACAAAATTATTTATGATCAAAGTGCGGCCAAGGTAGCTGCTATAATACCAATTCAAGTAAAATAAGTAGTCCTATTTACTTATTATTGATCAACTCATTTGTTTTTGTGAGTTTTAAGTTCATCTTGAGCTGTATGAGAATATGTGACAATGTTGACAATTTATGTATTGTGATCGTAACTGTAATATATGCTTTAAAGATTCTGTGTGAAGCAAAATATAAGCTTTCAGTTCTGGGGCAACCTGATAGCCATGCCAGCAGGGCATATACCACATGAGCGCATGTACTTTTAAGGAGGGATTCCTCTGGTTTGACTCCCTACCAGCCTGGACCCTCGCTGCATATCACTCTCCTTTCCCCCCTCTTTCCCCACATTTTCTGTTTCTCTCCACTGCATATATCAAATAAATTGACCAAAAAAAAAAAAAAGACAAAAAAAGAAAAAGAATCTTTAGAGGTTTTGCAGTGCTGGGTTCTCCCTGTGGTTGATATGTTATTGTGGGCAGAAATTTGTGGTACTGTAAACTGAATTTGAATAAGTGATGGGAAGTACAGCTCTTTTCAGAGAGCCGGTTCTTTTGACTCGGCTCCCAAAGAAGAGCCGGCTCTTTCGGCTCCCAAACGGCTCCTAATTTAGTATTATTTGTAGCCTCATATTTTAGCCTAACCGGCTGAAGCACCTGCCCTTTTGTCCCTTGATGCCCAAAGCGCCCTTTTGTCCAAGTTGTTTTTTTTAAAAAAAAATAAATTTTATTTAATTTTGTTTTTTTTTAATTTGTAAGTGTGTGTGTGTGTGTGTAGAAGTATTTGAAGCCCAAAATAATAAATAAATAAAATGAATAATAATTCAGATCTACCCTCGGTCGGTCACATGATCCACGTAGACATCCATCACTGCCCTGACGTGCCCAGACACCCCGTAGCTCAGCGCTAACGCCGCTAGTCCAGAAACCGGAGACCTGAGGGAGGACATCAGCAACTAATGGTCCGGTGAGGACGTTTTGCAGCGGTAGTCGTTTGTGCACGGTGTATTTTTGCAAGATAACTGACGAAGTGAAGTGAGCATCCTATGTGTGTGTCTGACTCTGCACACACCTTTCATAAGTTATAGCCGCTAGTTAACCACAGCGTGCTGAGAAGATGAAGTCTGCCAGGCTTCTTTTTGTTTCTGTATGTTTCTTTTGTCATGGGCAAAGTGCATGAGAGAGATGTATTATTTTACTGTCAGTGAGTTGCAGTGTGTTTCCTGTGTTTCTAGAGGCAATGAGGCATAGGTTATGTTATTTCACTAAAACTATGTAGCCTACATGCATATTCACATAATTTTGAACTATTGCAGTATAAATACAATAACAATAATAATTACAAGAATTTGAATTGTGATTTTCTCAACCTCTCATTTAAAGATATCAGTGCTTGTTTATAACATTTGGATATATAGACAAATATAATATGCATAAATATAAAATATATAACTTTTGTACCTTTGCTGTCATGCGCAAAGTGGATAGTCAAACTGAATAAAAGCACAAATACATTTAAATACATGATTTCTGTATCATTTAGTTTTTTATTTTTATTTTTTATTTTTTTGCTTTATTATTAGCAGTACAAATAATAAAGGGCAGATTATGAATCAGTGCCATGGAGCAAATCTGTGGCTATGCAGTATATGTCTCGAAAAAGTATGAAATTTAAAAACCATGATGGCTACATCAGGGTTTGAACCACTGACCTTCCAATCAGCAGGCCAGAGGCTTAACCATTGCACCACTGTTTCCATATTACAGTTGCAATGAATATGGGTTTCTACAATTCAGCCAGTTATATTGTAAGGTATGTTTCTGTATGGTGTTTCAAATTCGTGTTCCATGTGCCCCCCTTTAACTTTGAGCACCTGCCCATCCAAAGGTCTCTGCACGGCCCTGGTGTCTCCTCTATCATCTTCACCAGGTAGGGGAAGACTGAGACCTTGGCCTGCCACCAGCTCGGTGGGTAATCTTCTTGTGGGATGAGGGGTTCTTCAAGATCTGATCTCACCTCCATTGCAGCATCAGTTGTAGGATTTCTTCTTGCAGCAGCTCTTCCATCAAACAGCCTACACACAGCAGAAGTTTGTAGCTCCTCCTCCACTTGGCCTTCTAATGGTGGAGGTGGCTGGCTGCTGGGATGCATTTTGCTGCTGCCACACTTATTCTCGGAAGTGTCTCACCAACAGCTCTGTTGTCACTGAAGGCAAGCTTCTTAAATCTAACGTGGTTTCTGCGAGGACAGTGTTAAACTCCATACGGAGATCAAAACAAAGTTCTGCCGTGAGCAGAGCTGACTGACTGAGTGAAAGCTGAGAAATGAAAGGAAAAAAAGTTGGGAGTCGATTCTTACTCGATGAGAGTTGGCTCTTGTGATTCACTACAAAGCATGGACTCTTAGAGCGACATCTTTTGCGCATGACACATCACTGCCGTTCATCTGTTGTGAAGAAGGAGACTGCATGGAAAATACCCTTAGTTAACCACATCCAGTTCAGCTTCCTCTGAAAGGACAAACCAAGTCTTTCAGCAGTTTATTATTCTGTCTTTAGTATTCAGAGGTTCCATTTCTTCTATTTGACTTCATTTCTGCTGTCGTTGTATAATTACAATACAGAGTACATGTTGCTATTTTTTTTAATTGCTAGTAATTAAATTAAATTAATTGCATGGCAATCACAATGACAATGGCTGACAGTGCAACACTATGTACACTCAGAACATTGACATAGCCACTGGTCACAAACCTGTGAGCCTGTCAGTCTTCTCTGGATTGGTACCAGCCTTGCACCTGAATCTCTGCATGGTACTGGAGAAAATTATCTTTATGTCTGAATGCTGCAGGTCCTCCATCACACCTGTGATGAGGCTTGAGACATCGTCACGTCATTCTCACTGCAGTGGATGAGGAGGACATTGGGTGCTGTTTTTCCTCACAAGGACAATGAAGAAGAAGACTCTTCCACATTAAACAGCCGCTTCTGAATGTTCATGCTCTCTGTAGCTCTCAGCCTACATTGGACATAGCTGCCTCCAATGATGCTGTAACAGTGAGAGAAAGATTTACAAACGTTCTTTAATTCTAACTGCAGTTACTGTTGTCAACATTAAATATAAGAGTGTACACACTGGTGTGAATATAGTTCAATAGAAAGTGGGATATTTTTGTCCAAAAGAACATTTCACTGCCTCAGATGAACAATAAAATGTATTCTTTTTAAAAAAATTCTATTTTAATGTATCATAATGAAAGTTATAGAGACAAAGGAACAGGAACAGCACTGACTCCACAGTTTCTGACAATATATTGTTCCCTCAGCTCAGCCGTACAAAAACAGTTTGCTGTACTGTTTTACATTAAATGGCAGCAAAAAAGTAATCATTACCTCTGTGGTTCAGTGTGGATGTGCAAGGCATGGTGGGTAACCCTCAGTTACTGTTTGTGAAAGAGAAAGAATATTCAAGAGGTTTAATTGTTGCATGCACAGAAAACTAGACAGTTACACTGTACAATGAAATTCTTACTTTTCTGTTTCTCCTTAACTAAATGTACACAATGTAGACAAAACTAAAGCAAGTCTAAATAAATGATCGTGCTTAAATGGTCATCATGCTAAACAGTGGTCATGAAGTGCACTGTGCATTTGTAAACTTTGGTTTCAAAAAACTGACTATGGCAGTGGTAAAGTGATTACAGTAGTGATTATAAAGAGCATGCTGCATTGAGGTGTAGCAGACTAAGGAGCAGAACATTCCAGAGCAACACACAGAGAATCCGGAGACCTTTCCCAAAGCTGTAAATTTGGCAAGAAACCATTTCAGAAGACAGCTAACCCAAAACTCACTTCCCAATGGAACATCTGCTGATCGCTTGCTAACTACTAAAGAACCTCTCATGGCTCTCTTGGAGACAACAGGACATCTACCTCCACCAGAATCTGAAAGGGGTCATAAAGTGTCAACTGTGAGGAGAACAACACCTCTGGAGAAGAGGATTGGCATTCTTCTGAGTGACCTTCTGATCTCCCTACCTAACACACAGAACCTGGTATGCAGGAATTAACTAAACAGTTTATAAATCAGAACATCAAGGAAATGCAGCATCACCGCAGTGACGATCTGGACTCAGTCTCTGATACTAGGTTGATCAGGACCAGTATAGAAGAAGAACACATCGAATCTGAAGTGTTTGTGGAGAAGCATACATAAGGGACAAACACCTCATTTTCTCTGTCACAGACCCAGCCATAAAGGCACAAAGAGGCTTCTTACTCTAAGCATATATATTTCCTAGGTCTTATTTTTCTCATTATTGAATATTTTCAATTCAATTTTATTTATATAGCGCCAATTACAGTCAAATTGTCTCGAGACGCTTTACAGAACCCATATGCCTGACCCCCAGAGGAAGCCAAAAGGCGACAGTGGCAAGGAAAACACCCCTTTACAGGGAAAAAAACCTCGAGCAGAACCCGGCTCTTTATGTGGGGGACCCATCTGCCTGCTGGCCGGGCGGGTTGAGAGGGACAGAAGAGGTAGAGGGTTACAGGTAGAGGGTTTGAGGTGGAGGTAGAGGGATAGAGGTAGAGAGGTGGGGGGGGGGACACAAGGACCATAAAACACACAGTTTGACACATGCATGATAAGACAGATGATACATGCAAAGTACAACTAACATGAAAACTGATTATAGTTTACTACTATGGTGTACGGCTCTGGCATTAAATATACTACATATATAGCTGGTGGCAAATTCAAAAATATGTAGATGAGCAAATCAAGTATAGTAAGGACAATGTAGAATAGATTGGTGGAAATGGGCAGCTGGAAGCAGTGGGCTGGAGGAAGGTCAGCAGCAGCATCCCACAGCTGGAGATTAGGCCAGTTGGTGGGAGAACAACCACACATCTGAAGTATCCAGCTCTGGGACCAGGGAGACTCGGAGAAAGGAGACAGGGAGAAACAGAGTGAGTGTAATGCAATAATGGTATATATAGTAAATACATAGGTAGTTGGAGAAGGGCTCAGTGCATCAAGAGAGGTCCCCCAGCAGCCTAGGCCTACAGCAGCATAACTAGGGGCAAACTAAAGGATGTCAAGAGGGGAAGTCATTGTGCAAATGAAAACACCAGCTCACCCCGTCAGGGTCCCCCAGTCATCCCTAACTATAAGCTTTGTCAAAAAGGAAGGTTTTAAGCCTGGTCTTAAAAATAGAGAGGGTGTCCACCTCCCAAACCCAAACTGGGAGCTGGTTCCACAGGAGAGGCACCTGATAACTGAAGGCCCTGCCTCCCATTCTACTTTTAGAGATTCTAGGAACCACAATTAAGCCTGCAGTCTGAAAGCGAAGAGTTCTGCTAGGATAATATGGTACTATCAGGTCTTTAAGATATGATGGAGATTGGTTGTTAAGAGCTTTATATGTCAGAAGAAGGATTTTGAATTCTAGATTTAACAGGAAGCCAATGAAGAGAAACCAGTATAGGAGAAATATGATCTCTCTTGCTAACTCCTGTCAGTACTGTGGCTGCAGCATTTTGGATCAACTGTAGATGTCTGAGAGAGCTTTTTGGACAACCTGATAATAAGGAATTACAGTAGTCAAGCCTAGAAGTAACAAATGCATGGACTAGTTTTTCTGCATCACTCTGAGACAGGATGTTCCTGATTTTCACAATATTTCTCAGGTGGAAAAAGGAAGTCCTACAGATTTGTTTTATGTGTGAGTTTGACATGTCCTGGTCAAAGATAACGCCGAGATTCCTCACGGTAGTACTGGATGCCAATGTAATGCCATCCAGAGTAACTATATGCTTTGAAAGCAATTTTCTAAGATTTTAGGGGCCAAATACAATGACTTCAGTCTTGTCTGAATTTAGTAGTAGGAAATTATAGGTCATCCAGGTCTTTATGTCCTTAAGACAATCCTACAGTCTGGCTAGCTGTTTAGTTTCATCTGGCTTCATAGATAAATACAATTGAGTGTCGTCAGCGTAACAATGGAAATTAATACAGTGCTTCCTAATAATATTGCCTAAGGGAAGCATGTATAATGTGATCAGTATTGGTCCTAAGACAGAATCCTGAGGAAGTCCATGATTAACCCTAGTATGCTCAGAAGAGTCATTATTGACATGCACAAACTGGAACCTGTCTGATAAGTAGGATTTAAACCAGTCCAGTGCTGTCCCTTTAATGCCAATAGAATGTTCTAGTCACTGTAATAAAAGTTTGTGGTCGATTGTATCGAATGTTGCACAAAGGTCCAACAAAATAGGTATAGAGACCAGTCCATTATCTGACGCTATGAGAAGGTCGTTAGTAACTTTCACCAGAGCTGTTTCTGTGCTATGATGCACTCTGAAGCCTGACTGAAACTCTTCAAACAAGCTATTCCTTTGTAAATGTTCACATAATTGATTTGCAACTGTTCTTTCTAGAATTTTAGAGAGAAATGGGAGGTTGGAAATTGGTCTATAGTTGGCTAAAACATCTGGATCTAGAGTGGGCTTTTTAAGTAAAGGTTTGATTACAGCAACCTTAAAAGCCTGTGGTACATAGCCTGTTACTAGAGAGAGATTAATCAAATCTAACATTGAGGAATTAATTAAACGTAGAGCCTCCTTGTATTTAGTTGGGATAGGATCTAAAAGGCATGTTGATGGTTTGGATGTAGATACTATTGAAATTAGTTCAGAGAGATGTATGGGAGTGAAAAATTCTAAATATCCATCTGGTCTTACAGCCAATTCTAAAGCATCTGTACTCGATGATACATCTGTGAAATTTGTAGGAAGGGCCAGATTAATTTTTTCTCTAATCGTAATAATTTTATTTGTAAAGAAGCTCATGAAGTCGTTACTGCTCAAAGCTAAAGGAATACAAGGTTCAACAGAGCTCTGACTCTTTGTCAGCCTGGCTGCAGTGCTGAAGAGAAACCTGGGGATGTTCTTGTTTTCCTCTATTAAAGATGAATAATATGTTGTCCTGGCATTACAAAGAGCTTTTTTTTTTAAATTACTAGACTAGTTTTCCAAGCTACATAAACTTCCTCTAAATTAGTGGAATACCACTTCCTTTCTAGCTTTCGGAACGCCAGCTTTAAAGTCCGCAGCTGGGAATTATACCAAGGAGCAGCTCCTCTCTGGGATAGAACTTTCTTTTTTACAGGTGCAACACTATCAAGTGTTGTACGCAGTGAGGCTGCAGCATTTCCGGGGTGAACCGATGGATTAAACGTGGCAGCCACGCTTGTGGAGAACCAGGTGTCCGGAGCAGGTGGCACAGACAGGGCAGTATCCAGACTAGGAGAGGACACAAAAACACAAGTTACCGAGAGTTGCAGGAGAAGGAGGCTGGAGTAAACCAGTGCAGAGACTGACTGTGGATCTTTCACAGTCCAGCACAGACTAAGGCCTTGTCCACACGTAGCCGGGTATCTCACAAAACGAAGATATTTTTCTACGATTCGGCCTATCATCCACACGAAAACGCAGATTTATGTAATCAAAAACGATTCTTTTTAAAAACTCCGACCAAAGTGAAGATTTGTAAATTCTCCGTTTTATGCGTCTGCATGTGGACATCAGTAACCGGGGTTTGCGTTTCGAAACGTCACCGCCTGCGACAAAATATGTTCTTACGTCACATATGCGACCTGTGTTTACATTCGGTAACAGTATAGATGCTCGCACAAGGTTTTGGGCGCTGTTTCTTGTACAGGCGCTTTTTACTTGCTTGTTTTTACAAGCCCAGATACTGCTCCACATTCAACAACACAGGCAAAGGACGACGTTAAGGACGGTTATTCTTACTCTGATTGGATAGGATTTGGGGAACTACTGCCACCTAAAGGTCCGGCATGCTTATGAATGTGCTTAAAAACGCACTTATGCGGTTAGGTGTGGATGAAGTTTTTTTTCTAAAAACGAGGTGGTGTGTACGTAAGTTTTTTTCTAGACGGAGGGGGCAGGATATTCGGTTTTACAAAAACCCTGCTACGTGTGGACAAGGCCTAATGAGTGATGTCAGGTTATATTGTAGACAGGGTGACTTCTGATTGGATAATTCCACCTGCTCCCATTTCTGCTGCTGCTGATTAGTGATTGATGTCACCTGCCACCACAGCCTCTGCCAAGAACACCTGGGAACAGAAGAGGGAGGGGATAAAACAGAGAGACCTATCTGAGGCCTGCAGCAGCAGGCCTGACATTTTGATGATGAGACTAATGAATACAAGTAGATTTGATGAACTAATGATTATTGAACCTGAGATATTCTTGATAAAGGTCTCTTAGGTGGCCTACATTAAATATCTAAGTGCTGCTCCTGATAAATGACTGCAATTTTAATCACAAAGTGTAGTTTCTACAATTATATGGCACAGCCGCATTAGGCTACACATTTTTGCTACATATTATAATTCTATGTATGAGGCTATTTCTGCAGCCACTATTAATTACAGAGGTAAGCAGTTATACATTATGTGTGTGTATATACAGTGGGGATCGAAAGTTTGGGCACCCCAGGTAAAAACTTGTATTAATGTGCATAAAGAAGCCAAGGAAAGATGGAAAAATCTCCAAAAGGCATCAAATTACAGATGAGACATTCTTATAACATGTCAAAAAAAGTTAGATTTTATTTCCATCATTTACACTTTCAAAATAACAGAAAACACAATAATGGCGTCTGCAAAAGTTTGGGCACCTGCAGAGTTAATACATTGTTCTGCCCCCTTTGGCAAATATCACAGCTTGTAAACGCTTTTTGTAGCCAGCTAAGAGTCTTTCAGTTCTTGTTTGAGGTATCTTCGCCCACTCTTCCTTACAAAAGTCTTCCAGTTCTTTGAGATTTCTGGGCTGTCTGTCACACACTGCTCTTTTAAGGTCTATCCATAGATTTTCGATAATGTTGAGGTCAGGAGATTGTGAAGGCCATGGCAAAACCTTCAGTTTACGCCTCTTGATGTAATCCACCATGGATTTTGAGGTGTGTTTAGGATCATTATCCATTTGTAGAAGCCATCCTGTCTTTAACTTCAGCTTTTTCACAGATGGCATCAAGTTAGCGTCCAAAATTTGCTGAAATTTTATTGAATCCATTTTTCCTTCTACTCGTGAAATGTTCCCTGTGCCAATACAACCCCAAAGCATGATTGATCCACCCCCATGCTTAACAGTTGGACAGAGGTTCTCTTCATTAAATTCTGTGCCCTTTCTTCTCCAAACGTACCTTTGCTCATTGCGGCCAAAAAGTTCTATTTTAACCTCATCGGTCCACAGAACTTGTTTCCAAAATGCATCAGGCTTGTCTATATGTTCGTTTGCAAACTTCAAACGCTGATTTTTGTGGTGAGGACGCAGAAGAGGTTTTCTTCTGATGACTCTTCCATGAAGACCATATTTGTACAAGTATCTCTTTGTAGTGGAATAATGTACCACAACTCCAGTGTCTGCCAGATCTTTCTGGAGAGATCGTGCAGTCAAACGTGGGTTTTGACTTGCTTTTCTCACAATCCTCTGAGCTGTTCTGTCTGATATTTTTCTTGGTCTTCCAGATCTTGCTTTAACTTCCACTGTTCCTGATGACTGCCATTTCTTAATTACATTCCGAACAGAGGATATTGGCATCTGAAAACGCTTTGCTATCTTCTTATAGCCTTCTCCTGCTTTGTGAGCGCCAACTATTTTCGGTTTCAGTGTTCGAGACAACTGCTTAGAAGAACCCATGGTGCTGATTGTTGGGGTAAGGTCAGATGAATCTGGGCATTTAAAAACTTTGAGATTGACATCACCTGGTCTTTCCAGACGATGATTGTGAACAATCCATGACACTGTCAGGTCTCAGCTTTCCAAAGGGGGCGGTGCATGCTATTAACTCTGCAGGGTGCAAAAACTTTTGCAGACGCCATGATTGTGTTTTCTGTTATTTTGAAAGTGTAAATGATGGAAATAAAATCTAACTTTTTTTGACATGTTATAAGAATGTCTCATCTGTAATTTGATGCCTTTTGGAGATTTTTCCATCTTTCCTTGGCTTCTTTATGCACATTAATACAAATTTATACCTGGGGTGCCCAAACTTTCGATCCCCACTGTAGAGTTCCGTGATAGTCCAGTTCAGTGTGAGTGTGTAAGAGCCTGATAGCCTGTGGGACAAACTGTTAATTGACCTAGTTCTTCTGGATTTCACACTTCTGAAGCAGTTGCCTGATGGCAGAAGGGTGAAGAGGCTGTGTTGGGGTTGTGATCTGTCCCTGATGATCTTGCCGCTCTTCTGAGGACCCTGGTCTGTAAGGTGTTCCTGAGTGTGGGGAAGGCTGGACCAGAGGTGAGCTGGGCTGTTTTAATCACTTGCTGGAGAGCTGTGCAGTTGCCTTACCACACAGTGATGGAGTTGCTCAGGACACTCTCGATTCTACTCATGTAGAAGTTACACAGAATTTTGTCTTGCATGCCAAACTTCCTCAGTCTTCTCAGAAAATACTGCTGCTGCTGGACCTTTTTTATGGTGTTGTGTGTGTGTTTTGATACCAGGTGAGATCCTCGCTGATGTGGACACTGAGGAACTTCAAGGTTTTCACCCTGTCCACCTCAGTCTCACCTATGTATATTGGTATGTGCAGCTTTGCCCTCATTTCCTTGGTCTGCTCTGCAATAAGGGAAAGATTGTTGACCTGACATTAGGCAAACAGATCTGCCACATCTCTTCTGTATGCTGTCTCATCCCCCACAGTGATCATTCCCATCACTGTTGTGTCATCAGCGAATCTTATGATGCTTATGTTACTCTGGGAGGCAATAGAGTCATGCGTGGAGAGTGTGTACAGCAAGAGGCTCAGCACCACAGCTCTGGGGGTCCCTATGCTCACAGTTCTCTTGCTGGATGTGCAACTGCTGATTCTGACTAACTGAAGAAAGTTCTGCACTCAGCTGCAGAATGCAGGTGTCAGTCTGAGGGTTCAGAGCTTATCACAGAGTTTGTGTGGAATGACCATATTGAATGCTGAACTGTAGTCAATAAACAGCAAGAGTACAGCCAGCTGCGCTGTAAGCCATGAATGAAGTATATGTTCATACTGTGGTTTGGCATTTCACCATTTCCATTGTAATTTATACTTTTCAGTAAAATTAATATTGCACTGCAGATTCAGCTCCCTCTCTTCATAATACACACTCATCTTGACTGTTAAGTATTTACACTTCACTGTAAGCACCAACACATTGTTTAGTCTCAAGCAAGCATAAGTTATGGCAACTGGACTAACCTCGTGTGAGTCGAAAACGTTTCACCTCTCATCCAAGAGGCTTCTTCAGTTCTGAAAGCCTGGTGGGGAGTACCAGATATTTATCCACCAGGAGGGTGGTGGCAAAAAAAAAAAAACAAGTGGACAAAGACCCGAAACCAACAGACTCGTTAGGTGTTAATGTGAGTCGTTAGCCTTTGATGGGCGGTCGTTACCCCTCCCAGCCCTCTAGGAGGGTGGTTGGGGGTCACCTGACTGCAAGTGGGACAGATGGCTGCACCTCCTTGGGAGGGCTCTAAGAACGGCGTTGTAAGTGGGAGACAAGTGGTGTCTGAGGCCCCCTCCTCTGTTCAAAGATGGCCGTTCTAGTTTGACATGAATGGCTTCTTTTACCCCTCTCTCAAACCATCTGTCCTCTCTGGCTAGAATGCGCACCTTGTGGTCATCAAAGGAGTGCCCCTTCTCCTTGAGGTGGAGGTGGACTGCTGAGTCCTGGCCTGTGGTCGTGGCCCTCCTGTGTTGTGCCATGCGCTTGTGTAATGGCTGCTTAGTCTCTCCAATGTACAGGTCAGAGCATTCCTCATTGCACTGCACTGCGTACACCACATTGCTCTGTTTCTCCCTTGGAATTTTGTCCTTGGGATGGACCAGCTTTTGCCTCAGAGTGTTGCTGGGCTTGAAGTGTACTGGGATCTGGTGGGTGTTAAAGATCCTCCTGAGTTTCTCTGAAATTCCTGCCACATAGGGGATGACAATGTTGTTTCTCTTTTTGTGGTCCTCGTCTTTCTTATCCTCCCTGCGCTTTTTTGCTGTTTTGATAAAAGCCCAGTTTGGATAGCCACAAGTTTGAAGAGCAGAGTGAATATGTTTGTGTTCCCTTCTTTTTCCATCCGCTTCTGATGGGATGTTCTGTGCTCTGTGCTTTAAGGTACGGATCACCCCCAACTTGTGTTCTAGTGGGTGGTGTGAATCAAACAGGAGGTACTGGTCTGTGTGAGTGGGTTTTCTGTAGACCTCAATGTTGAGTTCCCCATTGGTTTCAATGCGTACCACGCAATCTAGAAACGCCAGACAGTTGTCTTGGACATCCTCTCTTGTGAACTTGATGTTTTTACCCACCGAGTTGAGGTGTTCTGTGAAAGGTTCGACCTCACCCTTCCTGATGGTGACCCATGTGTCATCCACATATCTGAACCAGTGCCTCGGGGAGTGGCCACTGAATGTTCTCAGTGCCACAATCTCCATTTCTTCCATGTACAGGTTAGCTACAATGGGGGATACAGGGGATCCCATGGCACAGCCGTGTTTTTGCCTGTAGAAACCATTGTTGTACTGGAAATAAGTGGTGCTGAGGCAAAGGTTAAGGAGGTCACACACCTGTTCGGGGGAGAGGTTGGTCCTCTCAGACAGAGAGTTGTCAAGCAACAGTTTTCTCTTTACTGTCTGTATTGCATCTCCAGTGGGAATGCAAGTAAAAAGCGAAGTCACGTCATATGAAACCATAGTTTCCTCAGGGTCTAAGCTGATTTTTCTGACCTTGTTTGTAAAGTCCATCGAGTTCCTTATGTGGTGGGGGGTGTCCCCCACCAATGGGGAAAGGATGGTGGCAAGATACTTACAACGCCGTTCTTAGAGCCCTCCCAAGGAGGGTGCAGCCATCTGTCCCACTTGCAGTCAGGTGACCCCCAACCACCCTCCTAGAGGGCTGGGAGGGGTAACGACCGCCCATCAAAGGCTAACGACTCACATTAACACCTAACGAGTCTGTTGGTTTCGGGTCTTTGTCCACTTGTTTTTTTTTTTTTTTCCACCACCCTCCTGGTGGATAAATATCTGGTACTCCCCACCAGGCTTTCAGAACTGAAGAAGCCTCTTGGATGAGAGGTGAAACGTTTTCGACTCACACGAGGTTAGTCCAGTTGCCATAACTTATGCTTGCTTGAGACTTATCATGACCTGGATGACTGAGAACATCCACAGATTTAACACATTGTTTAATTCAACAATTTATTAAATACTTTTAAACACCAATAATGTAGCTTTTAAAGCACAATAAAAGTATAAATGAACCCTTTGCCCTAAATGTGTTGTTTTTATACCGCATATCTGCTATATATTTTAACGATACCAACTTGTACAGTAGTATAGTTACACAACAACTACAGAGATAAAGTCAAAGGCATGAAATAGAACCTATAACTACTAAGACAGAGGACAATAAACTGTGGAAAAAGTTTGTCTGTCATTTCAACAGACAAAGTGGAACTGGAAGCAGTTAACTGAGGAGATTGTCCATGCAGCCTCCATCTTCACAACCAGATGAATAATGGCAGCAGGTGAGAAATTCCTTATGTTGGTACACTTTAGTGAAGACGTGGTGATCACTGTGAATTATATACAGTATATATAGCAGCATGTCAGAATCAGTGCATGACTGCTTCAGCAGAGGACTTGTGTATGAACTTATAATGAGTGAGCAAATGCCTACATGAAAAATAAACTTCTATATATTGTGTATTATACATAAGAACACATCTAACTTTATGTACCATTATCAATTTGTGAATAAACAGTAGCTGTAAATAGAAACTCTAATGTACACTACTGTTCAAAAGTTTGGGGTCACTTAGAAATGGCCTTATTTTTGAAAGAAAAGCAGTTTCAATGAAGATGAGATTAAATCAATCGGAAATACAGTGTAGACATTGTTAATGTGGTAAATGACTATTCTAGCTGGAAATGATTTTAAATAAAATATCTACATAGGGGTACAGATGCCCATTTCCAGCAACCATCACTCCTATGTTCTAATGGTACAATGTGTTTAAAGGCTAATTGATAATTAGAAAACCCTTGTGCAATTATGTTAGCATATGAACAAAAGTGTGAGTTTTCATGGAAAACATGAAATTGTCGTTGTGACTCCAAACTTTTGAATGGTATGTATGTATGTATGTATGTATGTATGTGATATGCATGTGCAGTATATATATATATATTTCTATGTGGTTGTGTATCGGCATGCGTGTGTCTATTGCTCTATGTAGCCACCATGCTTGTATGTGCACAGAAATTATTAACTTCAACACATGAACTAATGTTCTGATGTCAGAATTCTCAGCTGCAATTAAATGAAAGTGTCTGTATGTAAATTATGTAAGGTCTTTGTGAGATCAACAATTTTTCTGGAGTGTCAAAAAGCACTTCAACATTTGCTATAGAGACTCCAGAATGGTTGTGTGTGCGTGTGTGTGTGTGTGTGTGTGTGTGTGTGTGTGTGTGTGTGTGTGTGTGTGTTGAAATGAACTTGAAATCTAGTCACCACTAATCTAACAGTGCTATCATATAATTTCATTCCAGTAATTAATCCAGAACTGTGACTGATATTTATTTAGTATCTGATATTCGTTTTAAAAATGTACTTGTTTTTACTTAGTCAAAACAAATGGTACATGATCCACATGGCTTTAACAATAATCTTTTACAGACAATAATAATTTGGTATGAAAAACCACAATATTGAAGAGGAATATTAAGAAATTGCTTACATAACTAAATACAACATTTGTGGAATAGTTATGACTTAAATTAATATTTTTTTAAGCTTTTAGACAATGTATCATTTCATTACAATTTACTTACTACAATTTATGCCCTGTAAATAATTATTTTGTTTACAGTAGTAGTCAGTCTTAAAACATAGTTTGGATCTGCATCACAATTGTCATGTATTTTTATTTTTGAGTTGCATTGATACAAGAACTCTCACACCAGGAGCTAAACAGATTCTTTGAGTAACATGCACACATTTCAAGAATAACTTTTATTTACATTTAACATTCTTAATATTTAAATGATTTCATCTTTTGTGTTGCAATTTTAAAACATTTGAGGCTTTCAATAGGCAAGTGGATGTAAACGCTGCAACAAATTTATTTAAGCCCCTGGCACAGGATGAAATATTAAATGAAACTCAGATCTGAATCTAAGTTCCACTTAAGGGATGATTGAGGCATTTTAGGGTTTAGGGTCTCATTGTTGACAATGTATCACCTCTTGTGGCCTGAAACTCTTTGGAGGACCTATGATCAAGGCATGTACTTCATTCCTTTCATCCTTGGTATGATATGCATATCTCTGATGTCATCATGCTGAAGTAACCAACACAAGTAACGTTCCGTCCCCATACCCCATCCACTAGTGAGAAGTGGTTTCACTTGTCGCATTTTAATGTACCATTTGTAGGACTGCTCTGGCACTGCATGATGCCTGAGGGCATCTTGTACCACTTCAGGGGTTGAATGGCGTTCACCAAGACCCACAGTCTCACCCAGCCCCAGCAAAAGGTCAGCAGCTTTGGCTTTGCACCGTCCAGTGCCCTTCACGTATGCCTGGTAGAAGGGAACTCCTAGATGGTCCATCTCGGTCAGCCACACAGCGCCACCAAATTTTTCTATCAAAATCCGCTCTCCTTTGCGAGTCAGTTTTCTGCCCAAATGGGGCTGGCCATCTTGTACCCACTCTAAGCAGTCAGCAGAGGGCATCATTGGAATGGCCTGGTCGAGAGGGATTCTGGGTAGTGCTATTTTTCCATCCAGCTTACTCAGCATAGCTGTGGCATGTGTAAGGGTCCCAGCAGTATTCAGAATAATATCTGAGTGTCTCTTCAGCATGGACTTGGTGAGATGAACCAGGTATCCCTCTGCTATGGAAATGGCATTGTCCATGTCACCCAACAATTCACACTCCACGTGGTAGAACTGGTTCAAGTGTGTGGCGTCAGGATCTTCTCCTCTAAAGCTGGGAGATATGTAGTAGGTCCCTGGTAGGTTATCCTGGAAGCGAAGAAAGTATTCAAGCACAAATTGCATTGAGTCAGCCAGGTAGACATTCTGGCCCAACAGGTTAACAGAAACTGGCTCTGAGTCAGATCCCAGGCCCATTGGTGAGGAGATGGTGTCTGTGGTGAGAGGGGTCAAAGCATAGGAGTATTGACAGAAATTGTGGAAATATTCCACTGTGCAATGGAAGAGTGTGTTTTGAATTTGGAACAGGTTGCGATACCACTGGCTCTTGATGGCAAGACTGGAGTGAGACTGAGGATCTTCCCACGAATGAGGGGGCCTGCACTGTGTAATTTTTGAGTGGATGCTTTTGAGGGCTTCAATAGCAGCAACTGGACCATCCAGTGATGACACATATCCAGGATAGCTTTGGAAGCATTCATATTGCAGCTCATCAGGTTTCGTGCCGTCTGCTGAAGGTAACAAAGGGATCAGCTTGGCATGAGCATAGTCAATCTCAAAGCCTTCAAAGATTAGTGCAACACTTGGAGTTTTCATCCCCTCTTCCAGTAATTGGGCAACTTTGTAAGTGGCTAAGATCAGTGCTTTGTAGTCAGGTGCATCCAGTTTAAAGATGTCACTGCACAGTGGCTTTCGTGGCACCACAATGGTTAGTCCAGGACTATTAGGGTATGGTGTTAGGAAAGCAACATGCTCACTGTCTTCCCATACTCTCCACTGTTGCTGCTCTCCACGCACAATACGGCTAAACAAGTCATCATCAGAAGGTTTCCCAAAAAAGTCAAAACAAAAAGGTGCATTTGGTTTTGGCAGTGCATTTCTAATCTGGGCTTGAATTTGAGCCAGTGCTTCATCATTCCAGCGTGGGCCACTTTTTGAAGTGCAGTAACCAGGATTGGAAGCGTGAAATTCCTCTTCAGCAGCAAGATGGGGCTGCCACTTTGGTTTTAAGCCATGAAGTGGGAGCAGTATGATCTGTGATGGCTGATCAGGGGTTGGATTAAAAACCAAGGCACAACGCTGGACACCTAGTTGCTTACATAGCAGATCTGACACAGCTCTTGCTCCTTGAAACATAGCAATGAAATCTGACATGTCAAAATGGAAGATGCTACCTTTCCCATTATGAGTTTTTCTTGTCAAAATGGTGGAGCCAGGGATCCAGGGACTGGGATTCAGGTAGGCAACCAGCTCATCTGTTTCCCAGATCACATTAGAGAAGCTCTTAAGGGGCCTGAGGACCTCTACACGTGAAATGCCATTAATATTTGATGCCACAAAAAACACGCCAGCATTTGCTTCAACGATGGCATCGCCTTTAGTGTTGACAGAGATTATTCCTGCACAGATCCCATTCAAATGTTCAGTCATTACCTCTCTACATGCCTGTCTAAGTCCATAGCTTTCGTTATGGTATAGACTGGCAATTTTTTGTGCAACTGTGTTCCTGAGAAAAACATCTCCATCTCCAGAGCAAGTAAGAGCTATCTTGTCATCAGCATAAATTCCTGCCCCTACTATTGCTGTATCCCCAACTCTTCCTTTCAGTTTTCCTACCAACCCACCTGTGGAGGACGCAGCAGCTAACCCATTCCAACAATCCAATGCCACAGCTCCAACTGTCTGAGGGTGATTGTTTATTGATTTAGCTCTACCACTGAGGTTTGCAATTAACTCTCTGTGACGTATATCAGTGTAGAAATACTCAGGGACAACAGGCTTCTCCTTCTTTTCTAATCCTTGCAGAAACTCTTCAGCCCCATCTCCCACAATAAGTGAATGGGAGCTCTCCTCCATGACACACCTTGCTGCTTTTATTGGGTTTTTTTACACTTTGCACACAAGCAACAGATCCTGACCTCTTTGAACTGCCATCTATAATAGTGGCTTCCATTTCATTTTTGCCATCTTTGTTAAATACTGAACCTTTACCTGCATTGAAAAGGAAGCAGTCCTCCAAAGCTTCCACTGATCTCTGAACTGCATCCAGACTTTTACCACCTTGTTGAAGTACTTGGGACCCGAGTGTTAAGGCTGTTTGTAGAGCAAATTCAATAATCCCCGTCACTTGAGTGTTCAGCATTATCTCCTCTCCAGCACCACCATGAATTACCAATGTGTAGTCTGGGCTCATGCCAGAGGAAGTGCAAACATTACTTTTGCCATTATCTGGAATGTCAGGGCAGTTTGACTTTTCTCCTTTTATTTTGTTATTTTGACCCTGTTGTAGCAGACATTCCAGGGCTCCCATTTCATTTGCAATGGCATATCTAACAGCTAGCTGCAGAACTGATTTCAAGGTGATCTTAAAGTTTTCTTGAAGCTTCTCCAGTGCTAGAGCAAAGCTGCCTTTCCCATTAAGCACAATGCGAACCTTGTCTTTCTTCCCAAGGTATGTTACCGCTAACTGATCTTGGGCATATACATTCCCTACTCCACACTCCACACTCTCCATCAGATCTGTACCAGTGAGGTACACAGAAGGACATCCAAAGGGGTTCAGGAACTTCCTCAATGGATTGTCAGATGGCAAAGACTGTCGCAGGGCAGCAAGGTGTGGCCCAACACCTTGACCACTTTTGGTGTTTCTAATGAGCCTCTTATGCTCCAAAAGTGCAACATGGAACAATCGTAGTAGATCAGTAGTGTATTCAGTTGTATTATCTGGATGAACGTGGGATGCCAAGGCACCTACTAAGTTACGAGAGTGCATGGTGAGTGAGTATGTAGGATCACAACGACCATGTTTATAGTGTCTCATATGGGTAGGTGTGACCATCAAGTGATTGGCAGCAGATTCCCCAAGAGTCTGCCTCAAAGAGAGCTGCAAAGAGAAGTTAATCCAAGCATCAAACAGGCCCTTCTGCCCTCTGAGAGTAGAAAAGACATCAGGATAGGAGGACACATCAAAAGTGAGAACTGGATGTTTTGCCCTTAAATCAGGGCTCTTTTGGAGGGTAAACCTTCAGTTTACGCCTCTTGATGTAATCCACCATGGATTTTGAGGTGTGTTTAGGATCATTATCCATTTGTAGAAGCCATCCTGTCTTTAACTTCAGCTTTTTCACAGATGGCATCAAGTTAGCGTCCAAAATTTGCTGAAATTTTATTGAATCCATTTTTCCTTCTACTCGTGAAATGTTCCCTGTGCCAATACAACCCCAAAGCATGATTGATCCACCCCCATGCTTAACAGTTGGACAGAGGTTCTCTTCATTAAATTCTGTGCCCTTTCTTCTCCAAACGTACCTTTGCTCATTGCGGCCAAAAAGTTCTATTTTAACCTCATCGGTCCACAGAACTTGTTTCCAAAATGCATCAGGCTTGTCTATATGTTCGTTTGCAAACTTCAAACGCTGATTTTTGTGGTGAGGACGCAGAAGAGGTTTTCTTCTGATGACTCTTCCATGAAGACCATATTTGTACAAGTATCTCTTTGTAGTGGAATAATGTACCACAACTCCAGTGTCTGCCAGATCTTTCTGGAGAGATCGTGCAGTCAAACGTGGGTTTTGACTTGCTTTTCTCACAATCCTCTGAGCTGTTCTGTCTGATATTTTTCTTGGTCTTCCAGATCTTGCTTTAACTTCCACTGTTCCTGATGACTGCCATTTCTTAATTACATTCCGAACAGAGGATATTGGCATCTGAAAACGCTTTGCTATCTTCTTATAGCCTTCTCCTGCTTTGTGAGCGCCAACTATTTTCGGTTTCAGTGTTCGAGACAACTGCTTAGAAGAACCCATGGTGCTGATTGTTGGGGTAAGGTCAGATGAATCTGGGCATTTAAAAACTTTGAGATTGACATCACCTGGTCTTTCCAGACGATGATTGTGAACAATCCATGACACTGTCAGGTCTCAGCTTTCCAAAGGGGGCGGTGCATGCTATTAACTCTGCAGGGTGCCCAAACTTTTGCAGACGCCATGATTGTGTTTTCTGTTATTTTGAAAGTGTAAATGATGGAAATAAAATCTAACTTTTTTTGACATGTTATAAGAATGTCTCATCTGTAATTTGATGCCTTTTGGAGATTTTTCCATCTTTCCTTGGCTTCTTTATGCACATTAATACAAATTTATACCTGGGGTGCCCAAACTTTCGATCCCCACTGTAGAGTTCCGTGATAGTCCAGTTCAGTGTGAGTGTGTAAGAGCCTGATAGCCTGTGGGACAAACTGTTAATTGACCTAGTTCTTCTGGATTTCACACTTCTGAAGCAGTTGCCTGATGGCAGAAGGGTGAAGAGGCTGTGTTGGGGTTGTGATCTGTCCCTGATGATCTTGCCGCTCTTCTGAGGACCCTGGTCTGTAAGGTGTTCCTGAGTGTGGGGAAGGCTGGACCAGAGGTGAGCTGGGCTGTTTTAATCACTTGCTGGAGAGCTGTGCAGTTGCCTTACCACACAGTGATGGAGTTGCTCAGGACACTCTCGATTCTACTCATGTAGAAGTTACACAGAATTTTGTCTTGCATGCCAAACTTCCTCAGTCTTCTCAGAAAATACTGCTGCTGCTGGACCTTTTTTATGGTGTTGTGTGTGTGTTTTGATACCAGGTGAGATCCTCGCTGATGTGGACACTGAGGAACTTCAAGGTTTTCACCCTGTCCACCTCAGTCTCACCTATGTATATTGGTATGTGCAGCTTTGCCCTCATTTCCTTGGTCTGCTCTGCAATAAGGGAAAGATTGTTGACCTGACATTAGGCAAACAGATCTGCCACATCTCTTCTGTATGCTGTCTCATCCCCCACAGTGATCATTCCCATCACTGTTGTGTCATCAGCGAATCTTATGATGCTTATGTTACTCTGGGAGGCAATAGAGTCATGCGTGGAGAGTGTGTACAGCAAGAGGCTCAGCACCACAGCTCTGGGGGTCCCTATGCTCACAGTTCTCTTGCTGGATGTGCAACTGCTGATTCTGACTAACTGAAGAAAGTTCTGCACTCAGCTGCAGAATGCAGGTGTCAGTCTGAGGGTTCAGAGCTTATCACAGAGTTTGTGTGGAATGACCATATTGAATGCTGAACTGTAGTCAATAAACAGCAAGAGTACAGCCAGCTGCGCTGTAAGCCATGAATGAAGTATATGTTCATACTGTGGTTTGGCATTTCACCATTTCCATTGTAATTTATACTTTTCAGTAAAATTAATATTGCACTGCAGATTCAGCTCCCTCTCTTCATAATACACACTCATCTTGACTGTTAAGTATTTACACTTCACTGTAAGCACCAACACATTGTTTAGTCTCAAGCAAGCATAAGTTATGGCAACTGGACTAACCTCGTGTGAGTCGAAAACGTTTCACCTCTCATCCAAGAGGCTTCTTCAGTTCTGAAAGCCTGGTGGGGAGTACCAGATATTTATCCACCAGGAGGGTGGTGGCAAAAAAAAAAAAACAAGTGGACAAAGACCCGAAACCAACAGACTCGTTAGGTGTTAATGTGAGTCGTTAGCCTTTGATGGGCGGTCGTTACCCCTCCCAGCCCTCTAGGAGGGTGGTTGGGGGTCACCTGACTGCAAGTGGGACAGATGGCTGCACCTCCTTGGGAGGGCTCTAAGAACGGCGTTGTAAGTGGGAGACAAGTGGTGTCTGAGGCCCCCTCCTCTGTTCAAAGATGGCCGTTCTAGTTTGACATGAATGGCTTCTTTTACCCCTCTCTCAAACCATCTGTCCTCTCTGGCTAGAATGCGCACCTTGTGGTCATCAAAGGAGTGCCCCTTCTCCTTGAGGTGGAGGTGGACTGCTGAGTCCTGGCCTGTGGTCGTGGCCCTCCTGTGTTGTGCCATGCGCTTGTGTAATGGCTGCTTAGTCTCTCCAATGTACAGGTCAGAGCATTCCTCATTGCACTGCACTGCGTACACCACATTGCTCTGTTTCTCCCTTGGAATTTTGTCCTTGGGATGGACCAGCTTTTGCCTCAGAGTGTTGCTGGGCTTGAAGTGTACTGGGATCTGGTGGGTGTTAAAGATCCTCCTGAGTTTCTCTGAAATTCCTGCCACATAGGGGATGACAATGTTGTTTCTCTTTTTGTGGTCCTCGTCTTTCTTATCCTCCCTGCGCTTTTTTGCTGTTTTGATAAAAGCCCAGTTTGGATAGCCACAAGTTTGAAGAGCAGAGTGAATATGTTTGTGTTCCCTTCTTTTTCCATCCGCTTCTGATGGGATGTTCTGTGCTCTGTGCTTTAAGGTACGGATCACCCCCAACTTGTGTTCTAGTGGGTGGTGTGAATCAAACAGGAGGTACTGGTCTGTGTGAGTGGGTTTTCTGTAGACCTCAATGTTGAGTTCCCCATTGGTTTCAATGCGTACCACGCAATCTAGAAACGCCAGACAGTTGTCTTGGACATCCTCTCTTGTGAACTTGATGTTTTTACCCACCGAGTTGAGGTGTTCTGTGAAAGGTTCGACCTCACCCTTCCTGATGGTGACCCATGTGTCATCCACATATCTGAACCAGTGCCTCGGGGAGTGGCCACTGAATGTTCTCAGTGCCACAATCTCCATTTCTTCCATGTACAGGTTAGCTACAATGGGGGATACAGGGGATCCCATGGCACAGCCGTGTTTTTGCCTGTAGAAACCATTGTTGTACTGGAAATAAGTGGTGCTGAGGCAAAGGTTAAGGAGGTCACACACCTGTTCGGGGGAGAGGTTGGTCCTCTCAGACAGAGAGTTGTCAAGCAACAGTTTTCTCTTTACTGTCTGTATTGCATCTCCAGTGGGAATGCAAGTAAAAAGCGAAGTCACGTCATATGAAACCATAGTTTCCTCAGGGTCTAAGCTGATTTTTCTGACCTTGTTTGTAAAGTCCATCGAGTTCCTTATGTGGTGGGGGGTGTCCCCCACCAATGGGGAAAGGATGGTGGCAAGATACTTACAACGCCGTTCTTAGAGCCCTCCCAAGGAGGGTGCAGCCATCTGTCCCACTTGCAGTCAGGTGACCCCCAACCACCCTCCTAGAGGGCTGGGAGGGGTAACGACCGCCCATCAAAGGCTAACGACTCACATTAACACCTAACGAGTCTGTTGGTTTCGGGTCTTTGTCCACTTGTTTTTTTTTTTTTTTCCACCACCCTCCTGGTGGATAAATATCTGGTACTCCCCACCAGGCTTTCAGAACTGAAGAAGCCTCTTGGATGAGAGGTGAAACGTTTTCGACTCACACGAGGTTAGTCCAGTTGCCATAACTTATGCTTGCTTGAGACTTATCATGACCTGGATGACTGAGAACATCCACAGATTTAACACATTGTTTAATTCAACAATTTATTAAATACTTTTAAACACCAATAATGTAGCTTTTAAAGCACAATAAAAGTATAAATGAACCCTTTGCCCTAAATGTGTTGTTTTTATACCGCATATCTGCTATATATTTTAACGATACCAACTTGTACAGTAGTATAGTTACACAACAACTACAGAGATAAAGTCAAAGGCATGAAATAGAACCTATAACTACTAAGACAGAGGACAATAAACTGTGGAAAAAGTTTGTCTGTCATTTCAACAGACAAAGTGGAACTGGAAGCAGTTAACTGAGGAGATTGTCCATGCAGCCTCCATCTTCACAACCAGATGAATAATGGCAGCAGGTGAGAAATTCCTTATGTTGGTACACTTTAGTGAAGACGTGGTGATCACTGTGAATTATATACAGTATATATAGCAGCATGTCAGAATCAGTGCATGACTGCTTCAGCAGAGGACTTGTGTATGAACTTATAATGAGTGAGCAAATGCCTACATGAAAAATAAACTTCTATATATTGTGTATTATACATAAGAACACATCTAACTTTATGTACCATTATCAATTTGTGAATAAACAGTAGCTGTAAATAGAAACTCTAATGTACACTACTGTTCAAAAGTTTGGGGTCACTTAGAAATGGCCTTATTTTTGAAAGAAAAGCAGTTTCAATGAAGATGAGATTAAATCAATCGGAAATACAGTGTAGACATTGTTAATGTGGTAAATGACTATTCTAGCTGGAAATGATTTTAAATAAAATATCTACATAGGGGTACAGATGCCCATTTCCAGCAACCATCACTCCTATGTTCTAATGGTACAATGTGTTTAAAGGCTAATTGATAATTAGAAAACCCTTGTGCAATTATGTTAGCATATGAACAAAAGTGTGAGTTTTCATGGAAAACATGAAATTGTCGTTGTGACTCCAAACTTTTGAATGGTATGTATGTATGTATGTATGTATGTATGTGATATGCATGTGCAGTATATATATATATATTTCTATGTGGTTGTGTATCGGCATGCGTGTGTCTATTGCTCTATGTAGCCACCATGCTTGTATGTGCACAGAAATTATTAACTTCAACACATGAACTAATGTTCTGATGTCAGAATTCTCAGCTGCAATTAAATGAAAGTGTCTGTATGTAAATTATGTAAGGTCTTTGTGAGATCAACAATTTTTCTGGAGTGTCAAAAAGCACTTCAACATTTGCTATAGAGACTCCAGAATGGTTGTGTGTGCGTGTGTGTGTGTGTGTGTGTGTGTGTGTGTGTGTGTGTGTGTGTGTGTGTGTTGAAATGAACTTGAAATCTAGTCACCACTAATCTAACAGTGCTATCATATAATTTCATTCCAGTAATTAATCCAGAACTGTGACTGATATTTATTTAGTATCTGATATTCGTTTTAAAAATGTACTTGTTTTTACTTAGTCAAAACAAATGGTACATGATCCACATGGCTTTAACAATAATCTTTTACAGACAATAATAATTTGGTATGAAAAACCACAATATTGAAGAGGAATATTAAGAAATTGCTTACATAACTAAATACAACATTTGTGGAATAGTTATGACTTAAATTAATATTTTTTTAAGCTTTTAGACAATGTATCATTTCATTACAATTTACTTACTACAATTTATGCCCTGTAAATAATTATTTTGTTTACAGTAGTAGTCAGTCTTAAAACATAGTTTGGATCTGCATCACAATTGTCATGTATTTTTATTTTTGAGTTGCATTGATACAAGAACTCTCACACCAGGAGCTAAACAGATTCTTTGAGTAACATGCACACATTTCAAGAATAACTTTTATTTACATTTAACATTCTTAATATTTAAATGATTTCATCTTTTGTGTTGCAATTTTAAAACATTTGAGGCTTTCAATAGGCAAGTGGATGTAAACGCTGCAACAAATTTATTTAAGCCCCTGGCACAGGATGAAATATTAAATGAAACTCAGATCTGAATCTAAGTTCCACTTAAGGGATGATTGAGGCATTTTAGGGTTTAGGGTCTCATTGTTGACAATGTATCACCTCTTGTGGCCTGAAACTCTTTGGAGGACCTATGATCAAGGCATGTACTTCATTCCTTTCATCCTTGGTATGATATGCATATCTCTGATGTCATCATGCTGAAGTAACCAACACAAGTAACGTTCCGTCCCCATACCCCATCCACTAGTGAGAAGTGGTTTCACTTGTCGCATTTTAATGTACCATTTGTAGGACTGCTCTGGCACTGCATGATGCCTGAGGGCATCTTGTACCACTTCAGGGGTTGAATGGCGTTCACCAAGACCCACAGTCTCACCCAGCCCCAGCAAAAGGTCAGCAGCTTTGGCTTTGCACCGTCCAGTGCCCTTCACGTATGCCTGGTAGAAGGGAACTCCTAGATGGTCCATCTCGGTCAGCCACACAGCGCCACCAAATTTTTCTATCAAAATCCGCTCTCCTTTGCGAGTCAGTTTTCTGCCCAAATGGGGCTGGCCATCTTGTACCCACTCTAAGCAGTCAGCAGAGGGCATCATTGGAATGGCCTGGTCGAGAGGGATTCTGGGTAGTGCTATTTTTCCATCCAGCTTACTCAGCATAGCTGTGGCATGTGTAAGGGTCCCAGCAGTATTCAGAATAATATCTGAGTGTCTCTTCAGCATGGACTTGGTGAGATGAACCAGGTATCCCTCTGCTATGGAAATGGCATTGTCCATGTCACCCAACAATTCACACTCCACGTGGTAGAACTGGTTCAAGTGTGTGGCGTCAGGATCTTCTCCTCTAAAGCTGGGAGATATGTAGTAGGTCCCTGGTAGGTTATCCTGGAAGCGAAGAAAGTATTCAAGCACAAATTGCATTGAGTCAGCCAGGTAGACATTCTGGCCCAACAGGTTAACAGAAACTGGCTCTGAGTCAGATCCCAGGCCCATTGGTGAGGAGATGGTGTCTGTGGTGAGAGGGGTCAAAGCATAGGAGTATTGACAGAAATTGTGGAAATATTCCACTGTGCAATGGAAGAGTGTGTTTTGAATTTGGAACAGGTTGCGATACCACTGGCTCTTGATGGCAAGACTGGAGTGAGACTGAGGATCTTCCCACGAATGAGGGGGCCTGCACTGTGTAATTTTTGAGTGGATGCTTTTGAGGGCTTCAATAGCAGCAACTGGACCATCCAGTGATGACACATATCCAGGATAGCTTTGGAAGCATTCATATTGCAGCTCATCAGGTTTCGTGCCGTCTGCTGAAGGTAACAAAGGGATCAGCTTGGCATGAGCATAGTCAATCTCAAAGCCTTCAAAGATTAGTGCAACACTTGGAGTTTTCATCCCCTCTTCCAGTAATTGGGCAACTTTGTAAGTGGCTAAGATCAGTGCTTTGTAGTCAGGTGCATCCAGTTTAAAGATGTCACTGCACAGTGGCTTTCGTGGCACCACAATGGTTAGTCCAGGACTATTAGGGTATGGTGTTAGGAAAGCAACATGCTCACTGTCTTCCCATACTCTCCACTGTTGCTGCTCTCCACGCACAATACGGCTAAACAAGTCATCATCAGAAGGTTTCCCAAAAAAGTCAAAACAAAAAGGTGCATTTGGTTTTGGCAGTGCATTTCTAATCTGGGCTTGAATTTGAGCCAGTGCTTCATCATTCCAGCGTGGGCCACTTTTTGAAGTGCAGTAACCAGGATTGGAAGCGTGAAATTCCTCTTCAGCAGCAAGATGGGGCTGCCACTTTGGTTTTAAGCCATGAAGTGGGAGCAGTATGATCTGTGATGGCTGATCAGGGGTTGGATTAAAAACCAAGGCACAACGCTGGACACCTAGTTGCTTACATAGCAGATCTGACACAGCTCTTGCTCCTTGAAACATAGCAATGAAATCTGACATGTCAAAATGGAAGATGCTACCTTTCCCATTATGAGTTTTTCTTGTCAAAATGGTGGAGCCAGGGATCCAGGGACTGGGATTCAGGTAGGCAACCAGCTCATCTGTTTCCCAGATCACATTAGAGAAGCTCTTAAGGGGCCTGAGGACCTCTACACGTGAAATGCCATTAATATTTGATGCCACAAAAAACACGCCAGCATTTGCTTCAACGATGGCATCGCCTTTAGTGTTGACAGAGATTATTCCTGCACAGATCCCATTCAAATGTTCAGTCATTACCTCTCTACATGCCTGTCTAAGTCCATAGCTTTCGTTATGGTATAGACTGGCAATTTTTTGTGCAACTGTGTTCCTGAGAAAAACATCTCCATCTCCAGAGCAAGTAAGAGCTATCTTGTCATCAGCATAAATTCCTGCCCCTACTATTGCTGTATCCCCAACTCTTCCTTTCAGTTTTCCTACCAACCCACCTGTGGAGGACGCAGCAGCTAACCCATTCCAACAATCCAATGCCACAGCTCCAACTGTCTGAGGGTGATTGTTTATTGATTTAGCTCTACCACTGAGGTTTGCAATTAACTCTCTGTGACGTATATCAGTGTAGAAATACTCAGGGACAACAGGCTTCTCCTTCTTTTCTAATCCTTGCAGAAACTCTTCAGCCCCATCTCCCACAATAAGTGAATGGGAGCTCTCCTCCATGACACACCTTGCTGCTTTTATTGGGTTTTTTACACTTTGCACACAAGCAACAGATCCTGACCTCTTTGAACTGCCATCTATAATAGTGGCTTCCATTTCATTTTTGCCATCTTTGTTAAATACTGAACCTTTACCTGCATTGAAAAGGAAGCAGTCCTCCAAAGCTTCCACTGATCTCTGAACTGCATCCAGACTTTTACCACCTTGTTGAAGTACTTGGGACCCGAGTGTTAAGGCTGTTTGTAGAGCAAATTCAATAATCCCCGTCACTTGAGTGTTCAGCATTATCTCCTCTCCAGCACCACCATGAATTACCAATGTGTAGTCTGGGCTCATGCCAGAGGAAGTGCAAACATTACTTTTGCCATTATCTGGAATGTCAGGGCAGTTTGACTTTTCTCCTTTTATTTTGTTATTTTGACCCTGTTGTAGCAGACATTCCAGGGCTCCCATTTCATTTGCAATGGCATATCTAACAGCTAGCTGCAGAACTGATTTCAAGGTGATCTTAAAGTTTTCTTGAAGCTTCTCCAGTGCTAGAGCAAAGCTGCCTTTCCCATTAAGCACAATGCGAACCTTGTCTTTCTTCCCAAGGTATGTTACCGCTAACTGATCTTGGGCATATACATTCCCTACTCCACACTCCACACTCTCCATCAGATCTGTACCAGTGAGGTACACAGAAGGACATCCAAAGGGGTTCAGGAACTTCCTCAATGGATTGTCAGATGGCAAAGACTGTCGCAGGGCAGCAAGGTGTGGCCCAACACCTTGACCACTTTTGGTGTTTCTAATGAGCCTCTTATGCTCCAAAAGTGCAACATGGAACAATCGTAGTAGATCAGTAGTGTATTCAGTTGTATTATCTGGATGAACGTGGGATGCCAAGGCACCTACTAAGTTACGAGAGTGCATGGTGAGTGAGTATGTAGGATCACAACGACCATGTTTATAGTGTCTCATATGGGTAGGTGTGACCATCAAGTGATTGGCAGCAGATTCCCCAAGAGTCTGCCTCAAAGAGAGCTGCAAAGAGAAGTTAATCCAAGCATCAAACAGGCCCTTCTGCCCTCTGAGAGTAGAAAAGACATCAGGATAGGAGGACACATCAAAAGTGAGAACTGGATGTTTTGCCCTTAAATCAGGGCTCTTTTGGAGGGTACTTACTCCTTTCAAGGGAAATGTTAGAGAACTAAGGCACACAGAATCACCATTGTTTACTGTGACAGATCCAGTCATATGTTTAGTGTCGGTTTGGGCTTGTTTTAAATCAGCAGTCTCAGACAGATGGTACACACGTTCAGTCACAAGCCCAGCCACCATCCCATCCACAGCACTGTGCTCAAACACCATCCCAGCTGTGCTGTCCTTGAACACCACCAGATTCATTACCTGTCAAAACAGAAATACAACGATTGCTTTGGGTTTTTTTGCCAACTGAAAATAAGCAAAACATTTTAAACTTTAGCCATCTCAAACTGCACTGACTACTTACTGATAAGTTCAAATGTTTGTGGGAATTTATACATTTCTTCATTCAAAATTTTTGCACATACCAAAATATTTTATTATCATAGCCTGTTATCCACCAAGGTAAAATGTGAAGAAAAATTCATAAGGAACTCAGTATATACATCGGCAGTGGTAAGAAAATCTGGCTACACTTACACAGGTACATAATTATAAAAAGATGGATGTTGTTGAGATAGGTATGCTGTGGTGAAATAATGTTCCATAAAAGGACTAGTAAAAGCAAATATTAGATTTTTTGCCTTGTACATTTCATGCATGATTTATAAATGTAGCAACCCCGTAAAAACAATACTTCATTACCAAAGCTAGAATTTAAATAGAAAGTAATAAAGGGTACTAGTCATTAAAGTGAAATGAAATGGTTGTGACATTAAGAATCGTTGTTCACACTCGCTGCCCTGTCCACTCATATTTATGAACATGAATCCCAATTACTATCCTTCTGTTAATAATTTGAATTAGTGGAAGATTGACATAACATATTAAGCCTACAAATCTCCACTGTACATATTATCTTAAGCATCATCTTAAGCTTCAGCCATTTTCCCTTATAAAGAATTGGAGCACTAATGCATTTTTCCTTAGCATTTAGAAAATTCCTTTTGTTCTTACTATGACTGCTACTTAGATACACCCGGGTCACACTTAAGAACCTTCCTAAGCAAAAAGACAATTTGACCAGCAACCCTGGTATTCTGATGCCTTTTTATATCATGGTTATTATTACAAATTCAAATAAAAGTTCAGCAGCATGAGAGAGAGTATGAGAGAGAAATGACAGAATTGATATGAGCTTGTTTTAAAATCCTCATACAGATTATGTCCAATACCTTGTCATAGTATCTCAGATATGGATTGACTCCTCCTGCTCCCAGCCTCACTGCATTGAGGGTATCAGCCAGTTCAGAGGGTGCATTGCAGTCTTCCAGACATAGCGTAAGCACAGCACTCTCCATTAGCCCCAGTGATGTTGCTGCTGCTCCCCCTTGCTCAAGGATTTCTTCCCTGATGAGAGCCCAGGCTTTGCGCTCCAGAGCTGAGAGGCAACAAATGGCAGAGATATTATTCTGTTTCCCTGCATCAGGCTGAGCCATTACCTGAGCCAGCTGATTATAGATGTCAATAAATGATCGTGCAGAAACTGGCCCTCCATTATTGGGATGCCAGAGTATGTCAACAGGGAACACTCCTCTAACACAGGTAATGATGGCATGAAGGCTGTCTGGGTAGACCTGCAACAAAGAAAGCTACAGATATAAAAGTGCTCAAAATACTTGAATGAATATCATTTGATAGTACATTAAAGATTAATCTTGATATAGTATATTTAAATTTGCCGCTAGAAAACTTAAATCCCTTAACTTTTCTTGCTAGTTGTGTCCTGTCAATAAACATACCTTAATTTCATCTTGACTCCTGCCGGGAATACGGCTGGCAGCGAACACTTCAGACTGCTGTGTGTGCTCTATTAGACGATTGCCCTCTAGTAAGAAGGGCTCACTGTACAGCTTTGCTGCAGCCCAGAGCAGAGCCGCTGCCCTTCCCAGCTGGGTGCATCTTTTTGCTTTAGATGGAAGAAGAACAACAGGTAGGGCAGTTGATGTGGGCAGGGGGTCTGCACAAGATAACAGACCTCTCTTGAACTGCTTTGTCACCCAATTCTCTTGGCCGGCAACACTAGTTACTAATTTCTGCTGGCCCTCTTCAAGGTGCTCCCGCTGCTTTTCCAGCATAGTTTTAAACTCTGCATAAAGATCAGGACTCAAAGTGAGCTGCAGGACACGGCTCACCTCTTGCAAGGTAATATCCAACTCTGGAACAGGGTAGTTGAGAAGGGTCATCCTGTTAAAATGGAGGAAACTTGACAGAATAGAAGTAGGAAAAATAGAGAGAATCAGCTGTGGTGCCAGGTACTCTACACACATGCACACACACACACCAACTTTTCATTAAGATTTCATCATATTAAGAACTGTATTTTTCCAGTAGTTTGGTTTATGATCAAATATTTGCAAAAGTATTGACATGCCCAGTCTCTACTGTGCTTTGTGTTTAATACTAATTAGAAAATGTTACCTTATGCATGCAAAACACTAAACACCACTCTGAGATGGTCAACATGGCAAACATTACAACATCATTATGTCGAAATTGTCATAAGCATGTTTGCATGCTAGATTAAAGCAGCACTATTGCAACATCCTGTCACCAGCAAAGCAGTAAACAGCAATCATTGTTCCACCTAAAGTATTCATTTTTATTTACACTCTTTACAACTACTCCTTAGATTTTTGGCAGGCAAAAGCACTGACATACATACAGCTCACAACTGCAACCTGGCACAATGCAATACATTATGTTTGACACAACATGTGCCTTTTCTCATCTCTCTTTACATTTCCTTCACATGATGTCCAACCTGTCTCTCATTAGTGGAACCCGTAATTCTTTTATCGAATTTATGGTGAAGACGCTGGTGAGTGCACACAGGTCTCTTTGTGCATTAATGTGGTGAGCATGAATGGAATGCATCCAGATATTACTTCAGCGTGGGACAATACCCCTGGACTGAGCAGATATATGGACCCTCATTATGGCTAATAACTTAACCCATCTGATCACACGTGAAAGCAGTTACTCCCTTTTCAAAACTAAGGCTTGGCATTTATTTGTTGGTGGCTGTCAAGGAAACATGTCCCTAACTGTCTGACTTTTGGAAAATTAGATTTCTCCTGATTGGTCCCAGCAGTTCAAATCACCCACACAATGCTGACTGTCTGTATTGCATCTGAATCTTGCATTCTATCTGATGGATTTTGGATCTGAAAGGATACTAGTCTTGTGATTTTAATTGCTCAACAATTTTACCATAATACTACAAGCAATTTGCATAAAACAAATTCTGTATGATTAATTCATTTGATTTTATGCACAAAAAACTAATACTTTTGTCAGGTCAGGCAAAATTATTTAATAAGATAGACTTTAAGATTGAGACTTTTTAAAGTTCATTTGAGCCAAGGTACCTTCCTATGCGAGTACTGATTATTTGTTAAGGTTTTTACATCAAAAGAGCATGGAACAATTTATAAAGAAATGTTTTAAAAACTTCAACAGCAATAATTATTTCCAGAAACAATATCCAATTTACTCTGGATAACATACAGAAATATTCACATTGAGAAAACATTTCTGCCAAAGAAACTGTCGATGAAAACTGTTCTCAGTGGATATTATCTCTGTGAAGGCACTGTGCTGTAAGTATGCATTATTAGTAGGTGTCAGTTTCCGTTCTGTCGCTAATATTTTTAATAGCACTTTTCCTATTTAAAGACACAATCACAAATAAAAGACCAATGTTAGTAGCTACTAAGACCTGTTTAAGGACCTGACAATTATGTCTGTTCACATTTTACAATGATTCTCAAGATATTATCTAAAAAAGTAAATAAAAATCTTAAGGTGTGTATTTACCAGAAAAAAAATATTTCCTAAAAATTCTTAATGTTTTACAACCAGACTTCAGCATGGACCTCCTCTTGTACTTGTTTCATATGAGAATGCATCATTAAAAATCTAACTACTATCTCTTTCCTGCATTAACACCTTTGTTTAACTTAGGTATAAAAGCAACTTACCTCACTGTGGAAATTTCTCTGAAATCTGGCCAGCTGGTATGGTGGAAGAACACTTAGTGGAAGAAAAATCTGGTTGGACTACAAAAACAAGGGTATGTCATAATGCAAATGCAGTGACTCCAATTAAGCAATTAAGTTTCTCGTCTCTCCTATCTCTCCACATCTCACAGTCCCTCCCTCTCCCTTTTTCCCCTTTCAGCCTTTGTTTGCTCTCTCTTTGTCTGGTCCTTTCCCCTTTTCTTTTTGAATGCAGATTTGTTTGGAATCTCTGTTCTAAGGTCTAACTGCACCAAAGCACCATCAACACAGAGCTATGTGCCTCGAATGACACCATCACTCCCCCCATCCCCCACCCCCATCCCCCACCGCCATTGCCTTTGAGCAAAACTGTAAACACTTTCTGACCATTCTTAATTCTCTAAAAGTTGAAAGAATACTATATAATGACATAACATGCAACAAACAAACTTTAATTGTTCACTGTCACCACCCTTTGTCTTTAAAACAGCACCAGTTGTACACATAAAGAAGGGAGACGTACTATCAACTAAACAGTATTTAACCAAAACTTACTTAAGTCAATAATTAAAATAAGCATGAAATGTGGAGATCAGTACAAGTAGTGTAAAAAAAACAAAACATTAAATGAGTGCATTAAGTTAAAAACTAAATAAAATGATGACACAGACAAAAGAACAACATAGGGTGTGTGGTGTAGACATAGGCAGAAGCATGTTTAATGGAGAGGCAGAGACAAAGTAACATTGAAGATCACTGGCCAGGTCTTCTGTGATACAGTTGGATTGTAGCCACTTTTACTCAGTACCACATTTAGCTATGTCTGGAATATAAGAAAACCTATAATGGGAGTTCCACATAGTTATTTCAAAAGGAAATAGAATATCTATAACTTAGTTCTTGTTGATAAAGTGCTAATTTAAATTCCCCAGTTAGTGTATGTCTTTGGACATGCCCACACAGTAACAGGGGAGACCCTTAAAACTTCATACAGAAGGCCCCAGCAGTGACTTGAACTCAGGACCTTCTTGTGACGCAGCAGTGTTGGCCACACCACCTCTAAAACTTTCATCCATCACTGAAGCTTTCAGAATATCTCATTTCATTAAAAATGTTTTATTTTTTGCATCTGTCAAAGGCTATAGAGAGTTGTTTTACCACTCAGAGCCACCTGACATGCAAATGTCATTCAAAGTAGCATCTGAAAAACTGGTTCACTTGGCTTCATTAAAAAAAAATCACATTACAATGCAAAGTAAAGAATAGAGATGCAGAATTTGAAGAGATTATGGCTGACGATTGCAGAACAGCTTAGAATTGGGGAAGTTAGGTACTGAATGTGCACACTATATTCAAACATCAGAGCAGGCGTCTCTCTGTGTAGCCACACTAGTGTGTTAGGACTGGGGTACTAGCTATTTCTATTTACATGTGTCTTTTTAAATTAATCCACATACTATCATTACTGGACAACAAAATACTCTCATAATCTCAAGTAGCAGTTGTGTCATTGTGATGTCATGTGTTCATTGTAGTGTGCTAGTTTTGATATGTTGTCATAATGAATGATATAAATTTCGTCTTGATGTCCTTTTGTGTGGTTTTATGTAATGTACTAATGAGGTGAACAGGGTAGTTGAGAAGGGTCATCCTGTTAAAATGGAGGAAACTTGACAGAATAGAAGTAGGAAAAATAGAGAGAATCAGCTGTGGTGCCAGGTACTCTACACACATGCACACACACACACCAACTTTTCATTAAGATTTCATCATATTAAGAACTGTATTTTTCCAGTAGTTTGGTTTATGATCAAATATTTGCAAAAGTATTGACATGCCCAGTCTCTACTGTGCTTTGTGTTTAATACTAATTAGAAAATGTTACCTTATGCATGCAAAACACTAAACACCACTCTGAGATGGTCAACATGGCAAACATTACAACATCATTATGTCGAAATTGTCATAAGCATGTTTGCATGCTAGATTAAAGCAGCACTATTGCAACATCCTGTCACCAGCAAAGCAGTAAACAGCAATCATTGTTCCACCTAAAGTATTCATTTTTATTTACACTCTTTACAACTACTCCTTAGATTTTTGGCAGGCAAAAGCACTGACATACATACAGCTCACAACTGCAACCTGGCACAATGCAATACATTATGTTTGACACAACATGTGCCTTTTCTCATCTCTCTTTACATTTCCTTCACATGATGTCCAACCTGTCTCTCATTAGTGGAACCCGTAATTCTTTTATCGAATTTATGGTGAAGACGCTGGTGAGTGCACACAGGTCTCTTTGTGCATTAATGTGGTGAGCATGAATGGAATGCATCCAGATATTACTTCAGCGTGGGACAATACCCCTGGACTGAGCAGATATATGGACCCTCATTATGGCTAATAACTTAACCCATCTGATCACACGTGAAAGCAGTTACTCCCTTTTCAAAACTAAGGCTTGGCATTTATTTGTTGGTGGCTGTCAAGGAAACATGTCCCTAACTGTCTGACTTTTGGAAAATTAGATTTCTCCTGATTGGTCCCAGCAGTTCAAATCACCCACACAATGCTGACTGTCTGTATTGCATCTGAATCTTGCATTCTATCTGATGGATTTTGGATCTGAAAGGATACTAGTCTTGTGATTTTAATTGCTCAACAATTTTACCATAATACTACAAGCAATTTGCATAAAACAAATTCTGTATGATTAATTCATTTGATTTTATGCACAAAAAACTAATACTTTTGTCAGGTCAGGCAAAATTATTTAATAAGATAGACTTTAAGATTGAGACTTTTTAAAGTTCATTTGAGCCAAGGTACCTTCCTATGCGAGTACTGATTATTTGTTAAGGTTTTTACATCAAAAGAGCATGGAACAATTTATAAAGAAATGTTTTAAAAACTTCAACAGCAATAATTATTTCCAGAAACAATATCCAATTTACTCTGGATAACATACAGAAATATTCACATTGAGAAAACATTTCTGCCAAAGAAACTGTCGATGAAAACTGTTCTCAGTGGATATTATCTCTGTGAAGGCACTGTGCTGTAAGTATGCATTATTAGTAGGTGTCAGTTTCCGTTCTGTCGCTAATATTTTTAATAGCACTTTTCCTATTTAAAGACACAATCACAAATAAAAGACCAATGTTAGTAGCTACTAAGACCTGTTTAAGGACCTGACAATTATGTCTGTTCACATTTTACAATGATTCTCAAGATATTATCTAAAAAAGTAAATAAAAATCTTAAGGTGTGTATTTACCAGAAAAAAAATATTTCCTAAAAATTCTTAATGTTTTACAACCAGACTTCAGCATGGACCTCCTCTTGTACTTGTTTCATATGAGAATGCATCATTAAAAATCTAACTACTATCTCTTTCCTGCATTAACACCTTTGTTTAACTTAGGTATAAAAGCAACTTACCTCACTGTGGAAATTTCTCTGAAATCTGGCCAGCTGGTATGGTGGAAGAACACTTAGTGGAAGAAAAATCTGGTTGGACTACAAAAACAAGGGTATGTCATAATGCAAATGCAGTGACTCCAATTAAGCAATTAAGTTTCTCGTCTCTCCTATCTCTCCACATCTCACAGTCCCTCCCTCTCCCTTTTTCCCCTTTCAGCCTTTGTTTGCTCTCTCTTTGTCTGGTCCTTTCCCCTTTTCTTTTTGAATGCAGATTTGTTTGGAATCTCTGTTCTAAGGTCTAACTGCACCAAAGCACCATCAACACAGAGCTATGTGCCTCGAATGACACCATCACTCCCCCCATCCCCCACCCCCATCCCCCACCGCCATTGCCTTTGAGCAAAACTGTAAACACTTTCTGACCATTCTTAATTCTCTAAAAGTTGAAAGAATACTATATAATGACATAACATGCAACAAACAAACTTTAATTGTTCACTGTCACCACCCTTTGTCTTTAAAACAGCACCAGTTGTACACATAAAGAAGGGAGACGTACTATCAACTAAACAGTATTTAACCAAAACTTACTTAAGTCAATAATTAAAATAAGCATGAAATGTGGAGATCAGTACAAGTAGTGTAAAAAAAACAAAACATTAAATGAGTGCATTAAGTTAAAAACTAAATAAAATGATGACACAGACAAAAGAACAACATAGGGTGTGTGGTGTAGACATAGGCAGAAGCATGTTTAATGGAGAGGCAGAGACAAAGTAACATTGAAGATCACTGGCCAGGTCTTCTGTGATACAGTTGGATTGTAGCCACTTTTACTCAGTACCACATTTAGCTATGTCTGGAATATAAGAAAACCTATAATGGGAGTTCCACATAGTTATTTCAAAAGGAAATAGAATATCTATAACTTAGTTCTTGTTGATAAAGTGCTAATTTAAATTCCCCAGTTAGTGTATGTCTTTGGACATGCCCACACAGTAACAGGGAGACCCTTAAAACTTCATACAGAAGGCCCCAGCAGTGACTTGAACTCAGGACCTTCTTGTGACGCAGCAGTGTTGGCCACACCACCTCTAAAACTTTCATCCATCACTGAAGCTTTCAGAATATCTCATTTCATTAAAAATGTTTTATTTTTTGCATCTGTCAAAGGCTATAGAGAGTTGTTTTACCACTCAGAGCCACCTGACATGCAAATGTCATTCAAAGTAGCATCTGAAAAACTGGTTCACTTGGCTTCATTAAAAAAAAATCACATTACAATGCAAAGTAAAGAATAGAGATGCAGAATTTGAAGAGATTATGGCTGACGATTGCAGAACAGCTTAGAATTGGGGAAGTTAGGTACTGAATGTGCACACTATATTCAAACATCAGAGCAGGCGTCTCTCTGTGTAGCCACACTAGTGTGTTAGGACTGGGGTACTAGCTATTTCTATTTACATGTGTCTTTTTAAATTAATCCACATACTATCATTACTGGACAACAAAATACTCTCATAATCTCAAGTAGCAGTTGTGTCATTGTGATGTCATGTGTTCATTGTAGTGTGCTAGTTTTGATATGTTGTCATAATGAATGATATAAATTTCGTCTTGATGTCCTTTTGTGTGGTTTTATGTAATGTACTAATGAGGTGTGTGACTATGGAGGACTAAAAGTGCCAAAATTAAATAAATAAATACATCATTAAATAATTAATTAAATAAGTCATTAATTAATTAAAATTGGAATTAAATATTTCATTCATTAATTAAAATTGGAATTAAATATTTCATTAATTAATTAAAATTGGAATTAAATACTTAAATGTGTTATTAAATAAATATATCATTAAATAATTAAATATGTCATTAATTAATTAAAATTGGCATTAAATATGTCATTAAATAATTAAAATTGGAATTAAATACATAAATGTGTTATTAAATATGTCATTAATTTATTAAAATAACAATTATTTTAAGTAAAAAACATATTTCATTATTTCACTATTTAATTAATTATTTCATGGTCCTTGTGTTGCAGTGGATCATGAATTTATTTTATCTGTCAACCTCGCCCGTCAAAGTCCGTGGGCGGGACTAACGTGAATCTAGTCTAATCCACTGCTTTTGTCTGCCTTGAAACCGGAAGTAGAAGTCTTTCTAAACATGGAGGCTGTGTAGAGGGAGAGTCGCTGTGAACTTTCTAGAGAGTTGGTGAGAGATATTTTAGACCTTGCAGAGTATGTGGAAGCAGGACCTGCTGACCGCGAGCATGTAGCGTGTAAAGCAGAGGAATTTATTGAAGTTGTTGAAGTTATTTCCGCACTTTCCGACCAAGATGTTGACCGTAGAGTGACTGCAAATTTAGAGGAAGTACTCCGCCGGTTTTCTGGTACCAGGGTGCAACAGGAGCACACACAGGGACCAGGGCGTTTGGCATACCGAGGGAAGTTCTGGAACATCACGTTCTTTGTGGATTACCAGCCTGTCAAATTGCAGCGATGCTCGGAGTGTCGAGCGCTTTTCCTTTAGGACCTACTCGGCGCGGCACGGCTCCGCTCGTCTTTGTTTAGCCGCGATTCCACAAGCATCTACTCGGCACGGTACGGCTCGTCTCATCTTTGTTTGCGAGCGTTTCCATACGGACTAATTTTCAGCACCTTCTCGGCTGAGGTTCCCAGCGAGCTGAGATGAGCCGATAATGTGGCGTTTACATAGTGCAGGCCACTGATTGGACAGGGAGTGACAACACAGAGCAACTTCAGCACGAAAACAAAATCGTGCATTAAAAAATGACTGTAAACAGCGACGGTGTGCATTGCTCTTCACGAAACTCTCTGTTCTTCATAATTTTAATGTGACAGCCAGACCTGTACCGTGGGTGAATGAAGAGGTCGAGACTTTGTCTTTGGTGGTGGACCAAAGAATACAGAGGGAGCTGGACGGAGAAAGTTTATCAGGAGGTCTCTGAGCGGATGGCTGCTCACATATATACAGTAGACTGTATATAAAGAGGACAGAAGCAGTGTAGGGAGAAGCTGAAAAAGCTCAAAAGTGACTATCGGTCCACCCAGGACCACAACGGCCGGCGTGGGTCAACCAGGAGGTGTTGGAAGAGGTTTCATGAACGCTATTTACTGGCACCGCACCGCCAGCAACAGGAGGGAGACTCAGCCGCTGCATTGTTGGAGACGTTCGAGGACGGTGAGTGTTTTGTGACTTCAAGAAACTTACACATCATTTATTCCATTGGTGGCAAGCTTCTTTTAAGCAAACAAGTATTTTTAGAAAGTAACGTCGTTGTCTCCTGTAGCAGACAATAAGATAGCTAGTTAGCCATCGGCGCTAACTCCGTGCTCTGCTTGTATTTCGTGCTGCTGTTTCTAACGTTTAGCTCTCAGAAGCTAATACTTCAGTCAGCATGCCGTGTTTTTCTTATACTTAGAGTGAGTGTTTATTTCTGTTCAAGAATCCCTTTCCACATGCGAAGCCTACTCCACCTCCGTCGCGGAGCCCCCGGCTGCCCTGTCTCCTCTCCAGCACCAGCTCGGACACCGACACCAGCACGTCACAGCAACGTCTTATCACCGGTAAACAGAGAGCATGGTTGATTTTCGCATTATTATTATTACTACAGGTGTAAATGCCTGCAAGCATGATCAAAACAGTGAGACCAACGACCAAGAATTCAGGCAGGTGTAAATGCAAACTGTGCAGCATGCCAGCTCAGGAACGCCTGATGAAAGCTACATGTAGCTACAGTGACACATAAACAGAACACATGCAGCTGCATTTATTTTCCATTGACTTAACAAGTAAGTCACTCTAATTAATTTACGTTCTGGTGCGGTGTAGTATTGCAACCATTCTTCTTATAGTCACTAGGTAGCTGTGAAACTGAATGAAAATATACATAAAAATGAGAAAACACAGCTGTTCTTACCAACTCCAAAATGTGCACAGGATGAAATGAAGTTCACACCACGTCGTTTTTGTTTGTGGTGGAGCAGTTACTGCTTGTGCTTTGGTTAAAGCGAAGAGTGCCAGAAGTTTATTAAAGTATCAAAGACATGATCATGATTGAAAATGGATGGACGGGTGGCTAAACACATCACATCATAGCTGTGGAGTCCTTCCAGCTCCTGGGGACTACAATCTCTCAGGACCTCCTGAAAAAGGCTCAGCAGAGGATGTATTTCCTACAACAGCTGAGGAGACATGGCCTGCCACAGGAGCTGTTGATCCAGTTCTACACTGCAGTCATCCGATCTGTCCTGTGCACCTCTGGATCAACCACACAGCAGGACAGAAACAGACTACAGCCCATAGTACGGACTGCAGAAAACATCATCAGAGACCCCACTCACCCTGGACATTTGGACTACAGAGCCCTGTACACAAAAATCACCACTACTGTGTTTATAGCAATTACCATTTTGCTAATGTGTTCATACATTCCAGTCTAGCTGTACATTTCTGTTTATATTGTGTTCTATTTTACTACTATTTCTTTTTCCTCCCTGTTCCTCTTTCTATTGTTTATTTTTTATTATTCTCTTCCATATTCCTAGGATGACACCAACAGCTGAAACCAAATTCCGTGTATATTGTGTACTTACTTGGCCATTAAAGCTGACTCTGATCACTTTTCTGTCTTTGGTCTAGGCAAGAGGAAAGGGGGCCACAGAAAATTGGACCTTCCTAACGTACTTGTGGAGATGCAGGCTGAGGAGGAGTGGAGTCATGCCCAGCATGATGAGAACATCCAGTTGCTCCTCAGTGAGGCAAGAGAGAATGAAGCGGCCTTGCAGCGGGAGGAGATGGCCCAGAATACTGCCTTCAACCAGTCATTCCTGGGTGTGCTGGGGCAGCTGGGGCAGGCAGTGCTGGGTGTGCTGGGGTAGCTGGGTAGGCAGTGGGCAGCCGGCGAGTGTGAGCGAGTCCACCTCCCATAGACTTGAGATTTACAAGTGCTGGTCATATAATTAGAATATCATGAAAAAGCTGGTCTTTTGGACAACTGTCAGGTCAGCAGTCTTCCCCATGATTGTGTAGCCTACAGAACTAGGCTGAGAGACCATTTAAAGGCCTTTGCAGGTGTTTTGAGTTAATTAGCTGATTAGAGGTGTCTTCAATATTGAACCTTTCTACAATATTCTAATTTTCAGAGATACCAAATTTGAGATTTTTGTTAGTATTCAGGTATAATCATCAAAGTTAAGAGAAATAAACATTTGAAATATATCAGTCTCTGTGTAATGAATGAGTATAATATACAAGTTTCACTTTTTGAATGGAATTACTGAAATAATGAACAACTTTTTTCATGATATTCTAATTATATGAGCAGCACCTGTAGTTGTATATAGTTTTACTTTTAGCCCTCCACTGTAGGACAGGCCCACCACAGTTTGTACTTTGCACATTGTAAATAGTTTTGATTTTGCTGCTGACTAATAAACTATTTTGTGACTTATGTGATTGCATCATAACTTCTCATTTTGTCTGTTAAGACACTGGTAGAAAAAGAGTCAACAGTCTGAACCAAACAATTCTATATTCCCTAATAATGTATTTGTGTTTAATGGGATTTAACATGTTTTAACACAAACTCCTTTATGGTTCATAATTCCGGTGACTGAATTACACCAAAGCAATACTGATTTATCAAACTGGAATTTTCTTAAAACAGCTGTTTTAATGTTTTGGCGTTTATTTAATCTTGCTAACCTTCACAAACAAACAATAGCACAGACACATCTACAAAAGTTTATTGTCAGAATTGCATTAAAGAAAACAATAGCGGTCCGGGGACAGAAAAACAGAAGTATAACAAGAATAACTTTTGCATGACACGTACTGCATCAGTGCATCCTGTACATCTCTGTCCTCCTCCTCTACACCTTGTGCCACTGCAGGCTCATGTGCTGCTGCTTCAGGTAAATCCCATGAAGTCTCATCAGAGAGCATCTGAAACACATACACAGCATACATATTTTAATACCTAATAGCGATAAACTGCAGCCATTACAGGGTCGTTCACAGGACTGATACATGATAGCTAGCGAACTAGCATTAGCTTATCCTCATATGTCGTCTAGTTCATATCCGCTTGTCTTCGGCTTGATACTGCTGCATCGCCTCCCAAACTCTCCTGTGTGTCTCCTCAGTGTTTCGACTCGCCGCTCTCAGCTTTCTCCGACTCTTCTATTACTTTGAATCTGACAGAAAGCCACAGACCGAGCAGCAGGTGTACTATCGCCTCCATGTACATTGTTGCATTGCGTTTGTGTGGCACAGAAATGACGGTAAGGGACCTTCGGGCCGCCGTGCTATGACGACTCAACCCACGATGAGGTGGTACTCAATGTAATGGAAAAACAACTAAACCGAGACGAGCCGTGGCGCGCCGAGTAGATGCTAAAGGAAATGCTAAAGGAAAATTTGTCTTGCACCGCAAGTATCAACATTTGGGAAAGAGGACCGAGTCTTTAGCGGTTGCTAATTAAGTTTTGTTTTATTGAGTATCCAAACCAACGTAGAGGTGAATAGCGCCACCCAGTGTATCGGAATGTGTTCACAAGCTCTGCGTCAATCCATTATCTGGAATCGATTTGCCTTGACTTGATGTGCAGGGTAACCAATCAGGTGTTAGGATCCGCCCACGGACTTTGACGGGCGAGGTTGACAGATAAAATAAATTCATGATCCACTGCAACACAAGGACCATGAAATAATTAATTAAATTGTGAAATAATGAAATATGTTTTTTACTTAAAATAATTGTTATTTTAATAAATTAATGACATATTTAATAACACATTTATGTATTTAATTCCAATTTCAATTAATTAATGACATATTTAATTCCAATTTTAACTAATTAATGACATATTTAATTATTTAATGATATATTTATTTAATAACACATTTAAGTATTTAATTCCAATTTTAATTAATTAATGAAATATTTAATTCCAATTTTAATTAATTAATGAAATATTTAATTCCAATTTTAATTAATTAATGACATATTTAATTAATTATTTAATGATGTATTTATTTATTTAATTTTGGCACTTTTAGTCCTCCATATGTGACTCCACTTAAATGCTTATGTTAAAGGATGCTAAATATGCGAATGGGATACACGACTAGTTAATACAGACAAGCTGGGGTTTGTTCACATAATACTAAGGATCTCCCAATCAAAGTAATTTTGATCTGTTCTGTGTAGTGCTGGGCGATATGGAAAAAGATCATGTATCATGATATGGATTATTTTATATGACGATAACGATATATATGACGATATACCACAACAAAGTATGTTTTCAGTTATTCTCTGAAAAGTTTGACAAAAATTTCATTGCTTACTTTTCTCCATGAAATTTTAACCTGTTGCTAGGGCTGGACGTGAATATTCGGTCCCCATGGTGGTATGCGGATATTGATTTTGAGATCCGAATATTCGCCCCCTCCTACCGCCACCCCCACCCCCTGTCGGGCGTTACGAACCAAGCCGAAAATTCGGCTCTTTCCTCCTCACGGACCGAACCGAATATTCAAGTAATTCCTCCGTCCGTCAAATACCCCCCTCCCCCCGGACGTTAAAGAGGGGACCGAATATCCTGAGCCCAGAAACTGCTATTCAGGCCAGCCCTACCTGTTGCACGTCCATCGCTCAGCACTCATAAGTTAAGTAACGTAAAGCGTGTCGCAAACCCGCGTGAGAATCAAAGAACGTAAAGCAGCGTCATGTCACAAAAACCACAAGACGGAGTTTCTTCGCGAAAAATCTCTTTTTTATTCTTCTTTATTTTCACGTATATAAACTTAGAGTATGCATAGTGACAAGAAAACACTAATACAATCTTGGCAGGCTATTTAATGATAAATTTGCTGTAATAATTGATAAAATCAGGTTAGAAACGATAGAAACGATGGAAGAGAAATGGCACCATAGACACTTTTCTATCGTTCTCACGATATGTATCGTCATATCGCCCAGCACTAGTTCTGTGTCAGGGTTAATGAATATGGGTTTCTAGTTTTACTTTAATTCATTCCTGTGAGTTTTTCTTTTCCTTGTTTCCCAGTTTGTGTCTCCTGTGATTTCTCATTTTGTTCATGTGTAGGTTCCCTCTAGTTTACTTCCCTGATGTCCACCCACCAGGGAAGTGTTCTTTGGTCTAGGGTAGGCTGCACAGCAGGTGAGTCATATCAAATGTTCCAACCTTAAAGTGGGAGAGGATTTGTTTTCTTCCTCAAAGCGGACACCCACCAGACCTTTGTGCATCTGCTGGCGCAGCAGTGATGTGGAATGGGCATGGCAGTAGAACTTGGGGTGAAACACCCTTTCTCAGTATGGCTCTCTGATAAAGACACTTCCGCTGTGCCCAAGTAGGTTTTGGCGACAATGCTACAGGGTGCTAAAATAGTCCAACACAGCTAGAAATTATTTTGTTCTGAAAATGTTTTATGCAAACAGACATTGTTAGAAAAATATGCTCCAACGTTGTTTAAACATTTTCAGTGGAAAGTTTTTATTTTAAGTTCTTCCAAGGATATAGAGGAGTAGGAAGTTCTTTAAAGACATTATAAGTATCTTTTGCAATTACATTGTCAGAGTACTTTTTCCTATTATTGTGCAGAAACTTTCTTATACCATAAGCAAGCAACCAATTATTAAATGTGTATTTTGTTTTGTAATGTAAATGTAAAATAAAGGTTAAAGAAAATAAAGAAAATCATTTTTTAAAAAGCAGTGCACATGCACGCAGATAGACCCCAATTCAATTCCGCTCTCAAAAAGGTGAGCAATCATGATTCAACCACAACTCCCCAACACCACATCAATCTCAACTGTATGTACAATATATACAGGTAGGCAGACCAGTCAGTCAGAATCAGTCTTGTTTGCAATGTTGGCCTTGGCTCTGCTGGGACTAATTATTCCTGGTAAAACTCTGACTGGTAAAATCCATTGGTTTATACCAACTTCTGACACTGACTCCAGAGTTTCTGCTACACAAGTTGCTATAATAACCGACTTTACAAGGCTTTCTGAAGCCTAGGTCAAGCTGGCATTTTTATTCTCCACTGACCAACAAACACACTGGCATCTGGACCACGAAAAGTTGGGTCCAGATGATGCAGGTCATTTGGAAAATTGTGATTGGATTGTTGGATAATTGTGGGCTTTAATTATGAGAAATATGAAGGAACACTAAAAGGTGAGTAGGGATGCAATTCTGATGTTAGCTGCGACATGTTTAAAATGTTCTTAGTTGGTCGTCATGTAATATTGTGCAAATGTTTATTAAAAGAACATTTTATAATCTGTTACATCAATTACACTTTGAACTAGGGATACCTTTAAGACATTACAGGACTGTTTTATAGCAAACATTCCGTTATCAAGTCTCAACAACATCCTCAACACATTTCTGGAATGCTGCAATGACAATGTTCTTTCTTTGTTATCATGTAACATAATCGGTGCCCCTGACAACATCCTAAAAACATCCCGAGTGTCTTAGTCAACATTTATCCTCAAAGGAATATTATTTGAACTAGCAAACATCCCTGAAACACTCTGAACATTTGATTACAACCAGTGTTGTGAGAAGACTTCATGCCAACTGGGATGTTGGTTGTTTTCCACCTTCCTCTAACCACTTGCACACAGGCGCCATGTCAAAATTAGTAATGGTGGTGTTTTGAGCTGCTCTAGGGTCCAACTACTGAACAACTCAGCCTGGGATGACTTACTGTTGATGATAGATGACAGCTGTTCACTGATGTCATTGCTAATATTGACAATCCGTATTAGGGGTTGCTCTGGGGATGTTGTGAGAGATGCCTTCTGCCAAATGCTTTGTCAGGCTGCACTGTATCCACTTATGCTGTTGCTGGTTGTTGCTTGCATTATGCTCGGGCACGGTGCAGGGACCAGCAAGTAAGTTATCTGTCCAACTTCCTCAGCTTGGTTAACTAGCACAGGCTACTGTGGCTCTTTTGAACAACAAATGACCTTCCAAGCAGATATAAGTAAAGTAAGAGATGCGCTCCACTACTGCCAGGAGCTCTTCTCTGGTGGTGCAGTAGTTTTGCTCTGTTGGGGACAACAATAATTCCCATATACGAGCACTTTGTCCTCACCCCTTAGCATTTGGGAGAAGACTGCTCTGATCCCCCATTCACTTGTACTAAGCTCTGTACCAGGTCTCCATCAGCAGCAGGTTGCAGCCACTCAGTGTCAGGCACTCTGTACTCACAGCCCACAGCACTGTGGAATATTTTCCTCCAAAAGAGAATTAAACATCCCTGAAAGAGAATTAAACCTCTGCTGTTTTAGTCCAAACTGGCTTGAGTTTGCAGCAGAAAAGGGTGTCCCACACAGCATGCTGCATGCTGGTCTGGTTGCGGTGCGTCTCCCTGCAGCTCATTTGCATAAAGTAGACTCAACTTCATGCGGTGTTTGACACATCGCGAAACTTTCATCAAATGTCTAAACTAGCCGTTGTTGAACTAAAACAAGGACAGGTTCAACTACAGCACAGATTATTTCTCGCCTCAAATGCTTACAGAAATACTTTTTGCTGAAGTGTTTTCTAAATAACAGAAAATTTGTGACCGAGCCGTCATGTTGGTCCGACACATCTGCCAGACTCTCAAGCTGAAAGTGTCATGCGACCATGTAGTGGGCCGCTGAAGCTCAAGCGCTGACATGTGACCACACAGTGGCCTGCTTGTGACCGCCCACCATGCGGGCGATTTTCAGATACAGGGCATTTACCTGCAGGAAAAATGCATCTAGTGGACATGTGTCTTTAGCCTGCCTTTGGTTATGCTGGTCACAATCACACAGTTCAGTTTCTCTGCACCTTGGCGTCAATGTATGACTGGGCAGGGTGTAGTTACAGCCCAAGGTTGTGATTTACATGGGGTAAATGGTGACACTGTGCAATGTCGAACTCATGTTTGAGTCGGGGCAGATGGGATATTCGTCTCACAATAATTACAGGTGACAAATCTCATAAGATTTAATGGGTTAACCAGTCTGCCACCAGCAGTAAAGCAGCAGCTGAGGTGGGTCATTTCCTTTCCAATAAGCCAGGGTTGAAGGCTATACTGCTGGTGGGGTTAGTATCCAGCTGAGAAAAAGTCACAAGTATGCTCCATACTAGTCTCAAAGAGGCCTGCTGTTTGAATGAGTCCTCATTTTCCTGAAAAGTCTCTTTCATCCATTAAGAATGGGGTTATACTTTTATTTGGGCTCATCACTTCAACATAATTCTTTTTGACAGTACTGTCACAGCTCCACATGAGCATTACTACTCTAAAGCTAAATGAACTAGCCTCTGTTATGACGAGTTCATTTAGCTCAGCTCTCAGCTGATAACAAACTCACAAGAAATATGTAGGACTTTGTTCAGCAGACTTTACCCACACAGCCTCTCACAGATGCATTTGACACTTTCATGAACAGCAATAATTTTTCAAGACTGTAGCTAACATCACACACAAACACAACAATGTTTAAACCATAAATTAGACTCTGTTGAAAAAGGTAAGATGTGTGCAGATTCGATCACCAGTGATCACTGTACATTGCATGTTGGTTAGATTTCTGACTTCAACTTGATTTGCTTAATTAAATTAAGAAAGGACACAATGAATCAAGTATTACTAGGGTTTAACATCATTACTCCTAATTGCACCTCATACAATGTTTACTTTTCCTGAAAGGTATACTCTAAAGCAAGATCAATGGGCTAGCAAGGTATGTTAAACCTAAAGCTAGCGTTAAGTGTCACCAATGGTGGATCACTATTTGTCTGCTAGGTCACCATTGTAATGGAGGCTGCCCACTTAAACTTCTACACAGGAGGTTCCATACAGAGTTTGGGATTTTAATCAGCTGTGAAAGATGCCATCCTTTGACCATTTCTTTTCTTGTAGATTCTCTAAGCAATACAGCTTCTCAACAGAGGCAATTTGTCATAGCTGCAAAGATGTTGAGTTGTAATAATATCTTATTAAGGGAGTGCACACAAAGCCTGATGAAGGTTAACTAATAACAACTATCCTCATACTCATTATCTCTGTTTGGAGAAATTGAAACTAAAGTATCGATCTCATTACACTGGTATCGTTCAATATCAACGCTGATATCGATATTTGGATCAATCTGCCCACCATTAATGGGGAGACTACACTGGGGTGCAAGGGAAATAGCAACTTTTGTGGAGAACACTATACAAGTACCAAGAGTAATCGCTCAATGGGTGAACAGGAAATTCGGAAACTGTGACAGCCTACAAGGGACAATTAATGTAGGGCTGCTATAGTTTTCAGGACAGTTCAATTTGAGTACGAGACAAGGAAGTAACTAGAGCCAAGTGAGACAAGGCTAGAAAAGTTTATGGGGAACCCTGGACTGATTACAGTTACCAGAAGAAAGGATGAATGTGCACACAGTGCAACACTACTCAACACAGTATACAAAGCACTAGGACAGAATACACCAAACTGTGCAATGCCAAACAGGAACACTGTACCAAATCCAAACACTAAATTGTGATGAGAAACTACACAAATCGATAGTCACAATTACGATAGTTACCACTACTCAAGGATGGGGGCATAAGAATGATAAGAGGCTATACTTAGCTGGCAGACATAGATAGAAAGAATGGTCAGGGATCTGCAGGCAGAGGAGGGGCGAAGAATGGCTCAAAGGGATTCTCAGGGTGAGGGTGCCAGGTTGCAGATCTGTTTAGAAGTATCCAGAGTAGAATCAGAGTCCAGACAGGTTGAGTGTGCATCACAAGGCTCTCATTGAGGGTAAGGAGGTCAAGGCAGACATCAGCATCAATGGGGAAAAGCAGGTTAGCTAAAGCATGTAAAAAAAATCAGAGCAGAATAACTTGGCCTGAGTTGATTGTTCAATGGGCTGGCATTGAATGGTGGTCCACTTCTATCTTTTATGGCAGATGGTGATGATTGGGAGCAGGCCAGTCACTCCCAGTTGCAGGTTTCCTCACTCAGCTGATTATCCAATTGAAGTGAAGCACACACATGTCTCACTCACGCCCACATGAAGGGATGGCTTTTCCCTTCTGTGGGTGAGAGTGTGGATGTGTGTATGTGGAATGTGAACAGGTGCAGGTCATTGGTTGAATCCCTGAGTGTGCATACCTGCGGCAGGGAGCGGTCTACCAATCAGCACGTCATCCTTATTCCATAAAAGCCTGACTCAGACCATGACATGACACCGCACTGTTGAATTCTCATTTAGCAAATCCAACTATGCTTGGGACTATTGGTTCTGCTTGTTCTTGCCTTGAACTGTTATTTTTTTCTGTCCAGTTCGTGACCACCCCTGCCTGCTCTGCTTGTCAGACCTGCCTGCCAGCCTTCTAGATTATCATACAAGTGCCCTCCACCTTGGTTCTGCTGGATCTGCGTGCCCAAACCCACACCTGATCTGCACTGGTTGACGACGTCATCGCAGCTGCAAAACCCCATCTGTCACTCCACATGCCACGCTTCATCCGCATTACCTCAACTTCTCAGCTAGTACTTCCCCATCTTGTAGGTGGTCCTTGCTTTAGTAATACTGTCTGCCTGTAGTTCAGTGCATCCCTTGTAATTATTTGGTGTTTGTAATATAATTCATGTTTGTGCCCAGTGCGTGTTAGTCTGAGGGTATGGTGAATTCTCTCCAGAAGGGCTGTAGTGATGGTAGCAGCTGTTGTGTTCTGGATTGTAATAAACTCCACAAAAAAAAATTCCCCATTGGATTTTACTATTGGCATTGATGTAGTGAAGCGCAACTACCTTCTGGCAGTGTGGAACTGTTAGTTGTCTTGCCAGCCTAAGTGTTGATAAAATCATTTAGTTCTCCAGAATGTGATTCCCCCAGTAGTGACAACATGCAGTTTAACAGCATTTACGTTTTCAAATTCTATACTGCATCAGTGAGCAAATTAATTAATTGCACAGTGTGGAATACTGACAAATTTCAATACAGAATCACAACATGAAGATCTGCAAAACAACAGAAATGCGATGATAAACTTAACTACTAAAGTTTTTCAGAAAACAGTGCTGTGAAAAAGTATTTTCCTGATGTCATATTTCTCACAACATGGACCGCAAGGTGATCCTGCAGAAGAGGAAAAAGGTGTTGAAAGCAGGCAACCTGAAGAAGAAGGACACGAAGAGTTCCAGATTATCAAACTAATATTTTTATTTATTTGATATTAGACAGCTATAATTTAGAAACACTCTGTCTGATATCAAACAGTTTTTATGATTTACTGAAGAATTACTGCAAACCTGTATCACCCCTGAGGAAAAGTAATTGCCCCACTGAACCTGATAAATGTTTGGGTCACCCTTGGCAGCAACAGCTGCAGTTGAACATTTGTGATAGTTTGTGATCAGTCTTTTACATCACCATTAAAGAATTCTGGTCCACTCTTCTCAGAACATTTCTCTATTCTTCTCTATTCTACACAACAGTGTTAATTTGACCATATTAGAGGGTTTTTGACCATGAACTGACCTTTTAAGGTCTTGTCACAGTATCTCAATTGGATCCATGTCCAGATTTTTACTCGGCCACTCCAAAACTTAATTTTGTTCCATTTGATCCATTCAGAGGTGGGTTAGGGTCAGAGTTGCCTGTGTGCTTTCGGTCATTGTCATGCTGCATAAACCATTTGTGCTTGAGCTTTAACTCATGAACTGATGGACAGATTTTCTCGTGGAGGATTTTCCGATAGAGAGCAGAATTCATGGCTCTATAAATTATGACAAAATATCAAAGTCCTGTTGAAGCAATGCTGCCCCAAACCATCACACTATGACAACCATGTTTCACTGCTGGTATGATTTTTTATTTTTTATTTTTTTTGTGAAATGCAGTATTAAGCTTTTCACCACATGAAACGGGACCTATGTCTTCTAGAAAGTTTCACCTTTAACCCATCAGTCCACAGGATTTTATCCAAAAGTCTTGGGGCTCATCCAGATATTATTTTTGCAAATGCCACATGAGCATTTGCGGGGTTTTTTGGTCAATAGCAGTTTGCGCCTTGCAACTCTCCCATGGATGCCATTTTTTCCCAGTGTCTTCCTTATTGTGTAACCATGTGGACTGACCTTAACTGAGGCATGTGAGGCCTGCAGTTCTTTTGATGTTCACTTGGGATCTTTTGTGACCTCCTGGATGAGCTGTCAATGGTCTCTCAGACAAATTTTGGTAGGCCGCCCACTCCCAAGAAGGGTCACCACTGTTCCATGGTTCTCCATTTGTGGAAAGTGGCTATCTCTGTGGTTTGCTGGATTTCCAGAGTCATAAACTTTTTAACCTTTTCCTTTTCACCCTTTCCAGACAGATAAATCTCAATGAGTTTGTTTAGCGTCTGTTGTTCTTCTGTTTTGAACATGACATCATATGCCGCTTTTTGAGACCCTTTGGCCTACTTCACAATGCCATACAGGTTCTATTTAGATCAGATTAAACAAGCCTGGCAGTAATCATACCTGAGTGTGGCTGGAGAAATTGAACCCAACTGCCAAATGAATTTGATCATTTGGTAGATTCGTAGTACAAAGGGCAAGGTGGGGTTGGACAGCATTTTTCCTTCAGTAAATATATCATCATTTAAAAACTGCATTTTGTGTTTTCTTCGGTTATTTTGTCTCATATTAAATTGGTTTGATGATCTGAAACATTTAAGTATAACAAATATGCAAAAATAGACATCTATACTTTTTCACAGCACTGCATATTAAAACTAGAAAAGCACACAGAGAGCGCAGTACTCCGCCAAGGCTGCTCAGTTGACGTATCATTTCCGAAATCTTTAATAAAAAATAACCTTGTGAGCACAGGCATGTGTTATACATGTGCATGTTATGTATGAATACCGAATTGCGTGTAAATTACTCTTATAAAGGTCTATTGATCAGTTCATCACTTTTGGCAAGCCTTTGTTTTGCTAGTGTTAAAATAACTGTTCTCTCCGTGCTTTTATTTTTGAAGACGTATTTTAATGCTGCAGGCTTTCATTTTTTCACCATTCCAGCGGCACAGGAAGCTTTTATCTAAGAAGCGGTTTCTTGACATGACGAAGACGCTGCTGAAAAGTCCGAAAATTCACATAAAGATGAAAGAAAACGGTTCCACGCTGTTGCTGTCTAGCAAAGGATGTGCATAAGCTTATAAGCACCTAGCTGGAATGGGGACAAGTTCTTACAGTGAAGAAATGAGTGAAGGACAGAAAGGTGAATTTGTGTTCAAAATAAGGCTGACAGATGAACTTAATGTGTCTGGCTAGGATTTGCTACATTGTGTGACCTAAATACGTAGCGGGCGGCAGGAATTGATGGGACTCAGAAACACCCCACAGTTTAATCATTTGTTCCTTGTATGATTTCCAACTGATTGATCACGGTCAATGTGTAGTAGGATCACAATAATGTGTTCATCAGCAGGTAACTGACATAGCGTTCACGTCATGGTTACAGCAACGCCATGCCGGCAGCTATATCTGGCAATGGGAAATCCTTAACAAAGCCGTGGATCCACATTATAAGCCGCATCACTGCCAAAATCTAATCACTTGGTCCAAGGACGAAGTGATTAAATTTTGGCAAATTATCAGGGATTTTCCCTGAAAATTTGAGCCAAATCCGTTTGTCCGTTTTTGAGTAATGTTTCACACAGACAGACAGACAAACATACGCCTATCGTCGCTTAAGTTTTTCTTTTCTGTCACTGTACTTATGCAGATAATTAAATCAGAAAGCCATGAATGTCGAAAATACTGTCCCTCTGCAGATTTTTTTATCGGCTTGCCCTTATGACCATGGGTGCCTCGGTGATTGCTACAGCTGTTGGCATCAGCAGTGGGTATGGGTGCTCATGCCGGTAAAGCCATCAAGAAGATGATAAATAGGAGGACAGTTTCGAAACTAATTTTTTTGGCGTTTTACGGCTTTATTTGATAGGGACAGTGTAGATAGACAGGAAAGGAGGGAGAAGAGTGGGGGGAAGACATGCAGCACAGGGACACAAGCAGGAATTGAAACCGGGCCGCTGCATTGGGGACCAGCCCCTGTACATGGGTCACTCGCTTAACCCATTGAGCTATACAGATGCCCTCAAAACTAATATTTGATTATGAGGCAGATAATGCTGACCTAGAACACTGTCTGAATTTCATCCTTTGCCAGATTACAAGGGGCAAGGGTAGGGGCAGGGGCAGACAGGTTTGCAGTGAAAATGACACATCTGTCCCAGGCTGTGTTCAAGATAAGATAATCCTTTATTGCTCCCCACACCAGGGGAAATTTACATAGTTATGGCAGTAACAATTTTTTACAGAATAAATATATCAATAATAATAATAATAATAATAATAATAATAATAATAATAATAATAATAATAAAATAATAATAATATGTACAAGGATGGAAATGAAAAAGAATATATACAGTATTAGTACACTGTAAACAATAGCAATATCAAGTGGCTTATGGAATAAATGTAAAAGTGCAAAGATGCAGCAGTGCAAAAAATGGCTGTGCAAATTTTATTATGGTTGAGATGATGATATAAGCCTGGTTTATGTCAACATCAGCCAGTGATGCTGATGTTGTACAGTCTTACAGCAGATGGTATGAATGACCTGCAATAGTGTTCCTTCTTGCAGGGTGGATGTCTCAGTCTGCTGCTGAAGGAGCTGTTTAAAGCCCCCACAGTCACACACAGTGGGAGAGAGGGATTTTCCATGATGTGTGTCAGCTTGGCCAACATCCTCCTCTCACATACCTCCGCTATGGAGTCCAGAGAGCAGTTCAGGACAGACCCTCCTGACCAGTCTGTTCATCTGGTCCAGTCTCTTTCTGTCCCTTCTGTGCCCTCCGCTCGCCAGCAGACCACTGCATAGAAAATAGTAGATGCTAACACAGTGTCATAAAATGTACACTCCAAAGGACCTCAGTCTCCTCAGCAGGTGGAGACGACTTTGGCCCTTCTTGTACAGGACCTTTGTATTATGTGACCAATCCAATTTGTTGTTGAGGTAAACATACAGGTATTTGTATGTGTCCACCATCTCAATGTCCAAATCCTGGATGTTCACCGGTGCAGTGTAAGGTGTCTTCCTCCTTCGGAAGTCGATGACCATCTCCTTCATCTTATTGCTGTTGAGCTGAAGATGGTTTACCTCACACCAATCAACAAAGTCAGAAATGACAGTCCTATACTCCCGAGCGTCCCCCTCAGATACACACCTGACAATGGCTGCATCATCGGACAGCTTCTGGAAGTGACAGCTCCCAGAGTTGTAGTGGAAGTCCGATGTGCACAAGGTGAAGAGAAAGGGGAAGAGCACTGTCTCCAGTGCGGCCCCCATGCTACAGAGTACCACATCTGACACACAGTCCTGAAACCTCATGTACTGTGGTCTGTTGGTGAGGTATTCGATGGTCCATGTAGCCAGGTGACAGTCTACCCCCGCTCTTTCATGCTTCACCCTGAGCAGAGAAGGCTGAACTGTGTTATAAGCACGGAAAAAGTCAACGAACATGACCCTCACAGTGCCGCCGGTGTTCTCTAGGTTAGTCAGCAATCCTGTACAGCAGGTAGACGACTGCATCATCCACTCCAGTGTTTGGCTGGTAAGTAACCTGCAGTGGATCCAGATGTAGGCTCATCTGGGGATGGAGGTTCTTGAGAACGATCCTCTCATGGTCTTCATCAGATGAGAAGTAAGGATCACAGGTCTGAATTTGGTAAGTAAGAATAAGATGAACAGTAAGGGGATGCCTGTTGCGCACAAAGATGGGCTGACATCTGAGAAATCACTTTTTGCTAGGGAAATGGATCAGAGAAGAATGGTCAGAAGCTGAATAAGTCAAATAAGAGCAGGTTCTTTGGTGATTTCCTGCTGTCTCAAACTTTGAAGGATGAACTACATCATCTGGATAATACGTTAGTCACATTTAGCTGAAGCAAACAATAGTGTTAGTGTGATAGAGCTGATTTGTATTTTTGTAGGTTTTAGATGCTAATTATACTTATTTTTTAAAAGAATTAGCGCCATATCAAATGTCCTATACATGAATGTCAACACTGGCTTACTGCAGAAACACAGTAGTGAAAATGCTAGTTCTACTCCCAATTATTTTGATGATATACAAAAGTAAATAAATAGAAACTACTGCCATATGTTCCAGGGTCGTGGTAAACAATGTCACTTTGCAAAGTTTAGGACTACTTTTTAAAAATTTTGTTTAGGATGACAGTGTACGCAGAACACAAACACCGGCGGAGTGATAATGTGGACGCTGCGGAAGGATACCGCCGCTCCTCTCTTAAGCTCTGTATTAGGACCACGCTAGATCGTCGACATCTACCCGCTCGAGCAACAGAGAGCGAAGTTGATACTGTCGGACACCGATCTTTTTGCCGAAATGGCAGTGTGAAATTGTGCAGCGACCCAGCAGCAGCCAACGAAACAGTGCATCCAGTCAGTGCACTGAGTCACTTCTGATTCAGCAAAATGTCGTAAGTATTATTGTTCTAACATTTGTTGATGACAGTTGTGTGGCCTACCGTGGCTGCCAGACTTATTTAGCTTAGTGTACTTTCTTAAAATCGGTGACATTTTTTAAAGCAAAAACAATTAATTTGACATACCGAATCGCTGAATACATGGACATAAACACTTTGTTGTTGATTATATCAAATTACTGGGACTGGGAAATGAGATGACAAACGCGAGATTAACATGAAAAGTATGAAAAGCTGTTGGCCCAGTTTGTCTGGATACATTGTATCTGTCAATCATGCTGTAGTTACATTAGACTCAAACGCAGCTTTCATAATTTTAGCCTTCCACTGTCATCGTGGCAGTCAGAAAATGGGTCGTTTCCTCTTTAGTCAAAATGGCGGCTCACTGTCTGTCTATTGAGAACAAAGGTGATTGTTGTGAGGCTGAGTCATGGACTCTGACCCGACACAGACTGACGTAAGACTCATAAGACTGATTGCTGCGTAGAAACAAGTGATGTGAAGCAGGTGAATTGTAGTCACTGGACAGTGTTGGTAAAATGCTAAAGTGCCTGCTTTATGACATCACTATTGAGACAAGAATGTTTGAAAATATTTTTTTAAAAATACCAAATATATTTGCCATTTTTCGCTTGTCCCACCCCCTGATGACTAAATTGAAGCTCAATTAAAACAGTTAAAATGAAACCTAAGGCTCTCTTTTTTGGTATTTTGTTTCCATTGATGCCTCTGTAATTGTGGGAAAAATATTTCCAATCAACATATTTTAAATGATTATTATGCATGGAACGTGTGTCCCACAACATGCACGCAACCCTGCTACCACAACCTTTTTAGCTGGTAGAAGAAGAAAACAGTGAATCACATGATACACTGAAATTGACATGATCAAAGTTTTCCAAAAGAATGGGTAGAGCAAAGCTATGTCCTCTCTTCTATTTGTCATATTTTCATAACATTGTCAGTCTCACTCTACCTTGTGCAACCCTGTTATGCATATTATCAGGAAAAGACAAATTCTTTTTACTTTTTTCTTTACTGTTTTCCAGCAGTAAGTTTGTCCTCTTGGTCAGCAGTATCAGCTAGCTAAACATCTAGCTTCTACTCCTGAGAAAAAGCCAATATTAGTATGGATTTACAACCCTGTTACTTGCAACCCCATTACTGTGATCAGAGTAGGGTTGGCAATAGGGCTGGACCCCCCACCCGGACGTTACTGACCGAACCAAATATTCAGATATTCGTCATTAATTGGGGCCGAATATCCGGAGCCCAAAAATGGCTAGTTGCCCTAACATCTAATAAAACATGTAATAAAAATTTTACCACTGAAGTGTAAGCTGAGCTGATCAAGACTTTGACAGATTATTACCTATTATTGATTAATTTGTAGCAGAAAATTGTAAAAGAGAAGGTTAATTTTTCAACAATTTTAAAGCCCAAATGTCCTCCGACTCTGGAATGACCCTAAATAATTTTTAAAATATTTTTTAAGTTGTATTTATTGTTGAATTAGCATGAATATATTTCTTACATATTGATGTTCATGTTTTCAACCTAAATGTTTTTATCTTATTTCTTGCCTTCAGGTCCTACATGGAAACTCCAAACACTGCTGCATTCGACAGCATAAAAGAGTCTAACGCTACCCGAGCATTGTCACACGCTCCATTTGTGACCAATAACAGCCACTATGACCACAATGAAAACCAACTCACAGTTTGGCCTGGAAGACATGGAGGCCCTTCTCTGGGTGCCTTCCTCTCCCATGGCTGATGCCATGAGCTCACAGTTTTTTCACCCTGACAAAGAACAACAACAGGACGGAAGAGGAACCTTATTAGAGGGGGACACTTCACCAGTGTCACCCCATCCCCTTTCACCGCTGTCTTCATCCACCTCTCCTGCTCGATTCTACTCTCCTCCATCCTCACCACCAGCCATCCTCCTCAATGGGGACAAAGTGAGGACTGAGTCTAATCTGTTCTCCCTTCCTTGGTTGGACCACCCTGTCCAGCTGAGAGATAGCCAGATGCTGTCTGATGATGGCCAAGGTAATGAGCATAAAAGTTGATAACTGGAAATGTATCTTTTAAGAACACCTAACTTCCTGAAAGTATTTTTGGTAGCATCTTTTACTATAATTAAGTCTCAGTGTAATTGAATTAAAGCTGATAGTGATGATAATGATGAATGGTTCCTTATTTCCCCTCACAGAGAATGCACTCAGTGACCTGGACTGGATGGCTGAGAGGATGGATCTAAGTGAGTTTGACCTGGACTCCCTGATTAGCTCCTGCAGTCGTGCTGAAGAGTCTCCCAGCGCTCCCGAAGCCCTTCTAGCCTCCCGTAATTGCCCAATAGAGCTTGACTGCCTCCCACTGCCAACTTTCTCACCTCCTCTGTTCTCAAGTCTTCCCATCATTCCTGCTATCTGTTCAGATCCTTCTGCCAGTACAGTGGGGCGCTCTGAATCCTGTATTGACGGACAGGAGGTCCCTTACTTGGCACCATGTGTCCAAGAGCCACAAGAGGAGCCACAAGAGGAGCTGGAGATAAAATCTGAGCCTGCTTCTCCAGACTCTTCCTCCCCAGTGGTTGATTCTCCTTCATTCCCAGCCTTCACTTTGGACCTAGGCAGTGAAGTAGATATCGCAGAGAGTGAGGCAAAGCCAGTGATAGCCTCTGTTGTCCCTCAAGTCCCAAGGTTTGTACTCTCCCTTTCACCAACTCGCATCGTCCTTGTCCTGACTCCCAAAAATGAAGCTAAGATGCCAACCTCATCAGAGGTCATTCATTGCTCCCCACCAGCCTCCCCACCACAAAGGTCCTCCAGAAGTAGGCCGTACTCTGTGCCCAAATACAAATCTAATCCACCCCCTCTTAGTGCTACAAGTGTCGAAGTCAAGTCCTGCCAGGGAGCAGGTGGACCTGAAAGGATTGTTTTGAAGGTGACAAGACAAGACAAGAAACAAAAGAAGATGGAGCAGAATAAAACAGCTGCAATACGTTACAGGCAGAAGAAGAGAGCTGAGCAGGATGCACTTATTGCAGAGCATGCACTGCTGAAGAGGACGAACATGGAGCTTACTGAGAAGGCTGTGTCTATGGCTAGGGAGATTGAGTATCTCAGAGAGTTAATGGAGGAAGTCCGCTCAGCCATGCTTAAAAAGGGTATTGGTACTGACCCCTAATGGTTGAACCTAGTAGTAACTGACAGTGTAAGAAGTGATTTCCACCTAACAATTGGGCTTGGTAGATATTATTTCATGATCATATTGTCTATACTGCATGTCTTGGATGCACAGTCTAGTAAAACTTGTGTTTGTTAGAATGTAATCTTTTATGTATCAAAGTGGTATTGAATATAGCATACTTTATTCATGTGGTAAATCTCAAATATTTTCCATTTGGTATATAAACTTCTGCCATGTTTCTTGTATGTTTTTTTTCCCTTGTATCCAAACTTCAGTCATTTGCCAGCAGGATGGCATTTTAAAGGTTTAAATCTGACATTATAGCATAACTGAACAATCTGTAATTTTGTTCTCCTAATAAAGAGTGTTGGCACTGATTTGTGATTTATTGTGGGCAGAATCTTGGCAAACAGACGCAAAAATGTGTTTGTATTTGGTAGGTTGTGTAGTAATTGCAAATACTAGCATCACTTAAAGCATTTTGAAACTTGAAGGTGTAAACAGGCATATCAGTTTATAGCACACACATGCAAAGAATATAAACTCTACTTTTTTGAGTTCTGGATTAGAAATCCAAACCAGTTTTAAATGATGTTAAAAGTGGTACAGATGAGCTGTACATAATATGTTTATAGCTTGTTAGCAAGTCAAATATCATCTCAGTCTTTGTAATATATTCTCTGACCAGGAACAACAAGTTTGTTGTCTATCTGAAAGGAGCTCCTTCAAAATACACAGATGAGGATAATGATGCCTGCCTGGCTAGCAGAATGCTGCACACACAAACATTTATTCAAGTGACAGTCATATGTTATGGATGGGAAGCAAGTTTCAGATAAAACTCTTAGTCTTTTCTGTCACTACAAAATTAAGACATTAAAGTTTATGGCAGATGCTTAGAAGAATACATTTTTATGTCAGTCTCTTGGAGAATGGGAAGGACAGGAAAAAGAGTGCTGACCAAGAGACCACTTGAACAATATTACCACTGAACAGTGTAATTGGTCCAGGCTTCTTTCTAAATAGCTCAGGGACAATCTATGCTTCGCAGTCAGGATGGTGCAGTTAATAAGCAAAATGTTTCCTCAAAAAAAAACAAAAACAAAAAAAACAAACATGGCTACTCAGTGTAGGTGTCACCTATTTAAATTGCCAAATTTCCTAGATAATACTAAATTTCACCTAACCAGAACACTAACTTTGTGGGGGTTTTTTTTGTTTTTTTTGTCTGTGTTCAGCGCTTAGACTTAAAAAAAAAAAAAAAAAAAAAAAAAGGATTTATTGTCAACCGCCTACCTACAAGAGCAGGTTATACTCAAAATGCATTGTTTCGCTAAATATACATTTTTCTTAATATAGATGGTTAGTATTCTGCAAGCTACAATGTCACCGAATGATGGTACTACAATACTTCTTCCTCAAGGTTAGCTGACTACCTAGTACGACTGAATAACATAGGTAATATTGCAGTCCATCCACAACGGACAGGAAAAATTAAAATAATACAAGCAAAGTCAGTAATACACAACAATACAAGCATATGTTTTATTGTCGTCTAATGGAATCACCATATAAGAAAAACCTCACAGTAAGTAACGTCACTTTGGCCGCAGCAACGTGGTAGAACTTGAACAGTGCAAAATGCTTGGCTAAGTGCTTATAATGAAGCATACACTGCTCATACAATATATTCACAGGTGAAGTGGGACTTGAAGACTCCAGATAAATGTATGAAACATCAATTTTTAAAGTCATGCTTGTCACAAAAGTGTGGTAATGTATTAAACTCACTAAATAAAATACCAAGTCAGAAAAACGGAGTGATGTCAGAACTTCTTTAATACACTACATCATTTGTAGAAAAAAAAAACGTTAGAGCATGGCAGTGGTAATGGTCACATACATGTATAATATGTGAACTCTCGCTACAGACCAAATTTCCCCTAGTGGGACAGTAAAGATAACTTTGAACCTTATATATGCTTTTATTTGTACATTTCAGAGTGTGAATTTTCTTTTTCTTTCTTTTATTTTTGCAGGTGTGAAGATAGAGCAATGTGATGTCATCCCAGAAATTCACATAGATTTATACTGAATTTTTATTCAAGCAAGAGTCAGAGGAATAAGTGAGGTTGCCTTCAGCCCAACAGGCACTCATTTATATGCATGCTGCGTCTTTACATGCCTCTGACAGCTGAATATATAGTTATACAATACTTTAAAAAAAAAATCTCAACTTGTGACAGGAACTGATGTCTGAGCCATGTAGAAAAAGTTGACAGGAAGGAAAAGATAAATTTGAACTTGAATGGTTCGCGAGGTCATGTTGTTTCTCTACCATGCTAAAGCTTAATGTAGAATATAGGATACGGTCCTGGTACTGCAGGGCTACACCCCCACTCTCAAACTTTGATGCTGAGGCACGTAGCTGAATTGAACTGTTCGATATATGCGCTTTAAGCATGACCATAAACAACAAAGCAGAGCCAGCCCAAGCTGCTCCACAAAGATTTAAGACTGAATATTAGTACAATACAGCTTTTTCAAACAGTTTTTAGAGCTCTTCTTGAGCATTAATACTACAGCACTGAAAATACCTATTTACTGCTTTAGATGGATTCAATGAATTTTTGTTGCACAGGGGGACCAAAGGAACAAATTACAGCCAAACTCAAAACAGCTCTTATGCTTGTAATTGATTCAAACTGAATGCCAGCAATGGCACCTGGTGCAGAAGGGGATGGCCATATTGTATAAAAGGATATACACAGACAGATTCCTCTTACTCTTTCAATAATCATGAGTGATGGACTTGCTGCAGACAAGACCAAATCTTCAGATCTGACTGGTCATTACAGTGTTGCTTTTTTTAAGCATTTAAGTTTTTGGTTTTGATTGTAGTTGTAATACAAAGCTTATCAGTGCAGACTGAACAGTGATTTACAATAATGTTAAAACCTGGTCTCCTAAGCAGCAGACATTTTCCATGGACATGTTCATTGGTTCAACAGGGACTGAACTTTTGTCACTTGAAACAGAACATTCCTCCCTCTCCTCAGTTTGAGGCTGTGAACAGTGACTTTGGTCTTTTCATTTCTAACAGAGGGCTACTCATAAGACTCCTGTCCTAAACCTCTTGTTTTCTCAGAAACTCCTTAGAGTTACAGAGGGATACTTTGATGAGGTTTAAGTTACATGAGATGATGTTTGACCCTACTTATAACTTAGAACAAGGAGCAAAAACCAGACAGCTTCAAGTGCAGTTACTGTAGCTGGCATCCTCGACAGTCGTCCTCAGGTTCGGTATTATCGGAAGAGTAAGAGCTCTCCTCGCTCACTGTCAAATACAACACAATGATGTTAGTGTATACAGTTTTGATGAGCAGACATAAACATCAGCCTTGTTGGTATGTTCAGTTAAATTTTTTTTTATAACAGGAACACAAGACAAAAGTCATTAAACAATAGTGAACTATCAAATTTAAAAAAGAAGCAAAATGTATATAAAATGAAAATGACTTACACCACTCGGTTTGTATGGGAAGGAAGGCCTTGTCACCATTCTCCCGGATCATCTCCTCTATCTTATCCAGTAGGACAGACACACTCCTGTCCTTGCCAGGTGTCTTACTGTCCAGAACGTGGTAGTAGTTCCCACAGTACTCCAGCAGTCTTTGCAGCTCCCGCCCTCCTCTAAGGATGTGTTCTTCAATGGGTGTACGTCCCAACCAGTCCCCACAGCTGAACAGAACCATAGTATGGAGGCATGCGCTGTCACCAAACAGAGTCTCTATGTGTGCCAGGAGTGTTCGTCTTTTCCTGGCAGTGAGAGATGAAACAACCGGCAGGACTAGCAGCAATGTGTGGGGTCCAGGTCGAAGGAGGGCAGCCCCACGCTGGGACTCCTGACGGATGCGCTTCGGGGTTCGCCTCACTGAGAACCAGTCCCAGCCTGGGGTGTCCACAATAGTGATCCGACGTCCAGACACAAGTGCCTGCCTTCTAAGGCACAACTCTGTCTCCTGTCCTGACTCAAAGTACCGACGGCCTAGGATGGAGTTCCCCACCGAGCTCTTTCCAACGCCCTTCCAACCCAACAACAGCAACCTCAATTCTGTACAAGAACCAGACAGAAGGAGAAAGAAACACAATGACAAAAAAAGGAGAAATTGAGAGAAAAATGGTCAGATGAACAGTGTAAAAAAGAGGGAAAACATTGGGAGTATATAAAGCAGTACTGACTGACCACTAATTAAGTGATTTGAATTCTTGGGAACAGCATTACAGCATACGATCTCTCCTTCAATGCAAGACCCACTTGGCCACACTTTAGCACACACATACACATGAAGAGCTCCCTCATACCCCTAGGAGGTCCTCCAATCATCTGGTCCCTCTGTCTAGCGTGCTCCTCCATCCTCATCCTCTCTTCCTCCAGAGCTCTCCTGGCCTGTTCTTCCTCCAGTAAAATCAACTCATTCACCTCAAAGTACCAGCCTGCATGAAAGCAGCAATAAATCAGTCACTGGTGTGTCCTCAGTCATCTCTGTAACACAACTGGCATATTGATTATTAATACAATAATCATAATATAGAAGCTCCAGAAGTAAATACAGTATCATTATTTAGTGTACCAAGGCACAAATAAAGTAGTACTTGAGGATAAAAACAATGAAAATTGAAAAAAGTAATTTGAATAAACTATACAAAAATGCAGAAATAAGAAATCCAACCAAACCTTGGTTATCAGTGATCATTTCCTCCACCTTTTCCATCAGCTCGGGTACCTGTGTGTTTTCTTCAGTATCTTTCTGAATGTTGTCAAAGGCGTGGTACCTGCAGTGGGAAATTTTTTTTTTAGAGGCTCTTCACTAAATTTACACAAAGTGTGGAAAACAGTTGTATGAAGTTTTCTGTAGCTCTGACAGGAACTTTCCAAATTCTGTAAAGAAAAACAGTATAGATGCCATAGTGATGTCATCTAGGTTATTTGCGATCAGACTTCAAAATTTTAACAAAAGCAAAACATCATTAAGTTGAAAATCTAAAGTATTGTCGTAAAATAAAAGTTAAGTTGTCTTTGCCTCTGCCACTTTGATTTTACTGTTATTTAAAAAAAAATGTCCCATAAATTTATTGAAATGCAAACAAAAATGTTTGACTTGACAATGCAACAAGATTGACAACATGGTTGAAAAGGCCAAATCTGTACACAGCTGCACTCCATGAAAAGAATTTGAGCAGATTCAGCTTTGCAATCCTATGACATACTGGTACAGGATCTGTAAAGGTACTTTGATGCATGAAATTTGAGGAATTGAACCGTAAGTTGTTTTTATACCACTGTTGCACTTTTTCAAACATTGTTTACTTGTGATTGTTTGCACTGTACTAACAAAGACTTGACATGGACAAATGTGCAGGTTTTTGATGTTCCTTTGTTTAGAGCAGACTTCTAAGAAATCGGAGAGAGAACAGATACAAAGAAAAAAGAGAGAGTGCTGACAGACCTGCTTCCACATCTCTCCACCAACCACTGCAGGGCCTCTCCAGTGTTTGCTATGTGCTCCTCAATAAAGACACCTTGGGGCAGTTTGTCCACCCCAGTAAAGAGGACCATGGAATACCTCCATGTCCCTCCACCCAGGGCCCCCAGCTGCTCCTCTGCAGCTCTCCTTTGGTTGTCAGTAAAGGGTTGAGTGACTGACACCACCAGTAGGATAGTGTGGGGTCCAGGAGGGCAGAGTATGGCCCCCATGCAAGGCCCCTCACTGTCCAGGCTTGGAGGAGGTCGGGGTGGGCTGTCAGACTCGACAGCAGCATTGTCATTGTTGTCAACTTCGTTGTCTTCCCCAGGATCAGTGAGGATTGCCCACGGTGGAGTGTCAACCACAGTGACCCGTCGGCCATAGATCTCTGTCTGGCCCACGTTGCTATGTGTAGTCTCTGTCCCAACTTCAAAGATCTGATCCCCCAGAATGGTGTTGGCAGTGGATGTCTTACCAGACTGTGGCCCCCCTAAGAGCAGCAGTCTGCGCTCTGGGGGGTGGCGACCTCTGAGATCCCCTGGTATAAAACAGAAAAATCAGACCAGAGGTTCTAAACAAGGACAGGTAATTGGATTTTGCTCTAAATTCCAAATATTTGATATTCTTATATGCAACATGAAGCACAACAGTTAGTTGTCCAAGGATCCTTATTACGGCATAAAACCCATTTTGTCCTGAAAGTAGTTTGAGTAGTAGCACTGTGATTCTCGTTGGACATTTCTCCAAAAAGATACGTTTAGTTGCTTTTTTATTGAAGATCTTCGGATTAGCATGACCCGAATGACTTAAAATCTTAATAGATATCTTAATATTGCTTTTTGGAGATTAATTAATTTCTGCTTTCTTCCCAGTTCAAAATATATTGGTCTTCTACTTTCACTCATGTCCTCAATCGATAGAGTACCATCCTTTAATCTGAGCTAATTTCTACCATATGCCTCCTCTTCTTTACTCCTCTTTCATTCTTGTTTTTTTTCTCTGCTCTGGATTCTACTCCCAGCATATCTCCTCTTTTCATCTGTTCCTTGGGAAAAATTGAATCAAAAAGTAGAAACCCTGGACTTTTTAATCAAGTCAAAATCAAAATATACTTCATTAATCCCAAAGGAAATTGAGGAAAAATGAAAGAGAAGTTATGTGAGTAAAACATGATATACATACTCTGAGTACAAGTTACACGAGTAAGACGTGTTTTAATAAATACAATTATATCATGGGAAGAGAGGATTATTCAGAGGATGGCAAGAAAGGGAAATATGAGAAGAAAGTTTATTGATGTTCCCCAGGTACTCACTGCAGATAAGACCTTCCATGTGTTTTGCTAATTATAGGAAGTTGACTCAAGCAACAGTTCTCCACTATTACGGGTATTTGGTTCAAACATGACATGATGTTTACAGTTCACTATAGATGCTGTGATTAAACAAATGGTGAAGATTGATGATATAAAGCCTGCAGTGAGGTTTCAAGTAAATTATAAAAACCCACTTACCAGTGTCAGAGGCAGAGGACACAGCAGCCATCTTGTGTGTAGAACCTCTGGCTTCCTCCTCCTCAGCCCCCCTCCTCCTTCTCCTCCTTGCCTCCACGGTGGATTATTTTTCTTGCGTCTTCAGAAAATGACAAATTCTGAGTGATGTGGAAAAGGCTTGCAACTCAAAAGCATCCTAGCTCTTTCTTTAGCTCAATGCCACATTCTACCGCAGTACAACTCACCATATTTTTAGTTCTCTGGCTTGCCCTGTCTCCCTTGCCAAGCTTCTTCATAGCCGCTTTGCCATTTAACCCCTACCTATCTTTTCTGTAATCTTTTATCTCCCATGCCCCCTTTACCCCACTATGACTGTTTAAAGCCTTTTCCTCTATATCTTCTCTCACCTTTTACTTGTCTTCTTGTGCTCCCTCTTTAGTCTTATTTATCTGTCAGAGGGAAAGATTGTACAATGCAGAAGACTGAAAGCCAAATTCACCCCTGCAGCCGCAGCTCCGGGAAGATGTCTTGTCATTTTTTGAGGCAGAACCGAGGAAGCTGTTCCTCCCACTTACTCGTGTCTCGCAGCAGCAGCAGCAGCCCCAGCACTGTATGCAGACTGCAGTCAGGAGGACAGATAAAGAGATGGATCGACAGAGAGAGAGAGAGAGAGAGAGAGAGAGAGAGAGAGAGAGAGAGAGAGAGAGAGAGAGAGAGAGAGAGAGAGAGAGAGAGAGAGAGAGAGAGAGAGAGAGAGAGAGAGAGAGAGAGAGAGAGAGAGAGAGATACCACGACGACTACTGTTCTGTTTTCTTACTGCTGGATGTATTCCCCAGTTGGTGCATCACGCACAAACACATCTATTTACATGATGCCTGCAGACACACAAATGTTGTAAGGCAGGAAGGGGATAAATACTGCAGGATAAATTTCACATTTCGTCACAGCTTACATAATGTCCAAACTGTATGGCGTTATCTATTTCCCATGAAGAATACATCATGAGTTGCAAAAAAAAAAAATTAAATATCCTGATGGCCCAGCTAATCCTATGTTCCTTGACAAATAAATTATGTGCGCCGGCATGGCGAGATGCATCTATGGACCCAAGGAAAACGACGTAAAACGGAGAAACAAAACAGTATTTGCTTTCTGTATTTCAAAGAATATGATTTTTTGTCATCGTTTTCGTCATCAATTGCAGTGGTGGTAACACTTTAAATATCAGATCTCTTGAAACACAACCTGAAACCACGAAATGTTCACGTCCCTACTGTGCATTCTTCGTCAGACGTCGCGCCGTACGCCGACTCTGAGTGTCGTAAGAAAAAAAAAAAAAGCTTCGCCTCGTCCACGTGATGCTACAAGCTGACTTCGGCTACTTGGAAGAGAGCATTGTGCGAGTCTGTGTAGAGTAAGGCGCTGGAAAGATCTGTTTGTGCCAACGAAATAAACCTCCTCCCATAAGCATGGAAGGAGCCGACGAGTTTATGAAGTATCGTTCACCGCTGGTGTCCAGATATGCCAGCAAGGAAATGGCCTATAACTTCAGTGACAGGAAGAAATTCACAACTTGGAGGAAGCTGTGGATCTATCTTGCTAAAGCTGAAAAGGTTTGACAGAGTCAGTGTTTTTGCTGTTCTAATTGAACGCGCAATTTTGTGTCAAGCTTTATCATCTTAGGAACTGAAATTTGCGACCTTCAGAGAGGCTTATTAAGTTTCCTGCTCTAAATATAGTGTAAGAGGACCACAGCTGCACTGGAGCGCTGTCTGCATGGTTGTCAGGTCCTTACTGAGTCGAGTTTGCCTTTCATTAAGCACAGATTGTATATATTATGTAAAAACAAAACTTAACAGCTCAGCCAAAGAAAATTCCAAGTCATTAGGAGAAACTCAATTCAGACCAAGTGCAATTCATTTGAATTTATGCGAAAACCAGTTGAATCAATATAGTGTTTGTTCTCCTTAGTAAATGCAATTACATAGGGATTTTGCCATTAAATATTTATTTATAAAAAAAATGGTACCCATTACAAACCAGAAGATAAGTTAAGCATGCGTGCTGCATTTACTTCTCTCACTAGCCCATTTCTGTGGCTTTGAACAATGTTGGCTGCATAGCAGGAGTTCGTAATGAAAGCTCCTGGTCATGTGAGAGTATACTCTAAAACAGTTGCACTCTTGACATTTAGCTTCCAGACCAAACAGCTGTTTGATTCCTTTAAGTTCCCCTAGTCCATGGTTTAACATGCCAGAGTGAAGCTTAAACTTATGTGGCTGGGCACATTTTCTTATGTAGCCTATTCTGTAATGCAATAATAATCACATGACTATTCTATGGCAACAGAAAAAAAAAACATTCCAATCTAATCAGGTTATGAGGGGCTTTTCGTAAGGGCAGTACATTCCTGTTTAGACTGTAGAAAAGACAGACAAGACTGCTTATGTTAATAGCGGGCTGTTGGTTGTCACCTGAAAATAGTAATATAGTAACAATTTAAGAGGCTGCAAAAATCATGTAACATTTATCTACATATCCGTTAACAGAAGAGAAGTATGTATGTGCATTCTTTCATACACTTTGTTCTGTATAAATCAGAGCTTCAGCGGTTGGTGGATTAATCGTGTCAGTGATTAACAGAATATAATTTAATTCAGTTTTCAAGTATCTATCTGTCTGTCTGTCTGTGTGTGTGTGTGTGTGTGTGTGTGTGTGTGTGTGTGTGTGTGTGTGTGTGTGTGTGTGTGTGTGTGTGTGTAAGTAACAGTCAATTTTAGGTAAGCAATATGCAGTGTTCTAATTACACAAATTTTGATGTAAATAGTGATAGCCTAGCATGTGCACCTCCACTGTCAATATGTTGAACGCTGACATGAAATTTCAGTCCCAGTTCATGTACATTGACCCAAGGTGGTCATGATATTCATTAATCACTGTCCTGACCCCAGTCTCACCACGTGATTTAAGACACATCAGAGGTGTACTGCATTTGGGTTGAGGAGTGCTTTAAAAGTCACATGAGAAATGTGAGGAAGACATATATACACTCACTTGTTTAATCAGATCAAATGTAAGAGTCACAGTTTTTTCTCCGTACCTATGTTGTTTTTATTCCCCATAGAAATAATGCCTTTGTACGTTGAAATGACTTTGCTGTACTCTGCACCGTTGTTTAATTTAGAATGTGCCCATCGATGAAGTTCCTTTTTCTCTCCACTAACCCCTCGCAAATCAATGGGAATTGTAGTGTTAGAATTATTCTGTTGATCTGCAAAAAATATATTTGAGGACATCATCTTAAGCTCGAATGTGCTGTTAACTTTTCAGTTTACTTCCAATGTTTATAGGTCATTTGACTGAGAAAATATGCAACAGATTCATGAACTTAATTGGTAGTTGAACTTGCAGCTCTACTGAAAACACTAAAATGCATACTATTTCAATGGCCGTAATCCCTTTATAGTGTTACTGATTTATTCATTTTTAAAAAGATTAGATGGTGACTTTCAAAATTCCTTGTTATAGAGCCTTTCTTTTTCTCATCACATTTCTGTCCTCTATGTTGTCTTTCTCAGGCTTTGGGTCTGCTCATCACGGATGCCCAGATTCTGGAGATGGAGACCCATGCAGAGGAGATTGACTTTGCCATGGCGGCTGAAGAAGAGCGTAAGCTCAGGCATGATGTCATGGCTCACGTCCACACTTACGCACATTGCTGCCCCACTGCAGCTCCCATCATTCACCTTGGAGCCACCTCATGCTATGTGGGAGACAATACTGTAAATATGATTGTTTTTTGATTACTAAAACAATACAGTATTTTTATTGTATAATCTCAGCAGTGAGAAAACACTGATAATCTAGAAGACATAATTGGACATTGGTTTTATTCTTAATTACAATATACTATTCTTTGAACTCCCTCTCCAGGCATTGATTAAATGCCTAAAAACATATCTCTGTTGATCAGAATTACATATTTTGAAGTAATCTTATCATGCCCTAAAATGGCTTAGACGTAACTTTCCACCTTTGCCTGCTTTAGTATGTATGGATCCTGTATCCCTGCATCTTTCTCCACCCTACTCTACCTCTCACTGCTCTGGTTTCTGTGTTCGTGGGTGCTCATTAAATTATGACAGTGTGTGTGATCTGGTGGTTTTCCTGAGAGTGCTTTGGGGGCTACAACCAAAATTTTAATTATGGCCACCAAAATCTTTCTATGACTCTGCTTAAACACTGTAAAACTGTCACTATGCAATGACAAGTTGTAATATTGGAGTAATTCAGCCATACCTTACATGTTCAACTTGGAAACCAGTTATGAAGAAGACTAATGATACAGAAAGCCCAGTCTTGCAAGTTGACACAATTGGTTCCTTAGGTATGTAACACATGAAACCGTGGCAGTCTGAATCCGTTTCTAGAGTTTAAGCAGTATGCTCAAATTTTAAGGTAGAAATGCTCAGCCATGGAGTTGACTGCTTATTTTTCTCATGATGTCTTCTAGCATAATCAAGCACCATATGGACATTTAACAAGGTTACAATCTACATTAACACTGGAGATAAGCTTTAATGTTCTGTAATTTGTTTTGTCTTTCTTCCTTAGGATCTCATTATGCTGCGTGATGGCTTTGACATCCTCTTGCCTAAGGTGAGGCTCAGTTCATGGCAAGAAAGCATGCACACCAATCCACTTGTGCATCTGTTTAATTAGTGGAAATTAGGAAGTAATAGCTCTGTTTTGTTTTCAAAGCCCCAGTTGTATAATACCAAGTCAAAAATGTAAAAGTAATCACCACAGTAATTTAATTTGCACTGCTTTCATACATTTCATAATTTTGAATACATAGCAAACAGAAATTTAACGTGTCAGGATTGCATGGACTGTCAGAACAGTGTAGTGTCATAATTCCAGTTAATTCCCTTTGTTCTTTTTTATTACAGCTGGCGAGAGTCATTGACAGGCTGGCAAACTTTGCAGACAAATATGCTCACCTCCCCACACTTGGCTTCACACACTACCAGTGAGTCTGGATAAAGCTGTGCCTCTATGTGAATTTTTTTTCACTTCTGTCAGTTTGCACGGGGCTCTATCACTGCCACTTTTCTGAAAAATATTTCTTCCATCTTCTCTCTCACACTCGTTCCTCTTTCCTTCTCTTTGTTCAGGCCTGCGCAGTTGACCACGGTCGGGAAGCGAGCATGTCTATGGCTGCAGGACTTGGTCATGGACATGCGGAATCTGCAACGAGCCCGTGATGACCTACGTTTCCGGGGGGTCAAGGGGACCACTGGCACCCAGGCCAGCTTTCTTCAACTTTTTCAGGGGGACTATAACAAGGTATGAATAATCATTAATTAATAAATCCGCATGTAGGTATGAGGAAGATCAGGATTTTTAAATTCAGAATCCTTGTAAATAAATGTGTTGGTTGTCATTTTCTGCTTCCAGGTTGAAGAGCTTGATAGGATGGTGACAGAAATGGCTGGCTTCAAAAAGTAAGCTGTGTACCAAGCCTCTGAAATTCAGTAAAGGCCATTGTCCCCCAGTATAAAAGAAGTATATTTAGGTTCAAAAGATAAACAGGAATGATTCAAATTACAGTGCACATCAGAGTTATTATGTAAACTGTTAAACATATAACAAAAGAGAATGACTTTGTCAGTAACCCACATAATGTCATTTACATTTTATCCAGAGCCTACCTGGTGACTGGACAGACATACAGTCGTAAAGTCGACGTAGATTGTCTGTCCAACTTGGCCAGTTTGGGAGCTACTGTTCACAAGGTAAGCTGGATACACTCAAGACTCTACAGAATTTTCTCTATCTTGTGGTATTCAATGGAAGTTCAGTCTTGAGCACAACACTATTATAAATTTGGTTATTTCATCTCACAGTAGAACATAAGATTTTAGATTAGTGGTGGGACGCGATTAAAAAAACTTAATCTAGTTAATTACAGGCTTTGTAATTAATTAATCTTATCAATATTTGACACAAGTGAAGTTTTTCGATTCAAATAAAATTGTGGTTGACAGCTGAATCAATGAATAGATATATACGTGTTTATAATTTAAAATTTATTTTAAAAAAGGAAAATGGGACATAGAAAAAAGTGATTTTGATGACTTAAATCCTGAATGTAGTTGTTTTTTTCCACTGTATGGCACATAAAATCAGCATAAGTAGTTCAAGGAGCTTCAGAAAGTTGAAAATCCAGAGATTCATTCTGTTTTCATCCTTTGAGTCTGATAAATGGTGTAATTTTGATGGTTCTTTTTATAGGAATATCAATTTTTATTTATGTAATTATTTTAAAAACAAAAAGTTTATAATTAAGTTATTAAATGAGATATTTTTGTTGTTTAGGTTATTCCTCCTCCAAGGAGGCAGAGCCTCTATGGAGGAAAAACTTAAACCACAAAAATGTTTCATTTCTATTTATCTGCATTTTTCATCTGTCTGCTACATTCACAGATTACTGCAAATCTAAGTGCAATTATAGCGATTTTATTCAACATTTTAAGACTTTTTGTAAACTCACTGTGTAGAAAAATGGTCTATTATAGGATGGCTACACCGTTAGCCGTTAGCATGACTTGTAGCTAACGTTAGCTCTGGTGCTAACAGCAGCATGTTTTACATTGAGGTGATACCGTCGGCTTGAAGTGACGCAGTGATCAGAAAACTCTTTGTTGTACAATTTGCACACAACCAGGCTTTTATCCAGGCTGCCATCGGGAAGATTTTTAAAAGAAAACTTTCTGCCCAACAAGCTCAATCTCGTCTTCCTTCACTGTTCACCAGTGCCTGACTTCACTCAGTACTTCCCGTGCTTCTTCTTCATGGCTACAAACAGACTTTAGGTTCATTACCGCCACCTACTGGGCTGGAGTGTTCATCAGCATTACCGGTGTGCCAGAAATGAGGGAACTGAGGAGGGTGCAAAAAATTGCGTTATTATATTTTAACGCGTTATGTGCGCAGTGATTAATTAATCAAAATTAAGGCATTAAAGTCCCAGCCCTATTTTACATTAATTGTTGATGCTCATGATGTATTACTTCACACTGTTGGCTTGCAGCTAGAAGGTCCTGGGTTCGCTTCCCGACTTGGGATCTTTTTGTGTGCAGTTTGCATGTTCTTGCGTTGGCTCTTGCCACCTACTCCGGCTTCTGGTTAATTGATAATTCTAAATTGTCTGTAGGTGTGAATGGGAATGTCCTTGATTGTCTGTCTCTATGTGTAGCCCTGTGATAGGCTGGTGACCTGTGCAGGGTGTCAGCTGGGATAGAATCCAGCCCCTCGCGACCCTAATGAGGATTAAGCGGTGAATAGATAATGGCTGGAAGAATGTTTCTATTGTCTATCTGCTATAGATCTGCACAGACATCCGCCTGTTGGCCAACCTGAAGGAGATTGAGGAGCCTTTTGAGAAAGAGCAGATTGGTATTTTCAGTGATTTACACAGCTTTACACAATTGTATCACATTCTAAAATTCAAATGCATATTACACAGCATATTACACTTTAATAGCACAAAATATACCTTTGAATGAAACTGTCTTCTCTTTAGGTTCCAGTGCCATGCCTTACAAGAGGAATCCCATGCGTTCAGAGCGTTGCTGTAGCTTGGCCCGACATCTGGTGGTGCTGATTGCTGACCCACTGCAAACGGCCTCAGTACAGTGGTTGGAGAGAAGCCTGGACGATAGTGCCAACAGGTCAGTTGTCAGAGACAAATTTTCACTTTATTCAGCCTATTCTATGAACTCATGAAGTGGATGTGACATTTAATTCAGAAACATGCAATAATGTCCAGTGGCAGACAGTGTGGACCCTTTGCAATAGTCATTCATTTTTATCATATGTGAAATAATCTGATATTCTTTTCAGTCCACATTGTTTCTTGTTATTTGATAAAGTTTAGATGAAGATAATACAGTGGCTTTTTCTCATGGTTTTTCTCCTCTTTTCATTCACTTGCTCTTATGAAGGAGGATCTCACTGCCCGAGTCCTTCCTGACTGCAGACATCATCCTGAGCACTCTTCAGAACATCACAGAGGGTCTGGTGGTCTACCCCAAAGTCATTGAGAGGCACATTCGCCATGAGCTGCCCTTCATGGCCACAGAGAACATCATTATGGCAATGGTTAAGGCTGGAGGAAACAGACAGGTAGATGAAGGCGTTGTGACAGAAATTGCTCACTGTGCAAGTCAGCATTGATTTAAAAAAAAGAAAAGAAGAAGCAATATTTGTATTCTTCTTTTATTACCGTAAAAGAGATATGATGTGCTTGGTATAAAATGCCAGTTACAGTATGTTTTATGCTCAGTCTCAAGTGACTGCTCTGTGAAAAATAGTTTTAGAAGTGAGCAGAAAATTTGACTAAAGTTAATGAAGAACCAAAGTGCTTAAGTCCTAGGTGTTTTTAGTTAATCTGATTAGCAATATGCAAACATGACCTTAATGAACTGTATGAAAGGGCCTCAAAAGCTGTGAATAGACTTTTTCTTCATGAGTTCATCATTCTTTCCTGAACCTCTCTTTCAGGACTGCCACGAGAAGATCCGTGTTCTATCCCAAGAGGCAGCAGCAGTGGTTAAACAGGAGGGTGGTGACAATAATCTGCTGGCCAGGGTACAGCGAGACCCTTACTTCGCACCTATCCTGGAGCAGCTAGATGCTTTGCTGGACCCCAAAACCTTTATTGGCTGTGCTCCACAACAGGTACAGGTTTCTAATTTATTCTAGGTGCTAGCCTTCTAGCTCTGGCTGTTTCTTATGAATGGTAAAGCTACAGAAACTGTTGGTGTGTAACATATCGACTTTGTTACTTCTTCCTGGTCCTCTTTGCCTCCAGGTTGCAAGGTTTCTGTCAGAGGAGGTGCGCCCGCTTCTAGAGCCATACAAGGCCAAGATGGATGTCAAGATTGAGCTTGAGCTTTAATATGCACATACTTGAACATGCTGATGTGCACAAGCCATTAGAGAAAGACTTAACTGTAGTGTTTGGCCATGAAAAATGCTGTGGTATACCTTAATAAAGAAAACTGTTGAATTAATTTCTCTTTGTCATAGTCTTTTCTTTTGTATAAGCTTAATTTCAGGGTATATAAAAGAAATGGTTCGTAATGTGTTCATATTTAAACAGTATATAGTGCTACATTTTTTATAATATAACAAGAAACGTTATTTCCATAGTGCCTTTTAAAACATGAGTTGCAAAGAACTTCAAAAAAGTTTTTGATAAAGTGGCAAATAATATCTCCCGGATCCAACTTAACGTTGAGGGACCTGACAGGACATAAAGGCAGATGAAAAAGAAACAACATCTACTGGAAAGGCCTATTCATGCTCTTTTGTTCTGCATTCAGGGGTTAGTATTATATAGATGTCATCATCTATTCATGTCCGCAAAGGCCTTTGCTAACCATCCACGTGCAGCCCAAATTCTGTGACCACAGGGACCATCCACACGCCCCATGCCCATGTGCCACAAAAAAAAAAAAAACTACTTAAAACAAGTGTTTGGTATGAGGAGAGACTTTATGAGGAGATTGTTGATCAACTGCACCTTTTTAATTCATCATTAAATGAATTTTAATTAAAGTCAGTGCTGAACCTCAGAGGAGTTTGATTTGTATGTGCTTTCATTGATGGAGCCCAAAGGTACAAAGTTGTCATTTCTCCAGAAATCCTATGCTATGTTTATACTTGTGCACAGCACGCCTCTGGAACAATCACTAATAAGGTGTTACTGTCCAATCTGTGAGCAGCTGCTGATTCACTGTGTGTTTTGCTGTATTCCATATGAAGTGAAATGCAACTAGCTGCATTTCTGTGGTGCGGTGAACAAAGCCAAACCTGCAGTTCTCTTTACTCTCAGCAGGGTTTTTCCTCAAGCAAGATCAAACTTTTTTTTTCAATAATTTCTAAAATATGCTTAGCAACCATCTTTTTAGAAATCTTTGAGACCAAAGACAATTTTGATACTAGATGGTAGTTCCAAGGAGGTGGTAGATGGTGTGGGCTAAGGAGAGAGTAGAATTCAGTCAGCAGGAGTAACTGATGCTTTGATGATTTTAATCCAATTCATAAAATAGTCTTAGACCTCTCAGTTGTTTGTAGAGATGGCACAAACAGTAGCTAGAGCAGATTTTACTAAGTTGTTGATGGTACTAAAGAGATCTCTTTGGTTATGTTTTTTATATAGTGAGATAATCAGATTTAAGAAATCGGACAGCCTCTCACTCTTTATGAGTAAATTAAAGCAACTCCCTAATATGCAGCAGATGAATGAGAAGTTTAGACTTTTTCCACTGTCAGTGCTTCAACATTCTCTTTTTACATTCTTTTTGTTTCATTTTATTTTCAGTTTTCAAATGTTAACATCACAACACAAATGAAAAATAGGTTATGTGCAGACACCTACGTGCATGCGCACACACACACACACACACACACACACACACACACACACACACACACACACACACACACACACACACACACACACACAAACTATCCATCCATTATCTTCACACCGCTTAATCCTCATTAGGGACAAGAAAAATCCTGGGAAGGCCAGGGCGCGGACTGGGGATCTTCTACCTGCAAGGCGAAAGTGCCAACCACCAAGCCACTGCACACACAAACTAGATGACTGGAAAAATCAAATTTAAAAAAAGGCTGCTAACCTTGAAATAAAGGAGAAATCCAAGGCATGCTGTTCTCTATAAAGTTGACATCATAGTAACATTTAGGAAGTGAAGGTAACCAAATTAGCATGTCCCGCATGCTCCGGCGGCCGCAGCGGTGGCGTCCTGGCAGCAGCAGCAGCAGCAGGAAACTTGTTGTTGCGGACCTTTGGCACCCTGGGGATAGTAGACGGTCTCGTTGCGCCTGACACAGGCTCAATCAGGGCCCTGCCCAGCTGTTCCAGGAACAACTTTTGCTTTTTGAGTTTCCACTCATCCATTCGGGGTGAAGTTCGCGCCAAACGACAAACGTGTTGTAGGCCGAGATGTCCACTATGTTGTGGAATAAGGCCATGGGCCAGCGACACCTTTTTTTTCTACAACTGTAGGTGGCCACGACCTTGTCAAGGTTGTCCACCCCTCCCTTGGTACGATTGTACTTGAGAATGGCAGTGGGTTTCCCTCCTCCTCCTCCTCTTCCTCCTCCTTCTCGTAATTGTCCTCCTGCAAGCCCTGGTGGATGGGCGGCGGCGGCGACGACGCTCTGATCCATGGTGAGAATGAGGACGCTTTTGTTCTTCTTTGCCAAGTATGAGATCAGTCAAGGCCGAGGGCCTCCTCCTCCTCCTCCTCCCGCCTCCGTGGCGGTCGTGACCATCGAGGAGAACACCGCCCTGCCCTTCCAATCGAGCATTTCCGGCAGGATTTCAAGTCTGTTGCGCCAAAGGGTACCGAGCATGGCGAGTCCTCGTTTCCTGAAGAGGCAGACCGCGAGCTGGTGTGAGATGAAAAAGTTGTCGCATGTCACGGTCCTACCCAAACCCAGCCCCTGCGTCAGGTCCATAACGACGCAACAAGCTAGGTTCTTCTCCAGCGGACCTCAGTTGTCGGGGTTTCCCAGGTACATTTGCATCTGCCACGTGTAGCTGGACTTGGCGTCGCAGGCGACCCATATCTTGAGCCCGTACCTGGCCGGTTTGTTGGGCATGTACTGCCTGAACGGACATCGGCCTGTGTTGTTGTTGTTGATGTTGTTTGGTGAGCAAGGAAAGAGGAGAGGAGAGGAGATAAAAGGGAGTGATTATTATTATTATTATTATTAATAATAATAATTTCATTATGAGCTACCAAAGACGCAACTGTAACACACACACACACACACACACACACACACACACACGCATGCACGCACGCACAAAAAAACCCTTACGTCTGAATGGGACCAGCCTCTCGTCTACGGTGACATCGGGGCCTGGGACGTACATTTCCGGCAACCTGGTTCGCCACAGGTCCCACACGTGTCTCACGGCAGCCAACTTGTCCGAGCCAATGCGTCGCCTGGACTGTCTGGTCCTTCGGTCATCAAACCGTAGCACGCTACAGTATGCTCTGAATGTCTTTAGCGACATGCTGGACCGCAACAGTGGTCGTCCTGTGTTGGGATCCCAGAGACTCTCGCAGGCTTCGCCTCTGGACCTGTAGATGCCGGAGAGAATGAGCAAGCCCAGGTACGCTCGAAGCCACGTCCTGTCCATCCCTCTCCATCCATCCGGGGCTCGGGCTCTACCCTCCACCTTGAGATTGGTCATTTTGATCACCGTGTCCTGGATGTCCGGGTGGAGGAACGCCAGGAACGTGGAGACTATTGTCTTTGGCCGCGTCTTTGGCAAAGGCTGTGGGTCCCGGCGCTGGGTGGAGGTGAAGATCATCGCCGTTGTTGTCGTCATCATCATTTATCCCCGGGGAACCTGGGCACTGGGCTTCGCCATCTCCGTTGCTGGGCGCGCTCCTCGGGCTCGGTTGTGCTCCTCGTTGGGCTTGTCCCCTCCTGTCCCGGGGATCGAGCTGCTGGAGCGGTGTCCATCGCACGTCGGTGGTTCCTTCGTCTGACTCTGGAGGGTCAGAGGAGGCCGTTTCAGTTCTAGGACTCTGCTCTGAGGTTGTTGTTTTTCTTGTTGGTGGTGTGGTTGCTGTTGTGCAGTAGCAGCAGCAGTAGTCGTGGTAGCAGCAGCAGTATCTTTTCCCCCGTTCCCGACGAGGTTTTGAGGTTTTTCTTGTTGTTGTTTTTGTTTTTGTTGTTGTTGTTGTTGGCGGTGGTGCTGCTGTTGCTGTTGTGCAGTAGCAGCAGCAGTCTCGTTTCCCCCGTTCCCGACGAGGTTTCAAGTTTTTTTTGTCATTGTTGTTGTTGTTGTGCAGTAGCAGCAGTAGTCTCAGGGTCTCCCACAGTCCCGACGGGTTCGCGGGTCCCGAGAGCAGGGTCTGAGCATGAACATATTATCCTCTTCCTCCTGCTCATCCTCAGTCCCCATCTCCTTGTTGTATCCTCTATTGGTGGCCTGCTATCCGGGTCTGAGGAGAGCCCCATGGTCGCGAATAAGGGAAAAGATCCAGTCAATCTCTCTCACGTGTAGGAGGTGGGTGGGGTCGGTGGGGTTCACCGTCGTGTTTTTATTGTTTCGTTTACCCTGACCAACCGCCCCCAATGACCGGCTTTTCTTCCTCCTGACCGACCGGGTCTTGCTTCTTTGGTTTTTTTTTTGGTCTGGTTTGGTTTGGTTTTTGTTTAGCCCGACTGACGGCCTTCTTCCTCCCGACCGACCAGGTCTTGCTTTTTTTTTTTTTTTTGGTTTGGTTTGCTTTGGTTTGGTTTTCGTTTAGCCCGACCAACGGCTTTTCTTCCTCCCGACCGACCGGGTCTTGCCTTTTTTTTTTTGGGTGGTGGTTCGGTATAGTTTTCATTTAGCCTGACCAATCAGTCTTTCTTTCTTTCTTTCTTTCTTTCTTTCTTTCTTTCTTTCTTTCTTTCTTTCTTTCTTTCTTTCTTTCTGTCTTTCATAGAAAACACACACACAAAATAAGACAAAACACCACAACCATAGATGTATTCTGGTGTGGTGGTCACATACAGTTGTTTTATTTTGTTATAGTTGCTCACGTTGGCTGAAAACATGTCAAACACAACTTGTCACCGTAAACAGCGACTCCCCCCAGGGTCCTTTTTTCTGTTCTTGTTCTTCTTTTTTGTCTCCTCCTCCTTCTCCTCCTCCTCCTTCTTGGTCCAAGTCACTCTCGTCTCCTCCTCAATGTCAAACAAGTCAAATCTGCTCTCGGTCATCGTCGTGAGCATGTACCATATGTGATTTTGGGTAGCTTTGCCTATGTTGCTCATGTCCATGACATCCTGATCCAGAGCGTGCCTGTTTCCCTCCGGGCAGCACTCCTGGGCTTTGACCTTGAGTTTGAGCTCGAGGTCGTCTGTGATCTCCCCTGAGAAACACAGGTCCAGCTGCTCTTCTGTCAGGTCCATGAGTAGTGACTGGTCGAAAGGCTCTGGACGGGGTCGCCCCGTGGCCGTGCCTAGAGTGCTCCTGGCTTTGGCGCACAGGTTGTTCAGTTTGACCAAATTTTTGTAATACTGCGGGTGCAACAATGGAGACTCAAAGATCTCGTACACAGCGGCCTTGAGCCAAAGGTGGTCTCCTTTCACCATGATCAAATCTGTTAGCTTGTCCCAGCTCGACACCATTACCTTGCGGCCTCCCGGTCACACAGCCAGGCCACTTTGTGGAACATCGGCAGCTCCGCAGCAGCGTCGGGGATCGGTATGTGTTTCTGTTGTTGCTGCTGCTGTTCCTCCTCATCGCTCTTGGTATTGCTGTCGTTGTAGCCGCTTTCATAGCCATCGTCACATCATTGTCGTCGCTACAATCGACATCGCTGTCGTCGTCATCGCTGTCTGATTGCAATGGCTCACCCGTGACCGTGTCACGTCGCGTCTCCGAAGCCTGGCTGTCTGTGCTCCTGCCGCTTCATCTTTTGTTGTTGGTGTTTCTCCCTCCTTGGGTTACTGGCAGACTCTCTGGCTGCTTTTTGATGATGATTATATTCCCTACCTCCCTGCTCATCCACCCCCTCCTTCTCTCTGTCCCGTCTCTCCCTTTCTCTCTCTCTCTCACTCTCACTCTCTTGTACGTGTACGGGAGTCATAAATAATAATAATAAAAAAAAAACACGTTCTGAAGGGGGCTGCACAGTGACGTAGTGGTTAGCACCTTCGCCTTGCAGCGAGAAGATCCCTGGTTCGCGTCACGGCTTTCCCGGGATCTTTCTGCATGGAGTTGTTCTCCCTGTGCATGCGTGGGTTTTCTCCGGGTACTCTGTCTTCCTCCCACAGTCCAAAAATATGCTGAGGTTAATTGATCGTTCTAAATTGCCCATAGGTGTGAATGTGAGAGTGATTGTTTGTCTCTGTATGTAGCCCTGCGACAGACTGGCGACCTGTCTAGGGTGTCCCCTGCCTTCGCCCGAGTCAGCTGGGATAGGCTCCAGCCCCCCCGCGACCCTAGTGAGGATTAAGCGGTGTATAGATAATGGATGGATGGATGGACGTTCTGAAGGAGTGGATGTCTGGTACCCTACAAACCTGGGGGCGATAACACCCCCAGCGAGGCTGCAGTGACGTGAACTTCATGTTCTCAAACAAATTTCTTCTTCAGAATGACTTGAAATGTGATAAATATGAAGGCAAATGATGTTTCAGTTGATTTGGGTTGAAGGAATTGCGGGGACAACATATTTTACCTAAATGTGCATTTCAGCTCAGGAACACCATTTTAAGCGCATAAAAATCATGACGGCTACAGTGACATGTACTTCATGTTTTCAAACAAATGTCTTCTTCAGAAAAACTTGAAATGTGATAAATATGAAGGCAAATGATGTTTGAGTTGGTTTAATTTAAAGGAAGTGCGGGGACAACATATTTTTCCAAAATGTGCATTTGAGCTCAGGAACAGCATTTCAAGCACATAAAAGTCATGATGGCTGCAATGACGTACTGCATGTTTTCAAACAAATGTCATTCTCAGAATGACTTTGAAATGTGATAAATATGAAGGCAAATGATGTTTAAATTGATTTGTTTTGAAGGAATTGCGCGGACAACATATTTTACCAAATTGTGCATTTGAGCTCAGGAACAGCATTTGAAGGGTATAAAAGTCATGAAGTCTGCAGTAACGAGAACTTCATCTTCTCAAACAAATTTCTTTTTCAGGATGGCTTGAAATGTGATACAGATGAAGGCAAATGATGTTTCAGTTGGTTTAATTTAAAGGAATTGCGGGGACAACATATTTTTACCAAAGTGTGCATTTCAGTTCAAGAACAGCATTTTAAGCGCATAAAAATCATGAAGGCTGCAGTGACGTGAACTTCATGTTGACACACAAATTTCTTCTTCAGAATGACTTGAAATGTCATAAGTATGGAGGCAAATGATGTTCAAGTTGATCTGGTCTGATGGAATTGCAGGGACAATATATTTTACCAAAGTGTGCATTTCAGCTCCAGAACAGCATTTTCAGCACATAAAAATCATTGAAGGCTGCAGTGACATGAACTTCATGTTCACACACAAATGTCTTCTTAAAAATGACTTGAAATGTGACAAATATGAAGGCAAATGATGTTTAAAGTGATTTGGATTAAAGGAATTGCCGGGAACACGTATTTTACCAAAGTGTGCATTTCAGTTCATGAACCCCATTTTAAGGGTATAAATACCATGAAGGCTGCAGAAACGTGAACTTCATGTTGACACACAGAGTTGTTCGTCAAAATGTGTTGATGTGGGATAAATATGAAGGCAAATGATGTTTAAGTTGATTTGTTTTGAAGGAATTGCGCGGACAACATATTTTACCAAATTGTGCATTTGAGCTCAGGAACAGCATTTGAAGGGTATAAAAGTCATGAAGTCTGCAGTAACGAGAACTTCATCTTCTCAAACAAATTTCTTTTTCAGGATGGCTTGCCAGATGAAGGTAAATGATGTTTCAGTTGGTTTAATTTAAAGGAATTGCGGGGACAACATATTTTACCAAAATGTGCATTTCAGTTCAGGAACAGCATTTTAAGCACATAAAAGTCATGACGGCGGCAGTGACATGTACTTCATGTTTTCAGACAAATTTCTTCTTCAGAATGACTTGAAATGTGATAAATATGAAAGCAAATGATGTTTAAAATGATTTGTTTTAAAGGAATTGCGGGGACAACATATTTTACCAAATTGTGCATTTGAGCTCAGGAACAGCATTTGAAGGGTATACAAGTCATGAAGTCTGCAGTAACGAGAACTTCATCTTCTCAAACAAATTTCTCTTTTAGGATGGCTTGAAATATGATACAGATGAAGGCAAATGATGTTTCAGTTGGTTTAATTTAAAGGAATTGCGGGGACAACATATTTTACCAAAATGTGCATTTCAGTTCAGGAACAGCATTTTAAGCACATAAAAGTCATGACGGCGGCAGTGACATGTACTTCATGTTTTCAGACAAATTTCTTCTTCAGAATGACTTGAAATGTGATAAATATGAAAGCAAATGATGTTTAAGATGATTTGTTTTAAAGGAATTGCGGGGACAACATATTTTACCAAATTGTGCATTTGAGCTCAGGAACAGCATTTGAAGGGTATACAAGTCATGAAGTCTGCAGTAACGTGAACTTCATGTTTTCAAACAAATTTCTTCTTCAGAATGACTTGAAAAGAGATAAATATGAAGGCAAATGACGTTTAAATTGATTTGATTTGAAGGAATTGCGGGGACAACATATTTTACCAACGTGTGCATTTCACTTCAAAAACTGCATTTTAAGCGCACAAAACTCATGAAGGCTGAAGAAACGTGAATTTCATGTTTTCAAACAAATTTCTTCTTCAGAATGCCTTGAAATGTGAAAAATAAGAAGGCAAATGATGTGTAAAGTTGATTTGTTTTGAAGGAATTGCGGGGATAACATAGTTTACCAAATTGTGCATTTGAGCTCAGGAACAGCATTTGAAGGGTGTAAAAGTGATGAAGTCTGCAGTAACGAGAACTTCATCTTGAACAAATTTCTTTTTCAGGATGGCTTGAAATGTGATACAGATGAAGGCAAATGATGTTTCAGTTGGTTTAATTTAAAGGAATTGCGGGGACAACATATTTTACCAAAATGTGCATTTCAGTTCAGGAACAGCATTTTAAGCACATAAAAGTCATGACGGCGGCAGTGACATGTACTTCATGTTTTCAGACAAATTTCTTCTTCAGAATGACTTGAAATGTGATAAATATGAAAGCAAACGATGTTTAAGATGATTTGTTTTAAAGGAATTGCGCGGACAACATATTTTACCAAATTGTGCATTTGAGCTCAGGAACAGCATTTGAAGGGTGTAAAAGTGATGAAGTCTGCAGTAACGAGAACTTCATCTTCTCAAACAAATTTCTTTTAGGATAGCTTGAAATATGATACAGATGAAGGCAAATGATGTTTCAGTTGGTTTAATTTAAAGGAATTGCGGGGACAACATATTTTACCAAAATGTGCATTTCAGTTCAGGAACAGCATTTTAAGCACAAAAAGTCATGACGGCGGCAGTGACATGTACTTCATGTTTTCAGACAAATTTCTTCTTCAGAATGACTTGAAATGTGATAAATATGAAAGCAAATGATGTTTAAGATGATTTGTTTTAAAGGAATTGCGGGGACAACATATTTTACCAAATTGTGCATTTGAGCTCAGGAACAGCATTTGAAGGGTGTAAAAGTGATGAAGTCTGCAGTAACGAGAACTTCATCTTGAACAAATTTCTTTTTCAGGATGGCTTGAAATGTGATACAGATGAAGGCAAATGATGTTTCAGTTGGTTTAATTTAAAGGAATTGCGGGGACAACATATTTTACCAAAGTGAGCATTTCAGTTCAAAAACTGCAATTTTAAGCGCATAAAACTCATGAGAGCTGAAGAATTTCATGTTTTCAAACAAATTTCTTCTTCAGAATGACTTGAAATGTGATAAATATGAAGGCAAATGATTTTTAAATGTATTTGTTTTGAAGGAATTACGGGGACGACATATTTCTACCAAAGTGTGCATTTCAGTTCAAGAACAGCATTTTAAGCGCATAAAAATCATGAAGGCTGCAGTGACGTGAACTTCATGTTGACACACAAATTTCTTCTTCAGAATGACTTGAAATGTCATAAGTATGAAGGCAAATGATGTTCAAGTTGATCTGGTCTGATGGAATTGCAGGGACAATATACTTTACCAAAGTGTGCATTTCAGCTCCAGAACAGCATTTTCAGCACATAAAAATCATTGAAGGCTGCAGTGACATGAACTTCATGTTCACACACAAATGTCTTCTTAAAAATGACTTGAAATGTGACAAATATGAAGGCAAATGATGTTTAAAGTGATTTGGATTAAAGGAATTGCGGGGACAACATATTTTACCAAAGTGTGCATTTCAGTTCATGAACCGCATTTTAAGGGTATAAATACCATGAAGGCTGCAGAAACGTGAACTTCATGTTGACACACAGAGTTGTTCGTCAAAATGTGTTGATGTGGGATAAATATGAAGGCAAATGATGTTTAAGTTGATTTGTTTTGAAGGAATTGCGCGGACAACATATTTTACCAAATTGTGCATTTGAGCTCAGGAACAGCATTTGAAGGGTATAAAAGTCATGAAGTCTGCAGTAACGAGAACTTCATCTTCTCAAACAAATTTCTTTTTCAGGATGGCTTGCCAGATGAAGGCAAATGATGTTTCAGTTGGTTTAATTTAAAGGAATTGCGGGGACAACATATTTTACCAAAATGTGCATTTCAGTTCAGGAACAGCATTTTAAGCACATAAAAGTCATGACGGCGGCAGTGACATGTACTTCATGTTTTCAAACAAATTTCTTCTTCAGAATGACTTGAAATGTGATAAATATGAAGGCAAATGATTTTTAAATTGATTTGTTTTAAAGGAATTGCGGGGAAAACATATTTTACCAAATTGTACATTTAAACTCAGGAAAAGCACTTTAATCACATAAAAATCATGAAGGCTGAAGAAACGTGAACTTCATGTTTTCAAACAAATTTCTTCTTCAGAATGACTTGCCAGATGAAGGCAAATGATGTTTCAGTTGGTTTAATTTGAAGGAATTGCGGGGACAACATATTGTACCAAAGTATGCATTTCAGTTCAAAAACTGCAATTTTAAGCGCATAAAACTCATGAGGGCTGAAGAATTTCATGTTTTCAAACAAATTTCTTCTTCAGAATGACTTGAAATGTTATAAATATGAAGGCAAATGATGTTTAAATTGATTTGTTTTGAAGGAATTGCGGGGACAACATATTTTACCAAATTGTGCATTTGAGCTCAGGAACAGCATTTGAAGGGCATAAAAGCCATGAAGTCTGCAGTAACGAGAACTTCATCTTGAACAAATTTCTTTTTCAGGATGGCTATACAGATGAAGGCAAATGTTGTTTCCGTTGGTTCATTTTAAAGGAATTGCGGGGACAACATATTTTACCAAAGTGTGCATTTCAGTTCAGGAACAGCACTTTAAGCGCATAAAACTCATGAAGACTGCAGTAACGTGAACTTCATGTTTTACAAACAAATTTCTTCTTCAAAATGATTTGAAATGTGACAAATATGAAGGCAAATGATGTTCAAGTTGATTTGGTTTGAAGGAATTGCGGATCCTTTAACCTTGATGGCCAGGCCGTGTTCACCGGCCGCCAGTTTATATCCCAGAAGACCCCAATGAAGATTAAAAACTTTGGAACCACGAGTCCCTTGCCCGGATGCGGGTCACCGGGGTCCCCCCCTGGAGCCAGGCCCGGGGGTGGGGCTCGATGGAGAGCGTCTGGTGGCCGGGCTTCTTCCCACGGGGCCCGGCCGGGCACAGCCCGAAGAAGAGACGTGGGACCCCCCTCCAGCAGGCCCACCACCCGCAGGAGGGGCCATAGGGGTCTGGTGCCATGTGTGTTGGGTGGTGGCCAGGGGCGGGGAGCCTGGCGTACCGACCCCCGGCTACACAAGCTGGCTCTAGGGACGTGGAACGTCACCTCTCTGGCGGGGAAGGAGCCTGAGCTGGTGTGCGAGGCTGAGAAGTTCCGACTTGATATAGTCGGCCTCACCTCGACACACAGCAGGGGCTCTGGAACCAGCCCTCTCGAGAGGGGTTGGACTCTCTTCCACTCTGGAGTTGCCAATGGTGAGAGGCGCCGAGCAGGGGTGTCAATACTCATTGCGCCTCGGCTCGGTGACTGTGTGTTGAAGTTTACCCCGGTGGACGAGAGGGCGGCCTCCCTTCGCCTTCGGGTGGGGGGACGGTTCCTTACTGTTGTTTGCGCCTACGGGCCGAACAGCAGTTCGGAGTATCCGCCCTTTCTGGAATCCTTGGAGGGGGTGCTGGAGGGCGCCCCTTCTGGGGATTCCATAGTTCTGCTGGGGGACTTCAACGCTCACGTTGGCAATGACAGTGAGACCTGGAGAGGCGTGATTGGGAGGAACGGCCCCCCCGATCTGAACCCGAGTGGTGTTCTGTTATTGGACTTCTGTGCTCGTCACAGATTGTCCATAACGAACACCATGTTCAGGCATAAGGGTGTCCATATGTGCACTTGGCACCAGGACACCCTAGGCCGCAGTTCGATGATCGACTTTGTTGTCGTATCGTCGGACTTGCGGCCGCATGTCCTGGACACTCGGGTGAAGAGAGGGGCGGAACTGTCAACTGATCACCACCTGGTGGTGAGTTGTCTCCGATGGTGGGGGAGGATGCCAGTCAGACCTGGCAGACCCAAACGGATCGTGAGGGTGCGCTGGGAACGTCTGGCGGAGTCCCCTGTCAGAAGGAGTTTCAACTCCCACCTCCGGTCAAACTTCAACCATGTCCCGAGGGAGGTGGGGGACATTGAGTCCGAGTGGACCATGTTCCGTGCCTCCATTGCTGAGGCGGCTGATCGTTGCTGTGGCCGTAAGGTGGTCGGTGCCTGTCGCGGCGGCAATCCCCGAACCCGTTGGTGGACACCGGCGGTAAGGGATGCCGTCAAGCTGAAGAAGGAGTCCTATCGGGCCTTTTTGGCCTGTGGGACTCCGGAGGCAGCTGACAGGTATCGGCTGGCCAAGCGGGCTGCAGCTGCGGCTGTCGCCGAGGCAAAAACTCGGGTATGGGAGGAGTTTGGCGAGGCCATGGAAAACGACTTCCGGACGGCTTCGAAGAGATTCTGGTCCACCATCCGGCGTCTCAGGGGGGGAAAGCGGTGCACTGTCAACACTGTGTATAGTGGGGATGGTGCACTGCTGACCTCAACTCGGGACGTTGTGAATCGGTGGGGGGAGTACTTCGAAGACCTCCTCAATCCCACCGACACGCCTTCTGATTCAGAAGCGGGGCCTGGGGTCTCGGGGGTGGATTCTCCCATCTCTGGGGTCGAAGTCGCCGAGGTAGTTAAAAAGCTCCTTGGTGGCAGGGCCCCGGGGGTGGATGAGATCCGCCCGGAGTTCCTCAAGGCCCTGGATGTTGTGGGGCTGTCCTGGTTGACACGCCTCTGCAACATCGCGTGGACATCGGGGGCAGTGCCTCTGGATTGGCAGACTGGGGTGGTGGTCCCTCTTTTTAAAAAGGGGGACCGGAGGGTGTGTTCCAACTATAGGGGGATCACACTCCTCAGCCTCCCCGGGAAGGTCTATTCAGGGGTACTGGAGAGGAGGATCCGCCGGATAGTCGAACCTCGGATTCAGGAGGAGCAATGTGGTTTTCGTCCCGGCCGTGGAACTGTGGACCAGCTCTACACCCTCAGCAGGGTCCTTGAGGGTGCATGGGAGTTTGCCCAACCAGTCCACATGTGTTTTGTGGATCTGGAGAAGGCTTTCGACCGTGTCCCTCGGGGAACCCTCTGGGGAGTGCTCCGGGAGTACGGGGTAACGGACCACCTAATACAGGCTGTCCGTTCCCTGTATGACCGGTGCCAGAGCTTGGTCCGCATCTCTGGCAATAAGTCGAACTCGTTTCCAGTGAGAGTTGGACTCCGCCAGGGCTGCCCTTTGTCACCGATTCTGTTCATAATTTTTATGGACAGAATATCTAGGCGCAGCCAGGGTGTTGAGGGGGTCCGGTTTGGTGACCTCAGGATTCCGTCACTGCTTTTTGCGGATGATGTGGTCCTGTTGGCTTCATCATGCCAGGACCTCCAACTCTCACTGGATCGGTTCGCAGCCGAGTGTGAAGCGGTTGGGATGAGGATCAGCACCTCCAAATCCGAGTCCATGGTCCTCAGCCGGAAAAGGGTGGAGTGCACTCTCCGGGTCAGGGATGAGGTCCTGCCCCAAGTGGAGGAGTTTAAGTACCTCGGGGTCTTGTTCACGAGTGAGGGAAGGATGGAACGAGAGATCGACCGGCGGATTGCTACGGCCTCCGCAGTAATGCGGGCGCTGTACAGGTCCGTCGTGGTAAAGAGGGAGCTGAGCCGAAAGGCGAAGCTCTCAATTTACCGGTCGATCTACGTTCCTACCCTCACCTATGGTCACGAGCTTTGGGTAGTGACCGAAAGAACAAGATCGCGGGTACAAGCGGCTGAAATGAGTTTCCTCCGCAGGGTGGCTGGGCTCTCCCTTAGAGATAGGGTGAGAAGCTCGGCCATCCGGGAGGATCTCAGAGTAGAGCCGCTGCTCCTCCGCGTAGAGAGGAGCCAGATGAGGTGGCTCGGGCATCTAATTAGGATGCCTCCTGGACGCCTCCCTGGTGAGGTGTTTAGGGCACGTCCCACTGGGAAGAGGCCCCGGGGAAGACCCAGGACACGCTGGAGAGACTATGTCTCCCAGCTGGCCTGGGAACGCCTTGGGGTCCCCCGGGAGGAGCTAGATGATGTGGCCGGGGAGAGGGAGGTCTGGGCTTCCCTCCTAAAGCTGCTGCCCCCGCGACCCGACCCGGATTAGCGGTAGAAGATGGATGGATGGATGGATGGATGGAATTGCGGCTACAACATATTTTACGAAAGTGTTCATTTCAGTTCAGGAATAGCATTTTAAGGGTATAAATACCATAAAGGCTGCAGTAACGTGAACTTCATGTTTTCAAACAAATTTCTACTTCAAAATGACTTGAAATGTGATAAATATGAAGACAAATGATGATTAAGTTGATTTGGGTTGAAGGAATTGTGGCGACAACAAATTTTACCAAAATGTACATTTAAGCTCATTAAAAGCACTTTAATCACATAAAACTCATGTGGGCTGTAGTGACGTGTACTTCATGCTTTCAAATCAATGTCTTCTTCAGAATGACTTGAAAAGTGATAAATATGAAGGCAAATGATGTTTACATTGATTTGATTTGAAGGAATTGCGGGGACAACATATTGTACCAAAGTGTGCCTTTCAAATCAAAAACTGCATTTTAAGCGCATAAAACTCATGAAGGCTGAAGAAATGTGAACTTCATGTTTTCAAACAAATTTCTTCTTCAGAATGACTTGAAATGTAAAAAATATGAAGGCAAATGATGTTTAAATTGATTTGATTTGAAGGAATTGCGGGGACAACATATTGTACCAAAGTGTGTATTTCAGTTCAAAAACTGCATTTTAAGCGCACAAAACTCATGAAGGCTGAAGAAACGTGAATTTCATCTTTTCAAACAAATTTCTTCTTCAGAATGACTTGAAATGTAAAAAAATATGAAGGCAAATGATGATGAAGTTGATTTTGTTTGAAAGAATTGCGGCTACAACATATTTTACGAAAGTGTTCATTTCAGTTCAGGAATAGCATTTTTTAAGGATATAAATACCATAAAGGCTGCAGTAACGTGAATTTCATGTTTTCAAAAAATTTCTTCTTCAAAATGACTTGAAATGTGATAAATATGAAGGCAAATGTTGATTTGGGTTGAAGGAATTGTGGCGACAACATATTTTACCAAAATGTACATTTTAACCTCAGGAAAAGCACTTTAATCACATAAAACTCATGTGGGCTGTAGTGACGTGTACTTCATGCTTTCAAATAAATGTCTTCTTCAGAATGACTTGAAAAGTGATAAATATGACGGCAAATGATGTTTAAATTGATTTGATTTGAAGGAATTGCGGGGACAACATATTGTACCAAAGTGTGCATTTCAGAACAAAAACTGCATTTTAAGCGCATAAAACTCATGAAGGCTGAAGAAACGTGAACTTCATGTTTTCAAACAAATTTCTTCTTCAGAATGACTTGAAATGTAAAAAATATGAAGGCAAATAATGATTAAGTTGATTTGGGTTGAAGGAATTGTGGCGACAACATATTTTACCAAAATGTACATTTAAGCTCAGGAAAAGCACTTTAATCACATAAAACTCATGCGGGCTGTAGTGACGTGTACTTCATGCTTTCAAATAAATGTCTTCTTCAAAATGATTTGAAATGTGACAAATATGAAGGCAAATGATGTTCAAGTTGATTTGGTTTGAAGGAATTGCGGCTACAACATATTTTACGAAAGTGTTCATTTCAGTTCAGGAATAGCATTTTAAGGGTATAAATACCATAAAGGCTGCAGTAACGTGAACTTCATGTTTTCAAACAAATTTCTACTTCAGAATGACTTGAAATGTGATAAATATGAAGGCAAATGATGATTTGATCATCATTTGCCTCATTTGCAAATCATCAGTTGATTTGGGTTGAAGGAATTGTGGCGATAACATATTTTACCAAAATGTACATTTAAACTCAGGAAAAGCACTTTAATCACATAAAACTCATGTGGGCTGCAGTGACGTGTACTTCATCCTTTCAAATAAATGTCTCCTTCAGAATGACTTGAAAAGTGATAAATATGAAGGCAAATGATGTTTAAATTGATTTGATTTGAAGGAATTGCGGGGACAACATATTATACCAAAGTGTGCATTTCAGTTCAAAAACTGCATTTTAAGCGCAGAAAACTCATGAAGGCTGCAGTAACGTGAACTTCATGTTTTCAAACAAGTTTCTTCTTCAGAATGACTTGAAATGTAAAAAAATATCAAGGCAAATTATGTTTACATTGATTTGATTTGAAGGAATTGCGGGGACAACATATTGTACCAAAGTGTGCATTTCAGTTCAAAAACTGCATTTTAAGCGCATAAAACTCATGAAGGCTGAAGAATTTCATGTTTTCAAACAAATTTCTTTTTCAGGATGGCTTGCCAGATGAAGGCAAATGATGTTTCAGTTGGTTTAATTTAAAGGAATTGCGGGGACAACATATTTTACCAAAATGTGCATTTTAGTTCAGGAACAGCATTTTAAGCACATAAAAGTCATGACGGCGGCAGTGACATGTACTTCATGTTTTCAAACAAATTGCAAGGCGAAAGTGCCAACCACCAAGCCACTGCACACACAAACTAGATGACTGGAAAAATCAAATTTAAAAAAAGGCTGCTAACCTTGAAATAAAGGAGAAATCCAAGGCATGCTGTTCTCTATAAAGTTGACATCATAGTAACATTTAGGAAGTGAAGGTAACCAAATTAGCATGTCCCGCATGCTCCGGCGGCCGCAGCGGTGGCGTCCTGGCAGCAGCAGCAGCAGCAGGAAACTTGTTGTTGCGGACCTTTGGCACCCTGGGGATAGTAGACGGTCTCGTTGCGCCTGACACAGGCTCAATCAGGGCCCTGCCCAGCTGTTCCAGGAACAACTTTTGCTTTTTGAGTTTCCACTCATCCATTCGGGGTGAAGTTCGCGCCAAACGACAAACGTGTTGTAGGCCGAGATGTCCACTATGTTGTGGAATAAGGCCATGGGCCAGCGACACCTTTTTTTTCTACAACTGTAGGTGGCCACGACCTTGTCAAGGTTGTCCACCCCTCCCTTGGTACGATTGTACTTGAGAATGGCAGTGGGTTTCCCTCCTCCTCCTCCTCTTCCTCCTCCTTCTCGTAATTGTCCTCCTGCAAGCCCTGGTGGATGGGCGGCGGCGGCGACGACGCTCTGATCCATGGTGAGAATGAGGACGCTTTTGTTCTTCTTTGCCAAGTATGAGATCAGTCAAGGCCGAGGGCCTCCTCCTCCTCCTCCTCCCGCCTCCGTGGCGGTCGTGACCATCGAGGAGAACACCGCCCTGCCCTTCCAATCGAGCATTTCCGGCAGGATTTCAAGTCTGTTGCGCCAAAGGGTACCGAGCATGGCGAGTCCTCGTTTCCTGAAGAGGCAGACCGCGAGCTGGTGTGAGATGAAAAAGTTGTCGCATGTCACGGTCCTACCCAAACCCAGCCCCTGCGTCAGGTCCATAACGACGCAACAAGCTAGGTTCTTCTCCAGCGGACCTCAGTTGTCGGGGTTTCCCAGGTACATTTGCATCTGCCACGTGTAGCTGGACTTGGCGTCGCAGGCGACCCATATCTTGAGCCCGTACCTGGCCGGTTTGTTGGGCATGTACTGCCTGAACGGACATCGGCCTGTGTTGTTGTTGTTGATGTTGTTTGGTGAGCAAGGAAAGAGGAGAGGAGAGGAGATAAAAGGGAGTGATTATTATTATTATTATTATTAATAATAATAATTTCATTATGAGCTACCAAAGACGCAACTGTAACACACACACACACACACACACACACACACACACACGCATGCACGCACGCACAAAAAAACCCTTACGTCTGAATGGGACCAGCCTCTCGTCTACGGTGACATCGGGGCCTGGGACGTACATTTCCGGCAACCTGGTTCGCCACAGGTCCCACACGTGTCTCACGGCAGCCAACTTGTCCGAGCCAATGCGTCGCCTGGACTGTCTGGTCCTTCGGTCATCAAACCGTAGCACGCTACAGTATGCTCTGAATGTCTTTAGCGACATGCTGGACCGCAACAGTGGTCGTCCTGTGTTGGGATCCCAGAGACTCTCGCAGGCTTCGCCTCTGGACCTGTAGATGCCGGAGAGAATGAGCAAGCCCAGGTACGCTCGAAGCCACGTCCTGTCCATCCCTCTCCATCCATCCGGGGCTCGGGCTCTACCCTCCACCTTGAGATTGGTCATTTTGATCACCGTGTCCTGGATGTCCGGGTGGAGGAACGCCAGGAACGTGGAGACTATTGTCTTTGGCCGCGTCTTTGGCAAAGGCTGTGGGTCCCGGCGCTGGGTGGAGGTGAAGATCATCGCCGTTGTTGTCGTCATCATCATTTATCCCCGGGGAACCTGGGCACTGGGCTTCGCCATCTCCGTTGCTGGGCGCGCTCCTCGGGCTCGGTTGTGCTCCTCGTTGGGCTTGTCCCCTCCTGTCCCGGGGATCGAGCTGCTGGAGCGGTGTCCATCGCACGTCGGTGGTTCCTTCGTCTGACTCTGGAGGGTCAGAGGAGGCCGTTTCAGTTCTAGGACTCTGCTCTGAGGTTGTTGTTTTTCTTGTTGGTGGTGTGGTTGCTGTTGTGCAGTAGCAGCAGCAGTAGTCGTGGTAGCAGCAGCAGTATCTTTTCCCCCGTTCCCGACGAGGTTTTGAGGTTTTTCTTGTTGTTGTTTTTGTTTTTGTTGTTGTTGTTGTTGGCGGTGGTGCTGCTGTTGCTGTTGTGCAGTAGCAGCAGCAGTCTCGTTTCCCCCGTTCCCGACGAGGTTTCAAGTTTTTTTTGTCATTGTTGTTGTTGTTGTGCAGTAGCAGCAGTAGTCTCAGGGTCTCCCACAGTCCCGACGGGTTCGCGGGTCCCGAGAGCAGGGTCTGAGCATGAACATATTATCCTCTTCCTCCTGCTCATCCTCAGTCCCCATCTCCTTGTTGTATCCTCTATTGGTGGCCTGCTATCCGGGTCTGAGGAGAGCCCCATGGTCGCGAATAAGGGAAAAGATCCAGTCAATCTCTCTCACGTGTAGGAGGTGGGTGGGGTCGGTGGGGTTCACCGTCGTGTTTTTATTGTTTCGTTTACCCTGACCAACCGCCCCCAATGACCGGCTTTTCTTCCTCCTGACCGACCGGGTCTTGCTTCTTTGGTTTTTTTTTTGGTCTGGTTTGGTTTGGTTTTTGTTTAGCCCGACTGACGGCCTTCTTCCTCCCGACCGACCAGGTCTTGCTTTTTTTTTTTTTTTTGGTTTGGTTTGCTTTGGTTTGGTTTTCGTTTAGCCCGACCAACGGCTTTTCTTCCTCCCGACCGACCGGGTCTTGCCTTTTTTTTTTTGGGTGGTGGTTCGGTATAGTTTTCATTTAGCCTGACCAATCAGTCTTTCTTTCTTTCTTTCTTTCTTTCTTTCTTTCTTTCTTTCTTTCTTTCTTTCTTTCTTTCTTTCTTTCTTTCTTTCTTTCTTTCTTTCTTTCTTTCTGTCTTTCATAGAAAACACACACACAAAATAAGACAAAACACCACAACCATAGATGTATTCTGGTGTGGTGGTCACATACAGTTGTTTTATTTTGTTATAGTTGCTCACGTTGGCTGAAAACATGTCAAACACAACTTGTCACCGTAAACAGCGACTCCCCCCAGGGTCCTTTTTTCTGTTCTTGTTCTTCTTTTTTGTCTCCTCCTCCTTCTCCTCCTCCTCCTTCTTGGTCCAAGTCACTCTCGTCTCCTCCTCAATGTCAAACAAGTCAAATCTGCTCTCGGTCATCGTCGTGAGCATGTACCATATGTGATTTTGGGTAGCTTTGCCTATGTTGCTCATGTCCATGACATCCTGATCCAGAGCGTGCCTGTTTCCCTCCGGGCAGCACTCCTGGGCTTTGACCTTGAGTTTGAGCTCGAGGTCGTCTGTGATCTCCCCTGAGAAACACAGGTCCAGCTGCTCTTCTGTCAGGTCCATGAGTAGTGACTGGTCGAAAGGCTCTGGACGGGGTCGCCCCGTGGCCGTGCCTAGAGTGCTCCTGGCTTTGGCGCACAGGTTGTTCAGTTTGACCAAATTTTTGTAATACTGCGGGTGCAACAATGGAGACTCAAAGATCTCGTACACAGCGGCCTTGAGCCAAAGGTGGTCTCCTTTCACCATGATCAAATCTGTTAGCTTGTCCCAGCTCGACACCATTACCTTGCGGCCTCCCGGTCACACAGCCAGGCCACTTTGTGGAACATCGGCAGCTCCGCAGCAGCGTCGGGGATCGGTATGTGTTTCTGTTGTTGCTGCTGCTGTTCCTCCTCATCGCTCTTGGTATTGCTGTCGTTGTAGCCGCTTTCATAGCCATCGTCACATCATTGTCGTCGCTACAATCGACATCGCTGTCGTCGTCATCGCTGTCTGATTGCAATGGCTCACCCGTGACCGTGTCACGTCGCGTCTCCGAAGCCTGGCTGTCTGTGCTCCTGCCGCTTCATCTTTTGTTGTTGGTGTTTCTCCCTCCTTGGGTTACTGGCAGACTCTCTGGCTGCTTTTTGATGATGATTATATTCCCTACCTCCCTGCTCATCCACCCCCTCCTTCTCTCTGTCCCGTCTCTCCCTTTCTCTCTCTCTCTCACTCTCACTCTCTTGTACGTGTACGGGAGTCATAAATAATAATAATAAAAAAAAAACACGTTCTGAAGGGGGCTGCACAGTGGCGTAGTGGTTAGCACCTTCGCCTTGCAGCGAGAAGATCCCTGGTTCGCGTCACGGCTTTCCCGGGATCTTTCTGCATGGAGTTGTTCTCCCTGTGCATGCGTGGGTTTTCTCCGGGTACTCTGTCTTCCTCCCACAGTCCAAAAATATGCTGAGGTTAATTGATCGTTCTAAATTGCCCATAGGTGTGAATGTGAGAGTGATTGTTTGTCTCTGTATGTAGCCCTGCGACAGACTGGCGACCTGTCTAGGGTGTCCCCTGCCTTCGCCCGAGTCAGCTGGGATAGGCTCCAGCCCCCCCGCGACCCTAGTGAGGATTAAGCGGTGTATAGATAATGGATGGATGGATGGACGTTCTGAAGGAGTGGATGTCTGGTACCCTACAAACCTGGGGGCGATAACACCCCCAGCGAGGCTGCAGTGACGTGAACTTCATGTTCTCAAACAAATTTCTTCTTCAGAATGACTTGAAATGTGATAAATATGAAGGCAAATGATGTTTCAGTTGATTTGGGTTGAAGGAATTGCGGGGACAACATATTTTACCTAAATGTGCATTTCAGCTCAGGAACACCATTTTAAGCGCATAAAAATCATGACGGCTACAGTGACATGTACTTCATGTTTTCAAACAAATGTCTTCTTCAGAAAAACTTGAAATGTGATAAATATGAAGGCAAATGATGTTTGAGTTGGTTTAATTTAAAGGAAGTGCGGGGACAACATATTTTTCCAAAATGTGCATTTGAGCTCAGGAACAGCATTTCAAGCACATAAAAGTCATGATGGCTGCAATGACGTACTGCATGTTTTCAAACAAATGTCATTCTCAGAATGACTTTGAAATGTGATAAATATGAAGGCAAATGATGTTTAAATTGATTTGTTTTGAAGGAATTGCGCGGACAACATATTTTACCAAATTGTGCATTTGAGCTCAGGAACAGCATTTGAAGGGTATAAAAGTCATGAAGTCTGCAGTAACGAGAACTTCATCTTCTCAAACAAATTTCTTTTTCAGGATGGCTTGAAATGTGATACAGATGAAGGCAAATGATGTTTCAGTTGGTTTAATTTAAAGGAATTGCGGGGACAACATATTTTTACCAAAGTGTGCATTTCAGTTCAAGAACAGCATTTTAAGCGCATAAAAATCATGAAGGCTGCAGTGACGTGAACTTCATGTTGACACACAAATTTCTTCTTCAGAATGACTTGAAATGTCATAAGTATGGAGGCAAATGATGTTCAAGTTGATCTGGTCTGATGGAATTGCAGGGACAATATATTTTACCAAAGTGTGCATTTCAGCTCCAGAACAGCATTTTCAGCACATAAAAATCATTGAAGGCTGCAGTGACATGAACTTCATGTTCACACACAAATGTCTTCTTAAAAATGACTTGAAATGTGACAAATATGAAGGCAAATGATGTTTAAAGTGATTTGGATTAAAGGAATTGCCGGGAACACGTATTTTACCAAAGTGTGCATTTCAGTTCATGAACCCCATTTTAAGGGTATAAATACCATGAAGGCTGCAGAAACGTGAACTTCATGTTGACACACAGAGTTGTTCGTCAAAATGTGTTGATGTGGGATAAATATGAAGGCAAATGATGTTTAAGTTGATTTGTTTTGAAGGAATTGCGCGGACAACATATTTTACCAAATTGTGCATTTGAGCTCAGGAACAGCATTTGAAGGGTATAAAAGTCATGAAGTCTGCAGTAACGAGAACTTCATCTTCTCAAACAAATTTCTTTTTCAGGATGGCTTGCCAGATGAAGGTAAATGATGTTTCAGTTGGTTTAATTTAAAGGAATTGCGGGGACAACATATTTTACCAAAATGTGCATTTCAGTTCAGGAACAGCATTTTAAGCACATAAAAGTCATGACGGCGGCAGTGACATGTACTTCATGTTTTCAGACAAATTTCTTCTTCAGAATGACTTGAAATGTGATAAATATGAAAGCAAATGATGTTTAAAATGATTTGTTTTAAAGGAATTGCGGGGACAACATATTTTACCAAATTGTGCATTTGAGCTCAGGAACAGCATTTGAAGGGTATACAAGTCATGAAGTCTGCAGTAACGAGAACTTCATCTTCTCAAACAAATTTCTCTTTTAGGATGGCTTGAAATATGATACAGATGAAGGCAAATGATGTTTCAGTTGGTTTAATTTAAAGGAATTGCGGGGACAACATATTTTACCAAAATGTGCATTTCAGTTCAGGAACAGCATTTTAAGCACATAAAAGTCATGACGGCGGCAGTGACATGTACTTCATGTTTTCAGACAAATTTCTTCTTCAGAATGACTTGAAATGTGATAAATATGAAAGCAAATGATGTTTAAGATGATTTGTTTTAAAGGAATTGCGGGGACAACATATTTTACCAAATTGTGCATTTGAGCTCAGGAACAGCATTTGAAGGGTATACAAGTCATGAAGTCTGCAGTAACGTGAACTTCATGTTTTCAAACAAATTTCTTCTTCAGAATGACTTGAAAAGAGATAAATATGAAGGCAAATGATGTTTAAGATGATTTGTTTTAAAGGAATTGCGGGGACAACATATTTTACCAAAGTGTGCATTTCAGTTCAGAAACAGCATTTTAAGGGTATAAAAATCATGAAGGCTGCAGTAACGTGAACTTCATGTTTTCAAACAAATTTCTTCTTCAAAATGACTTGAAATGAGATAAATATGAAGG